>NC_138874.1:47013632-47613632 GCF_965194805.1 Balaenoptera borealis | reverse complement strand
CCATCAGCGTAGCAAGGCTCCCATTTCTCCATGGCCTGTCCTGCATTTCTGGTTTTGACACTTTATTCAGCATGGCCCTTTTGACCGATGGGAAGCGAGACTTCTTTGTAGCGCTGATTTGCCTTTCCAGGTTGCTTGGTTGGCCAAAAAGGGCGTATGCGTTTTTTCCTGAATATATTCAGGAAAAAACGCATACGCCCTTTTTGGCCAAGGGCATCATTGTCGAGGTTTTGCCGCTTTTCCTGTGCTTTAAAGGCGATTCGAATCTACATCCTGAAATCGGTTTCCTGCAATTCTGCCTTGCTTTCAAATCCTCTTCGTAGCCTTCCCTCCATATATTTGTGGACGAGAGTTATCATTTCTAACTCTGCAGGTTTGTGAATTGCAGTGCCCCTGAGCTCCATTTTTCAACTCGCTTTCTTGGGAGCTGGCCGCAAAAGCGCAGGATTGCTTCAGGCCCTATTCTGGCTCCGGGCGGCAGGCTGAGCCTGTGGGTAATTCTGCTACCTGATGGGAAAATAGAGTGACCTGTGCCTGTCCCAACACCTAGAGCTAGTCTCTCATTGGTTCCCCCTCTTCCCGTTCATCCTCAGGACAAATTGCAACGTGTACGGAACAGGAGGTTAAAGGCGCTGATTCTCCAAGGAGGGAGATTGCTAGTAAAGCGGCTGGAATGGCGAACCGGAGCACAAGGAGATGAGAAATGAGGTGCGTTTTAGAAACCTTTCCCGGTCACACGGTGTACCATCTTCTGGGTTGCTCGTGCATGTTTTCGACGTAGGACGATGCCCTTGAACCTGGAGATTTGGGACCCATGGGATGGGTACCACGCCGTATTACTTTAAAGGGTCTGCGTTAGCTCACCCAACCTCACCAAACCTCTCAGCCCCAAGAGTGTCCACCCTTATGTCTCAATCAGCTGTGGGTCTAGATATGGTCAATCCAGGTGGCATCGCAGCCCCTGAACGAATTTTGTAAGAATTTCTCTCTCTTTCACTGCCTTTGTTTCACGGGTTTTTAAAAGTAATTGATTTTTATAACAGGGTTTAGCTGCTTTGCACTGCTGTGTTTATGCCGCTTTACACCCACTTGACTCACTTACAGAGAGATATCAATACATAGGTTTTAAGATTCTTACTAGTCAGATATATTCTTGGGCGGTGAATAGGGGGCGTTGAGTCCAGTTCACTGAGCAAGGAGTAGGTCTGGTCTATTACATATTGGGTTTATGGAACGGTATCTGAGCTAATTTGAAACCCTTGTTTTATGCATCACCCCACCTCACCTTTCCCGTTAAGCAGCCATAGTGTGTTTTCTAAACGTGCGACTCTGTTCTGTTTTGTAATTCAGTTCAAGGGTAGCCGTTTTTACATTCCCTCTTTAAGTGATATCTTATGATAAGTGTCTTTTTCTGTGTGACTTATTTCACTTAGAATCGTCGTACCTAAATCCACTCATCATGCTGCTCCTAGCCTTATGACGTTGATTTCATGGCTGAGTGATATTCCATTGTACATAAGGACCACAACTTCTTTATCCATTCTTCTCTTTCCTGGGATGTTTAAGGTGTAACGAAGTGGAGGTTCTTGTCAACAGAGCAGCCCTAAACTTTGGGGTGCCTGTGTCTTGCTGATTTTTAGTTTTCCCAATTTATACGCCCATGAGTGGAAGTGCCCTATGCTCTCTAAGCTGAGTTTTTTAGATGTTTCAGGACACACCGTACACTTCTCCAGAGTGGCTGTTGGCAATTTACAGCCCGCCCATCAGCGTAGCAAGGCTCCCATTTCTCCATGGCCTGTCCTGCATTTCTGGTTTTGACACTTTATTCAGCATGGCCCTTTTGACCGATGGGAAGCGAGACTTCTTTGTAGCGCTGATTTGCCTTTCCAGGTTGCTTGGTTGGCCAAAAAGGGCGTATGCGTTTTTTCCTGAATATATTCAGGAAAAAACGCATACGCCCTTTTTGGCCAAGGGCATCATTGTCGAGGTTTTGCCGCTTTTCCTGTGCTTTAAAGGCGATTCGAATCTACCTCCTGAAATCGGTTTCCTGCAATTCTGCCTTGCTTTCAAATCCTCTTCGTAGCCTTCCCTCCATATATTTGTGGACGAGAGTTATCATTTCTAACTCTGCAGGTTTGTGAATTGCAGTGCCCCTGAGCTCCATTTTTCAACTCGCTTTCTTGGGAGCTGGCCGCAAAAGCGCAGGATTGCTTCAGGCCCTATTCTGGCTCCGGGCGGCAGGCTGAGCCTGTGGTTAATTCTGCTTCCTGATGGGAAAATAGAGTGACCTCTGCCTGTCCCAACACCTAGAGCTAGTCTCTCATTGGTTCCCCCTCTTCCCGTTCATCCTCAGGACAAATTGCAACGTGTTCGGAACAGGAGGTTAAAGGTGCTGATTCTCCAAGGAGGGAGATTGCTAGTAAAGCGGCTGGAATGGCGAACCGGAGCACAAGGAGATGAGAAATGAGGTGCGTTTTAGAAACCTTTCCCGGTCACACGGTGTACCATCTTCTGGGTTTCTCGTGCATGTTTTCGACGTAGGACGATGCCCTTGAACCTGGAGATTTGGGACCCATGGGATGGGTACCACGCCGTATTACTTTACAGGGTCTGCGTTAGCTCACCCAACCTCACCAAACCTCTCAGCCCCAAGAGTGTCCTCCCTTATGTCTCAATCAGCTGTGGGTCTAGATATGGTCAATCCAGGTGGCATCGCAGCCCCTGAACGAATTTTGTAAGAATTTCTCTCTCTTTCACTGTCTTTGTTTCACGGGTTTTTAAAAGTAATTGATTTTTATAACAGGGTTTAGCTGCTTTGCACTGCTGTGTTTATGCCGCTTTACACCCACTTGACTCACTTACAGAGAGATATCAATACATAGGTTTTAAGATTCTTACTAGTCAGATATATTCTTGGGCGGTGAATAGGGGGCGTTGAGTCCAGTTCACTGAGCAAGGAGTAGGTCTGGTCTATTACATATTGGGTTTATGGAACGGTATCTGAGCTAATTTGAAACCCTTGTTTTATGCATCACCCCACCTCACCTTTCCCGTTAAGCAGCCATAGTGTGTTTTCTAAACGTGCGACTCTGTTCTGTTTTGTAATTCAGTTCAAGGGTAGCGGTTTTTACATTCCCTCTGTAAGTGATATCTTATGATAAGTGTCTTTTTCTGTGTGACTTATTTCACTTAGAATCGTCGTACCTAAATCCACTCATCATGCTGCTCCTAGCCTTATGACGTTGATTTCATGGCTGAGTGATATTCCATTGTACATAAGGACCACAACTTCTTTATCCATTCTTCTCTTTCCTGGGATGTTTAAGGTGTAACGAAGTGGAGGTTCTTGTCAACAGAGCAGCCCTAAACTTTGGGGTGCCTGTGTCTTGCTGATTTTTAGTTTTCCCAATTTATACGCCCATGAGTGGAAGTGCCCTATGCTCTCTAAGCTGAGTTTTTTAGATGTTTCAGGACACACCGTACACTTCTCCAGAGTGGCTGTTGGCAATTTACAGCCCGCCCATCAGCGTAGCAAGGCTCCCATTTCTCCATGGCCTGTCCTGCATTTCTGGTTTTGACACTTTATTCAGCATGGCCCTTTTGACCGATGGGAAGCGAGACTTCTTTGTAGCGCTGATTTGCCTTTCCAGGTTGCTTGGTTGGCCAAAAAGGGCGTATGCGTTTTTTCCTGAATATATTCAGGAAAAAACGCATACGCCCTTTTTGGCCAAGGGCATCATTGTCGAGGTTTTGCCGCTTTTCCTGTGCTTTAAAGGCGATTCGAATCTACATCCTGAAATCGGTTTCCTGCAATTCTGCCTTGCTTTCAAATCCTCTTCGTAGCCTTCCCTCCATATATTTGTGGACGAGAGTTATCATTTCTAACTCTGCAGGTTTGTGAATTGCAGTGCCCCTGAGCTCCATTTTTCAACTCGCTTTCTTGGGAGCTGGCCGCAAAAGCGCAGGATTGCTTCAGGCCCTATTCTGGCTCCGGGCGGCAGGCTGAGCCTGTGGGTAATTCTGCTACCTGATGGGAAAATAGAGTGACCTGTGCCTGTCCCAACACCTAGAGCTAGTCTCTCATTGGTTCCCCCTCTTCCCGTTCATCCTCAGGACAAATTGCAACGTGTACGGAACAGGAGGTTAAAGGCGCTGATTCTCCAAGGAGGGAGATTGCTAGTAAAGCGGCTGGAATGGCGAACCGGAGCACAAGGAGATGAGAAATGAGGTGCGTTTTAGAAACCTTTCCCGGTCACACGGTGTACCATCTTCTGGGTTGCTCGTGCATGTTTTCGACGTAGGACGATGCCCTTGAACCTGGAGATTTGGGACCCATGGGATGGGTACCACGCCGTATTACTTTAAAGGGTCTGCGTTAGCTCACCCAACCTCACCAAACCTCTCAGCCCCAAGAGTGTCCACCCTTATGTCTCAATCAGCTGTGGGTCTAGATATGGTCAATCCAGGTGGCATCGCAGCCCCTGAACGAATTTTGTAAGAATTTCTCTCTCTTTCACTGCCTTTGTTTCACGGGTTTTTAAAAGTAATTGATTTTTATAACAGGGTTTAGCTGCTTTGCACTGCTGTGTTTATGCCGCTTTACACCCACTTGACTCACTTACAGAGAGATATCAATACATAGGTTTTAAGATTCTTACTAGTCAGATATATTCTTGGGCGGTGAATAGGGGGCGTTGAGTCCAGTTCACTGAGCAAGGAGTAGGTCTGGTCTATTACATATTGGGTTTATGGAACGGTATCTGAGCTAATTTGAAACCCTTGTTTTATGCATCACCCCACCTCACCTTTCCCGTTAAGCAGCCATAGTGTGTTTTCTAAACGTGCGACTCTGTTCTGTTTTGTAATTCAGTTCAAGGGTAGCGGTTTTTACATTCTCTCTGTAAGTGATATCTTATGATAAGTGTCTTTCTGTGTGACTTATTTCACTTAGAATCGTCGTACCTAAATCCACTCATCATGCTGCTCCTAGCCTTATGACGTTGATTTCATGGCTGAGTGATATTCCATTGTACATAAGGACCACAACTTCTTTATCCATTCTTCTCTTTCCTGGGATGTTTAAGGTGTAACGAAGTGGAGGTTCTTGTCAACAGAGCAGCCCTAAACTTTGGGGTGCCTGTGTCTTGCTGATTTTTAGTTTTCCCAATTTATACGCCCATGAGTGGAAGTGCCCTATGCTCTCTAAGCTGAGTTTTTTAGATGTTTCAGGACACACCGTACACTTCTCCAGAGTGGCTGTTGGCAATTTACAGCCCGCCCATCAGCGTAGCAAGGCTCCCATTTCTCCATGGCCTGTCCTGCATTTCTGGTTTTGACACTTTATTCAGCATGGCCCTTTTGACCGATGGGAAGCGAGACTTCTTTGTAGCGCTGATTTGCCTTTCCAGGTTGCTTGGTTGGCCAAAAAGGGCGTATGCGTTTTTTCCTGAATATATTCAGGAAAAAACGCATACGCCCTTTTTGGCCAAGGGCATCATTGTCGAGGTTTTGCCGCTTTTCCTGTGCTTTAAAGGCGATTCGAATCTACCTCCTGAAATCGGTTTCCTGCAATTCTGCCTTGCTTTCAAATCCTCTTCGTTGCCTTCCCTCCATATATTTGTGGACGAGAGTTATCATTTCTAACTCTGCAGGTTTGTGAATTGCAGTGCCCCTGAGCTCCATTTTTCAACTCGCTTTCTTGGGAGCTGGCCGCAAAAGCGCAGGATTGCTTCAGGCCCTATTCTGGCTCCGGGCGGCAGGCTGAGCCTGTGGTTAATTCTGCTTCCTGATGGGAAAATAGAGTGACCTCTGCCTGTCCCAACACCTAGAGCTAGTCTCTCATTGGTTCCCCCTCTTCCCGTTCATCCTCAGGACAAATTGCAACGTGTTCGGAACAGGAGGTTAAAGGTGCTGATTCTCCAAGGAGGGAGATTGCTAGTAAAGCGGCTGGAATGGCGAACCGGAGCACAAGGAGATGAGAAATGAGGTGCGTTTTAGAAACCTTTCCCGGTCACACGGTGTACCATCTTCTGGGTTTCTCGTGCATGTTTTCGACGTAGGACGATGCCCTTGAACCTGGAGATTTGGGACCCATGGGATGGGTACCACGCCGTATTACTTTACAGGGTCTGCGTTAGCTCACCCAACCTCACCAAAACTCTCAGCCCCAAGAGTGTCCTCCCTTATGTCTCAATCAGCTGTGGGTCTAGATATGGTCAATCCAGGTGGCATCGCAGCCCCTGAACGAATTTTGTAAGAATTTCTCTCTCTTTCACTGTCTTTGTTTGACGGGTTTTTAAAAGTAATTGATTTTTATAATAGGGTTTAGCTGCTTTGCACTGCTGTGTTTATGCTGCTTTACACCCACTTGACTCACTTACAGAGAGATATCAATACATAGGTTTTAAGATTCTTACTAGTCAGATATATTCTTGGGCGGTGAATAGGGGGCGTTGAGTCCAGTTCACTGAGCAAGGAGTAGGTCTTGTCTATTACATATTGGGTTTATGGAACGGTATCTGAGCTAATTTGAAACCCTTGTTTTATGCATCACCCCACCTCACCTTTCCCGTTAAGCAGCCATAGTGTGTTTTCTAAACGTGCGACTCTGTTCTGTTTTGTAATTCAGTTCAAGGGTAGCGGTTTTTACATTCCCTCTGTAAGTGATATCTTATGATAAGTGTCTTTTTCTGTGTGACTTATTTCACTTAGAATCGTCGTACCTAAATCCACTCATCATGCTGCTCCTAGCCTTATGACGTTGATTTCATGGCTGAGTGATATTCCATTTTACATACGGACCACAACTTCTTTATCCATTCTTCTCTTTCCTGGGATGTTTCAGGTGTAACGAAGTGGAGGTTCTTGTCAACAGAGCAGCCCTAAACTTTGGGGTGCCTGTGTCTTGCTGATTTTTAGTTTTCCCAATTTATACGCCCATGAGTGGAAGTGCCCTATGCTCTCTAAGCTGAGTTTTTTAGATGTTTCAGGACACACCGTACACTTCTCCAGAGTGGCTGTTGGCAATTTACAGCCCGCCCATCAGCGTAGCAAGGCTCCCATTTCTCCATGGCCTGTCCTGCATTTCTGGTTTTGACACTTTATTCAGCATGGCCCTTTTGACCGATGGGAAGCGAGACTTCTTTGTAGCGCTGATTTGCCTTTCCAGGTTGCTTGGTTGGCCAAAAAGGGCGTATGCGTTTTTTCCTGAATATATTCAGGAAAAAACGCATACGCCCTTTTTGGCCAAGGGCATCATTGTCGAGGTTTTGCCGCTTTTCCTGTGCTTTAAAGGCGATTCGAATCTACCTCCTGAAATCTGTTTCCTGCAATTCTGCCTTGCTTTCAAATCCTCATCGTTGCCTTCCTTCCATATATTTGTGGACGAGAGTTATCATTTCTACCTCTGCAGGTTTGTGAATTGCAGTGCCCCTGAGCTCCATTTTTAAACTCGTTTTCTTGGGAGCTGGCCGCAAAAGCGCAGGATTGCTTCAGGCCCTATTCTGGCTCCGGGCGGCAGGCTGAGCCTGTGGTTAATTCTGCTACCTGATGGGAAAATAGAGTGACCTGTGCCTGTCCCAACACCTAGAGCTAGTCTCTCATTGGTTCCCCCTCTTCCCGTTCATCCTCAGGACAAATTGCAACGTGTACGGAACAGGAGGTTAAAGGCGCTGATTCTCCAAGGAGGGAGATTGCTAGTAAAGCGGCTGGAATGGCGAACCGGAGCACAAGGAGATGAGAAATGAGGTGCGTTTTAGAAACCTTTCCCGGTCACACGGTGTACCATCTTCTGGGTTTCTCGTGCATGTTTTCGACGTAGGAAGATGCCCTTGACCCTGGAGATTTGGGACCCATGGGATGGGTACCACGCCGTATTACTTTAAAGGGTCTGCGTTTGCTCACCCAACCTCACCAAACCTCTCAGCCCCAAGAGTGTCCACCCTTATGTCTCAGTCATCTGTGGGTCTAGATATGGTCAATCCAGGTGGCATCGCAGCCCCTGAACGAATTTTGTAAGAATTTCTCTCTCTTTCACTGTCTTTGTTTCACGGGTTTTTAAAAGTAATTGATTTTTATAATAGGGTTTAGCTGCTTTGCACTGCTGTGTTTATGCCGCTTTTCACCCACTTGACTCACTTACAGAGAGATATCAATACATAGGTTTTAAGATTCTTACTAGTCAGATATATTCTTGGGCGGTGAATAGGGGTTGTTGAGTCCACTTCACTGAGCAAGGAGTAGGTCTTGTCTATTACATATTGGGTTTATGGAACGGTATCTGAGCTAATTTGAAACCCTTGTTTTATGCATCACCCCACCTCACCTTTCCCGTTAAGCAGCCATAGTGTGTTTTCTAAACGTGCGACTCTGTTCTGTTTTGTAATTCAGTTCAAGGGTAGCGGTTTTTACATTCCCTCTGTAAGTGATATCTTATGATAAGTGTCTTTTTCTGTGTGACTTATTTCACTTAGAATCGTCGTACCTAAATCCACTCATCATGCTGCTCCTAGCCTTATGACGTTGATTTCATGGCTGAGTGATATTCCATTGTACATAAGGACCACAACTTCTTTATCCATTCTTCTCTTTCCTGGGATGTTTAAGGTGTAACGAAGTGGAGGTTCTTGTCAACAGAGCAGCCCTAAACTTTGGGGTGCCTGTGTCTTGCTGATTTTTAGTTTTCCCAATTTATACGCCCATGAGTGGAAGTGCCCTATGCTCTCTAAGCTGAGTTTTTTAGATGTTTCAGGACACACCGTACACTTCTCCAGAGTGGCTGTTGGCAATTTACAGCCCGCCCATCAGCATAGCAAGGCTCCCATTTCTCCATGGCCTGTCCTGCATTTCTGGTTTTGACACTTTATTCAGCATGGCCCTTTTGACCGATGGGAAGCGAGACTTCTTTGTAGCGCTGATTTGCCTTTCCAGGTTGCTTGGTTGGCCAAAAAGGGCGTATGCGTTTTTTCCTGAATATATTCAGGAAAAAACGCATACGCCCTTTTTGGCCAAGGGCATCATTGTCGAGGTTTTGCCGCTTTTCCTGTGCTTTAAAGGTGATTCGAATCTACCTCCTGAAATCGGTTTCCTGCAATTCTGCCTTGCTTTCAAATCCTCTTCGTTGCCTTCCCTCCATATATTTGTGGACGAGAGTTATCATTTCTAACTCTGCAGGTTTGTGAATTGCAGTGCCCCTGAGCTCCATTTTTCAACTCGCTTTCTTGGGAGCTGGCCGCAAAAGCGCAGGATTGCTTCAGGCCCTATTCTGGCTCCGGGCGGCAGGCTGAGCCTGTGGTTAATTCTGCTTCCTGATGGGAAAATAGAGTGACCTCTGCCTGTCCCAACACCTAGAGCTAGTCTCTCATTGGTTCCCCCTCTTCCCGTTCATCCTCAGGACAAATTGCAACGTGTTCGGAACAGGAGGTTAAAGGTGCTGATTCTCCAAGGAGGGAGATTGCTAGTAAAGCGGCTGGAATGGCGAACCGGAGCACAAGGAGATGAGAAATGAGGTGCGTTTTAGAAACCTTTCCCGGTCACACGGTGTACCATCTTCTGGGTTTCTCGTGCATGTTTTCGATGTAGGACGATGCCCTTGAACCTGGAGATTTGGGACCCATGGGATGGGTACCACGCCGTATTACTTTAAAGGGTCTGCGTTAGCTCACCCAACCTCACCAAACCTCTCAGCCCCAAGAGTGTCCACCCTTATGTCTCAATCAGCTGTGGGTCTAGATATGGTCAATCCAGGTGGCATCGCAGCCCCTGAACGAATTTTGTAAGAATTTCTCTCTCTTTCACTGTCTTTGTTTCACGGGTTTTTAAAAGTAATTGATTTTTATAACAGGGTTTAGCTGCTTTGCACTGCTGTGTTTATGCCGCTTTACACCCACTTGACTCACTTACAGAGAGATATCAATACATAGGTTTTAAGATTCTTACTAGTCAGATATATTCTTGGGCGGTGAATAGGGGGCGTTGAGTCCAGTTCACTGAGCAAGGAGTAGGTCTGGTCTATTACATATTGGGTTTATGGAACGGTATCTGAGCTAATTTGAAACCCTTGTTTTATGCATCACCCCACCTCACCTTTCCCGTTAAGCAGCCATAGTGTGTTTTCTAAACGTGCGACTCTGTTCTGTTTTGTAATTCAGTTCAAGGGTAGCGGTTTTTACATTCCCTCTGTAAGTGATATCTTATGATAAGTGTCTTTTTCTGTGTGACTTATTTCACTTAGAATCGTCGTACCTAAATCCACTCATCATGCTGCTCCTAGCCTTATGACGTTGATTTCATGGCTGAGTGATATTCCATTGTACATAAGGACCACAACTTCTTTATCCATTCTTCTCTTTCCTGGGATGTTTCAGGTGTAACGAAGTGGAGGTTCTTGTCAACAGAGCAGCCCTAAACTTTGGGGTGCCTGTGTCTTGCTGATTTTTAGTTTTCCCAATTTATACGCCCATGAGTGGAAGTGCCCTATGCTCTCTAAGCTGAGTTTTTTAGATGTTTCAGGACACACCGTACACTTCTCCAGAGTGGCTGTTGGCAATTTACAGCCCGCCCATCAGCGTAGCAAGGCTCCCATTTCTCCATGGCCTGTCCTGCATTTCTGGTTTTGACACTTTATTCAGCATGGCCCTTTTGACCGATGGGAAGCGAGACTTCTTTGTAGCGCTGATTTGCCTTTCCAGGTTGCTTGGTTGGCCAAAAAGGGCGTATGCGTTTTTTCCTGAATATATTCAGGAAAAAACGCATACGCCCTTTTTGGCCAAGGGCATCATTGTCGAGGTTTTGCCGCTTTTCCTGTGCTTTAAAGGCGATTCGAATCTACCTCCTGAAATCGGTTTCCTGCAATTCTGCCTTGCTTTCAAATCCTCTTCGTAGCCTTCCCTCCATATATTTGTGGACGAGAGTTATCATTTCTAACTCTGCAGGTTTGTGAATTGCAGTGCCCCTGAGCTCCATTTTTCAACTCGCTTTCTTGGGAGCTGGCCGCAAAAGCGCAGGATTGCTTCAGGCCCTATTCTGGCTCCGGGCGGCAGGCTGAGCCTATGGTTAATTCTGCTTCCTGATGGGAAAATAGAGTGACCTCTGCCTGTCCCAACACCTAGAGCTAGTCTCTCATTGGTTCCCCCTCTTCCCGTTCATCCTCAGGACAAATTGCAACGTGTTCGGAACAGGAGGTTAAAGGTGCTGATTCTCCAAGGAGGGAGATTGCTAGTAAAGCGGCTGGAATGGCGAACCGGAGCACAAGGAGATGAGAAATGAGGTGCGTTTTAGAAACCTTTCCCGGTCACACGGTGTACCATCTTCTGGGTTTCTCGTGCATGTTTTCGACGTAGGACGATGCCCTTGAACCTGGAGATTTGGGACCCATGGGATGGGTACCACGCCGTATTACTTTACAGGGTCTGCGTTAGCTCACCCAACCTCACCAAACCTCTCAGCCCCAAGAGTGTCCTCCCTTATGTCTCAATCAGCTGTGGGTCTAGATATGGTCAATCCAGGTGGCATCGCAGCCCCTGAACGAATTTTGTAAGAATTTCTCTCTCTTTCACTGTCTTTGTTTCACGGGTTTTTAAAAGTAATTGATTTTTATAACAGGGTTTAGCTGCTTTGCACTGCTGTGTTTATGCCGCTTTACACCCACTTGACTCACTTACAGAGAGATATCAATACATAGGTTTTAAGATTCTTACTAGTCAGATATATTCTTGGGCGGTGAATAGGGGGCGTTGAGTCCAGTTCACTGAGCAAGGAGTAGGTCTGGTCTATTACATATTGGGTTTATGGAACGGTATCTGAGCTAATTTGAAACCCTTGTTTTATGCATCACCCCACCTCACCTTTCCCGTTAAGCAGCCATAGTGTGTTTTCTAAACGTGCGACTCTGTTCTGTTTTGTAATTCAGTTCAAGGGTAGCGGTTTTTACATTCCCTCTGTAAGTGATATCTTATGATAAGTGTCTTTTTCTGTGTGACTTATTTCACTTAGAATCGTCGTACCTAAATCCACTCATCATGCTGCTCCTAGCCTTATGACGTTGATTTCATGGCTGAGTGATATTCCATTGTACATAAGGACCACAACTTCTTTATCCATTCTTCTCTTTCCTGGGATGTTTAAGGTGTAACGAAGTGGAGGTTCTTGTCAACAGAGCAGCCCTAAACTTTGGGGTGCCTGTGTCTTGCTGATTTTTAGTTTTCCCAATTTATACGCCCATGAGTGGAAGTGCCCTATGCTCTCTAAGCTGAGTTTTTTAGATGTTTCAGGACACACCGTACACTTCTCCAGAGTGGCTGTTGGCAATTTACAGCCCGCCCATCAGCGTAGCAAGGCTCCCATTTCTCCATGGCCTGTCCTGCATTTCTGGTTTTGACACTTTATTCAGCATGGCCCTTTTGACCGATGGGAAGCGAGACTTCTTTGTAGCGCTGATTTGCCTTTCCAGGTTGCTTGGTTGGCCAAAAAGGGCGTATGCGTTTTTTCCTGAATATATTCAGGAAAAAACGCATACGCCCTTTTTGGCCAAGGGCATCATTGTCGAGGTTTTGCCGCTTTTCCTGTGCTTTAAAGGCGATTCGAATCTACCTCCTGAAATCGGTTTCCTGCAATTCTGCCTTGCTTTCAAATCCTCTTCGTAGCCTTCCCTCCATATATTTGTGGACGAGAGTTATCATTTCTAACTCTGCAGGTTTGTGAATTGCAGTGCCCCTGAGCTCCATTTTTCAACTCGCTTTCTTGGGAGCTGGCCGCAAAAGCGCAGGATTGCTTCAGGCCCTATTCTGGCTCCGGGCGGCAGGCTGAGCCTGTGGTTAATTCTGCTTCCTGATGGGAAAATAGAGTGACCTCTGCCTGTCCCAACACCTAGAGCTAGTCTCTCATTGGTTCCCCCTCTTCCCGTTCATCCTCAGGACAAATTGCAACGTGTTCGGAACAGGAGGTTAAAGGTGCTGATTCTCCAAGGAGGGAGATTGCTAGTAAAGCGGCTGGAATGGCGAACCGGAGCACAAGGAGATGAGAAATGAGGTGCGTTTTAGAAACCTTTCCCGGTCACACGGTGTACCATCTTCTGGGTTGCTCGTGCATGTTTTCGACGTAGGACGATGCCCTTGAACCTGGAGATTTGGGACCCATGGGATGGGTACCACGCCGTATTACTTTACAGGGTCTGCGTTAGCTCACCCAACCTCACCAAACCTCTCAGCCCCAAGAGTGTCCACCCTTATGTCTCAATCAGCTGTGGGTCTAGATATGGTCAATCCAGGTGGCATCGCAGCCCCTGAACGAATTTTGTAAGAATTTCTCTCTCTTTCACTGCCTTTGTTTCACGGGTTTTTAAAAGTAATTGATTTTTATAACAGGGTTTAGCTGCTTTGCACTGCTGTGTTTATGCCGCTTTACACCCACTTGACTCACTTACAGAGAGATATCAATACATAGGTTTTAAGATTCTTACTAGTCAGATATATTCTTGGGCGGTGAATAGGGGGCGTTGAGTCCAGTTCACTGAGCAAGGAGTAGGTCTGGTCTATTACATATTGGGTTTATGGAACGGTATCTGAGCTAATTTGAAACCCTTGTTTTATGCATCACCCCACCTCACCTTTCCCGTTAAGCAGCCATAGTGTGTTTTCTAAACGTGCGACTCTGTTCTGTTTTGTAATTCAGTTCAAGGATAGCGGTTTTTACATTCCCTCTTTAAGTGATATCTTATGATAAGTGTCTTTTTCTGTGTGACTTATTTCACTTAGAATCGTCGTACCTAAATCCACTCATCATGCTGCTCCTAGCCTTATGACGTTGATTTCATGGCTGAGTGATATTCCATTGTACATAAGGACCACAACTTCTTTATCCATTCTTCTCTTTCCTGGGATGTTTAAGGTGTAACGAAGTGGAGGTTCTTGTCAACAGAGCAGCCCTAAACTTTGGGGTGCCTGTGTCTTGCTGATTTTTAGTTTTCCCAATTTATACGCCCATGAGTGGAAGTGCCCTATGCTCTCTAAGCTGAGTTTTTTAGATGTTTCAGGACACACCGTACACTTCTCCAGAGTGGCTGTTGGCAATTTACAGCCCGCCCATCAGCGTAGCAAGGCTCCCATTTCTCCATGGCCTGTCCTGCATTTCTGGTTTTGACACTTTATTCAGCATGGCCCTTTTGACCGATGGGAAGCGAGACTTCTTTGTAGCGCTGATTTGCCTTTCCAGGTTGCTTGGTTGGCCAAAAAGGGCGTATGCATTTTTTCCTGAATATATTCAGGAAAAAACGCATACGCCCTTTTTGGCCAAGGGCATCATTGTCGAGGTTTTGCCGCTTTTCCTGTGCTTTAAAGGCGATTCGAATCTACCTCCTGAAATCGGTTTCCTGCAATTCTGCCTTGCTTTCAAATCCTCTTCGTTGCCTTCCCTCCATATATTTGTGGACGAGAGTTATCATTTCTAACTCTGCAGGTTTGTGAATTGCAGTGCCCCTGAGCTCCATTTTTCAACTCGCTTTCTTGGGAGCTGGCCGCAAAAGCGCAGGATTGCTTCAGGCCCTATTCTGGCTCCGGGCGGCAGGCTGAGCCTGTGGTTAATTCTGCTTCCTGATGGGAAAATAGAGTGACCTCTGCCTGTCCCAACACCTAGAGCTAGTCTCTCATTGGTTCCCCCTCTTCCCGTTCATCCTCAGGACAAATTGCAACGTGTACGGAACAGGAGGTTAAAGGTGCTGATTCTCCAAGGAGGGAGATTGCTAGTAAAGCGGCTGGAATGGCGAACCAGAGCACAAGGAGATGAGAAATGAGGTGCGTTTTAGAAACCTTTCCCGGTCACACGGTGTACCATCTTCTGGGTTTCTCGTGCATGTTTTCGACGTAGGAAGATGCCCTTGAACCTGGAGATTTGGGACCCATGGGATGGGTACCACGCCGTATTACTTTAAAGGGTCTGCGTTAGCTCACCCAACCTCACCAAACCTCTCAGCCCCAAGAGTGTCCACCCTTATGTCTCAATCAGCTGTGGGTCTAGATATGGTCAATCCAGGTGGCATCGCAGCCCCTGAACGAATTTTGTAAGAATTTCTCTCTCTTTCACTGTCTTTGTTTCACGGGTTTTTAAAAGTAATTGATTTTTATAACAGGGTTTAGCTGCTTTGCACTGCTGTGTTTATGCCGCTTTACACCCACTTGACTCACTTACAGAGAGATATCAATACATAGGTTTTAAGATTCTTACTAGTCAGATATATTCTTGGGCGGTGAATAGGGGGCGTTGAGTCCAGTTCACTGAGCAAGGAGTAGGTCTGGTCTATTACATATTGGGTTTATGGAACGGTATCTGAGCTAATTTGAAACCCTTGTTTTATGCATCACCCCACCTCACCTTTCCCGTTAAGCAGCCATAGTGTGTTTTCTAAACGTGCGACTCTGTTCTGTTTTGTAATTCAGTTCAAGGGTAGCGGTTTTTACATTCCCTCTGTAAGTGATATCTTATGATAAGTGTCTTTTTCTGTGTGACTTATTTCACTTAGAATCGTCGTACCTAAATCCACTCATCATGCTGCTCCTAGCCTTATGACGTTGATTTCATGGCTGAGTGATATTCCATTGTACATAAGGACCACAACTTCTTTATCCATTCTTCTCTTTCCTGGGATGTTTAAGGTGTAACGAAGTGGAGGTTCTTGTCAACAGAGCAGCCCTAAACTTTGGGGTGCCTGTGTCTTGCTGATTTTTAGTTTTCCCAATTTATACGCCCATGAGTGGAAGTGCCCTATGCTCTCTAAGCTGAGTTTTTTAGATGTTTCAGGACACACCGTACACTTCTCCAGAGTGGCTGTTGGCAATTTACAGCCCGCCCATCAGCGTAGCAAGGCTCCCATTTCTCCATGGCCTGTCCTGCATTTCTGGTTTTGACCCTTTATTCAGCATGGCCCTTTTGACCGATGGGAAGCGAGACTTCTTTGTAGCGCTGATTTGCCTTTCCAGGTTGCTTGGTTGGCCAAAAAGGGCGTATGCGTTTTTTCCTGAATATATTCAGGAAAAAACGCATACGCCCTTTTTGGCCAAGGGCATCATTGTCGAGGTTTTGCCGCTTTTCCTGTGCTTTAAAGGCGATTCGAATCTACCTCCTGAAATCGGTTTCCTGCAATTCTGCCTTGCTTTCAAATCCTCTTCGTTGCCTTCCCTCCATATATTTGTGGACGAGAGTTATCATTTCTAACTCTGCAGGTTTGTGAATTGCAGTGCCCCTGAGCTCCATTTTTCAACTCGCTTTCTTGGGAGCTGGCCGCAAAAGCGCAGGATTGCTTCAGGCCCTATTCTGGCTCCGGGCGGCAGGCTGAGCCTGTGGTTAATTCTGCTTCCTGATGGGAAAATAGAGTGACCTCTGCCTGTCCCAACACCTAGAGCTAGTCTCTCATTGGTTCCCCCTCTTCCCGTTCATCCTCAGGACAAATTGCAACGTGTACGGAACAGGAGGTTAAAGGTGCTGATTCTCCAAGGAGGGAGATTGCTAGTAAAGCGGCTGGAATGGCGAACCGGAGCACAAGGAGATGAGAAATGAGGTGCGTTTTAGAAACCTTTCCCGGTCACACGGTGTACCATCTTCTGGGTTTCTCGTGCATGTTTTCGACGTAGGACGATGCCCTTGACCCTGGAGATTTGGGACCCATGGGATGGGTACCACGCCGTATTACTTTAAAGGGTCTGCGTTAGCTCACCCAACCTCACCAAACCTCTCAGCCCCAAGAGTGTCCACCCTTATGTCTCAATCAGCTGTGGGTCTAGATATGGTCAATCCAGGTGGCATCGCAGCCCCTGAACGAATTTTGTAAGAATTTCTCTCTCTTTCACTGTCTTTGTTTCACGGGTTTTTAAAAGTAATTGATTTTTATAACAGGGTTTAGCTGCTTTGCACTGCTGTGTTTATGCCGCTTTACACCCACTTGACTCACTTACAGAGAGATATCAATACATAGGTTTTAAGATTCTTACTAGTCAGATATATTCTTGGGCGGTGAATAGGGGGCGTTGAGTCCAGTTCACTGAGCAAGGAGTAGGTCTGGTCTATTACATATTGGGTTTATGGAACGGTATCTGAGCTAATTTGAAACCCTTGTTTTATGCATCACCCCACCTCACCTTTCCCGTTAAGCAGCCATAGTGTGTTTTCTAAACGTGCGACTCTGTTCTGTTTTGTAATTCAGTTCAAGGGTAGCGGTTTTTACATTCCCTCTGTAAGTGATATCTTATGATAAGTGTCTTTTTCTGTGTGACTTATTTCACTTAGAATCGTCGTACCTAAATCCACTCATCATGCTGCTCCTAGCCTTATGACGTTGATTTCATGGCTGAGTGATATTCCATTGTACATAAGGACCACAACTTCTTTATCCATTCTTCTCTTTCCTGGGATGTTTAAGGTGTAACGAAGTGGAGGTTCTTGTCAACAGAGCAGCCCTAAACTTTGGGGTGCCTGTGTCTTGCTGATTTTTAGTTTTCCCAATTTATACGCCCATGAGTGGAAGTGCCCTATGCTCTCTAAGCTGAGTTTTTTAGATGTTTCAGGACACACCGTACACTTCTCCAGAGTGGCTGTTGGCAATTTACAGCCCGCCCATCAGCGTAGCAAGGCTCCCATTTCTCCATGGCCTGTCCTGCATTTCTGGTTTTGACACTTTATTCAGCATGGCCCTTTTGACCGATGGGAAGCGAGACTTCTTTGTAGCGCTGATTTGCCTTTCCAGGTTGCTTGGTTGGCCAAAAAGGGCGTATGCGTTTTTTCCTGAATATATTCAGGAAAAAACGCATACGCCCTTTTTGGCCAAGGGCATCATTGTCGAGGTTTTGCCGCTTTTCCTGTGCTTTAAAGGCGATTCGAATCTACCTCCTGAAATCGGTTTCCTGCAATTCTGCCTTGCTTTCAAATCCTCTTCGTTGCCTTCCCTCCATATATTTGTGGACGAGAGTTATCATTTCTAACTCTGCAGGTTTGTGAATTGCAGTGCCCCTGAGCTCCATTTTTCAACTCGCTTTCTTGGGAGCTGGCCGCAAAAGCGCAGGATTGCTTCAGGCCCTATTCTGGCTCCGGGCGGCAGGCTGAGCCTGTGGTTAATTCTGCTTCCTGATGGGAAAATAGAGTGACCTCTGCCTGTCCCAACACCTAGAGCTAGTCTCTCATTGGTTCCCCCTCTTCCCGTTCATCCTCAGGACAAATTGCAACGTGTTCGGAACAGGAGGTTAAAGGTGCTGATTCTCCAAGGAGGGAGATTGCTAGTAAAGCGGCTGGAATGGCGAACCGGAGCACAAGGAGATGAGAAATGAGGTGCGTTTTAGAAACCTTTCCCGGTCACACGGTGTACCATCTTCTGGGTTTCTCGTGCATGTTTTCGATGTAGGACGATGCCCTTGAACCTGGAGATTTGGGACCCATGGGATGGGTACCACGCCGTATTACTTTACAGGGTCTGCGTTAGCTCACCCAACCTCACCAAACCTCTCAGCCCCAAGAGTGTCCTCCCTTATGTCTCAATCAGCTGTGGGTCTAGATATGGTCAATCCAGGTGGCATCGCAGCCCCTGAACGAATTTTGTAAGAATTTCTCTCTCTTTCACTGTCTTTGTTTCACGGGTTTTTAAAAGTAATTGATTTTTATAATAGGGTTTAGCTGCTTTGCACTGCTGTGTTTATGCCGCTTTACACCCACTTGACTCACTTACAGAGAGATATCAATACATAGGTTTTAAGATTCTTACTAGTCAGATATATTCTTGGGCGGTGAATAGGGGGCGTTGAGTCCAGTTCACTGAGCAAGGAGTAGGTCTGGTCTATTACATATTGGGTTTATGGAACGGTATCTGAGCTAATTTGAAACCCTTGTTTTATGCATCACCCCACCTCACCTTTCCCGTTAAGCAGCCATAGTGTGTTTTCTAAACGTGCGACTCTGTTCTGTTTTGTAATTCAGTTCAAGGGTAGCGGTTTTTACATTCCCTCTGTAAGTGATATCTTATGATAAGTGTCTTTTTCTGTGTGACTTATTTCACTTAGAATCGTCGTACCTAAATCCACTCATCATGCTGCTCCTAGCCTTATGACGTTGATTTCATGGCTGAGTGATATTCCATTGTACATAAGGACCACAACTTCTTTATCCATTCTTCTCTTTCCTGGGATGTTTAAGGTGTAACGAAGTGGAGGTTCTTGTCAACAGAGCAGCCCTAAACTTTGGGGTGCCTGTGTCTTGCTGATTTTTAGTTTTCCCAATTTATACGCCCATGAGTGGAAGTGCCCTATGCTCTCTAAGCTGAGTTTTTTAGATGTTTCAGGACACACCGTACACTTCTCCAGAGTGGCTGTTGGCAATTTACAGCCCGCCCATCAGCGTAGCAAGGCTCCCATTTCTCCATGGCCTGTCCTGCATTTCTGGTTTTGACACTTTATTCAGCATGGCCCTTTTGACCGATGGGAAGCGAGACTTCTTTGTAGCGCTGATTTGCCTTTCCAGGTTGCTTGGTTGGCCAAAAAGGGCGTATGCGTTTTTTCCTGAATATATTCAGGAAAAAACGCATACGCCCTTTTTGGCCAAGGGCATCATTGTCGAGGTTTTGCCGCTTTTCCTGTGCTTTAAAGGCGATTCGAATCTACCTCCTGAAATCGGTTTCCTGCAATTCTGCCTTGCTTTCAAATCCTCTTCGTTGCCTTCCCTCCATATATTTGTGGACGAGAGTTATCATTTCTAACTCTGCAGGTTTGTGAATTGCAGTGCCCCTGAGCTCCATTTTTCAACTCGCTTTCTTGGGAGCTGGCCGCAAAAGCGCAGGATTGCTTCAGGCCCTATTCTGGCTCCGGGCGGCAGGCTGAGCCTGTGGTTAATTCTGCTTCCTGATGGGAAAATAGAGTGACCTCTGCCTGTCCCAACACCTAGAGCTAGTCTCTCATTGGTTCCCCCTCTTCCCGTTCATCCTCAGGACAAATTGCAACGTGTTCGGAACAGGAGGTTAAAGGTGCTGATTCTCCAAGGAGGGAGATTGCTAGTAAAGCGGCTGGAATGGCGAACCGGAGCACAAGGAGATGAGAAATGAGGTGCGTTTTAGAAACCTTTCCCGGTCACACGGTGTACCATCTTCTGGGTTTCTCGTGCATGTTTTCGACGTAGGACGATGCCCTTGAACCTGGAGATTTGGGACCCATGGGATGGGTACCACGCCGTATTACTTTACAGGGTCTGCGTTAGCTCACCCAACCTCACCAAACCTCTCAGCCCCAAGAGTGTCCTCCCTTATGTCTCAATCAGCTGTGGGTCTAGATATGGTCAATCCAGGTGGCATCGCAGCCCCTGAACGAATTTTGTAAGAATTTCTCTCTCTTTCACTGTCTTTGTTTGACGGGTTTTTAAAAGTAATTGATTTTTATAATAGGGTTTAGCTGCTTTGCACTGCTGTGTTTATGCTGCTTTACACCCACTTGACTCACTTACAGAGAGATATCAATACATAGGTTTTAAGATTCTTACTAGTCAGATATATTCTTGGGCGGTGAATAGGGGGCGTTGAGTCCAGTTCACTGAGCAAGGAGTAGGTCTTGTCTATTACATATTGGGTTTATGGAACGGTATCTGAGCTAATTTGAAACCCTTGTTTTATGCATCACCCCACCTCACCTTTCCCGTTAAGCAGCCATAGTGTGTTTTCTAAACGTGCGACTCTGTTCTGTTTTGTAATTCAGTTCAAGGGTAGCGGTTTTTACATTCCCTCTGTAAGTGATATCTTATGATAAGTGTCTTTTTCTGTGTGACTTATTTCACTTAGAATCGTCGTACCTAAATCCACTCATCATGCTGCTCCTAGCCTTATGACGTTGATTTCATGGCTGAGTGATATTCCATTTTACATACGGACCACAACTTCTTTATCCATTCTTCTCTTTCCTGGGATGTTTCAGGTGTAACGAAGTGGAGGTTCTTGTCAACAGAGCAGCCCTAAACTTTGGGGTGCCTGTGTCTTGCTGATTTTTAGTTTTCCCAATTTATACGCCCATGAGTGGAAGTGCCCTATGCTCTCTAAGCTGAGTTTTTTAGATGTTTCAGGACACACCGTACACTTCTCCAGAGTGGCTGTTGGCAATTTACAGCCCGCCCATCAGCGTAGCAAGGCTCCCATTTCTCCATGGCCTGTCCTGCATTTCTGGTTTTGACACTTTATTCAGCATGGCCCTTTTGACCGATGGGAAGCGAGACTTCTTTGTAGCGCTGATTTGCCTTTCCAGGTTGCTTGGTTGGCCAAAAAGGGCGTATGCGTTTTTTCCTGAATATATTCAGGAAAAAACGCATACGCCCTTTTTGGCCAAGGGCATCATTGTCGAGGTTTTGCCGCTTTTCCTGTGCTTTAAAGGCGATTCGAATCTACCTCCTGAAATCTGTTTCCTGCAATTCTGCCTTGCTTTCAAATCCTCATCGTTGCCTTCCTTCCATATATTTGTGGACGAGAGTTATCATTTCTACCTCTGCAGGTTTGTGAATTGCAGTGCCCCTGAGCTCCATTTTTAAACTCGTTTTCTTGGGAGCTGGCCGCAAAAGCGCAGGATTGCTTCAGGCCCTATTCTGGCTCCGGGCGGCAGGCTGAGCCTGTGGTTAATTCTGCTACCTGATGGGAAAATAGAGTGACCTCTGCCTGTCCCAACACCTAGAGCTAGTCTCTCATTGGTTCCCCCTCTTCCCGTTCATCCTCAGGACAAATTGCAACGTGTACGGAACAGGAGGTTAAAGGCGCTGATTCTCCAAGGAGGGAGATTGCTAGTAAAGCGGCTGGAATGGCGAACCGGAGCACAAGGAGATGAGAAATGAGGTGCGCTTTAGAAACCTTTCCCGGTCACACGGTGTACCATCTTCTGGGTTTCTCGTGCATGTTTTCGACGTAGGACGATGCCCTTGAACCTGGAGATTTGGGACCCATGGGATGGGTACCACGCCGTATTACTTTACAGGGTCTGCGTTAGCTCACCCAACCTCACCAAACCTCTCAGCCCCAAGAGTGTCCACCCTTATGTCTCAGTCATCTGTGGGTCTAGATATGGTCAATCCAGGTGGCATCGCAGCCCCTGAACGAATTTTGTAAGAATTTCTCTCTCTTTCACTGTCTTTGTTTCACGGGTTTTTAAAAGTAATTGATTTTTATAATAGGGTTTAGCTGCTTTGCACTGCTGTGTTTATGCCGCTTTTCACCCACTTGACTCACTTACAGAGAGATATCAATACATAGGTTTTAAGATTCTTACTAGTCAGATATATTCTTGGGCGGTGAATAGGGGTTGTTGAGTCCAGTTCACTGAGCAAGGAGTAGGTCTTGTCTATTACATATTGGGTTTATGGAACGGTATCTGAGCTAATTTGAAACCCTTGTTTTATGCATCACCCCACCTCACCTTTCCCGTTAAGCAGCCATAGTGTGTTTTCTAAACGTGCGACTCTGTTCTGTTTTGTAATTCAGTTCAAGGGTAGCGGTTTTTACATTCCCTCTGTAAGTGATATCTTATGATAAGTGTCTTTTTCTGTGTGACTTATTTCACTTAGAATCGTCGTACCTAAATCCACTCATCATGCTGCTCCTAGCCTTATGACGTTGATTTCATGGCTGAGTGATATTCCATTTTACATAAGGACCACAACTTCTTTATCCATTCTTCTCTTTCCTGGGATGTTTAAGGTGTAACGAAGTGGAGGTTCTTGTCAACAGAGCAGCCCTAAACTTTGGGGTGCCTGTGTCTTGCTGATTTTTAGTTTTCCCAATTTATACGCCCATGAGTGGAAGTGCCCTATGCTCTCTAAGCTGAGTTTTTTAGATGTTTCAGGACACACCGTACACTTCTCCAGAGTGGCTGTTGGCAATTTACAGCCCGCCCATCAGCATAGCAAGGCTCCCATTTCTCCATGGCCTGTCCTGCATTTCTGGTTTTGACACTTTATTCAGCATGGCCCTTTTGACCGATGGGAAGCGAGACTTCTTTGTAGCGCTGATTTGCCTTTCCAGGTTGCTTGGTTGGCCAAAAAGGGCGTATGCGTTTTTTCCTGAATATATTCAGGAAAAAACGCATACGCCCTTTTTGGCCAAGGGCATCATTGTCGAGGTTTTGCCGCTTTTCCTGTGCTTTAAAGGTGATTCGAATCTACCTCCTGAAATCGGTTTCCTGCAATTCTGCCTTGCTTTCAAATCCTCTTCGTTGCCTTCCCTCCATATATTTGTGGACGAGAGTTATCATTTCTAACTCTGCAGGTTTGTGAATTGCAGTGCCCCTGAGCTCCATTTTTCAACTCGCTTTCTTGGGAGCTGGCCGCAAAAGCGCAGGATTGCTTCAGGCCCTATTCTGGCTCCGGGCGGCAGGCTGAGCCTGTGGTTAATTCTGCTTCCTGATGGGAAAATAGAGTGACCTCTGCCTGTCCCAACACCTAGAGCTAGTCTCTCATTGGTTCCCCCTCTTCCCGTTCATCCTCAGGACAAATTGCAACGTGTTCGGAACAGGAGGTTAAAGGTGCTGATTCTCCAAGGAGGGAGATTGCTAGTAAAGCGGCTGGAATGGCGAACCGGAGCACAAGGAGATGAGAAATGAGGTGCGTTTTAGAAACCTTTCCCGGTCACACGGTGTACCATCTTCTGGGTTTCTCGTGCATGTTTTCGACGTAGGGCGATGCCCTTGAACCTGGAGATTTGGAACCCATGGGATGGGTACCACGCCGTATTACTTTAAAGGGTCTGCGTTAGCTCACCCAACCTCACCAAACCTCTCAGCCCCAAGAGTGTCCACCCTTATGTCTCAATCAGCTGTGGGTCTAGATATGGTCAATCCAGGTGGCATCGCAGCCCCTGAACGAATTTTGTAAGAATTTCTATCTCTTTCACTGTCTTTGTTTCACGGGTTTTTAAAAGTAATTGATTTTTATAACAGGGTTTAGCTGCTTTGCACTGCTGTGTTTATGCCGCTTTACACCCACTTGACTCACTTACAGAGAGATATCAATACATAGGTTTTAAGATTCTTACTAGTCAGATATATTCTTGGGCGGTGAATAGGGGGCGTTGAGTCCAGTTCACTGAGCAAGGAGTAGGTCTGGTCTATTACATATTGGGTTTATGGAACGGTATCTGAGCTAATTTGAAACCCTTGTTTTATGCATCACCCCACCTCACCTTTCCCGTTAAGCAGCCATAGTGTGTTTTCTAAACGTGCGACTCTGTTCTGTTTTGTAATTCAGTTCAAGGGTAGCGGTTTTTACATTCCCTCTGTAAGTGATATCTTATGATAAGTGTCTTTTTCTGTGTGACTTATTTCACTTAGAATCGTCGTACCTAAATCCACTCATCATGCTGCTCCTAGCCTTATGACGTTGATTTCATGGCTGAGTGATATTCCATTGTACATAAGGACCACAACTTCTTTATCCATTCTTCTCTTTCCTGGGATGTTTAAGGTGTAACGAAGTGGAGGTTCTTGTCAACAGAGCAGCCCTAAACTTTGGGGTGCCTGTGTCTTGCTGATTTTTAGTTTTCCCAATTTATACGCCCATGAGTGGAAGTGCCCTATGCTCTCTAAGCTGAGTTTTTTAGATGTTTCAGGACACACCGTACACTTCTCCAGAGTGGCTGTTGGCAATTTACAGCCCGCCCATCAGCGTAGCAAGGCTCCCATTTCTCCATGGCCTGTCCTGCATTTCTGGTTTTGACACTTTATTCAGCATGGCCCTTTTGACCGATGGGAAGCGAGACTTCTTTGTAGCGCTGATTTGCCTTTCCAGGTTGCTTGGTTGGCCAAAAAGGGCGTATGCGTTTTTTCCTGAATATATTCAGGAAAAAACGCATACGCCCTTTTTGGCCAAGGGCATCATTGTCGAGGTTTTGCCGCTTTTCCTGTGCTTTAAAGGCGATTCGAATCTACCTCCTGAAATCGGTTTCCTGCAATTCTGCCTTGCTTTCAAATCCTCTTCGTTGCCTTCCCTCCATATATTTGTGGACGAGAGTTATCATTTCTAACTCTGCAGGTTTGTGAATTGCAGTGCCCCTGAGCTCCATTTTTCAACTCGCTTTCTTGGGAGCTGGCCGCAAAAGCGCAGGATTGCTTCAGGCCCTATTCTGGCTCCGGGCGGCAGGCTGAGCCTGTGGTTAATTCTGCTTCCTGATGGGAAAATAGAGTGACCTCTGCCTGTCCCAACACCTAGAGCTAGTCTCTCATTGGTTCCCCCTCTTCCCGTTCATCCTCAGGACAAATTGCAACGTGTACGGAACAGGAGGTTAAAGGTGCTGATTCTCCAAGGAGGGAGATTGCTAGTAAAGCGGCTGGAATGGCGAACCGGAGCACAAGGAGATGAGAAATGAGGTGCGTTTTAGAAACCTTTCCCGGTCACACGGTGTACCATCTTCTGGGTTTCTCGTGCATGTTTTCGACGTAGGACGATGCCCTTGACCCTGGAGATTTGGGACCCATGGGATGGGTACCACGCCGTATTACTTTAAAGGGTCTGCGTTAGCTCACCCAACCTCACCAAACCTCTCAGCCCCAAGAGTGTCCACCCTTATGTCTCAATCAGCTGTGGGTCTAGATATGGTCAATCCAGGTGGCATCGCAGCCCCTGAACGAATTTTGTAAGAATTTCTCTCTCTTTCACTGTCTTTGTTTCACGGGTTTTTAAAAGTAATTGATTTTTATAACAGGGTTTAGCTGCTTTGCACTGCTGTGTTTATGCCGCTTTACACCCACTTGACTCACTTACAGAGAGATATCAATACATAGGTTTTAAGATTCTTACTAGTCAGATATATTCTTGGGCGGTGAATAGGGGGCGTTGAGTCCAGTTCACTGAGCAAGGAGTAGGTCTGGTCTATTACATATTGGGTTTATGGAACGGTATCTGAGCTAATTTGAAACCCTTGTTTTATGCATCACCCCACCTCACCTTTCCCGTTAAGCAGCCATAGTGTGTTTTCTAAACGTGCGACTCTGTTCTGTTTTGTAATTCAGTTCAAGGGTAGCGGTTTTTACATTCCCTCTGTAAGTGATATCTTATGATAAGTGTCTTTTTCTGTGTGACTTATTTCACTTAGAATCGTCGTACCTAAATCCACTCATCATGCTGCTCCTAGCCTTATGACGTTGATTTCATGGCTGAGTGATATTCCATTGTACATAAGGACCACAACTTCTTTATCCATTCTTCTCTTTCCTGGGATGTTTAAGGTGTAACGAAGTGGAGGTTCTTGTCAACAGAGCAGCCCTAAACTTTGGGGTGCCTGTGTCTTGCTGATTTTTAGTTTTCCCAATTTATACGCCCATGAGTGGAAGTGCCCTATGCTCTCTAAGCTGAGTTTTTTAGATGTTTCAGGACACACCGTACACTTCTCCAGAGTGGCTGTTGGCAATTTACAGCCCGCCCATCAGCGTAGCAAGGCTCCCATTTCTCCATGGCCTGTCCTGCATTTCTGGTTTTGACACTTTATTCAGCATGGCCCTTTTGACCGATGGGAAGCGAGACTTCTTTGTAGCGCTGATTTGCCTTTCCAGGTTGCTTGGTTGGCCAAAAAGGGCGTATGCGTTTTTTCCTGAATATATTCAGGAAAAAACGCATACGCCCTTTTTGGCCAAGGGCATCATTGTCGAGGTTTTGCCGCTTTTCCTGTGCTTTAAAGGCGATTCGAATCTACCTCCTGAAATCGGTTTCCTGCAATTCTGCCTTGCTTTCAAATCCTCTTCGTTGCCTTCCCTCCATATATTTGTGGACGAGAGTTATCATTTCTAACTCTGCAGGTTTGTGAATTGCAGTGCCCCTGAGCTCCATTTTTCAACTCGCTTTCTTGGGAGCTGGCCGCAAAAGCGCAGGATTGCTTCAGGCCCTATTCTGGCTCCGGGCGGCAGGCTGAGCCTGTGGTTAATTCTGCTTCCTGATGGGAAAATAGAGTGACCTCTGCCTGTCCCAACACCTAGAGCTAGTCTCTCATTGGTTCCCCCTCTTCCCGTTCATCCTCAGGACAAATTGCAACGTGTACGGAACAGGAGGTTAAAGGTGCTGATTCTCCAAGGAGGGAGATTGCTAGTAAAGCGGCTGGAATGGCGAACCGGAGCACAAGGAGATGAGAAATGAGGTGCGTTTTAGAAACCTTTCCCGGTCACACGGTGTACCATCTTCTGGGTTTCTCGTGCATGTTTTCGACGTAGGACGATGCCCTTGACCCTGGAGATTTGGGACCCATGGGATGGGTACCACGCCGTATTACTTTAAAGGGTCTGCGTTAGCTCACCCAACCTCACCAAACCTCTCAGCCCCAAGAGTGTCCACCCTTATGTCTCAATCAGCTGTGGGTCTAGATATGGTCAATCCAGGTGGCATCGCAGCCCCTGAACGAATTTTGTAAGAATTTCTCTCTCTTTCACTGTCTTTGTTTCACGGGTTTTTAAAAGTAATTGATTTTTATAACAGGGTTTAGCTGCTTTGCACTGCTGTGTTTATGCCGCTTTACACCCACTTGACTCACTTACAGAGAGATATCAATACATAGGTTTTAAGATTCTTACTAGTCAGATATATTCTTGGGCGGTGAATAGGGGGCGTTGAGTCCAGTTCACTGAGCAAGGAGTAGGTCTGGTCTATTACATATTGGGTTTATGGAACGGTATCTGAGCTAATTTGAAACCCTTGTTTTATGCATCACCCCACCTCAACTTTCCCGTTAAGCAGCCATAGTGTGTTTTCTAAACGTGCGACTCTGTTCTGTTTTGTAATTCAGTTCAAGGGTAGCGGTTTTTACATTCCCTCTGTAAGTGATATCTTATGATAAGTGTCTTTTTCTGTGTGACTTATTTCACTTAGAATCGTCGTACCTAAATCCACTCATCATGCTGCTCCTAGCCTTATGACGTTGATTTCATGGCTGAGTGATATTCCATTGTACATAAGGACCACAACTTCTTTATCCATTCTTCTCTTTCCTGGGATGTTTAAGGTGTAACGAAGTGGAGGTTCTTGTCAACAGAGCAGCCCTAAACTTTGGGGTGCCTGTGTCTTGCTGATTTTTAGTTTTCCCAATTTATACGCCCATGAGTGGAAGTGCCCTATGCTCTCTAAGCTGAGTTTTTTAGATGTTTCAGGACACACCGTACACTTCTCCAGAGTGGCTGTTGGCAATTTACAGCCCGCCCATCAGCGTAGCAAGGCTCCCATTTCTCCATGGCCTGTCCTGCATTTCTGGTTTTGACACTTTATTCAGCATGGCCCTTTTGACCGATGGGAAGCGAGACTTCTTTGTAGCGCTGATTTGCCTTTCCAGGTTGCTTGGTTGGCCAAAAAGGGCGTATGCGTTTTTTCCTGAATATATTCAGGAAAAAACGCATACGCCCTTTTTGGCCAAGGGCATCATTGTCGAGGTTTTGCCGCTTTTCCTGTGCTTTAAAGGCGATTCGAATCTACCTCCTGAAATCGGTTTCCTGCAATTCTGCCTTGCTTTCAAATCCTCTTCGTTGCCTTCCCTCCATATATTTGTGGACGAGAGTTATCATTTCTAACTCTGCAGGTTTGTGAATTGCAGTGCCCCTGAGCTCCATTTTTCAACTCGCTTTCTTGGGAGCTGGCCGCAAAAGCGCAGGATTGCTTCAGGCCCTATTCTGGCTCCGGGCGGCAGGCTGAGCCTGTGGTTAATTCTGCTTCCTGATGGGAAAATAGAGTGACCTCTGCCTGTCCCAACACCTAGAGCTAGTCTCTCATTGGTTCCCCCTCTTCCCGTTCATCCTCAGGACAAATTGCAACGTGTTCGGAACAGGAGGTTAAAGGTGCTGATTCTCCAAGGAGGGAGATTGCTAGTAAAGCGGCTGGAATGGCGAACCGGAGCACAAGGAGATGAGAAATGAGGTGCGTTTTAGAAACCTTTCCCGGTCACACGGTGTACCATCTTCTGGGTTTCTCGTGCATGTTTTCGACGTAGGACGATGCCCTTGAACCTGGAGATTTGGGACCCATGGGATGGGTACCACGCCGTATTACTTTACAGGGTCTGCGTTAGCTCACCCAACCTCACCAAACCTCTCAGCCCCAAGAGTGTCCTCCCTTATGTCTCAATCAGCTGTGGGTCTAGATATGGTCAATCCAGGTGGCATCGCAGCCCCTGAACGAATTTTGTAAGAATTTCTCTCTCTTTCACTGTCTTTGTTTGACGGGTTTTTAAAAGTAATTGATTTTTATAATAGGGTTTAGCTGCTTTGCACTGCTGTGTTTATGCTGCTTTACACCCACTTGACTCACTTACAGAGAGATATCAATACATAGGTTTTAAGATTCTTACTAGTCAGATATATTCTTGGGCGGTGAATAGGGGGCGTTGAGTCCAGTTCACTGAGCAAGGAGTAGGTCTTGTCTATTACATATTGGGTTTATGGAACGGTATCTGAGCTAATTTGAAACCCTTGTTTTATGCATCACCCCACCTCACCTTTCCCGTTAAGCAGCCATAGTGTGTTTTCTAAACGTGCGACTCTGTTCTGTTTTGTAATTCAGTTCAAGGGTAGCGGTTTTTACATTCCCTCTGTAAGTGATATCTTATGATAAGTGTCTTTTTCTGTGTGACTTATTTCACTTAGAATCGTCGTACCTAAATCCACTCATCATGCTGCTCCTAGCCTTATGACGTTGATTTCATGGCTGAGTGATATTCCATTTTACATACGGACCACAACTTCTTTATCCATTCTTCTCTTTCCTGGGATGTTTCAGGTGTAACGAAGTGGAGGTTCTTGTCAACAGAGCAGCCCTAAACTTTGGGGTGCCTGTGTCTTGCTGATTTTTAGTTTTCCCAATTTATACGCCCATGAGTGGAAGTGCCCTATGCTCTCTAAGCTGAGTTTTTTAGATGTTTCAGGACACACCGTACACTTCTCCAGAGTGGCTGTTGGCAATTTACAGCCCGCCCATCAGCGTAGCAAGGCTCCCATTTCTCCATGGCCTGTCCTGCATTTCTGGTTTTGACACTTTATTCAGCATGGCCCTTTTGACCGATGGGAAGCGAGACTTCTTTGTAGCGCTGATTTGCCTTTCCAGGTTGCTTGGTTGGCCAAAAAGGGCGTATGCGTTTTTTCCTGAATATATTCAGGAAAAAACGCATACGCCCTTTTTGGCCAAGGGCATCATTGTCGAGGTTTTGCCGCTTTTCCTGTGCTTTAAAGGCGATTCGAATCTACCTCCTGAAATCTGTTTCCTGCAATTCTGCCTTGCTTTCAAATCCTCATCGTTGCCTTCCTTCCATATATTTGTGGACGAGAGTTATCATTTCTACCTCTGCAGGTTTGTGAATTGCAGTGCCCCTGAGCTCCATTTTTAAACTCGTTTTCTTGGGAGCTGGCCGCAAAAGCGCAGGATTGCTTCAGGCCCTATTCTGGCTCCGGGCGGCAGGCTGAGCCTGTGGTTAATTCTGCTACCTGATGGGAAAATAGAGTGACCTCTGCCTGTCCCAACACCTAGAGCTAGTCTCTCATTGGTTCCCCCTCTTCCCGTTCATCCTCAGGACAAATTGCAACGTGTACGGAACAGGAGGTTAAAGGCGCTGATTCTCCAAGGAGGGAGATTGCTAGTAAAGCGGCTGGAATGGCGAACCGGAGCACAAGGAGATGAGAAATGAGGTGCGTTTTAGAAACCTTTCCCGGTCACACGGTGTACCATCTTCTGGGTTTCTCGTGCATGTTTTCGACGTAGGACGATGCCCTTGAACCTGGAGATTTGGGACCCATGGGATGGGTACCACGCCGTATTACTTTACAGGGTCTGCGTTAGCTCACCCAACCTCACCAAACCTCTCAGCCCCAAGAGTGTCCACCCTTATGTCTCAGTCATCTGTGGGTCTAGATATGGTCAATCCAGGTGGCATCGCAGCCCCTGAACGAATTTTGTAAGAATTTCTCTCTCTTTCACTGTCTTTGTTTCACGGGTTTTTAAAAGTAATTGATTTTTATAATAGGGTTTAGCTGCTTTGCACTGCTGTGTTTATGCCGCTTTTCACCCACTTGACTCACTTACAGAGAGATATCAATACATAGGTTTTAAGATTCTTACTAGTCAGATATATTCTTGGGCGGTGAATAGGGGTTGTTGAGTCCAGTTCACTGAGCAAGGAGTAGGTCTTGTCTATTACATATTGGGTTTATGGAACGGTATCTGAGCTAATTTGAAACCCTTGTTTTATGCATCACCCCACCTCACCTTTCCCGTTAAGCAGCCATAGTGTGTTTTCTAAACGTGCGACTCTGTTCTGTTTTGTAATTCAGTTCAAGGGTAGCGGTTTTTACATTCCCTCTGTAAGTGATATCTTATGATAAGTGTCTTTTTCTGTGTGACTTATTTCACTTAGAATCGTCGTACCTAAATCCACTCATCATGCTGCTCCTAGCCTTATGACGTTGATTTCATGGCTGAGTGATATTCCATTTTACATAAGGACCACAACTTCTTTATCCATTCTTCTCTTTCCTGGGATGTTTAAGGTGTAACGAAGTGGAGGTTCTTGTCAACAGAGCAGCCCTAAACTTTGGGGTGCCTGTGTCTTGCTGATTTTTAGTTTTCCCAATTTATACGCCCATGAGTGGAAGTGCCCTATGCTCTCTAAGCTGAGTTTTTTAGATGTTTCAGGACACACCGTACACTTCTCCAGAGTGGCTGTTGGCAATTTACAGCCCGCCCATCAGCATAGCAAGGCTCCCATTTCTCCATGGCCTGTCCTGCATTTTTGGTTTTGACACTTTATTCAGCATGGCCCTTTTGACCGATGGGAAGCGAGACTTCTTTGTAGCGCTGATTTGCCTTTCCAGGTTGCTTGGTTGGCCAAAAAGGGCGTATGCGTTTTTTCCTGAATATATTCAGGAAAAAACGCATACGCCCTTTTTGGCCAAGGGCATCATTGTCGAGGTTTTGCCGCTTTTCCTGTGCTTTAAAGGTGATTCGAATCTACCTCCTGAAATCGGTTTCCTGCAATTCTGCCTTGCTTTCAAATCCTCTTCGTTGCCTTCCCTCCATATATTTGTGGACGAGAGTTATCATTTCTAACTCTGCAGGTTTGTGAATTGCAGTGCCCCTGAGCTCCATTTTTCAACTCGCTTTCTTGGGAGCTGGCCGCAAAAGCGCAGGATTGCTTCAGGCCCTATTCTGGCTCTGGGCGGCAGGCTGAGCCTGTGGTTAATTCTGCTTCCTGATGGGAAAATAGAGTGACCTCTGCCTGTCCCAACACCTAGAGCTAGTCTCTCATTGGTTCCCCCTCTTCCCGTTCATCCTCAGGACAAATTGCAACGTGTTCGGAACAGGAGGTTAAAGGTGCTGATTCTCCAAGGAGGGAGATTGCTAGTAAAGCGGCTGGAATGGCGAACCGGAGCACAAGGAGATGAGAAATGAGGTGCGTTTTAGAAACCTTTCCCGGTCACACGGTGTACCATCTTCTGGGTTTCTCGTGCATGTTTTCGACGTAGGGCGATGCCCTTGAACCTGGAGATTTGGAACCCATGGGATGGGTACCACGCCGTATTACTTTACAGGGTCTGCGTTAGCTCACCCAACCTCACCAAACCTCTCAGCCCCAAGAGTGTCCTCCCTTATGTCTCAATCAGCTGTGGGTCTAGATATGGTCAATCCAGGTGGCATCGCAGCCCCTGAACGAATTTTGTAAGAATTTCTCTCTCTTTCACTGTCTTTGTTTCACGGGTTTTTAAAAGTAATTGATTTTTATAATAGGGTTTAGCTGCTTTGCACTGCTGTGTTTATGCCGCTTTACACCCACTTGACTCACTTACAGAGAGATATCAATACATAGGTTTTAAGATTCTTACTAGTCAGATATATTCTTGGGCGGTGAATAGGGGGCGTTGAGTCCAGTTCACTGAGCAAGGAGTAGGTCTGGTCTATTACATATTGGGTTTATGGAACGGTATCTGAGCTAATTTGAAACCCTTGTTTTATGCATCACCCCACCTCACCTTTCCCGTTAAGCAGCCATAGTGTGTTTTCTAAACGTGCGACTCTGTTCTGTTTTGTAATTCAGTTCAAGGGTAGCGGTTTTTACATTCCCTCTGTAAGTGATATCTTATGATAAGTGTCTTTTTCTGTGTGACTTATTTCACTTAGAATCGTCGTACCTAAATCCACTCATCATGCTGCTCCTAGCCTTATGACGTTGATTTCATGGCTGAGTGATATTCCATTGTACATAAGGACCACAACTTCTTTATCCATTCTTCTCTTTCCTGGGATGTTTCAGGTGTAACGAAGTGGAGGTTCTTGTCAACAGAGCAGCCCTAAACTTTGGGGTGCCTGTGTCTTGCTGATTTTTAGTTTTCCCAATTTATACGCCCATGAGTGGAAGTGCCCTATGCTCTCTAAGCTGAGTTTTTTAGATGTTTCAGGACACACCGTACACTTCTCCAGAGTGGCTGTTGGCAATTTACAGCCCGCCCATCAGCGTAGCAAGGCTCCCATTTCTCCATGGCCTGTCCTGCATTTCTGGTTTTGACACTTTATTCAGCATGGCCCTTTTGACCGATGGGAAGCGAGACTTCTTTGTAGCGCTGATTTGCCTTTCCAGGTTGCTTGGTTGGCCAAAAAGGGCGTATGCGTTTTTTCCTGAATATATTCAGGAAAAAACGCATACGCCCTTTTTGGCCAAGGGCATCATTGTCGAGGTTTTGCCGCTTTTCCTGTGCTTTAAAGGCGATTCGAATCTACCTCCTGAAATCGGTTTCCTGCAATTCTGCCTTGCTTTCAAATCCTCTTCGTTGCCTTCCCTCCATATATTTGTGGACGAGAGTTATCATTTCTAACTCTGCAGGTTTGTGAATTGCAGTGCCCCTGAGCTCCATTTTTCAACTCGCTTTCTTGGGAGCTGGCCGCAAAAGCGCAGGATTGCTTCAGGCCCTATTCTGGCTCCGGGCGGCAGGCTGAGCCTGTGGTTAATTCTGCTTCCTGATGGGAAAATAGAGTGACCTCTGCCTGTCCCAACACCTAGAGCTAGTCTCTCATTGGTTCCCCCTCTTCCCGTTCATCCTCAGGACAAATTGCAACGTGTTCGGAACAGGAGGTTAAAGGTGCTGATTCTCCCAGGAGGGAGATTGCTAGTAAAGCGGCTGGAATGGCGAACCGGAGCACAAGGAGATGAGAAATGAGGTGCGTTTTAGAAACCTTTCCCGGTCACACGGTGTACCATCTTCTGGGTTTCTCGTGCATGTTTTCGACGTAGGACGATGCCCTTGAACCTGGAGATTTGGGACCCATGGGATGGGTACCACGCCGTATTACTTTACAGGGTCTGCGTTAGCTCACCCAACCTCACCAAACCTCTCAGCCCCAAGAGTGTCCACCCTTATGTCTCAGTCATCTGTGGGTCTAGATATGGTCAATCCAGGTGGCATCGCAGCCCCTGAACGAATTTTGTAAGAATTTCTCTCTCTTTCACTGTCTTTGTTTCACGGGTTTTTAAAAGTAATTGATTTTTATAATAGGGTTTAGCTGCTTTGCACTGCTGTGTTTATGCCGCTTTTCACCCACTTGACTCACTTACAGAGAGATATCAATACATAGGTTTTAAGATTCTTACTAGTCAGATATATTCTTGGGCGGTGAATAGGGGTTGTTGAGTCCAGTTCACTGAGCAAGGAGTAGGTCTTGTCTATTACATATTGGGTTTATGGAACGGTATCTGAGCTAATTTGAAACCCTTGTTTTATGCATCACCCCACCTCACCTTTCCCGTTAAGCAGCCATAGTGTGTTTTCTAAACGTGCGACTCTGTTCTGTTTTGTAATTCAGTTCAAGGGTAGCGGTTTTTACATTCTCTCTGTAAGTGATATCTTATGATAAGTGTCTTTTTCTGTGTGACTTATTTCACTTAGAATCGTCGTACCTAAATCCACTCATCATGCTGCTCCTAGCCTTATGACGTTGATTTCATGGCTGAGTGATATTCCATTGTACATAAGGACCACAACTTCTTTATCCATTCTTCTCTTTCCTGGGATGTTTAAGGTGTAACGAAGTGGAGGTTCTTGTCAACAGAGCAGCCCTAAACTTTGGGGTGCCTGTGTCTTGCTGATTTTTAGTTTTCCCAATTTATACGCCCATGAGTGGAAGTGCCCTATGCTCTCTAAGCTGAGTTTTTTAGATGTTTCAGGACACACCGTACACTTCTCCAGAGTGGCTGTTGGCCATTTACAGCCCGCCCATCAGCGTAGCAAGGCTCCCATTTCTCCATGGCCTGTCCTGCATTTCTGGTTTTGACACTTTATTCAGCATGGCCCTTTTGACCGATGGGAAGCGAGACTTCTTTGTAGCGCTGATTTGCCTTTCCAGGTTGCTTGGTTGGCCAAAAAGGGCGTATGCGTTTTTTCCTGAATATATTCAGGAAAAAACGCAAACGCCCTTTTTGGCCAAGGGCATCATTGTCGAGGTTTTGCCGCTTTTCCTGTGCTTTAAAGGCGATTCGAATCTACCTCCTGAAATCGGTTTCCTGCAATTCTGCCTTGCTTTCAAATCCTCTTCGTTGCCTTCCCTCCATATATTTGTGGACGAGAGTTATCATTTCTAACTCTGCATGTTTGTGAATTGCAGTGCCCCTGAGCTCCATTTTTCAACTCGCTTTCTTGGGAGCTGGCCGCAAAAGCGCAGGATTGCTTCAGGCCCTATTCTGGCTCCGGGCGGCAGGCTGAGCCTGTGGTTAATTCTTCTTCCTGATGGGAAAATAGAGTGACCTGTGCCTGTCCCAACACCTAGAGCTAGTCTCTCATTGGTTCCCCCTCTTCCCGTTCATCCTCAGGACAAATTGCAACGTGTTCGGAACAGGAGGTTAAAGGTGCTGATTCTCCAAGGAGGGAGATTGCTAGTAAAGCGGCTGGAATGGCGAACCGGAGCACAAGGAGATGAGAAATGAGGTGCGTTTTAGAAACCTTTCCCGGTCACACGGTGTACCATCTTCTGGGTTTCTCGTGCATGTTTTCGACGTAGGACGATGCCCTTGAACCTGGAGATTTGGGACCCATGGGATGGGTACCACGCCGTATTACTTTACAGGGTCTGCGTTAGCTCACCCAACCTCACCAAACCTCTCAGCCCCAAGAGTGTCCACCCTTATGTCTCAGTCATCTGTGGGTCTAGATATGGTCAATCCAGGTGGCATCGCAGCCCCTGAACGAATTTTGTAAGAATTTCTCTCTCTTTCACTGTCTTTGTTTCACGGGTTTTTAAAAGTAATTGATTTTTATAATAGGGTTTAGCTGCTTTGCACTGCTGTGTTTATGCCGCTTTTCACCCACTTGACTCACTTACAGAGAGATATCAATACATAGGTTTTAAGATTCTTACTAGTCAGATATATTCTTGGGCGGTGAATAGGGGTTGTTGAGTCCAGTTCACTGAGCAAGGAGTAGGTCTTGTCTATTACATATTGGGTTTATGGAACGGTATCTGAGCTAATTTGAAACCCTTGTTTTATGCATCACCCCACCTCACCTTTCCCGTTAAGCAGCCATAGTGTGTTTTCTAAACGTGCGACTCTGTTCTGTTTTGTAATTCAGTTCAAGGGTAGCGGTTTTTACATTCTCTCTGTAAGTGATATCTTATGATAAGTGTCTTTTTCTGTGTGACTTATTTCACTTAGAATCGTCGTACCTAAATCCACTCATCATGCTGCTCCTAGCCTTATGACGTTGATTTCATGGCTGAGTGATATTCCATTGTACATAAGGACCACAACTTCTTTATCCATTCTTCTCTTTCCTGGGATGTTTAAGGTGTAACGAAGTGGAGGTTCTTGTCAACAGAGCAGCCCTAAACTTTGGGGTGCCTGTGTCTTGCTGATTTTTAGTTTTCCCAATTTATACGCCCATGAGTGGAAGTGCCCTATGCTCTCTAAGCTGAGTTTTTTAGATGTTTCAGGACACACCGTACACTTCTCCAGAGTGGCTGTTGGCCATTTACAGCCCGCCCATCAGCGTAGCAAGGCTCCCATTTCTCCATGGCCTGTCCTGCATTTCTGGTTTTGACACTTTATTCAGCATGGCCCTTTTGACCGATGGGAAGCGAGACTTCTTTGTAGCGCTGATTTGCCTTTCCAGGTTGCTTGGTTGGCCAAAAAGGGCGTATGCGTTTTTTCCTGAATATATTCAGGAAAAAACGCAAACGCCCTTTTTGGCCAAGGGCATCATTGTCGAGGTTTTGCCGCTTTTCCTGTGCTTTAAAGGCGATTCGAATCTACCTCCTGAAATCGGTTTCCTGCAATTCTGCCTTGCTTTCAAATCCTCTTCGTTGCCTTCCCTCCATATATTTGTGGACGAGAGTTATCATTTCTAACTCTGCATGTTTGTGAATTGCAGTGCCCCTGAGCTCCATTTTTCAACTCGCTTTCTTGGGAGCTGGCCGCAAAAGCGCAGGATTGCTTCAGGCCCTATTCTGGCTCCGGGCGGCAGGCTGAGCCTGTGGTTAATTCTGCTTCCTGATGGGAAAATAGAGTGACCTCTGCCTGTCCCAACACCTAGAGCTAGTCTCTCATTGGTTCCCCCTCTTCCCGTTCATCCTCAGGACAAATTGCAACGTGTTCGGAACAGGAGGTTAAAGGTGCTGATTCTCCAAGGAGGGAGATTGCTAGTAAAGCGGCTGGAATGGCGAACCGGAGCACAAGGAGATGAGAAATGAGGTGCGTTTTAGAAACCTTTCCCGGTCACACGGTGTACCATCTTCTGGGTTTCTCGTGCATGTTTTCGACGTAGGACGATGCCCTTGAACCTGGAGATTTGGGACCCATGGGATGGGTACCACGCCGTATTACTTTACAGGGTCTGCGTTAGCTCACCCAACCTCACCAAACCTCTCAGCCCCAAGAGTGTCCACCCTTATGTCTCAGTCATCTGTGGGTCTAGATATGGTCAATCCAGGTGGCATCGCAGCCCCTGAACGAATTTTGTAAGAATTTCTCTCTCTTTCACTGTCTTTGTTTCACGGGTTTTTAAAAGTAATTGATTTTTATAATAGGGTTTAGCTGCTTTGCACTGCTGTGTTTATGCCGCTTTTCACCCACTTGACTCACTTACAGAGAGATATCAATACATAGGTTTTAAGATTCTTACTAGTCAGATATATTCTTGGGCGGTGAATAGGGGTTGTTGAGTCCAGTTCACTGAGCAAGGAGTAGGTCTTGTCTATTACATATTGGGTTTATGGAACGGTATCTGAGCTAATTTGAAACCCTTGTTTTATGCATCACCCCACCTCACCTTTCCCGTTAAGCAGCCATAGTGTGTTTTCTAAACGTGCGACTCTGTTCTGTTTTGTAATTCAGTTCAAGGGTAGCGGTTTTTACATTCTCTCTGTAAGTGATATCTTATGATAAGTGTCTTTTTCTGTGTGACTTATTTCACTTAGAATCGTCGTACCTAAATCCACTCATCATGCTGCTCCTAGCCTTATGACGTTGATTTCATGGCTGAGTGATATTCCATTGTACATAAGGACCACAACTTCTTTATCCATTCTTCTCTTTCCTGGGATGTTTAAGGTGTAACGAAGTGGAGGTTCTTGTCAACAGAGCAGCCCTAAACTTTGGGGTGCCTGTGTCTTGCTGATTTTTAGTTTTCCCAATTTATACGCCCATGAGTGGAAGTGCCCTATGCTCTCTAAGCTGAGTTTTTTAGATGTTTCAGGACACACCGTACACTTCTCCAGAGTGGCTGTTGGCCATTTACAGCCCGCCCATCAGCGTAGCAAGGCTCCCATTTCTCCATGGCCTGTCCTGCATTTCTGGTTTTGACACTTTATTCAGCATGGCCCTTTTGACCGATGGGAAGCGAGACTTCTTTGTAGCGCTGATTTGCCTTTCCAGGTTGCTTGGTTGGCCAAAAAGGGCGTATGCGTTTTTTCCTGAATATATTCAGGAAAAAACGCAAACGCCCTTTTTGGCCAAGGGCATCATTGTCGAGGTTTTGCCGCTTTTCCTGTGCTTTAAAGGCGATTCGAATCTACCTCCTGAAATCGGTTTCCTGCAATTCTGCCTTGCTTTCAAATCCTCTTCGTTGCCTTCCCTCCATATATTTGTGGACGAGAGTTATCATTTCTAACTCTGCATGTTTGTGAATTGCAGTGCCCCTGAGCTCCATTTTTCAACTCGCTTTCTTGGGAGCTGGCCGCAAAAGCGCAGGATTGCTTCAGGCCCTATTCTGGCTCCGGGCGGCAGGCTGAGCCTGTGGTTAATTCTGCTTCCTGATGGGAAAATAGAGTGACCTCTGCCTGTCCCAACACCTAGAGCTAGTCTCTCATTGGTTCCCCCTCTTCCCGTTCATCCTCAGGACAAATTGCAACGTGTTCGGAACAGGAGGTTAAAGGTGCTGATTCTCCAAGGAGGGAGATTGCTAGTAAAGCGGCTGGAATGGCGAACCGGAGCACAAGGAGATGAGAAATGAGGTGCGTTTTAGAAACCTTTCCCGGTCACACGGTGTACCATCTTCTGGGTTTCTCGTGCATGTTTTCGACGTAGGACGATGCCCTTGAACCTGGAGATTTGGGACCCATGGGATGGGTACCACGCCGTATTACTTTACAGGGTCTGCGTTAGCTCACCCAACCTCACCAAACCTCTCAGCCCCAAGAGTGTCCTCCCTTATGTCTCAATCAGCTGTGGGTCTAGATATGGTCAATCCAGGTTACATCGCAGCCCCTGAACGAATTTTGTAAGAATTTCTCTCTCTTTCACTGTCTTTGTTTGACGGGTTTTTAAAAGTAATTGATTTTTATAATAGGGTTTAGCTGCTTTGCACTGCTGTGTTTATGCCGCTTTACACCCACTTGACTCACTTACAGAGAGATATCAATACATAGGTTTTAAGATTCTTACTAGTCAGATATATTCTTGGGCGGTGAATAGGGGGCGTTGAGTCCAGTTCACTGAGCAAGGAGTAGGTCTTGTCTATTACATATTGGGTTTATGGAACGGTATCTGAGCTAATTTGAAACCCTTGTTTTATGCATCACCCCACCTCACCTTTCCCGTTAAGCAGCCATAGTGTGTTTTCTAAACGTGCGACTCTGTTCTGTTTTGTAATTCAGTTCAAGGGTAGCGGTTTTTACATTCCCTCTGTAAGTGATATCTTATGATAAGTGTCTTTTTCTGTGTGACTTATTTCACTTAGAATCGTCGTACCTAAATCCACTCATCATGCTGCTCCTAGCCTTATGACGTTGATTTCATGGCTGAGTGATATTCCATTGTACATAAGGACCACAACTTCTTTATCCATTCTTCTCTTTCCTGGGATGTTTAAGGTGTAACGAAGTGGAGGTTCTTGTCAACAGAGCAGCCCTAAACTTTGGGGTGCCTGTGTCTTGCTGATTTTTAGTTTTCCCAATTTATACGCCCATGAGTGGAAGTGCCCTATGCTCTCTAAGCTGAGTTTTTTAGATGTTTCAGGACACACCGTACACTTCTCCAGAGTGGCTGTTGGCAATTTACAGCCCGCCCATCAGCATAGCAAGGCTCCCATTTCTCCATGGCCTGTCCTGCATTTCTGGTTTTGACACTTTATTCAGCATGGCCCTTTTGACCGATGGGAAGCGAGACTTCTTTGTAGCGCTGATTTGCCTTTCCAGGTTGCTTGGTTGGCCAAAAAGGGCGTATGCGTTTTTTCCTGAATATATTCAGGATAAAACGCAAACGCCCTTTTTGGCCAAGGGCATCATTGTCGAGGTTTTGCCGCTTTTCCTGTGCTTTAAAGGCGATTCGAATCTACCTCCTGAAATCGGTTTCCTGCAATTCTGCCTTGCTTTCAAATCCTCTTCGTTGCCTTCCCTCCATATATTTGTGGACGAGAGTTATCATTTCTAACTCTGCAGGTTTGTGAATTGCAGTGCCCCTGAGCTCCATTTTTCAACTCGCTTTCTTGGGAGCTGGCCGCAAAAGCGCAGGATTGCTTCAGGCCCTATTCTGGCTCCGGGCGGCAGGCTGAGCCTGTGGTTAATTCTGCTTCCTGATGGGAAAATAGAGGGACCTGTGCCTGTCCCAACACCTAGAGCTAGTCTCTCATTGGTTCCCCCTCTTCCCGTTCATCCTCAGGACAAATTGCAACGTGTTCGGAACAGGAGGTTAAAGGTGCTGATTCTCCAAGGAGGGAGATTGCTAGTAAAGCGGCTGGAATGGCGAACCGGAGCACAAGGAGATGAGAAATGAGGTGCGTTTTAGAAACCTTTCCCGGTCACACGGTGTACCATCTTCTGGGTTTCTCGTGCATGTTTTCGACGTAGGACGATGCCCTTGAACCTGGAGATTTGGGACCCATGGGATGGGTACCACGCCGTATTACTTTACAGGGTCTGCGTTAGCTCACCCAACCTCACCAAACCTCTCAGCCCCAAGAGTGTCCTCCCTTATGTCTCAATCAGCTGTGGGTCTAGATATGGTCAATCCAGGTGGCATCGCAGCCCCTGAACGAATTTTGTAAGAATTTCTCTCTCTTTCACTGTCTTTGTTTGACGGGTTTTTAAAAGTAATTGATTTTTATAATAGGGTTTAGCTGCTTTGCACTGCTGTGTTTATGCCGCTTTACACCCACTTGACTCACTTACAGAGAGATATCAATACATAGGTTTTAAGATTCTTACTAGTCAGATATATTCTTGGGCGGTGAATAGGGGGCGTTGAGTCCAGTTCACTGAGCAAGGAGTAGGTCTTGTCTATTACATATTGGGTTTATGGAACGGTATCTGAGCTAATTTGAAACCCTTGTTTTATGCATCACCCCACCTCACCTTTCCCGTTAAGCAGCCATAGTGTGTTTTCTAAACGTGCGACTCTGTTCTGTTTTGTAATTCAGTTCAAGGGTAGCGGTTTTTACATTCCCTCTGTAAGTGATATCTTATGATAAGTGTCTTTTTCTGTGTGACTTATTTCACTTAGAATCGTCGTACCTAAATCCACTCATCATGCTGCTCCTAGCCTTATGACGTTGATTTCATGGCTGAGTGATATTCCATTGTACATAAGGACCACAACTTCTTTATCCATTCTTCTCTTTCCTGGGATGTTTAAGGTGTAACGAAGTGGAGGTTCTTGTCAACAGAGCAGCCCTAAACTTTGGGGTGCCTGTGTCTTGCTGATTTTTAGTTTTCCCAATTTATACGCCCATGAGTGGAAGTGCCCTATGCTCTCTAAGCTGAGTTTTTTAGATGTTTCAGGACACACCGTACACTTCTCCAGAGTGGCTGTTGGCAATTTACAGCCCGCCCATCAGCGTAGCAAGGCTCCCATTTCTCCATGGCCTGTCCTGCATTTCTGGTTTTGACACTTTATTCAGCATGGCCCTTTTGACCGATGGGAAGCGAGACTTCTTTGTAGCGCTGATTTGCCTTTCCAGGTTGCTTGGTTGGCCAAAAAGGGCGTATGCGTTTTTTCCTGAATATATTCAGGAAAAAACGCATACGCCCTTTTTGGCCAAGGGCATCATTGTCGAGGTTTTGCCGCTTTTCCTGTGCTTTAAAGGCGATTCGAATCTACCTCCTGAAATCGGTTTCCTGCAATTCTGCCTTGCTTTCAAATCCTCTTCGTAGCCTTCCCTCCATATATTTGTGGACGAGAGTTATCATTTCTAACTCTGCAGGTTTGTGAATTGCAGTGCCCCTGAGCTCCATTTTTCAACTCGCTTTCTTGGGAGCTGGCCGCAAAAGCGCAGGATTGCTTCAGGCCCTATTCTGGCTCCGGGCGGCAGGCTGAGCCTGTGGTTAATTCTGCTTCCTGATGGGAAAATAGAGTGACCTCTGCCTGTCCCAACACCTAGAGCTAGTCTCTCATTGGTTCCCCCTCTTCCCGTTCATCCTCAGGACAAATTGCAACGTGTACGGAACAGGAGGTTAAAGGCGCTGATTCTCCAAGGAGGGAGATTGCTAGTAAAGCGGCTGGAATGGCGAACCGGAGCACAAGGAGATGAGAAATGAGGTGCGTTTTAGAAACCTTTCCCGGTCACACGGTGTACCATCTTCTGGGTTTCTCGTGCATGTTTTCGACGTAGGAAGATGCCCTTGACCCTGGAGATTTGGGACCCATGGGATGGGTACCACGCCGTATTACTTTACAGGGTCTGCGTTAGCTCACCCCACCTCACCAAACCTCTCAGCCCCAAGAGTGTCCACCCTTATGTCTCAATCAGCTGTGGGTCTAGATATGGTCAATCCAGGTGGCATCGCAGCCCCTGAACGAATTTTGTAAGAATTTCTCTCTCTTTCACTGTCTTTGTTTCACGGGTTTTTAAAAGTAATTGATTTTTATAATAGGGTTTAGCTGCTTTGCACTGCTGTGTTTATGCCGCTTTTCACCCACTTGACTCACTTACAGAGAGATATCAATACATAGGTTTTAAGATTCTTACTAGTCAGATATATTCTTGGGCGGTGAATAGGGGGCGTTGAGTCCAGTTCACTGAGCAAGGAGTAGGTCTTGTCTATTACATATTGGGTTTATGGAACGGTATCTGAGCTAATTTGAAACCCTTGTTTTATGCATCACCCCACCTCACCTTTCCCGTTAAGCAGCCATAGTGTGTTTTCTAAACGTGCGACTCTGTTCTGTTTTGTAATTCAGTTCAAGGGTAGCGGTTTTTACATTCTCTCTGTAAGTGATATCTTATGATAAGTGTCTTTTTCTGTGTGACTTATTTCACTTAGAATCGTCGTACCTAAATCCACTCATCATGCTGCTCCTAGCCTTATGACGTTGATTTCATGGCTGAGTGATATTCCATTGTACATAAGGACCACAACTTCTTTATCCATTCTTCTCTTTCCTGGGATGTTTAAGGTGTAATGAAGTGGAGGTTCTTGTCAACAGAGCAGCCCTAAACTTTGGGGTGCCTGTGTCTTGCTGATTTTTAGTTTTCCCAATTTATACGCCCATGAGTGGAAGTGCCCTATGCTCTCTAAGCTGAGTTTTTTAGATGTTTCAGGACACACCGTACACTTCTCCAGAGTGGCTGTTGGCAATTTACAGCCCGCCCATCAGCGTAGCAAGGCTCCCATTTCTCCATGGCCTGTCCTGCATTTCTGGTTTTGACACTTTATTCAGCATGGCCCTTTTGACCGATGGGAAGCGAGACTTCTTTGTAGCGCTGATTTGCCTTTCCAGGTTGCTTGGTTGGCCAAAAAGGGCGTATGCGTTTTTTCCTGAATATATTCAGGAAAAAACGCATACGCCCTTTTTGGCCAAGGGCATCATTGTCGAGGTTTTGCCGCTTTTCCTGTGCTTTAAAGGCGATTCGAATCTACCTCCTGAAATCTGTTTCCTGCAATTCTGCCTTGCTTTCAAATCCTCATCGTTGCCTTCCTTCCATATATTTGTGGACGAGAGTTATCATTTCTACCTCTGCAGGTTTGTGAATTGCAGTGCCCCTGAGCTCCATTTTTTAACTCGTTTTCTTGGGAGCTGGCCGCAAAAGCGCAGGATTGCTTCAGGCCCTATTCTGGCTCCGGGCGGCAGGCTGAGCCTGTCGTTAATTCTTCTTCCTGATGGGAAAATAGAGTGACTTGTGCCTGTCCCAAAACCTAGAGCTAGTCTCTCATTGGTTCCCCCTCTTCCCGTTCATCCTCAGGACAAATTGCAACCTGTACGGAACAGGAGGTTAAAGGTGCTGATTCTCCCAGGAGGGAGATTGCTAGTAAAGCGGCTGGAATGGCGAACCGGAGCACAAGGAGATGAGAAATGAGGTGCGTTTTAGAAACCTTTCCCGGTCACACGGTGTACCATCTTCTGGGTTTCTCGTGCATGTTTTCGATGTAGGAAGATGCCCTTGAAGCTGGAGATTTGGGACCCATGGGATGGGTACCACGCCGTATTACTTTAAAGGGTCTGCGTTTGCTCACCCAACCTCACCAAACCTCTCAGCCCCAAGAGTGTCCACCCTTATGTCTCAGTCATCTGTGGGTCTAGATATGGTCAATCCAGGTGGCATCGCAGCCCCTGAACGAATTTTGTAAGAATTTCTCTCTCTTTCACTGTCTTTGTTTCACGGGTTTTTAAAAGTAATTGATTTTTATAATGGGGTTTAGCTGCTTTGCACTGCTGTGTTTATGCCGCTTTACACCTACTTGACTCACTTACAGAGAGATATCAATACATAGGTTTTAAGATTCTTACTAGTCAGATATATTCTTGGGCGGTGAATAGGGGTTGTTGAGTCCAGTTCACTGAGCAAGGAGTAGGTCTTGTCTATTACATATTGGGTTTATGGAACGGTATCTGAGCTAATTTGAAACCCTTGTTTTATGCATCACCCCACCTCACCTTTCCCGTTAAGCAGCCATAGTGTGTTTTCTAAACGTGCGACTCTGTTCTGTTTTGTAATTCAGTTCAAGGGTAGCGGTTTTTACATTCCCTCTGTAAGTGATATCTTATGATAAGTGTCTTTTTCTGTGTGACTTATTTCACTTAGAATCGTCGTACCTAAATCCACTCATCATGCTGCTCCTAGCCTTATGACGTTGATTTCATGGCTGAGTGATATTCCATTGTACATAAGGACCACAACTTCTTTATCCATTCTTCTCTTTCCTGGGATGTTTAAGGTGTAACGAAGTGGAGGTTCTTGTCAACAGAGCAGCCCTAAACTTTGGGGTGCCTGTGTCTTGCTGATTTTTAGTTTTCCCAATTTATACGTCCATGAGTGGAAGTGCCCTATGCTCTCTAAGCTGAGTTTTTTAGATGTTTCAGGACACACCGTACACTTCTCCAGAGTGGCTGTTGGCAATTTACAGCCCGCCCATCAGCGTAGCAAGGCTCCCATTTCTCCATGGCCTGTCCTGCATTTCTGGTTTTGACACTTTATTCAGCATGGCCCTTTTGACCGATGGGAAGCGAGACTTCTTTGTAGCGCTGATTTGCCTTTCCAGGTTGCTTGGTTGGCCAAAAAGGGCGTATGCGTTTTTTCCTGAATATATTCAGGAAAAAACGCATACGCCCTTTTTGGCCAAGGGCATCATTGTCGAGGTTTTGCCGCTTTTCCTGTGCTTTAAAGGCGATTCGAATCTACCTCCTGAAATCGGTTTCCTGCAATTCTGCCTTGCTTTCAAATCCTCTTCGTTGCCTTCCCTCCATATATTTGTGGACGAGAGTTATCATTTCTAACTCTGCATGTTTGTGAATTGCAGTGCCCCTGAGCTCCATTTTTCAACTCGCTTTCTTGGGAGCTGGCCGCAAAAGCGCAGGATTGCTTCAGGCCCTATTCTGGCTCCGGGCGGCAGGCTGAGCCTGTGGTTAATTCTGCTTCCTGATGGGAAAATAGAGGGACCTGTGCCTGTCCCAACACCTAGAGCTAGTCTCTCATTGGTTCCCCCTCTTCCCGTTCATCCTCAGGACAAATTGCAACGTGTTCGGAACAGGAGGTTAAAGGTGCTGATTCTCCAAGGAGGGAGATTGCTAGTAAAGCGGCTGGAATGGCGAACCGGAGCACAAGGAGATGAGAAATGAGGTGCGTTTTAGAAACCTTTCCCGGTCACACGGTGTACCATCTTCTGGGTTTCTCGTGCATGTTTTCGACGTAGGACGATGCCCTTGAACCTGGAGATTTGGGACCCATGGGATGGGTACCACGCCGTATTACTTTACAGGGTCTGCGTTAGCTCACCCAACCTCACCAAACCTCTCAGCCCCAAGAGTGTCCTCCCTTATGTCTCAATCAGCTGTGGGTCTAGATATGGTCAATCCAGGTGGCATCGCAGCCCCTGAACGAATTTTGTAAGAATTTCTCTCTCTTTCACTGTCTTTGTTTCACGGGTTTTTAAAAGTAATTGATTTTTATAATAGGGTTTAGCTGCTTTGCACTGCTGTGTTTATGCCGCTTTACACCCACTTGACTCACTTACAGAGAGATATCAATACATAGGTTTTAAGATTCTTACTAGTCAGATATATTCTTGGGCGGTGAATAGGGGGCGTTGAGTCCAGTTCACTGAGCAAGGAGTAGGTCTGGTCTATTACATATTGGGTTTATGGAACGGTATCTGAGCTAATTTGAAACCCTTGTTTTATGCATCACCCCACCTCACCTTTCCCGTTAAGCAGCCATAGTGTGTTTTCTAAACGTGCGACTCTGTTCTGTTTTGTAATTCAGTTCAAGGGTAGCGGTTTTTACATTCCCTCTGTAAGTGATATCTTATGATAAGTGTCTTTTTCTGTGTGACTTATTTCACTTAGAATCGTCGTACCTAAATCCACTCATCATGCTGCTCCTAGCCTTATGACGTTGATTTCATGGCTGAGTGATATTCCATTGTACATAAGGACCACAACTTCTTTATCCATTCTTCTCTTTCCTGGGATGTTTAAGGTGTTACGAAGTGGAGGTTCTTGTCAACAGAGCAGCCCTAAACTTTGGGGTGCCTGTGTCTTGCTGATTTTTAGTTTTCCCAATTTATACGCCCATGAGTGGAAGTGCCCTATGCTCTCTAAGCTGAGTTTTTTAGATGTTTCAGGACACACCGTACACTTCTCCAGAGTGGCTGTTGGCAATTTACAGCCCGCCCATCAGCGTAGCAAGGCTCCCATTTCTCCATGGCCTGTCCTGCATTTCTGGTTTTGACACTTTATTCAGCATGGCCCTTTTGACCGATGGGAAGCGAGACTTCTTTGTAGCGCTGATTTGCCTTTCCAGGTTGCTTGGTTGGCCAAAAAGGGCGTATGCGTTTTTTCCTGAATATATTCAGGAAAAAACGCATACGCCCTTTTTGGCCAAGGGCATCATTGTCGAGGTTTTGCCGCTTTTCCTGTGCTTTAAAGGCGATTCGAATCTACCTCCTGAAATCGGTTTCCTGCAATTCTGCCTTGCTTTCAAATCCTCTTCGTTGCCTTCCCTCCATATATTTGTGGACGAGAGTTATCATTTCTAACTCTGCAGGTTTGTGAATTGCAGTGCCCCTGAGCTCCATTTTTCAACTCGCTTTCTTGGGAGCTGGCCGCAAAAGCGCAGGATTGCTTCAGGCCCTATTCTGGCTCCGGGCGGCAGGCTGAGCCTGTGGTTAATTCTGCTACCTGATGGGAAAATAGAGTGACCTGTGCCTGTCCCAACACCTAGAGCTAGTCTCTCATTGGTTCCCCCTCTTCCCGTTCATCCTCAGGACAAATTGCAACGTGTACGGAACAGGAGGTTAAAGGCGCTGATTCTCCAAGGAGGGAGATTGCTAGTAAAGCGGCTGGAATGGCGAACCGGAGCACAAGGAGATGAGAAATGAGGTGCGTTTTAGAAACCTTTCCCGGTCACACGGTGTACCATCTTCTGGGTTTCTCGTGCATGTTTTCGACGTAGGAAGATGCCCTTGACCCTGGAGATTTGGGACCCATGGGATGGGTACCACGCCGTATTACTTTAAAGGGTCTGTGTTTGCTCACCCAACCTCACCAAACCTCTCAGCCCCAAGAGTGTCCACCCTTATGTCTCAGTCATCTGTGGGTCTAGATATGGTCAATCCAGGTGGCATCGCAGCCCCTGAACGAATTTTGTAAGAATTTCTCTCTCTTTCACTGTCTTTGTTTCACGGGTTTTTAAAAGTAATTGATTTTTATAATAGGGTTTAGCTGCTTTGCACTGCTGTGTTTATGCCGCTTTTCACCCACTTGACTCACTTACAGAGAGATATCAATACATAGGTTTTAAGATTCTTACTAGTCAGATATATTCTTGGGCGGTGAATAGGGGGCGTTGAGTCCAGTTCACTGAGCAAGGAGTAGGTCTTGTCTATTACATATTGGGTTTATGGAACGGTATCTGAGCTAATTTGAAACCCTTGTTTTATGCATCACCCCACCTCACCTTTCCCGTTAAGCAGCCATAGTGTGTTTTCTAAACGTGCGACTCTGTTCTGTTTTGTAATTCAGTTCAAGGGTAGCGGTTTTTACATTCTCTCTGTAAGTGATATCTTATGATAAGTGTCTTTTTCTGTGTGACTTATTTCACTTAGAATCGTCGTACCTAAATCCACTCATCATGCTGCTCCTAGCCTTATGACGTTGATTTCATGGCTGAGTGATATTCCATTGTACATAAGGACCACAACTTCTTTATCCATTCTTCTCTTTCCTGGGATGTTTAAGGTGTAACGAAGTGGAGGTTCTTGTCAACAGAGCAGCCCTAAACTTTGGGGTGCCTGTGTCTTGCTGATTTTTAGTTTTCCCAATTTATACGCCCATGAGTGGAAGTGCCCTATGCTCTCTAAGCTGAGTTTTTTAGATGTTTCAGGACACACCATACACTTCTCCAGAGTGGCTGTTGGCAATTTACAGCCCACCCATCAGCGTAGCAAGGCTCCCATTTCTCCATGGCCTGTCCTGCATTTCTGGTTTTGACACTTTATTCAGCATGGCCCTTTTGACCGATGGGAAGCGAGACTTCTTTGTAGCGCTGATTTGCCTTTCCAGGTTGCTTGGTTGGCCAAAAAGGGCGTATGCGTTTTTTCCTGAATATATTCAGGAAAAAACGCATACGCCCTTTTTGGCCAAGGGCATCATTGTCGAGGTTTTGCCGCTTTTCCTGTGCTTTAAAGGTGATTCGAATCTACCTCCTGAAATCTGTTTCCTGCAATTCTGCCTTGCTTTCAAATCCTCATCGTTGCCTTCCTTCCATATATTTGTGGACGAGAGTTATCATTTCTACCTCTGCAGGTTTGTGAATTGCAGTGCCCCTGAGCTCCATTTTTTAACTCGTTTTCTTGGGAGCTGGCCGCAAAAGCGCAGGATTGCTTCAGGCCCTATTCTGGCTCCGGGCGGCAGGCTGAGCCTGTCGTTAATTCTTCTTCCTGATGGGAAAATAGAGTGACTTGTGCCTGTCCCAAAACCTAGAGCTAGTCTCTCATTGGTTCCCCCTCTTCCCGTTCATCCTCAGGACAAATTGCAACCTGTACGGAACAGGAGGTTAAAGGTGCTGATTCTCCCAGGAGGGAGATTGCTAGTAAAGCGGCTGGAATGGCGAACCGGAGCACAAGGAGATGAGAAATGAGGTGCGTTTTAGAAACCTTTCCCGGTCACACGGTGTACCATCTTCTGGGTTTCTCGTGCATGTTTTCGATGTAGGAAGATGCCCTTGAAGCTGGAGATTTGGGACCCATGGGATGGGTACCACGCCGTATTACTTTAAAGGGTCTGCGTTTGCTCACCCAACCTCACCAAACCTCTCAGCCCCAAGAGTGTCCACCCTTTTGTCTCAGTCATCTGTGGGTCTAGATATGGTCAATCCAGGTGGCATCGCAGCCCCTGAACGAATTTTGTAAGAATTTCTCTCTCTTTCACTGTCTTTGTTTCACGGGTTTTTAAAAGTAATTGATTTTTATAATAGGGTTTAGCTGCTTTGCACTGCTGTGTTTATGCCGCTTTTCACCCACTTGACTCACTTACAGAGAGATATCAATACATAGGTTTTAAGATTCTTACTAGTCAGATATATTCTTGGGCGGTGAATAGGGGGCGTTGAGTCCAGTTCACTGAGCAAGGAGTAGGTCTTGTCTATTACATATTGGGTTTATGGAACGGTATCTGAGCTAATTTGAAACCCTTGTTTTATGCATCACCCCACCTCACCTTTCCCGTTAAGCAGCCATAGTGTGTTTTCTAAACGTGCGACTCTGTTCTGTTTTGTAATTCAGTTCAAGGGTAGCGGTTTTTACATTCTCTCTGTAAGTGATATCTTATGATCAGTGTCTTTTTCTGTGTGACTTATTTCACTTAGAATCGTCGTACCTAAATCCACTCATCATGCTGCTCCTAGCCTTATGACGTTGATTTCATGGCTGAGTGATATTCCATTGTACATAAGGACCACAACTTCTTTATCCATTCTTCTCTTTCCTGGGATGTTTAAGGTGTAACGAAGTGGAGGTTCTTGTCAACAGAGCAGCCCTAAACTTTGGGGTGCCTGTGTCTTGCTGATTTTTAGTTTTCCCAATTTATACGCCCATGAGTGGAAGTGCCCTATGCTCTCTAAGCTGAGTTTTTTAGATGTTTCAGGACACACCGTACACTTCTCCAGAGTGGCTGTTGGCAATTTACAGCCCGCCCATCAGCGTAGCAAGGCTCCCATTTCTCCATGGCCTGTCCTGCATTTCTGGTTTTGACACTTTATTCAGCATGGCCCTTTTGACCGATGGGAAGCGAGACTTCTTTGTAGCGCTGATTTGCCTTTCCAGGTTGCTTGGTTGGCCAAAAAGGGCGTATGCGTTTTTTCCTGAATATATTCAGGAAAAAACGCATACGCCCTTTTTGGCCAAGGGCATCATTGTCGAGGTTTTGCCGCTTTTCCTGTGCTTTAAAGGCGATTCGAATCTACCTCCTGAAATCTGTTTCCTGCAATTCTGCCTTGCTTTCAAATCCTCTTCGTAGCCTTCCCTCCATATATTTGTGGACGAGAGTTATCATTTCTAACTCTGCAGGTTTGTGAATTGCAGTGCCCCTGAGCTCCATTTTTCAACTCGCTTTCTTGGGAGCTGGCCGCAAAAGCGCAGGATTGCTTCAGGCCCTATTCTGGCTCCGGGCGGCAGGCTGAGCCTGTGGTTAATTCTGCTACCTGATGGGAAAATAGAGTGACCTGTGCCTGTCCCAACACCTAGAGCTAGTCTCTCATTGGTTCCCCCTCTTCCCGTTCATCCTCAGGACAAATTGCAACGTGTACGGAACAGGAGGTTAAAGGCGCTGATTCTCCAAGGAGGGAGATTGCTAGTAAAGCGGCTGGAATGGCGAACCGGAGCACAAGGAGATGAGAAATGAGGTGCGTTTTAGAAACCTTTCCCGGTCACACGGTGTACCATCTGGGTTTCTCGTGCATATTTTCGACGTAGGAAGATGCCCTTGACCCTGGAGATTTGGGACCCATGGGATGGGTACCACGCCGTATTACTTTACAGGGTCTGCGTTAGCTCACCCAACCTCACCAAACCTCTCAGCCCCAAGAGTGTCCACCCTTATGTCTCAATCAGCTGTGGGTCTAGATATGGTCAATCCAGGTGGCATCGCAGCCCCTGAACGAATTTTGTAAGAATTTCTCTCTCTTTCACTGTCTTTGTTTCACAGGTTTTTAAAAGTAATTGATTTTTATAATAGGGTTTAGCTGCTTTGCACTGCTGTGTTTATGCCGCTTTTCACCCACTTGACTCACTTACAGAGAGATATCAATACATAGGTTTTAAGATTCTTACTAGTCAGATATATTCTTGGGCGGTGAATAGGGGGCGTTGAGTCCAGTTCACTGAGCAAGGAGTAGGTCTTGTCTATTACATATTGGGTTTATGGAACGGTATCTGAGCTAATTTGAAACCCTTGTTTTATGCATCACCCCACCTCACCTTTCCCGTTAAGCAGCCATAGTGTGTTTTCTAAACGTGCGACTCTGTTCTGTTTTGTAATTCAGTTCAAGGGTAGCGGTTTTTACATTCTCTCTGTAAGTGATATCTTATGATAAGTGTCTTTTTCTGTGTGACTTATTTCACTTAGAATCGTCGTACCTAAATCCACTCATCATGCTGCTCCTAGCCTTATGACGTTGATTTCATGGCTGAGTGATATTCCATTGTACATAAGGACCACAACTTCTTTATCCATTCTTCTCTTTCCTGGGATGTTTCAGGTGTAACGAAGTGGAGGTTCTTGTCAACAGAGCAGCCCTAAACTTTGGGGTGCCTGTGTCTTGCTGATTTTTAGTTTTCCCAATTTATACGCCCATGAGTGGAAGTGCCCTATGCTCTCTAAGCTGAGTTTTTTAGATGTTTCAGGACACACCGTACACTTCTCCAGAGTGGCTGTTGGCAATTTACAGCCCGCCCATCAGCGTAGCAAGGCTCCCATTTCTCCATGGCCTGTCCTGCATTTCTGGTTTTGACACTTTATTCAGCATGGCCCTTTTGACCGATGGGAAGCGAGACTTCTTTGTAGCGCTGATTTGCCTTTCCAGGTTGCTTGGTTGGCCAAAAAGGGCGTATGCGTTTTTTCCTGAATATATTCAGGAAAAAACGCATACGCCCTTTTTGGCCAAGGGCATCATTGTCGAGGTTTTGCCGCTTTTCCTGTGCTTTAAAGGTGATTCGAATCTACCTCCTGAAATCTGTTTCCTGCAATTCTGCCTTGCTTTCAAATCCTCATCGTTGCCTTCCTTCCATATATTTGTGGACGAGAGTTATCATTTCTACCTCTGCAGGTTTGTGAATTGCAGTGCCCCTGAGTTCCATTTTTTAACTCGTTTTCTTGGGAGCTGGCCGCAAAAGCGCAGGATTGCTTCAGGCCCTATTCTGGCTCCGGGCGGCAGGCTGAGCCTGTCGTTAATTCTTCTTCCTGATGGGAAAATAGAGTGACTTCTGCCTGTCCCAAAACCTAGAGCTAGTCTCTCATTGGTTCCCCCTCTTCCCGTTCATCCTCAGGACAAATTGCAACGTGTACGGAACAGGAGGTTAAAGGTGCTGATTCTCCCAGGAGGGAGATTGCTAGTAAAGCGGCTGGAATGGCGAACCGGAGCACAAGGAGATGAGAAATGAGGTGCGTTTTAGAAACCTTTCCCGGTCACACGGTGTACCATCTTCTGGGTTTCTCGTGCATGTTTTCGATGTAGGAAGATGCCCTTGAACCTGGAGATTTGGGACCCATGGGATGGGTACCACGCCGTATTACTTTAAAGGGTCTGCGTTTGCTCACCCAACCTCACCAAACCTCTCAGCCCCAAGAGTGTCCACCCTTATGTCTCAGTCATCTGTGGGTCTAGATATGGTCAATCCAGGTGGCATCGCAGCCCCTGAACGAATTTTGTAAGAATTTCTCTCTCTTTCACTGTCTTTGTTTCACGGGTTTTTAAAAGTAATTGATTTTTATAATGGGGTTTAGCTGCTTTGCACTGCTGTGTTTATGCCGCTTTACACCCACTTGACTCACTTACAGAGAGATATCAATACATAGGTTTTAAGACTCTTACTAGTCAGATATATTCTTGGGCGGTGAATAGGGGGCGTTGAGTCCAGTTCACTGAGCAAGGAGTAGGTCTTGTCTATTACATATTGGGTTTATGGAACGGTATCTGAGCTAATTTGAAACCCTTGTTTTATGCATCACCCCACCTCACCTTTCCCGTTAAGCAGCCATAGTGTGTTTTCTAAACGTGCGACTCTGTTCTGTTTTGTAATTCAGTTCAAGGGTAGCGGTTTTTACATTCTCTCTGTAAGTGATATCTTATGATCAGTGTCTTTTTCTGTGTGACTTATTTCACTTAGAATCGTCGTACCTAAATCCACTCATCATGCTGCTCCTAGCCTTATGACGTTGATTTCATGGCTGAGTGATATTCCATTGTACATAAGGACCACAACTTCTTTATCCATTCTTCTCTTTCCTGGGATGTTTAAGGTGTAACGAAGTGGAGGTTCTTGTCAACAGAGCAGCCCTAAACTTTGGGGTGCCTGTGTCTTGCTGATTTTTAGTTTTCCCAATTTATACGCCCATGAGTGGAAGTGCCCTATGCTCTCTAAGCTGAGTTTTTTAGATGTTTCAAGACACACCGTACACTTCTCCAGAGTGGCTGTTGGCAATTTACAGCCCGCCCATCAGCGTAGCAAGGCTCCCATTTCTCCATGGCCTGTCCTGCATTTCTGGTTTTGACACTTTATTCAGCATGGCCCTTTTGACCGATGGGAAGCGAGACTTCTTTGTAGCGCTGATTTGCCTTTCCAGGTTGCTTGGTTGGCCAAAAAGGGCGTATGCGTTTTTTCCTGAATATATTCAGGAAAAAACGCATACGCCCTTTTTGGCCAAGGGCATCATTGTCGAGGTTTTGCCGCTTTTCCTGTGCTTTAAAGGCGATTCGAATCTACCTCCTGAAATCTGTTTCCTGCAATTCTGCCTTGCTTTCAAATCCTCATCGTTGCCTTCCTTCCATATATTTGTGGACGAGAGTTATCATTTCTACCTCTGCAGGTTTGTGAATTGCAGTGCCCCTGAGCTCCATTTTTTAACTCGCTTTCTTGGGAGCTGGCCGCAAAAGCGCAGGATTGCTTCAGGCCCTATTCTGGCTCCGGGCGGCAGGCTGAGCCTGTCGTTAATTCTTCTTCCTGATGGGAAAATAGAGTGACTTCTGCCTGTCCCAACACCTAGAGCTAGTCTCTCATTGGTTCCCCCTCTTCCCGTTCATCCTCAGGACAAATTGCAACGTGTACGGAACAGGAGGTTAAAGGTGCTGATTCTCCCAGGAGGGAGATTGCTAGTAAAGCGGCTGGAATGGCGAACCGGAGCACAAGGAGATGAGAAATGAGGTGCGTTTTAGAAACCTTTCCCGGTCACACGGTGTACCATCTTCTGGGTTTCTCGTGCGTGTTTTCGATGTAGGAAGATGCCCTTGAACCTGGAGATTTGGGACGCATGGGATGGGTACCACGCCGTATTACTTTAAAGGGTCTGCGTTTGCTCACCCAACCTCACCAAACCTCTCAGCCCCAAGAGTGTCCACCCTTATGTCTCAGTCATCTGTGGGTCTAGATATGGTCAATCCAGCTGGCATCGCAGCCCCTGAACGAATTTTGTAAGAATTTCTCTCTCTTTCACTGTCTTTGTTTCACGGGTTTTTAAAAGTAATTGATTTTTATAATGGGGTTTAGCTGCTTTGCACTGCTGTGTTTATGCCGCTTTACACCCACTTGACTCACTTACAGAGAGATATCAATACATAGGTTTTAAGATTCTTACTAGTCAGATATATTCTTGGGCGGTGAATAGGGGGCGTTGAGTCCAGTTCACTGAGCAAGGAGTAGGTCTTGTCTATTACATATTGGGTTTATGGAACGGTATCTGAGCTAATTTGAAACCCTTGTTTTATGCATCACCCCACCTCACCTTTCCCGTTAAGCAGCCATAGTGTGTTTTCTAAACGTGCGACTCTGTTCTGTTTTGTAATTCAGTTCAAGGGTAGCGGTTTTTACATTCTCTCTGTAAGTGATATCTTATGATCAGTGTCTTTTTCTGTGTGACTTATTTCACTTAGAATCGTCGTACCTAAATCTACTCATCATGCTGCTCCTAGCCTTATGACGTTGATTTCATGGCTGAGTGATATTCCATTGTACATAAGGACCACAACTTCTTTATCCATTCTTCTCTTTCCTGGGATGTTTAAGGTGTAACGAAGTGGAGGTTCTTGTCAACAGAGCAGCCGTAAACTTTGGGGTGCCTGTGTCTTCCTGATTTTTAGTTTTCCCAATTTATACGCCCATGAGTGGAAGTGCCCTATGCTCTCTAAGCTGAGTTTTTTAGATGTTTCAGGACACACCGTACACTTCTCCAGAGTGGCTGTTGGCAATTTACAGCCCGCCCATCAGCGTAGCAAGGCTCCCATTTCTCCATGGCCTGTCCTGCATTTCTGGTTTTGACACTTTATTCAGCATGGCCCTTTTGACCGATGGGAAGCGAGACTTCTTTGTAGCGCTGATTTGCCTTTCCAGGTTGCTTGGTTGGCCAAAAAGGGCGTATGCGTTTTTTCCTGAATATATTCAGGAAAAAACGCATACGCCCTTTTTGGCCAAGGGCATCATTGTCGAGGTTTTGCCGCTTTTCCTGTGCTTTAAAGGCGATTCGAATCTACCTCCTGAAATCTGTTTCCTGCAATTCTGCCTTGCTTTCAAATCCTCATTGTTGCCTTCCTTCCATATATTTGTGGACGAGAGTTATCATTTCTACCTCTGCAGGTTTGTGAATTGCAGTGCCCCTGAGCTCCATTTTTTAACTCGCTTTCTTGGGAGCTGGCCGCAAAAGCGCAGGATTGCTTCAGGCCCTATTCTGGCTCCGGGCGGTAGGCTGAGCCTGTCGTTAATTCTTCTTCCTCATGGGAAAATAGAGTGACTTGTGCCTGTCCCAACACCTAGAGCTAGTCTCTCATTGGTTCCCCCTCTTCCCGTTCATCCTCAGGACAAATTGCAACGTGTACGGAACAGGAGGTTAAAGGTGCTGATTCTCCCAGGAGGGAGATTGCTAGTAAAGCGGCTGGAATGGCGAACCGGAGCACAAGGAGATGAGAAATGAGGTGCGTTTTAGAAACCTTTCCCGGTCACACGGTGTACCATCTTCTGGGTTTCTCGTGCGTGTTTTCGATGTAGGAAGATGCCCTTGAACCTGGAGATTTGGGACGCATGGGATGGGTACCACGCCGTATTACTTTAAAGGGTCTGCGTTTGCTCACCCAACCTCACCAAAACTCTCAGCCCCAAGAGTGTCCACCCTTATGTCTCAGTCATCTGTGGGTCTAGATATGGTCAATCCACGTGGCATCGCAGCCCCTGAACGAATTTTGTAAGAATTTCTCTCTCTTTCACTGTCTTTGTTTCACGGGTTTTTAAAAGTAATTGATTTTTATAATAGGGTTTAGCTGCTTTGCACTGCTGTGTTTATGCCGCTTTTCACCCACTTGACTCACTTACAGAGAGATATCAATACATAGGTTTTAAGATTCTTACTAGTCAGATATATTCTTGGGCGGTGAATAGGGGGCGTTGAGTCCAGTTCACTGAGCAAGGAGTAGGTCTTGTCTATTACATATTGGGTTTATGGAACGGTATCTGAGCTAATTTGAAACCCTTGTTTTATGCATCACCCCACCTCTCCTTTCCCGTTAAGCAGCCATAGTGTGTTTTCTAAACGTGCGACTCTGTTCTGTTTTGTAATTCAGTTCAAGGGTAGCGGTTTTTACATTCTCTCTGTAAGTGATATCTTATGATAAGTGTCTTTTTCTGTGTGACTTATTTCACTTAGAATCGTCGTACCTAAATCCACTCATCATGCTGCTCCTAGCCTTATGACGTTGATTTCATGACTGAGTGATATTCCATTGTACATAAGGACCACAACTTCTTTATCCATTCTTCTCTTTCCTGGGATGTTTAAGGTGTAACGAAGTGGAGGTTCTTGTCAACAGAGCAGCCCTAAACTTTGGGGTGCCTGTGTCTTGCTGATTTTTAGTTTTCCCAATTTATACGCCCATGAGTGGAAGTGCCCTATGCTCTCTAAGCTGAGTTTTTTAGATGTTTCAGGACACACCGTACACTTCTCCAGAGTGGCTGTTGGCAATTTACAGCCCACCCATCAGCGTAGCAAGGCTCCCGTTTCTCCATGGCCTGTCCTGCATTTCTGGTTTTGACACTTTATTCAGCATGGCCCTTTTGACCGATGGGAAGCAAGACTTCTTTGTAGCGCTGATTTGCCTTTCCAGGTTGCTTGGTTGGCCAAAAAGGGCGTATGCGTTTTTTCCTGAATATATTCAGGAAAAAACGCATACGCCCTTTTTGGCCAAGGGCATCATTGTGGAGGTTTTGCCGCTTTTCCTGTGCTTTAAAGGCGATTCGAATCTACCTCCTGAAATCTGTTTCCTGCAATTCTACCTTGCTTTCAAATCCTCTTCGTAGCCTTCCCTCCATATATTTGTGGACGAGAGTTATCATTTCTAACTCTGCAGGTTTGTGAATTGCAGTGCCCCTGAGCTCCATTTTTCAACTCGCTTTCTTGGGATGGCCGCAAAAGCGCAGGATTGCTTCAGGCCCTATTCTGGCTCCGGGCGGCAGGCTGAGCCTGTGGTTAATTCTTCTTCCTGATGGGAAAATAGAGTGACCTGTAGCTGTCCCAGCACCTAGAGCTAGTCTCTCATTGGTTCCCCCTCTTCCCGTTCATCCTCAGGACAAATTGCAACGTGTACGGAACAGGAGGTTAAAGGTGCTGATTCTCCCAGGAGGGAGATTGCTAGTAAAGCGGCTGGAATGGCGAACCGGAGCACAAGGAGATGAGAAATGAGGTGCGTTTTAGAAACCTTTCCCGGTCACACGGTGTACCATCTTCTGGGTTTCTCGTGCGTGTTTTCGATGTAGGAAGATGCCCTTGAACCTGGAGATTTGGGACGCATGGGATGGGTACCACGCCGTATTACTTTAAAGGGTCTGCGTTTGCTCACCCAACCTCACCAAACCTCTCAGCCCCAAGAGTGTCCACCCTTATGTCTCAGTCATCTGTGGGTCTAGATATGGTCAATCCAGCTGGCATCGCAGCCCCTGAACGAATTTTGTAAGAATTTCTCTCTCTTTCACTGTCTTTGTTTCACGGGTTTTTAAAAGTAATTGATTTTTATAATGGGGTTTAGCTGCTTTGCACTGCTGTGTTTATGCCGCTTTACACCCACTTGACTCACTTACAGAGAGATATCAATACATAGGTTTTAAGATTCTTACTAGTCAGATATATTCTTGGGCGGTGAATAGGGGGCGTTGAGTCCAGTTCACTGAGCAAGGAGTAGGTCTTGTCTATTACATATTGGGTTTATGGAACGGTATCTGAGCTAATTTGAAACCCTTGTTTTATGCATCACCCCTCCTCACCTTTCCCGTTAAGCAGCCATAGTGTGTTTTCTAAACGTGCGACTCTGTTCTGTTTTGTAATTCAGTTCAAGGGTAGCGGTTTTTACATTCTCTCTGTAAGTGATATCTTATGATAAGTGTCTTTTTCTGTGTGACTTATTTCACTTAGAATCGTCGTACCTAAATCCACTCATCATGCTGCTCCTAGCCTTATGACGTTGATTTCATGGCTGAGTGATATTCCATTGTACATAAGGACCACAACTTCTTTATCCATTCTTCTCTTTCCTGGGATGTTTAAGGTGTAACGAAGTGGAGGTTCTTGTCAACAGAGCAGCCCTAAACTTTGGGGTGCCTGTGTCTTGCTGATTTTTAGTTTTCCCAATTTATACGCCCATGAGTGGAAGTGCCCTATGCTCTCTAAGCTGAGTTTTTTAGATGTTTCAAGACACACCGTACACTTCTCCAGAGTGGCTGTTGGCAATTTACAGCCCGCCCATCAGCGTAGCAAGGCTCCCATTTCTCCATGGCCTGTCCTGCATTTCTGGTTTTGACACTTTATTCAGCATGGCCCTTTTGACCGATGGGAAGCGAGACTTCTTTGTAGCGCTGATTTGCCTTTCCAGGTTGCTTGGTTGGCCAAAAAGGGCGTATGCGTTTTTTCCTGAATCTATTCAGGAAAAAACGCATACGCCCTTTTTGGCCAAGGGCATCATTGTCGAGGTTTTGCCGCTTTTCCTGTGCTTTAAAGGCGATTCGAATCTACCTCCTGAAATCTGTTTCCTGCAATTCTGCCTTGCTTTCAAATCCTCATCGTTGCCTTCCTTCCATATATTTGTGGACGAGAGTTATCATTTCTACCTCTGCAGGTTTGTGAATTGCAGTGCCCCTGAGCTCCATTTTTTAACTCGCTTTCTTGGGAGCTGGCCGCAAAAGCGCAGGATTGCTTCAGGCCCTATTCTGGCTCCGGGCGGTAGGCTGAGCCTGTCGTTAATTCTTCTTCCTGATGGGAAAATAGAGTGACTTGTGCCTGTCCCAACACCTAGAGCTAGTCTCTCATTGGTTCCCCCTCTTCCCGTTCATCCTCAGGACAAATTGCAACGTGTACGGAACAGGAGGTTAAAGGTGCTGATTCTCCAAGGAGGGAGATTGCTAGTAAAGCGGCTGGAATGGCGAACCGGAGCACAAGGAGATGAGAAATGAGGTGCGTTTTAGAAACCTTTCCCGGTCACACGGTGTACCATCTTCTGGGTTTCTCGTGCGTGTTTTCGATGTAGGAAGATGCCCTTGAACCTGGAGATTTGGGACGCATGGGATGGGTACCACGCCGTATTACTTTAAAGGGTCTGCGTTTGCTCACCCAACCTCACCAAACCTCTCAGCCCCAAGAGTGTCCACCCTTATGTCTCAGTCATCTGTGGGTCTAGATATGGTCAATCCAGCTGGCATCGCAGCCCCTGAACGAATTTTGTAAGAATTTCTCTCTCTTTCACTGTCTTTGTTTCACGGGTTTTTAAAAGTAATTGATTTTTATAATGGGGTTTAGCTGCTTTGCACTGCTGTGTTTATGCCGCTTTACACCTACTTGACTCACTTACAGAGAGATATCACTACATAGGTTTTAAGATTCTTACTAGTCAGATATATTCTTGGGCGGTGAATAGGGGTTGTTGAGTCCAGTTCACTGAGCAAGGAGTAGGTCTTGTCTATTACATATTGGGTTTATGGAACGGTATCTGAGCTAATTTGAAACCCTTGTTTTATGCATCACCCCACCTCACCTTTCCCGTTAAGCAGCCATAGTGTGTTTTCTAAACGTGCGACTCTGTTCTGTTTTGTAATTCAGTTCAAGGGTAGCGGTTTTTACATTCCCTCTGTAAGTGATATCTTATGATAAGTGTCTTTTTCTGTGTGACTTATTTCACTTAGAATCGTCGTACCTAAATCCACTCATCATGCTGCTCCTAGCCTTATGACGTTGATTTCATGGCTCAGTGATATTCCATTGTACATAAGGACCACAACTTCTTTATCCATTCTTCTCTTTCCTGGGATGTTTAAGGTGTAACGAAGTGGAGGTTCTTGTCAACAGAGCAGCCCTAAACTTTGGGGTGCCTGTGGCTTGCTGATTTTTAGTTTTCCCAATTTATACGCCCATGAGTGGAAGTGCCCTATGCTCTCTAAGCTGAGTTTTTTAGATGTTTCAGGACACACCGTACACTTCTCCAGAGTGGCTGTTGGCAATTTACAGCCCGCCCATCAGCGTAGCAAGGCTCCCATTTCTCCATGGCCTGTCCTGCATTTCTGGTTTTGACACTTTATTCAGCATGGCCCTTTTGACCGATGGGAAGCGAGACTTCTTTGTAGCGCTGATTTGCCTTTCCAGGTTGCTTGGTTGGCCAAAAAGGGCGTATGCGTTTTTTCCTGAATATATTCAGGAAAAAACGCAAACGCCCTTTTTGGCCAAGGGCATCATTGTCGAGGTTTTGCCGCTTTTCCTGTGCTTTAAAGGCGATTCGAATCTACCTCCTGAAATCTGTTTCCTGCAATTCTACCTTGCTTTCAAATCCTCTTCGTAGCCTTCCCTCCATATATTTGTGGACGAGAGTTATCATTTCTAACTCTGCAGGTTTGTGAATTGCAGTGCCCCTGAGCTCCATTTTTCAACTCGCTTTCTTGGGAGCTGGCCGCAAAAGCGCAGGATTGCTTCAGGCCCTATTCTGGCTCCGGGCGGCAGGCTGAGCCTGTGGTTAATTCTGCTACCTGATGGGAAAATAGAGTGACCTGTGCCTGTCCCAACACCTAGAGCTAATCTCTCAATGGTTCCCCCTCTTCCCGTTCATCCTCAGGAGAAATTGCAACGTGTACGGAACAGGAGGTTAAAGGTGCTGATTCTCCAAGGAGGGAGATTGCTAGTAAAGCGGCTGGAATGGCGAACCGGAGCACAAGGAGATGAGAAATGAGGTGCGTTTTAGAAACCTTTCCCGGTCACACGGTGTACCATCTTCTGGGTTTCTCGTGCATGTTTTCGACGTAGGAAGATGCCCTTGACCCTGGAGATTTGGGACCCATGGGATGGGTACCACGCCGTATTACTTTAAAGGGTCTGCGTTTGCTCACCCAACCTCACCAAAACTCTCAGCCCCAAGAGTGTCCACCCTTATGTCTCAGTCATCTGTGGGTCTAGATATGGTCAATCCAGGTGGCATCGCAGCCCCTGAACGAATTTTGTAAGAATTTCTCTCTCTTTCACTGTCTTTGTTTCACGGGTTTTTAAAAGTAATTGATTTTTATAATAGGGTTTAGCTGCTTTGCACTGCTGTGTTTATGCCGCTTTTCACCCACTTGACTCACTTACAGAGAGATATCAATACATAGGTTTTAAGATTCTTACTAGTCAGATATATTCTTGGACGGTGAATAGGGGGCGTTGAGTCCAGTTCACTGAGCAAGGAGTAGGTCTTGTCTATTACATATTGGGTTTATGGAACGGTATCTGAGCTAATTTGAAACCCTTGTTTTATGCATCACCCCACCTCACCTTTCCCGTTAAGCAGCCATAGTGTGTTTTCTAAACGTGCGACTCTGTTCTGTTTTGTAATTCAGTTCAAGGGTAGCGGTTTTTACATTCTCTCTGTAAGTGATATCTTATGATAAGTGTCTTTTTCTGTGTGACTTATTTCACTTAGAATCGTCGTACCTAAATCCACTCATCATGCTGCTCCTAGCCTTATGACGTTGATTTCATGACTGAGTGATATTCCATTGTACATAAGGACCACAACTTCTTTATCCATTCTTCTCTTTCCTGGGATGGTTAAGGTGTAACGAAGTGGAGGTTCTTGTCAACAGAGCAGCCCTAAACTTTGGGGTGCCTGTGTCTTGCTGATTTTTAGTTTTCCCAATTTATACGCCCATGAGTGGAAGTGCCCTATGCTCTCTAAGCTGAGTTTTTTAGATGTTTCAGGACACACCGTACACTTCTCCAGAGTGGCTGTTGGCAATTTACAGCCCACCCATCAGCGTAGCAAGGCTCCCATTTCTCCATGGCCTGTCCTGCATTTCTGGTTTTGACACTTTATTCAGCATGGCCCTTTTGACCGATGGGAAGCAAGACTTCTTTGTAGCGCTGATTTGCCTTTCCAGGTTGCTTGGTTGGCCAAAAAGGGCGTATGCGTTTTTTCCTGAATATATTCAGGAAAAAACGCATACGCCCTTTTTGGCCAAGGGCATCATTGTCGAGGTTTTGCCGCTTTTCCTGTGCTTTAAAGGCGATTCGAATCTACCTCCTGAAATCTGTTTCCTGCAATTCTACCTTGCTTTCAAATCCTCTTCGTAGCCTTCCCTCCATATATTTGTGGACGAGAGTTATCATTTCTAACTCTGCAGGTTTGTGAATTGCAGTGCCCCTGAGCTCCATTTTTCAACTCGCTTTCTTGGGATGGCCGCAAAAGCGCAGGATTGCTTCAGGCCCTATTCTGGCTCCGGGCGGCAGGCTGAGCCTGTGGTTAATTCTTCTTCCTGATGGGAAAATAGAGTGACCTGTGCCTGTCCCAGCACCTAGAGCTAGTCTCTCATTGGTTCCCCCTCTTCCCGTTCATCCTCAGGACAAATTGCAACGTGTACGGAACAGGAGGTTAAAGGTGCTGATTCTCCCAGGAGGGAGATTGCTAGTAAAGCGGCTGGAATGGCGAACCGGAGCACAAGGAGATGAGAAATGAGGTGCGTTTTAGAAACCTTTCCCGGTCACACGGTGTACCATCTTCTGGGTTGCTCGTGCATGTTTTCGACGTAGGAAGATGCCCTTGAACCTGGAGATTTGGGACCCATGGGATGGGTACCACGCCGTATTACTTTAAAGGGTCTGCGTTAGCTCACCCAACCTCACCAAACCTCTCAGCCCCAAGAGTGTCCACCCTTATGTCTCAATCAGCTGTGGTTCTAGATATGGTCAATCCAGGTGGCATCGCAGCCCCTGAACGAATTTTGTAAGAATTTCTCTCTCTTTCACTGTCTTTGTTTCACGGGTTTTTAAAAGTAATTGATTTTTATAATGGGGTTTAGCTGCTTTGCACTGCTGTGTTTATGCCGCTTTACACCCACTTGACTCACTTACAGAGAGATATCAATACATAGGTTTTAAGATTCTTACTAGTCAGATATATTCTTGGGCGGTGAATAGGGGGCGTTGAGTCCAGTTCACTGAGCAAGGAGTAGGTCTTGTCTATTACATATTGGGTTTATGGAACGGTATCTGAGCTAATTTGAAAGCCTTGTTTTATGCATCACCCCACCTCACCTTTCCCGTTAAGCAGCCATAGTGTGTTTTCTAAACGTGCGACTCTGTTCTGTTTTGTAATTCAGTTCAAGGGTAGCGGTTTTTACATTCCCTCTGTAAGTGATATCTTATGATAAGTGTCTTTTTCTGTGTGACTTATTTCACTTAGAATCGTCGTACCTAAATCCACTCATCATGCTGCTCCTAGCCTTATGACGTTGATTTCATGGCTCAGTGATATTCCATTGTACATAAGGACCACAACTTCTTTATCCATTCTTCTCTTTCCTGGGATGTTTAAGGTGTAACGAAGTGGAGGTTCTTGTCAACAGAGCAGCCCTAAACTTTAGGGTGCCTGTGTCTTGCTGATTTTCAGTTTTCCCAATTTATACGCCCATGAGTGGAAGTGCCCTATGCTCTCTAAGCTGAGTTTTTTAGATGTTTCAGGACACACCGTACACTTCTCCAGAGTGGCTGTTGGCAATTTACAGCCCGCCCATCAGCGTAGCAAGGCTCCCATTTCTCCATGGCCTGTCCTGCATTTCTGGTTTTGACACTTTATTCAGCATGGCCCTTTTGACCGATGGGAAGCGAGACTTCTTTGTAGCGCTGATTTGCCTTTCCAGGTTGCTTGGTTGGCCAAAAAGGGCGTATGCGTTTTTTCCTGAATATATTCAGGAAAAAACGCATACGCCCTTTTTGGCCAAGGGCATCATTGTCGAGGTTTTGCCGCTTTTCCTGTGCTTTAAAGGCGATTCGAATCTACCTCCTGAAATCGGTTTCCTGCAATTCTGCCTTGCTTTCAAATCCTCATCGTTGCCTTCCTTCCATATATTTGTGGACGAGAGTTATCATTTCTACCTCTGCAGGTTTGTGAATTGCAGTGCCCCTGAGCTCCATTTTTTAACTCGCTTTCTTGGGAGCTGGCCGCAAAAGCGCAGGATTGCTTCAGGCCCTATTCTAGCTCCGGGCGGTAGGCTGAGCCTGTCGTTAATTCTTCTTCCTGATGGGAAAATAGAGTGACTTGTGCCTGTCCCAACACCTAGAGCTAGTCTCTCATTGGTTCCCCCTCTTCCCGTTCATCCTCAGGACAAATTGCAACGTGTACGGAACAGGAGGTGAAAGGTGCTGATTCTCCCAGGAGGGAGATTGCTAGTAAAGCGGCTGGAATGGCGAACCGGAGCACAAGGAGATGAGAAATGAGGTGCGTTTTAGAAACCTTTCCCGGTCACACGGTGTACCATCTTCTGGGTTTCTCGTGCGTGTTTTCGATGTAGGAAGATGCCCTTGAACCTGGAGATTTGGGACCCATGGGATGGGTATAACGCCGTATTACTTTAAAGGGTCTGCGTTTGCTCACCCAACCTCACCAAACCTCTCAGCCCCAAGAGTGTCCACCCTTATGTCTCAGTCATCTGTGGGTCTAGATATGGTCAATCCAGGTGGCATCGCAGCCCCTGAACGAATTTTGTAAGAATTTCTCTCTCTTTCACTGTCTTTGTTTCACGGGTTTTTAAAAGTAATTGATTTTTATAATGGGGTTTAGCTGCTTTGCACTGCTGTGTTTATGCCGCTTTACACCTACTTGACTCACTTACAGAGAGCTATCAATACATAGGTTTTAAGATTCTTACTAGTCAGATATATTCTTGGGCGGTGAATAGGGGTTGTTGAGTCCAGTTCACTGAGCAAGGAGTAGGTCTTGTCTATTACATATTGGGTTTATGGAACGGTATCTGAGCTAATTTGAAACCCTTGTTTTATGCATCACCCCACCTCACCTTTCCCGTTAAGCAGCCATAGTGTGTTTTCTAAACGTGCGACTCTGTTCTGTTTTGTAATTCAGTTCAAGGGTAGCGGTTTTTACATTCCCTCTGTAAGTGATATCTTATGATAAGTGTCTTTTTCTGTGTGACTTATTTCACTTAGAATCGTCGTACCTAAATCCACTCATCATGCTGCTCCTAGCCTTATGACGTTGATTTCATGGCTGAGTGATATTCCATTGTACATAAGGACCACAACTTCTTTATCCATTCTTCTCTTTCCTGGGATGTTTAAGGTGTAACGAAGTGGAGCTTCTTGTCAACAGAGCAGCCCTAAACTTTGGGGTGCCTGTGTCTTGCTGATTTTTAGTTTTCCCAATTTATACGCCCATGAGTGGAAGTGCCCTATGCTCTCTAAGCTGAGTTTTTTAGATGTTTCAGGACACACCGTACACTTCTCCAGAGTGGCTGTTGGCAATTTACAGCCCGCCCATCAGCGTAGCAAGGCTCCCATTTCTCCATGGCCTGTCCTGCATTTCTGGTTTTGACACTTTATTCAGCATGGCCCTTTTGACCGATGGGAAGCGAGACTTCTTTGTAGCGCTGATTTGCCTTTCCAGGTTGCTTGGTTGGCCAAAAAGGGCGTATGCGTTTTTTCCTGAATATATTCAGGAAAAAACGCATACGCCCTTTTTGGCCAAGGGCATCATTGTCGAGGTTTTGCCGCTTTTCCTGTGCTTTAAAGGCGATTCGAATCTACCTCCTGAAATCTGTTTCCTGCAATTCTACCTTGCTTTCAAATCCTCTTCGTAGCCTTCCTTCCATATATTTGTGGACGAGAGTTATCATTTCTACCTCTGCAGGTTTGTGAATTGCAGTGCCCCTGAGCTCCATTTTTCAACTCGCTTTCTTGGGAGCTGGCCGCAAAAGCGCAGGATTGCTTCAGGCCCTATTCTGGCTCCGGGCGGCAGGCTGAGCCTGTGGTTAATTCTTCTTCCTGATGGGAAAATAGAGTGACCTGTGCCTGTCCCAGCACCTAGAGCTAGTCTCTCATTGGTTCCCCCTCTTCCCGTTCATCCTCAGGACAAATTGCAACGTGTACGGAACAGGAGGTTAAAGGTGCTGATTCTCCCAGGAGGGAGATTGCTAGTAAAGCGGCTGGAATGGCGAACCGGAGCACAAGGAGATGAGAAATGAGGTGCGTTTTAGAAACCTTTCCCGGTCACACGGTGTACCATCTTCTGGGTTGCTCGTGCATGTTTTCGACGTAGGAAGATGCCCTTGAACCTGGAGATTTGGGACCCATGGGATGGGTACCACGCCGTATTACTTTAAAGGGTCTGCGTTAGCTCACCCAACCTCACCAAACCTCTCAGCCCCAAGAGTGTCCACCCTTATGTCTCAATCAGCTGTGGTTCTAGATATGGTCAATCCAGGTGGCATCGCAGCCCCTGAACGAATTTTGTAAGAATTTCTCTCTCTTTCACTGTCTTTGTTTCACGGGTTTTTAAAAGTAATTGATTTTTATAATGGGGTTTAGCTGCTTTGCACTGCTGTGTTTATGCCGCTTTACACCCACTTGACTCACTTACAGAGAGATATCAATACATAGGTTTTAAGATTCTTACTAGTCAGATATATTCTTGGGCGGTGAATAGGGGGCGTTGAGTCCAGTTCACTGAGCAAGGAGTAGGTCTTGTCTATTACATATTGGGTTTATGGAACGGTATCTGAGCTAATTTGAAAGCCTTGTTTTATGCATCACCCCACCTCACCTTTCCCGTTAAGCAGCCATAGTGTGTTTTCTAAACGTGCGACTCTGTTCTGTTTTGTAATTCAGTTCAAGGGTAGCGGTTTTTACATTCCCTCTGTAAGTGATATCTTATGATAAGTGTCTTTTTCTGTGTGACTTATTTCACTTAGAATCGTCGTACCTAAATCCACTCATCATGCTGCTCCTAGCCTTATGACGTTGATTTCATGGCTCAGTGATATTCCATTGTACATAAGGGCCACAACTTCTTTATCCATTCTTCTCTTTCCTGGGATGTTTAAGGTGTAACGAAGTGGAGGTTCTTGTCAACAGAGCAGCCCTAAACTTTAGGGTGCCTGTGTCTTGCTGATTTTCAGTTTTCCCAATTTATACGCCCATGAGTGGAAGTGCCCTATGCTCTCTAAGCTGAGTTTTTTAGATGTTTCAGGACACACCGTACACTTCTCCAGAGTGGCTGTTGGCAATTTACAGCCCGCCCATCAGCGTAGCAAGGCTCCCATTTCTCCATGGCCTGTCCTGCATTTCTGGTTTTGACACTTTATTCAGCATGGCCCTTTTGACCGATGGGAAGCGAGACTTCTTTGTAGCGCTGATTTGCCTTTCCAGGTTGCTTGGTTGGCCAAAAAGGGCGTATGCGTTTTTTCCTGAATATATTCAGGAAAAAACGCATACGCCCTTTTTGGCCAAGGGCATCATTGTCGAGGTTTTGCCGCTTTTCCTGTGCTTTAAAGGCGATTCGAATCTACCTCCTGAAATCGGTTTCCTGCAATTCTGCCTTGCTTTCAAATCCTCATCGTTGCCTTCCTTCCATATATTTGTGGACGAGAGTTATCATTTCTACCTCTGCAGGTTTGTGAATTGCAGTGCCCCTGAGCTCCATTTTTTAACTCGCTTTCTTGGGAGCTGGCCGCAAAAGCGCAGGATTGCTTCAGGCCCTATTCTAGCTCCGGGCGGTAGGCTGAGCCTGTCGTTAATTCTTCTTCCTGATGGGAAAATAGAGTGACTTGTGCCTGTCCCAACACCTAGAGCTAGTCTCTCATTGGTTCCCCCTCTTCCCGTTCATCCTCAGGACAAATTGCAACGTGTACGGAACAGGAGGTGAAAGGTGCTGATTCTCCCAGGAGGGAGATTGCTAGTAAAGCGGCTGGAATGGCGAACCGGAGCACAAGGAGATGAGAAATGAGGTGCGTTTTAGAAACCTTTCCCGGTCACACGGTGTACCATCTTCTGGGTTTCTCGTGCGTGTTTTCGATGTAGGAAGATGCCCTTGAACCTGGAGATTTGGGACCCATGGGATGGGTATAACGCCGTATTACTTTAAAGGGTCTGCGTTTGCTCACCCAACCTCACCAAACCTCTCAGCCCCAAGAGTGTCCACCCTTATGTCTCAGTCATCTGTGGGTCTAGATATGGTCAATCCAGGTGGCATCGCAGCCCCTGAACGAATTTTGTAAGAATTTCTCTCTCTTTCACTGTCTTTGTTTCACGGGTTTTTAAAAGTAATTGATTTTTATAATGGGGTTTAGCTGCTTTGCACTGCTGTGTTTATGCCGCTTTACACCTACTTGACTCACTTACAGAGAGCTATCAATACATAGGTTTTAAGATTCTTACTAGTCAGATATATTCTTGGGCGGTGAATAGGGGTTGTTGAGTCCAGTTCACTGAGCAAGGAGTAGGTCTTGTCTATTACATATTGGGTTTATGGAACGGTATCTGAGCTAATTTGAAACCCTTGTTTTATGCATCACCCCACCTCACCTTTCCCGTTAAGCAGCCATAGTGTGTTTTCTAAACGTGCGACTCTGTTCTGTTTTGTAATTCAGTTCAAGGGTAGCGGTTTTTACATTCCCTCTGTAAGTGATATCTTATGATAAGTGTCTTTTTCTGTGTGACTTATTTCACTTAGAATCGTCGTACCTAAATCCACTCATCATGCTGCTCCTAGCCTTATGACGTTGATTTCATGGCTGAGTGATATTCCATTGTACATAAGGACCACAACTTCTTTATCCATTCTTCTCTTTCCTGGGATGTTTAAGGTGTAACGAAGTGGAGCTTCTTGTCAACAGAGCAGCCCTAAACTTTGGGGTGCCTGTGTCTTGCTGATTTTTAGTTTTCCCAATTTATACGCCCATGAGTGGAAGTGCCCTATGCTCTCTAAGCTGAGTTTTTTAGATGTTTCAGGACACACCGTACACTTCTCCAGAGTGGCTGTTGGCAATTTACAGCCCGCCCATCAGCGTAGCAAGGCTCCCATTTCTCCATGGCCTGTCCTGCATTTCTGGTTTTGACACTTTATTCAGCATGGCCCTTTTGACCGATGGGAAGCGAGACTTCTTTGTAGCGCTGATTTGCCTTTCCAGGTTGCTTGGTTGGCCAAAAAGGGCGTATGCGTTTTTTCCTGAATATATTCAGGAAAAAACGCATACGCCCTTTTTGGCCAAGGGCATCATTGTCGAGGTTTTGCCGCTTTTCCTGTGCTTTAAAGGCGATTCGAATCTACCTCCTGAAATCTGTTTCCTGCAATTCTACCTTGCTTTCAAATCCTCTTCGTAGCCTTCCTTCCATATATTTGTGGACGAGAGTTATCATTTCTACCTCTGCAGGTTTGTGAATTGCAGTGCCCCTGAGCTCCATTTTTCAACTCGCTTTCTTGGGAGCTGGCCGCAAAAGCGCAGGATTGCTTCAGGCCCTATTCTGGCTCCGGGCGGCAGGCTGAGCCTGTCGTTAATTCTTCTTCCTGATGGGAAAATAGAGTGACTTGTGCCTGTCCCAACACCTAGAGCTAGTCTCTCATTGGTTCCCCCTCTTCCCGTTCATCCTCAGGACAAATTGCAACGTGTACGGAACAGGAGGTTAAAGGTGCTCATTCTTCCAGGAGGGAGATTGCTAGTAAAGCGGCTGGAATGGCGAACCGGAGCACAAGGAGATGAGAAATGAGGTGCGTTTTAGAAACCTTTCCTGGTCACACGGTGTACCATCTTCTGGGTTTCTCGTGCATGTTTTCGATGTAGGAAGATGCCCTTGAACCTGGAGATTTGGGACCCATGGGATGGGTAGCACGCCGTATTACTTTAAAGGGTCTGCGTTTGCTCACCCAACCTCACCAAACCTCTCAGCCCCAAGAGTGTCCACCCTTATGTCTCAATCAGCTGTGGGTCTAGATATGGTCAATCAAGGTGGCATCGCAGCCCCTGAACGAATTTTGTAAGAATTTCTCTCTCTTTCACTGTCTTTGTTTCACGGGTTTTTAAAAGTAATTGAATTTTATAATAGGGTTTAGCTGCTTTGCACTGCTGTGTTTATGCCGCTTTACACCCACTTGACTCACTTACAGAGAGATATCAATACATAGGTTTTAAGATTCTTACTAGTCAGATATATTCTTGGGCGGTGAATAGGGGGCGTTGAGTCCAGTTCACTGAGCAAGGAGTAGGTCTTGTCTATTACATATTGGGTTTATGGAACGGTATCTGAGCTAATTTGAAACCCTTGTTTTATGCATCACCCCACCTCACCTTTCCCGTTAAGCAGCCATAGTGTGTTTTCTAAACGTGCGACTCTGTTCTGTTTTGTAATTCAGTTCAAGGGTAGCGGTTTTTACATTCCCTCTGTAAGTGATATCTTATGATAAGTGTCTTTTTCTGTGTGACTTATTTCACTTAGAATCGTCGTACCTAAATCCACTCATCATGCTGCTCCTAGCCTTATGACGTTGATTTCATGGCTGAGTGATATTCCATTGTACATAAGGACCACAACTTCTTTATCCATTCTTCTCTTTCCTGGGATGTTTAAGGTGTAACGAAGTGGAGCTTCTTGTCAACAGAGCAGCCCTAAACTTTGGGGTGCCTGTGTCTTGCTGATTTTTAGTTTTCCCAATTTATACGCCCATGAGTGGAAGTGCCCTATGCTCTCTAAGCTGAGTTTTTTAGATGTTTCAGGACACACCGTACACTTCTCCAGAGTGGCTGTTGGCAATTTACAGCCCGCCCATCAGCGTAGCAAGGCTCCCATTTCTCCATGGCCTGTCCTGCATTTCTGGTTTTGACACTTTATTCAGCATGGCCCTTTTGACCGATGGGAAGCGAGACTTCTTTGTAGCGCTGATTTGCCTTTCCAGGTTGCTTGGTTGGCCAAAAAGGGCGTATGCGTTTTTTCCTGAATATATTCAGGAAAAAACGCATACGCCCTTTTTGGCCAAGGGCATCATTGTCGAGGTTTTGCCGCTTTTCCTGTGCTTTAAAGGCGATTCGAATCTACCTCCTGAAATCGGTTTCCTGCAATTCTGCCTTGCTTTCAAATCCTCTTCGTTGCCTTCCCTCCATATATTTGTGGACGAGAGTTATCATTTCTAACTCTGCAGGTTTGTGAATTGCAGTGCCCCTGAGCTCCATTTTTCAACTCGCTTTCTTGGGAGCTGGCCGCAAAAGCGCAGGATTGCTTCAGGCCCTATTCTGGCTCCGGGCGGCAGGCTGAGCCTGTGATTAATTCTGCTTCCTGATGGGAAAATAGAGTGACCTCTGCCTGTCCCAACACCTAGAGCTAGTCTCTCATTGGTTCCCCCTCTTCCCGTTCATCCTCAGGACAAATTGCAACGTGTTCGGAACAGGAGGTTAAAGGTGCTGATTCTCCAAGGAGGGAGATTGCTAGTAAAGCGGCTGGAATGGCGAACCGGAGCACAAGGAGATGAGAAATGAGGTGCGTTTTAGAAATCTTTCCCGGTCACACGGTGTACCATCTTCTGGGTTTCTCGTGCATGTTTTCGACGTAGGACGATGCCCTTGAACCTGGAGATTTGGGACCCATGGGATGGGTACCACGCCATATTACTTTACAGGGTCTGCGTTAGCTCACCCAACCTCACCAAACCTCTCAGCCCCAAGAGTGTCCTCCCTTATGTCTCAATCAGCTGTGGGTCTAGATATGGTCAATCCAGGTGGCATCGCAGCCCCTGAACGAATTTTGTAAGAATTTCTCTCTCTTTCACTGTCTTTGTTTCACGGGTTTTTAAAAGTAATTGATTTTTATAACAGGGTTTAGCTGCTTTGCACTGCTGTGTTTATGCCGCTTTACACCCACTTGACTCACTTACAGAGAGATATCAATACATAGGTTTTAAGATTCTTACTAGTCAGATATATTCTTGGGCGGTGAATAGGGGGCGTTGAGTCCAGTTCACTGAGCAAGGAGTAGGTCTGGTCTATTACATATTGGGTTTATGGAACGGTATCTGAGCTAATTTGAAACCCTTGTTTTATGCATCACCCCACCTCACCTTTCCCGTTAAGCAGCCATAGTGTGTTTTCTAAACGTGCGACTCTGTTCTGTTTTGTAATTCAGTTCAAGGGTAGCGGTTTTTACATTCCCTCTGTAAGTGATATCTTATGATAAGTGTCTTTTTCTGTGTGACTTATTTCACTTAGAATCGTCGTACCTAAATCCACTCATCATGCTGCTCCTAGCCTTATGACGTTGATTTCATGGCTGAGTGATATTCCATTGTACATAAGGACCACAACTTCTTTATCCATTCTTCTCTTTCCTGGGATGTTTAAGGTGTAACGAAGTGGAGGTTCTTGTCAACAGAGCAGCCCTAAACTTTGGGGTGCCTGTGTCTTGCTGATTTTTAGTTTTCCCAATTTATACGCCCATGAGTGGAAGTGCCCTATGCTCTCTAAGCTGAGTTTTTTAGATGTTTCAGGACACACCGTACACTTCTCCAGAGTGGCTGTTGGCAATTTACAGCCCGCCCATCAGCGTAGCAAGGCTCCCATTTCTCCATGGCCTGTCCTGCATTTCTGGTTTTGACACTTTATTCAGCATGGCCCTTTTGACCGATGGGAAGCGAGACTTCTTTGTAGCGCTGATTTGCCTTTCCAGGTTGCTTGGTTGGCCAAAAAGGGCGTATGCGTTTTTTCCTGAATATATTCAGGAAAAAACGCATACGCCCTTTTTGGCCAAGGGCATCATTGTCGAGGTTTTGCCGCTTTTCCTGTGCTTTAAAGGCGATTCGAATCTACCTCCTGAAATCGGTTTCCTGCAATTCTGCCTTGCTTTCAAATCCTCTTCGTAGCCTTCCCTCCATATATTTGTGGACAAGAGTTATCATTTCTAACTCTGCAGGTTTGTGAATTGCAGTGCCCCTGAGCTCCATTTTTCAACTCGCTTTCTTGGGAGCTGGCCGCAAAAGCGCAGGATTGCTTCAGGCCCTATTCTGGCTCCGGGCGGCAGGCTGAGCCTGTGGTTAATTCTGCTTCCTGATGGGAAAATAGAGTGACCTCTGCCTGTCCCAACACCTAGAGCTAGTCTCTCATTGGTTCCCCCTCTTCCCGTTCATCCTCAGGACAAATTGCAACGTGTTCGGAACAGGAGGTTAAAGGTGCTGATTCTCCAAGGAGGGAGATTGCTAGTAAAGCGGCTGGAATGGCGAACCGGAGCACAAGGAGATGAGAAATGAGGTGCGTTTTAGAAACCTTTCCCGGTCACACGGTGTACCATCTTCTGGGTTGCTCGTGCATGTTTTCCACGTAGGACGATGCCCTTGAACCTGGAGATTTGGGACCCATGGGATGGGTACCACGCCGTATTACTTTACAGGGTCTGCGTTAGCTCACCCAACCTCACCAAACCTCTCAGCCCCAAGAGTGTCCTCCCTTATGTCTCAATCAGCTGTGGGCCTAGATATGGTCAATCCAGGTGGCATCGCAGCCCCTGAACGAATTTTGTAAGAATTTCTCTCTCTTTCACTGTCTTTGTTTCACGGGTTTTTAAAAGTAATTGATTTTTATAACAGGGTTTAGCTGCTTTGCACTGCTGTGTTTATGCCGCTTTACACCCACTTGACTCACTTACAGAGAGATATCAATACATAGGTTTTAAGATTCTTACTAGTCAGATATATTCTTGGGCGGTGAATAGGGGGCGTTGAGTCCAGTTCACTGAGCAAGGAGTAGGTCTGGTCTATTACATATTGGGTTTATGGAACGGTATCTGAGCTAATTTGAAACCCTTGTTTTATGCATCACCCCACCTCACCTTTCCCGTTAAGCAGCCATAGTGTGTTTTCTAAACGTGCGACTCTGTTCTGTTTTGTAATTCAGTTCAAGGGTAGCGGTTTTTACATTCCCTCTGTAAGTGATATCTTATGATAAGTGTCTTTTTCTGTGTGACTTATTTCACTTAGAATCGTCGTACCTAAATCCACTCATCATGCTGCTCCTAGCCTTATGACGTTGATTTCATGGCTGAGTGATATTCCATTGTACATAAGGACCACAACTTCTTTATCCATTCTTCTCTTTCCTGGGATGTTTAAGGTGTAACGAAGTGGAGGTTCTTGTCAACAGAGCAGCCCTAAACTTTGGGGTGCCTGTGTCTTGCTGATTTTTAGTTTTCCCAATTTATACGCCCATGGGTGGAAGTGCCCTATGCTCTCTAAGCTGAGTTTTTTAGATGTTTCAGGACACACCGTACACTTCTCCAGAGTGGCTGTTGGCAATTTACAGCCCGCCCATCAGCGTAGCAAGGCTCCCATTTCTCCATGGCCTGTCCTGCATTTCTGGTTTTGACACTTTATTCAGCATGGCCCTTTTGACCGATGGGAAGCGAGACTTCTTTGTAGCGCTGATTTGCCTTTCCAGGTTGCTTGGTTGGCCAAAAAGGGCGTATGCGTTTTTTCCTGAATATATTCAGGAAAAAACGCATACGCCCTTTTTGGCCAAGGGCATCATTGTCGAGGTTTTGCCGCTTTTCCTGTGCTTTAAAGGCGATTCGAATCTACCTCCTGAAATCGGTTTCCTGCAATTCTGCCTTGCTTTCAAATCCTCTTCGTAGCCTTCCCTCCATATATTTGTGGACGAGAGTTATCATTTCTAACTCTGCAGGTTTGTGAATTGCAGTGCCCCTGAGCTCCATTTTTCAACTCGCTTTCTTGGGAGCTGGCCGCAAAAGCGCAGGATTGCTTCAGGCCCTATTCTGGCTCCGGGCGGCAGGCTGAGCCTGTGGTTAATTCTGCTTCCTGATGGGAAAATAGAGTGACCTCTGCCTGTCCCAACACCTAGAGCTAGTCTCTCATTGGTTCCCCCTCTTCCCGTTCATCCTCAGGACAAATTGCAACGTGTACGGAACAGGAGGTTAAAGGTGCTGATTCTCCAAGGAGGGAGATTGCTAGTAAAGCGGCTGGAATGGCGAACCGGAGCACAAGGAGATGAGAAATGAGGTGCGTTTTAGAAACCTTTCCCGGTCACACGGTGTACCATCTTCTGGGTTTCTCGTGCATGTTTTCGACGTAGGAAGATGCCCTTGAACCTGGAGATTTGGGACCCATGGGATGGGTACCACGCCATATTACTTTAAAGGGTCTGCGTTAGCTCACCCAACCTCACCAAACCTCTCAGCCCCAAGAGTGTCCACCCTTATGTCTCAATCAGCTGTGGGTCTAGATATGGTCAATCCAGGTGGCATCGCAGCCCCTGAACGAATTTTGTAAGAATTTCTCTCTCTTTCACTGTCTTTGTTTCACGGGTTTTTAAAAGTAATTGATTTTTATAACAGGGTGTAGCTGCTTTGCACTGCTGTGTTTATGCCGCTTTACACCCACTTGACTCACTTACAGAGAGATATCAATACATAGGTTTTAAGATTCTTACTAGTCAGATATATTCTTGGGCGGTGAATAGGGGGCGTTGAGTCCAGTTCACTGAGCAAGGAGTAGGTCTGGTCTATTACATATTGGGTTTATGGAACGGTATCTGAGCTAATTTGAAACCCTTGTTTTATGCATCACCCCACCTCACCTTTCCCGTTAAGCAGCCATAGTGTGTTTTCTAAACGTGCGACTCTGTTCTGTTTTGTAATTCAGTTCAAGGGTAGCGGTTTTTACATTCCCTCTGTAAGTGATATCTTATGATAAGTGTCTTTTTCTGTGTGACTTATTTCACTTAGAATCGTCGTACCTAAATCCACTCATCATGCTGCTCCTAGCCTTATGACGTTGATTTCATGGCTGAGTGATATTCCATTGTACATAAGGACCACAACTTCTTTATCCATTCTTCTCTTTCCTGGGATGTTTAAGGTGTAACGAAGTGGAGGTTCTTGTCAACAGAGCAGCCCTAAACTTTGGGGTGCCTGTGTCTTGCTGATTTTTAGTTTTCCCAATTTATACGCCCATGGGTGGAAGTGCCCTATGCTCTCTAAGCTGAGTTTTTTAGATGTTTCAGGACACACCGTACACTTCTCCAGAGTGGCTGTTGGCAATTTACAGCCCGCCCATCAGCGTAGCAAGGCTCCCATTTCTCCATGGCCTGTCCTGCATTTCTGGTTTTGACACTTTATTCAGCATGGCCCTTTTGACCGATGGGAAGCGAGACTTCTTTGTAGCGCTGATTTGCCTTTCCAGGTTGCTTGGTTGGCCAAAAAGGGCGTATGCGTTTTTTCCTGAATATATTCAGGAAAAAACGCATACGCCCTTTTTGGCCAAGGGCATCATTGTCGAGGTTTTGCCGCTTTTCCTGTGCTTTAAAGGCGATTCGAATCTACCTCCTGAAATCTGTTTCCTGCAATTCTACCTTGCTTTCAAATCCTCTTCGTAGCCTTCCTTCCATATATTTGTGGACGAGAGTTATCATTTCTACCTCTGCAGGTTTGTGAATTGCAGTGCCCCTGAGCTCCATTTTTCAACTCGCTTTCTTGGGAGCTGGCCGCAAAAGCGCAGGATTGCTTCAGGCCCTATTCTGGCTCCGGGCGGCAGGCTGAGCCTGTCGTTAATTCTTCTTCCTGATGGGAAAATAGAGTGACTTGTGCCTGTCCCAACACCTAGAGCTAGTCTCTCATTGGTTCCCCCTCTTCCCGTTCATCCTCAGGACAAATTGCAACGTGTACGGAACAGGAGGTTAAAGGTGCTCATTCTTCCAGGAGGGAGATTGCTAGTAAAGCGGCTGGAATGGCGAACCGGAGCACAAGGAGATGAGAAATGAGGTGCGTTTTAGAAACCTTTCCTGGTCACACGGTGTACCATCTTCTGGGTTTCTCGTGCATGTTTTCGATGTAGGAAGATGCCCTTGAACCTGGAGATTTGGGACCCATGGGATGGGTAGCACGCCGTATTACTTTAAAGGGTCTGCGTTTGCTCACCCAACCTCACCAAACCTCTCAGCCCCAAGAGTGTCCACCCTTATGTCTCAATCAGCTGTGGGTCTAGATATGGTCAATCAAGGTGGCATCGCAGCCCCTGAACGAATTTTGTAAGAATTTCTCTCTCTTTCACTGTCTTTGTTTCACGGGTTTTTAAAAGTAATTGAATTTTATAATAGGGTTTAGCTGCTTTGCACTGCTGTGTTTATGCCGCTTTACACCCACTTGACTCACTTACAGAGAGATATCAATACATAGGTTTTAAGATTCTTACTAGTCAGATATATTCTTGGGCGGTGAATAGGGGGCGTTGAGTCCAGTTCACTGAGCAAGGAGTAGGTCTTGTCTATTACATATTGGGTTTATGGAACGGTATCTGAGCTAATTTGAAACCCTTGTTTTATGCATCACCCCACCTCACCTTTCCCGTTAAGCAGCCATAGTGTGTTTTCTAAACGTGCGACTCTGTTCTGTTTTGTAATTCAGTTCAAGGGTAGCGGTTTTTACATTCCCTCTGTAAGTGATATCTTATGATAAGTGTCTTTTTCTGTGTGACTTATTTCACTTAGAATCGTCGTACCTAAATCCACTCATCATGCTGCTCCTAGCCTTATGACGTTGATTTCATGGCTGAGTGATATTCCATTGTACATAAGGACCACAACTTCTTTATCCATTCTTCTCTTTCCTGGGATGTTTAAGGTGTAACGAAGTGGAGCTTCTTGTCAACAGAGCAGCCCTAAACTTTGGGGTGCCTGTGTCTTGCTGATTTTTAGTTTTCCCAATTTATACGCCCATGAGTGGAAGTGCCCTATGCTCTCTAAGCTGAGTTTTTTAGATGTTTCAGGACACACCGTACACTTCTCCAGAGTGGCTGTTGGCAATTTACAGCCCGCCCATCAGCGTAGCAAGGCTCCCATTTCTCCATGGCCTGTCCTGCATTTCTGGTTTTGACACTTTATTCAGCATGGCCCTTTTGACCGATGGGAAGCGAGACTTCTTTGTAGCGCTGATTTGCCTTTCCAGGTTGCTTGGTTGGCCAAAAAGGGCGTATGCGTTTTTTCCTGAATATATTCAGGAAAAAACGCATACGCCCTTTTTGGCCAAGGGCATCATTGTCGAGGTTTTGCCGCTTTTCCTGTGCTTTAAAGGCGATTCGAATCTACCTCCTGAAATCGGTTTCCTGCAATTCTGCCTTGCTTTCAAATCCTCTTCGTTGCCTTCCCTCCATATATTTGTGGACGAGAGTTATCATTTCTAACTCTGCAGGTTTGTGAATTGCAGTGCCCCTGAGCTCCATTTTTCAACTCGCTTTCTTGGGAGCTGGCCGCAAAAGCGCAGGATTGCTTCAGGCCCTATTCTGGCTCCGGGCGGCAGGCTGAGCCTGTGATTAATTCTGCTTCCTGATGGGAAAATAGAGTGACCTCTGCCTGTCCCAACACCTAGAGCTAGTCTCTCATTGGTTCCCCCTCTTCCCGTTCATCCTCAGGACAAATTGCAACGTGTTCGGAACAGGAGGTTAAAGGTGCTGATTCTCCAAGGAGGGAGATTGCTAGTAAAGCGGCTGGAATGGCGAACCGGAGCACAAGGAGATGAGAAATGAGGTGCGTTTTAGAAATCTTTCCCGGTCACACGGTGTACCATCTTCTGGGTTTCTCGTGCATGTTTTCGACGTAGGACGATGCCCTTGAACCTGGAGATTTGGGACCCATGGGATGGGTACCACGCCATATTACTTTACAGGGTCTGCGTTAGCTCACCCAACCTCACCAAACCTCTCAGCCCCAAGAGTGTCCTCCCTTATGTCTCAATCAGCTGTGGGTCTAGATATGGTCAATCCAGGTGGCATCGCAGCCCCTGAACGAATTTTGTAAGAATTTCTCTCTCTTTCACTGTCTTTGTTTCACGGGTTTTTAAAAGTAATTGATTTTTATAACAGGGTTTAGCTGCTTTGCACTGCTGTGTTTATGCCGCTTTACACCCACTTGACTCACTTACAGAGAGATATCAATACATAGGTTTTAAGATTCTTACTAGTCAGATATATTATTGGGCGGTGAATAGGGGGCGTTGAGTCCAGTTCACTGAGCAAGGAGTAGGTCTGGTCTATTACATATTGGGTTTATGGAACGGTATCTGAGCTAATTTGAAACCCTTGTTTTATGCATCACCCCACCTCACCTTTCCCGTTAAGCAGCCATAGTGTGTTTTCTAAACGTGCGACTCTGTTCTGTTTTGTAATTCAGTTCAAGGGTAGCGGTTTTTACATTCCCTCTGTAAGTGATATCTTATGATAAGTGTCTTTTTCTGTGTGACTTATTTCACTTAGAATCGTCGTACCTAAATCCACTCATCATGCTGCTCCTAGCCTTATGACGTTGATTTCATGGCTGAGTGATATTCCATTGTACATAAGGACCACAACTTCTTTATCCATTCTTCTCTTTCCTGGGATGTTTAAGGTGTAACGAAGTGGAGGTTCTTGTCAACAGAGCAGCCCTAAACTTTGGGGTGCCTGTGTCTTGCTGATTTTTAGTTTTCCCAATTTATACGCCCATGAGTGGAAGTGCCCTATGCTCTCTAAGCTGAGTTTTTTAGATGTTTCAGGACACACCGTACACTTCTCCAGAGTGGCTGTTGGCAATTTACAGCCCGCCCATCAGCGTAGCAAGGCTCCCATTTCTCCATGGCCTGTCCTGCATTTCTGGTTTTGACACTTTATTCAGCATGGCCCTTTTGACCGATGGGAAGCGAGACTTCTTTGTAGCGCTGATTTGCCTTTCCAGGTTGCTTGGTTGGCCAAAAAGGGCGTATGCGTTTTTTCCTGAATATATTCAGGAAAAAACGCATACGCCCTTTTTGGCCAAGGGCATCATTGTCGAGGTTTTGCCGCTTTTCCTGTGCTTTAAAGGCGATTCGAATCTACCTCCTGAAATCGGTTTCCTGCAATTCTGCCTTGCTTTCAAATCCTCTTCGTAGCCTTCCCTCCATATATTTGTGGACGAGAGTTATCATTTCTAACTCTGCAGGTTTGTGAATTGCAGTGCCCCTGAGCTCCATTTTTCAACTCGCTTTCTTGGGAGCTGGCCGCAAAAGCGCAGGATTGCTTCAGGCCCTATTCTGGCTCCGGGCGGCAGGCTGAGCCTGTGGTTAATTCTGCTTCCTGATGGGAAAATAGAGTGACCTCTGCCTGTCCCAACACCTAGAGCTAGTCTCTCATTGGTTCCCCCTCTTCCCGTTCATCCTCAGGACAAATTGCAACGTGTTCGGAACAGGAGGTTAAAGGTGCTGATTCTCCAAGGAGGGAGATTGCTAGTAAAGCGGCTGGAATGGCGAACCGGAGCACAAGGAGATGAGAAATGAGGTGCGTTTTAGAAACCTTTCCCGGTCACACGGTGTACCATCTTCTGGGTTGCTCGTGCATGTTTTCCACGTAGGACGATGCCCTTGAACCTGGAGATTTGGGACCCATGGGATGGGTACCACGCCGTATTACTTTACAGGGTCTGCGTTAGCTCACCCAACCTCACCAAACCTCTCAGCCCCAAGAGTGTCCTCCCTTATGTCTCAATCAGCTGTGGGCCTAGATATGGTCAATCCAGGTGGCATCGCAGCCCCTGAACGAATTTTGTAAGAATTTCTCTCTCTTTCACTGTCTTTGTTTCACGGGTTTTTAAAAGTAATTGATTTTTATAACAGGGTTTAGCTGCTTTGCACTGCTGTGTTTATGCCGCTTTACACCCACTTGACTCACTTACAGAGAGATATCAATACATAGGTTTTAAGATTCTTACTAGTCAGATATATTCTTGGGCGGTGAATAGGGGGCGTTGAGTCCAGTTCACTGAGCAAGGAGTAGGTCTGGTCTATTACATATTGGGTTTATGGAACGGTATCTGAGCTAATTTGAAACCCTTGTTTTATGCATCACCCCACCTCACCTTTCCCGTTAAGCAGCCATAGTGTGTTTTCTAAACGTGCGACTCTGTTCTGTTTTGTAATTCAGTTCAAGGGTAGCGGTTTTTACATTCCCTCTGTAAGTGATATCTTATGATAAGTGTCTTTTTCTGTGTGACTTATTTCACTTAGAATCGTCGTACCTAAATCCACTCATCATGCTGCTCCTAGCCTTATGACGTTGATTTCATGGCTGAGTGATATTCCATTGTACATAAGGACCACAACTTCTTTATCCATTCTTCTCTTTCCTGGGATGTTTAAGGTGTAACGAAGTGGAGGTTCTTGTCAACAGAGCAGCCCTAAACTTTGGGGTGCCTGTGTCTTGCTGATTTTTAGTTTTCCCAATTTATACGCCCATGGGTGGAAGTGCCCTATGCTCTCTAAGCTGAGTTTTTTAGATGTTTCAGGACACACCGTACACTTCTCCAGAGTGGCTGTTGGCAATTTACAGCCCGCCCATCAGCGTAGCAAGGCTCCCATTTCTCCATGGCCTGTCCTGCATTTCTGGTTTTGACACTTTATTCAGCATGGCCCTTTTGACCGATGGGAAGCGAGACTTCTTTGTAGCGCTGATTTGCCTTTCCAGGTTGCTTGGTTGGCCAAAAAGGGCGTATGCGTTTTTTCCTGAATATATTCAGGAAAAAACGCATACGCCCTTTTTGGCCAAGGGCATCATTGTCGAGGTTTTGCCGCTTTTCCTGTGCTTTAAAGGCGATTCGAATCTACCTCCTGAAATCGGTTTCCTGCAATTCTGCCTTGCTTTCAAATCCTCTTCGTAGCCTTCCCTCCATATATTTGTGGACGAGAGTTATCATTTCTAACTCTGCAGGTTTGTGAATTGCAGTGCCCCTGAGCTCCATTTTTCAACTCGCTTTCTTGGGAGCTGGCCGCAAAAGCGCAGGATTGCTTCAGGCCCTATTCTGGCTCCGGGCGGCAGGCTGAGCCTGTGGTTAATTCTGCTTCCTGATGGGAAAATAGAGTGACCTCTGCCTGTCCCAACACCTAGAGCTAGTCTCTCATTGGTTCCCCCTCTTCCCGTTCATCCTCAGGACAAATTGCAACGTGTACGGAACAGGAGGTTAAAGGTGCTGATTCTCCAAGGAGGGAGATTGCTAGTAAAGCGGCTGGAATGGCGAACCGGAGCACAAGGAGATGAGAAATGAGGTGCGTTTTAGAAACCTTTCCCGGTCACACGGTGTACCATCTTCTGGGTTTCTCGTGCATGTTTTCGACGTAGGAAGATGCCCTTGAACCTGGAGATTTGGGACCCATGGGATGGGTACCACGCCATATTACTTTAAAGGGTCTGCGTTAGCTCACCCAACCTCACCAAACCTCTCAGCCCCAAGAGTGTCCACCCTTATGTCTCAATCAGCTGTGGGTCTAGATATGGTCAATCCAGGTGGCATCGCAGCCCCTGAACGAATTTTGTAAGAATTTCTCTCTCTTTCACTGTCTTTGTTTCACGGGTTTTTAAAAGTAATTGATTTTTATAACAGGGTTTAGCTGCTTTGCACTGCTGTGTTTATGCCGCTTTACACCCACTTGACTCACTTACAGAGAGATATCAATACATAGGTTTTAAGATTCTTACTAGTCAGATATATTCTTGGGCGGTGAATAGGGGGCGTTGAGTCCAGTTCACTGAGCAAGGAGTAGGTCTGGTCTATTACATATTGGGTTTATGGAACGGTATCTGAGCTAATTTGAAACCCTTGTTTTATGCATCACCCCACCTCACCTTTCCCGTTAAGCAGCCATAGTGTGTTTTCTAAACGTGCGACTCTGTTCTGTTTTGTAATTCAGTTCAAGGGTAGCGGTTTTTACATTCCCTCTGTAAGTGATATCTTATGATAAGTGTCTTTTTCTGTGTGACTTATTTCACTTAGAATCGTCGTACCTAAATCCACTCATCATGCTGCTCCTAGCCTTATGACGTTGATTTCATGGCTGAGTGATATTCCATTGTACATAAGGACCACAACTTCTTTATCCATTCTTCTCTTTCCTGGGATGTTTAAGGTGTAACGAAGTGGAGGTTCTTGTCAACAGAGCAGCCCTAAACTTTGGGGTGCCTGTGTCTTGCTGATTTTTAGTTTTCCCAATTTATACGCCCATGGGTGGAAGTGCCCTATGCTCTCTAAGCTGAGTTTTTTAGATGTTTCAGGACACACCGTACACTTCTCCAGAGTGGCTGTTGGCAATTTACAGCCCGCCCATCAGCGTAGCAAGGCTCCCATTTCTCCATGGCCTGTCCTGCATTTCTGGTTTTGACACTTTATTCAGCATGGCCCTTTTGACCGATGGGAAGCGAGACTTCTTTGTAGCGCTGATTTGCCTTTCCAGGTTGCTTGGTTGGCCAAAAAGGGCGTATGCGTTTTTTCCTGAATATATTCAGGAAAAAACGCATACGCCCTTTTTGGCCAAGGGCATCATTGTCGAGGTTTTGCCGCTTTTCCTGTGCTTTAAAGGCGATTCGAATCTACCTCCTGAAATCGGTTTCCTGCAATTCTGCCTTGCTTTCAAATCCTCTTCGTTGCCTTCCCTCCATATATTTGTGGACGAGAGTTATCATTTCTAACTCTGCAGGTTTGTGAATTGCAGTGCCCCTGAGCTCCATTTTTCAACTCGCTTTCTTGGGAGCTGGCCGCAAAAGCGCAGGATTGCTTCAGGCCCTATTCTGGCTCCGGGCGGCAGGCTGAGCCTGTGGTTAATTCTGCTTCCTGATGGGAAAATAGAGTGACCTCTGCCTGTCCCAACACCTAGAGCTAGTCTCTCATTGGTTCCCCCTCTTCCCGTTCATCCTCAGGACAAATTGCAACGTGTTCGGAACAGGAGGTTAAAGGTGCTGATTCTCCAAGGAGGGAGATTGCTAGTAAAGCGGCTGGAATGGCGAACCGGAGCACAAGGAGATGAGAAATGAGGTGCGTTTTAGAAACCTTTCCCGGTCACACGGTGTACCATCTTCTGGGTTGCTCGTGCATGTTTTCCACGTAGGACGATGCCCTTGAACCTGGAGATTTGGGACCCATGGGATGGGTACCACGCCGTATTACTTTACAGGGTCTGCGTTAGCTCACCCAACCTCACCAAACCTCTCAGCCCCAAGAGTGTCCTCCCTTATGTCTCAATCAGCTGTGGGTCTAGATATGGTCAATCCAGGTGGCATCGCAGCCCCTGAACGAATTTTGTAAGAATTTCTCTCTCTTTCACTGTCTTTGTTTCACGGGTTTTTAAAAGTAATTGATTTTTATAACAGGGTTTAGCTGCTTTGCACTGCTGTGTTTATGCCGCTTTACACCCACTTGACTCACTTACAGAGAGATATCAATACATAGGTTTTAAGATTCTTACTAGTCAGATATATTATTGGGCGGTGAATAGGGGGCGTTGAGTCCAGTTCACTGAGCAAGGAGTAGGTCTGGTCTATTACATATTGGGTTTATGGAACGGTATCTGAGCTAATTTGAAACCCTTGTTTTATGCATCACCCCACCTCACCTTTCCCGTTAAGCAGCCATAGTGTGTTTTCTAAACGTGCGACTCTGTTCTGTTTTGTAATTCAGTTCAAGGGTAGCGGTTTTTACATTCCCTCTGTAAGTGATATCTTATGATAAGTGTCTTTTTCTGTGTGACTTATTTCACTTAGAATCGTCGTACCTAAATCCACTCATCATGCTGCTCCTAGCCTTATGACGTTGATTTCATGGCTGAGTGATATTCCATTGTACATAAGGACCACAACTTCTTTATCCATTCTTCTCTTTCCTGGGATGTTTAAGGTGTAACGAAGTGGAGGTTCTTGTCAACAGAGCAGCCCTAAACTTTGGGGTGCCTGTGTCTTGCTGATTTTTAGTTTTCCCAATTTATACGCCCATGAGTGGAAGTGCCCTATGCTCTCTAAGCTGAGTTTTTTAGATGTTTCAGGACACACCGTACACTTCTCCAGAGTGGCTGTTGGCAATTTACAGCCCGCCCATCAGCGTAGCAAGGCTCCCATTTCTCCATGGCCTGTCCTGCATTTCTGGTTTTGACACTTTATTCAGCATGGCCCTTTTGACCGATGGGAAGCGAGACTTCTTTGTAGCGCTGATTTGCCTTTCCAGGTTGCTTGGTTGGCCAAAAAGGGCGTATGCGTTTTTTCCTGAATATATTCAGGAAAAAACGCATACGCCCTTTTTGGCCAAGGGCATCATTGTCGAGGTTTTGCCGCTTTTCCTGTGCTTTAAAGGCGATTCGAATCTACCTCCTGAAATCGGTTTCCTGCAATTCTGCCTTGCTTTCAAATCCTCTTCGTAGCCTTCCCTCCATATATTTGTGGACGAGAGTTATCATTTCTAACTCTGCAGGTTTGTGAATTGCAGTGCCCCTGAGCTCCATTTTTCAACTCGCTTTCTTGGGAGCTGGCCGCAAAAGCGCAGGATTGCTTCAGGCCCTATTCTGGCTCCGGGCGGCAGGCTGAGCCTGTGGTTAATTCTGCTTCCTGATGGGAAAATAGAGTGACCTCTGCCTGTCCCAACACCTAGAGCTAGTCTCTCATTGGTTCCCCCTCTTCCCGTTCATCCTCAGGACAAATTGCAACGTGTTCGGAACAGGAGGTTAAAGGTGCTGATTCTCCAAGGAGGGAGATTGCTAGTAAAGCGGCTGGAATGGCGAACCGGAGCACAAGGAGATGAGAAATGAGGTGCGTTTTAGAAACCTTTCCCGGTCACACGGTGTACCATCTTCTGGGTTGCTCGTGCATGTTTTCCACGTAGGACGATGCCCTTGAACCTGGAGATTTGGGACCCATGGGATGGGTACCACGCCGTATTACTTTACAGGGTCTGCGTTAGCTCACCCAACCTCACCAAACCTCTCAGCCCCAAGAGTGTCCTCCCTTATGTCTCAATCAGCTGTGGGTCTAGATATGGTCAATCCAGGTGGCATCGCAGCCCCTGAACGAATTTTGTAAGAATTTCTCTCTCTTTCACTGTCTTTGTTTCACGGGTTTTTAAAAGTAATTGATTTTTATAACAGGGTTTAGCTGCTTTGCACTGCTGTGTTTATGCCGCTTTACACCCACTTGACTCACTTACAGAGAGATATCAATACATAGGTTTTAAGATTCTTACTAGTCAGATATATTATTGGGCGGTGAATAGGGGGCGTTGAGTCCAGTTCACTGAGCAAGGAGTAGGTCTGGTCTATTACATATTGGGTTTATGGAACGGTATCTGAGCTAATTTGAAACCCTTGTTTTATGCATCACCCCACCTCACCTTTCCCGTTAAGCAGCCATAGTGTGTTTTCTAAACGTGCGACTCTGTTCTGTTTTGTAATTCAGTTCAAGGGTAGCGGTTTTTACATTCCCTCTGTAAGTGATATCTTATGATAAGTGTCTTTTTCTGTGTGACTTATTTCACTTAGAATCGTCGTACCTAAATCCACTCATCATGCTGCTCCTAGCCTTATGACGTTGATTTCATGGCTGAGTGATATTCCATTGTACATAAGGACCACAACTTCTTTATCCATTCTTCTCTTTCCTGGGATGTTTAAGGTGTAACGAAGTGGAGGTTCTTGTCAACAGAGCAGCCCTAAACTTTGGGGTGCCTGTGTCTTGCTGATTTTTAGTTTTCCCAATTTATACGCCCATGAGTGGAAGTGCCCTATGCTCTCTAAGCTGAGTTTTTTAGATGTTTCAGGACACACCGTACACTTCTCCAGAGTGGCTGTTGGCAATTTACAGCCCGCCCATCAGCGTAGCAAGGCTCCCATTTCTCCATGGCCTGTCCTGCATTTCTGGTTTTGACACTTTATTCAGCATGGCCCTTTTGACCGATGGGAAGCGAGACTTCTTTGTAGCGCTGATTTGCCTTTCCAGGTTGCTTGGTTGGCCAAAAAGGGCGTATGCGTTTTTTCCTGAATATATTCAGGAAAAAACGCATACGCCCTTTTTGGCCAAGGGCATCATTGTCGAGGTTTTGCCGCTTTTCCTGTGCTTTAAAGGCGATTCGAATCTACCTCCTGAAATCGGTTTCCTGCAATTCTGCCTTGCTTTCAAATCCTCTTCGTAGCCTTCCCTCCATATATTTGTGGACGAGAGTTATCATTTCTAACTCTGCAGGTTTGTGAATTGCAGTGCCCCTGAGCTCCATTTTTCAACTCGCTTTCTTGGGAGCTGGCCGCAAAAGCGCAGGATTGCTTCAGGCCCTATTCTGGCTCCGGGCGTCAGGCTGAGCCTGTGGTTAATTCTGCTTCCTGATGGGAAAATAGAGTGACCTCTGCCTGTCCCAACACCTAGAGCTAGTCTCTCATTGGTTCCCCCTCTTCCCGTTCATCCTCAGGACAAATTGCAACGTGTTCGGAACAGGAGGTTAAAGGTGCTGATTCTCCAAGGAGGGAGATTGCTAGTAAAGCGGCTGGAATGGCGAACCGGAGCACAAGGAGATGAGAAATGAGGTGCGTTTTAGAAACCTTTCCCGGTCACACGGTGTACCATCTTCTGGGTTGCTCGTGCATGTTTTCCACGTAGGACGATGCCCTTGAACCTGGAGATTTGGGACCCATGGGATGGGTACCACGCCGTATTACTTTACAGGGTCTGCGTTAGCTCACCCAACCTCACCAAACCTCTCAGCCCCAAGAGTGTCCTCCCTTATGTCTCAATCAGCTGTGGGTCTAGATATGGTCAATCCAGGTGGCATCGCAGCCCCTGAACGAATTTTGTAAGAATTTCTCTCTCTTTCACTGTCTTTGTTTCACGGGTTTTTAAAAGTAATTGATTTTTATAACAGGGTTTAGCTGCTTTGCACTGCTGTGTTTATGCCGCTTTACACCCACTTGACTCACTTACAGAGAGATATCAATACATAGGTTTTAAGATTCTTACTAGTCAGATATATTATTGGGCGGTGAATAGGGGGCGTTGAGTCCAGTTCACTGAGCAAGGAGTAGGTCTGGTCTATTACATATTGGGTTTATGGAACGGTATCTGAGCTAATTTGAAACCCTTGTTTTATGCATCACCCCACCTCACCTTTCCCGTTAAGCAGCCATAGTGTGTTTTCTAAACGTGCGACTCTGTTCTGTTTTGTAATTCAGTTCAAGGGTAGCGGTTTTTACATTCCCTCTGTAAGTGATATCTTATGATAAGTGTCTTTTTCTGTGTGACTTATTTCACTTAGAATCGTCGTACCTAAATCCACTCATCATGCTGCTCCTAGCCTTATGACGTTGATTTCATGGCTGAGTGATATTCCATTGTACATAAGGACCACAACTTCTTTATCCATTCTTCTCTTTCCTGGGATGTTTAAGGTGTAACGAAGTGGAGGTTCTTGTCAACAGAGCAGCCCTAAACTTTGGGGTGCCTGTGTCTTGCTGATTTTTAGTTTTCCCAATTTATACGCCCATGAGTGGAAGTGCCCTATGCTCTCTAAGCTGAGTTTTTTAGATGTTTCAGGACACACCGTACACTTCTCCAGAGTGGCTGTTGGCAATTTACAGCCCGCCCATCAGCGTAGCAAGGCTCCCATTTCTCCATGGCCTGTCCTGCATTTCTGGTTTTGACACTTTATTCAGCATGGCCCTTTTGACCGATGGGAAGCGAGACTTCTTTGTAGCGCTGATTTGCCTTTCCAGGTTGCTTGGTTGGCCAAAAAGGGCGTATGCGTTTTTTCCTGAATATATTCAGGAAAAAACGCATACGCCCTTTTTGGCCAAGGGCATCATTGTCGAGGTTTTGCCGCTTTTCCTGTGCTTTAAAGGCGATTCGAATCTACCTCCTGAAATCGGTTTCCTGCAATTCTGCCTTGCTTTCAAATCCTCTTCGTAGCCTTCCCTCCATATATTTGTGGACGAGAGTTATCATTTCTAACTCTGCAGGTTTGTGAATTGCAGTGCCCCTGAGCTCCATTTTTCAACTCGCTTTCTTGGGAGCTGGCCGCAAAAGCGCAGGATTGCTTCAGGCCCTATTCTGGCTCCGGGCGTCAGGCTGAGCCTGTGGTTAATTCTGCTTCCTGATGGGAAAATAGAGTGACCTCTGCCTGTCCCAACACCTAGAGCTAGTCTCTCATTGGTTCCCCCTCTTCCCGTTCATCCTCAGGACAAATTGCAACGTGTACGGAACAGGAGGTTAAAGGTGCTGATTCTCCAAGGAGGGAGATTGCTAGTAAAGCGGCTGGAATGGCGAACCGGAGCACAAGGAGATGAGAAATGAGGTGCGTTTTAGAAACCTTTCCCGGTCACACGGTGTACCATCTTCTGGGTTGCTCGTGCATGTTTTCCACGTAGGACGATGCCCTTGAACCTGGAGATTTGGGACCCATGGGATGGGTACCACGCCGTATTACTTTACAGGGTCTGCGTTAGCTCACCCAACCTCACCAAACCTCTCAGCCCCAAGAGTGTCCTCCCTTATGTCTCAATCAGCTGTGGGTCTAGATATGGTCAATCCAGGTGGCATCGCAGCCCCTGAACGAATTTTGTAAGAATTTCTCTCTCTTTCACTGTCTTTGTTTCACGGGTTTTTAAAAGTAATTGATTTTTATAACAGGGTTTAGCTGCTTTGCACTGCTGTGTTTATGCCGCTTTACACCCACTTGACTCACTTACAGAGAGATATCAATACATAGGTTTTAAGATTCTTACTAGTCAGATATATTATTGGGCGGTGAATAGGGGGCGTTGAGTCCAGTTCACTGAGCAAGGAGTAGGTCTGGTCTATTACATATTGGGTTTATGGAACGGTATCTGAGCTAATTTGAAACCCTTGTTTTATGCATCACCCCACCTCACCTTTCCCGTTAAGCAGCCATAGTGTGTTTTCTAAACGTGCGACTCTGTTCTGTTTTGTAATTCAGTTCAAGGGTAGCGGTTTTTACATTCCCTCTGTAAGTGATATCTTATGATAAGTGTCTTTTTCTGTGTGACTTATTTCACTTAGAATCGTCGTACCTAAATCCACTCATCATGCTGCTCCTAGCCTTATGACGTTGATTTCATGGCTGAGTGATATTCCATTGTACATAAGGACCACAACTTCTTTATCCATTCTTCTCTTTCCTGGGATGTTTAAGGTGTAACGAAGTGGAGGTTCTTGTCAACAGAGCAGCCCTAAACTTTGGGGTGCCTGTGTCTTGCTGATTTTTAGTTTTCCCAATTTATACGCCCATGAGTGGAAGTGCCCTATGCTCTCTAAGCTGAGTTTTTTAGATGTTTCAGGACACACCGTACACTTCTCCAGAGTGGCTGTTGGCAATTTACAGCCCGCCCATCAGCGTAGCAAGGCTCCCATTTCTCCATGGCCTGTCCTGCATTTCTGGTTTTGACACTTTATTCAGCATGGCCCTTTTGACCGATGGGAAGCGAGACTTCTTTGTAGCGCTGATTTGCCTTTCCAGGTTGCTTGGTTGGCCAAAAAGGGCGTATGCGTTTTTTCCTGAATATATTCAGGAAAAAACGCATACGCCCTTTTTGGCCAAGGGCATCATTGTCGAGGTTTTGCCGCTTTTCCTGTGCTTTAAAGGCGATTCGAATCTACCTCCTGAAATCGGTTTCCTGCAATTCTGCCTTGCTTTCAAATCCTCTTCGTTGCCTTCCCTCCATATATTTTTGGACGAGAGTTATCATTTCTAACTCTGCAGGTTTGTGAATTGCAGTGCCCCTGAGCTCCATTTTTCAACTCGCTTTCTTGGGAGCTGGCCGCAAAAGCGCAGGATTGCTTCAGGCCCTATTCTGGCTCCGGGCGGCAGGCTGAGCCTGTGGTTAATTCTGCTTCCTGATGGGAAAATAGAGTGACCTCTGCCTGTCCCAACACCTAGAGCTAGTCTCTCATTGGTTCCCCCTCTTCCCGTTCATCCTCAGGACAAATTGCAACGTGTACGGAACAGGAGGTTAAAGGTGCTGATTCTCCAAGGAGGGAGATTGCTAGTAAAGCGGCTGGAATGGCGAACCGGAGCACAAGGAGATGAGAAATGAGGTGCGTTTTAGAAACCTTTCCCGGTCACACGGTGTACCATCTTCTGGGTTTCTCGTGCATGTTTTCGACGTAGGAAGATGCCCTTGAACCTGGAGATTTGGGACCCATGGGATGGGTACCACGCCGTATTACTTTAAAGGGTCTGCGTTAGCTCACCCAACCTCACCAAACCTCTCAGCCCCAAGAGTGTCCACCCTTATGTCTCAATCAGCTGTGGGTCTAGATATGGTCAATCCAGGTGGCATCGCAGCCCCTGAACGAATTTTGTAAGAATTTCTCTCTCTTTCACTGTCTTTGTTTCACGGGTTTTTAAAAGTAATTGATTTTTATAACAGGGTTTAGCTGCTTTGCACTGCTGTGTTTATGCCGCTTTACACCCACTTGACTCACTTACAGAGAGATATCAATACATAGGTTTTAAGATTCTTACTAGTCAGATATATTCTTGGGCGGTGAATAGGGGGCGTTGAGTCCAGTTCACTGAGCAAGGAGTAGGTCTGGTCTATTACATATTGGGTTTATGGAACGGTATCTGAGCTAATTTGAAACCCTTGTTTTATGCATCACCCCACCTCACCTTTCCCGTTAAGCAGCCATAGTGTGTTTTCTAAACGTGCGACTCTGTTCTGTTTTGTAATTCAGTTCAAGGGTAGCGGTTTTTACATTCCCTCTGTAAGTGATATCTTATGATAAGTGTCTTTTTCTGTGTGACTTATTTCACTTAGAATCGTCGTACCTAAATCCACTCATCATGCTGCTCCTAGCCTTATGACGTTGATTTCATGGCTGAGTGATATTCCATTGTACATAAGGACCACAACTTCTTTATCCATTCTTCTCTTTCCTGGGATGTTTAAGGTGTAACGAAGTGGAGGTTCTTGTCAACAGAGCAGCCCTAAACTTTGGGGTGCCTGTGTCTTGCTGATTTTTAGTTTTCCCAATTTATACGCCCATGGGTGGAAGTGCCCTATGCTCTCTAAGCTGAGTTTTTTAGATGTTTCAGGACACACCGTACACTTCTCCAGAGTGGCTGTTGGCAATTTACAGCCCGCCCATCAGCGTAGCAAGGCTCCCATTTCTCCATGGCCTGTCCTGCATTTCTGGTTTTGACACTTTATTCAGCATGGCCCTTTTGACCGATGGGAAGCGAGACTTCTTTGTAGCGCTGATTTGCCTTTCCAGGTTGCTTGGTTGGCCAAAAAGGGCGTATGCGTTTTTTCCTGAATATATTCAGGAAAAAACGCATACGCCCTTTTTGGCCAAGGGCATCATTGTCGAGGTTTTGCCGCTTTTCCTGTGCTTTAAAGGCGATTCGAATCTACCTCCTGAAATCGGTTTCCTGCAATTCTGCCTTGCTTTCAAATCCTCTTCGTAGCCTTCCCTCCATATATTTGTGGACGAGAGTTATCATTTCTAACTCTGCAGGTTTGTGAATTGCAGTGCCCCTGAGCTCCATTTTTCAACTCGCTTTCTTGGGAGCTGGCCGCAAAAGCGCAGGATTGCTTCAGGCCCTATTCTGGCTCCGGGCGGCAGGCTGAGCCTGTGGTTAATTCTGCTTCCTGATGGGAAAATAGAGTGACCTCTGCCTGTCCCAACACCTAGAGCTAGTCTCTCATTGGTTCCCCCTCTTCCCGTTCATCCTCAGGACAAATTGCAACGTGTACGGAACAGGAGGTTAAAGGTGCTGATTCTCCAAGGAGGGAGATTGCTAGTAAAGCGGCTGGAATGGCGAACCGGAGCACAAGGAGATGAGAAATGAGGTGCGTTTTAGAAACCTTTCCCGGTCACACGGTGTACCATCTTCTGGGTTTCTCGTGCATGTTTTCGACGTAGGAAGATGCCCTTGAACCTGGAGATTTGGGACCCATGGGATGGGTACCACGCCATATTACTTTAAAGGGTCTGCGTTAGCTCACCCAACCTCACCAAACCTCTCAGCCCCAAGAGTGTCCACCCTTATGTCTCAATCAGCTGTGGGTCTAGATATGGTCAATCCAGGTGGCATCGCAGCCCCTGAACGAATTTTGTAAGAATTTCTCTCTCTTTCACTGTCTTTGTTTCACGGGTTTTTAAAAGTAATTGATTTTTATAACAGGGTTTAGCTGCTTTGCACTGCTGTGTTTATGCCGCTTTACACCCACTTGACTCACTTACAGAGAGATATCAATACATAGGTTTTAAGATTCTTACTAGTCAGATATATTCTTGGGCGGTGAATAGGGGGCGTTGAGTCCAGTTCACTGAGCAAGGAGTAGGTCTGGTCTATTACATATTGGGTTTATGGAACGGTATCTGAGCTAATTTGAAACCCTTGTTTTATGCATCACCCCACCTCACCTTTCCCGTTAAGCAGCCATAGTGTGTTTTCTAAACGTGCGACTCTGTTCTGTTTTGTAATTCAGTTCAAGGGTAGCGGTTTTTACATTCCCTCTGTAAGTGATATCTTATGATAAGTGTCTTTTTCTGTGTGACTTATTTCACTTAGAATCGTCGTACCTAAATCCACTCATCATGCTGCTCCTAGCCTTATGACGTTGATTTCATGGCTGAGTGATATTCCATTGTACATAAGGACCACAACTTCTTTATCCATTCTTCTCTTTCCTGGGATGTTTAAGGTGTAACGAAGTGGAGGTTCTTGTCAACAGAGCAGCCCTAAACTTTGGGGTGCCTGTGTCTTGCTGATTTTTAGTTTTCCCAATTTATACGCCCATGGGTGGAAGTGCCCTATGCTCTCTAAGCTGAGTTTTTTAGATGTTTCAGGACACACCGTACACTTCTCCAGAGTGGCTGTTGGCAATTTACAGCCCGCCCATCAGCGTAGCAAGGCTCCCATTTCTCCATGGCCTGTCCTGCATTTCTGGTTTTGACACTTTATTCAGCATGGCCCTTTTGACCGATGGGAAGCGAGACTTCTTTGTAGCGCTGATTTGCCTTTCCAGGTTGCTTGGTTGGCCAAAAAGGGCGTATGCGTTTTTTCCTGAATATATTCAGGAAAAAACGCATACGCCCTTTTTGGCCAAGGGCATCATTGTCGAGGTTTTGCCGCTTTTCCTGTGCTTTAAAGGCGATTCGAATCTACCTCCTGAAATCGGTTTCCTGCAATTCTGCCTTGCTTTCAAATCCTCTTCGTTGCCTTCCCTCCATATATTTGTGGACGAGAGTTATCATTTCTAACTCTGCAGGTTTGTGAATTGCAGTGCCCCTGAGCTCCATTTTTCAACTCGCTTTCTTGGGAGCTGGCCGCAAAAGCGCAGGATTGCTTCAGGCCCTATTCTGGCTCCGGGCGGCAGGCTGAGCCTGTGGTTAATTCTGCTTCCTGATGGGAAAATAGAGTGACCTCTGCCTGTCCCAACACCTAGAGCTAGTCTCTCATTGGTTCCCCCTCTTCCCGTTCATCCTCAGGACAAATTGCAACGTGTTCGGAACAGGAGGTTAAAGGTGCTGATTCTCCAAGGAGGGAGATTGCTAGTAAAGCGGCTGGAATGGCGAACCGGAGCACAAGGAGATGAGAAATGAGGTGCGTTTTAGAAACCTTTCCCGGTCACACGGTGTACCATCTTCTGGGTTGCTCGTGCATGTTTTCCACGTAGGACGATGCCCTTGAACCTGGAGATTTGGGACCCATGGGATGGGTACCACGCCGTATTACTTTACAGGGTCTGCGTTAGCTCACCCAACCTCACCAAACCTCTCAGCCCCAAGAGTGTCCTCCCTTATGTCTCAATCAGCTGTGGGTCTAGATATGGTCAATCCAGGTGGCATCGCAGCCCCTGAACGAATTTTGTAAGAATTTCTCTCTCTTTCACTGTCTTTGTTTCACGGGTTTTTAAAAGTAATTGATTTTTATAATAGGGTTTAGCTGCTTTGCACTGCTGTGTTTATGCCGCTTTACACCCACTTGACTCACTTACAGAGAGATATCAATACATAGGTTTTAAGATTCTTACTAGTCAGATATATTCTTGGGCGGTGAATAGGGGGCGTTGAGTCCAGTTCACTGAGCAAGGAGTAGGTCTGGTCTATTACATATTGGGTTTATGGAACGGTATCTGAGCTAATTTGAAACCCTTGTTTTATGCATCACCCCACCTCACCTTTCCCGTTAAGCAGCCATAGTGTGTTTTCTAAACGTGCGACTCTGTTCTGTTTTGTAATTCAGTTCAAGGGTAGCGGTTTTTACATTCCCTCTGTAAGTGATATCTTATGATAAGTGTCTTTTTCTGTGTGACTTATTTCACTTAGAATCGTCGTACCTAAATCCACTCATCATGCTGCTCCTAGCCTTATGACGTTGATTTCATGGCTGAGTGATATTCCATTGTACATAAGGACCACAACTTCTTTATCCATTCTTCTCTTTCCTGGGATGTTTCAGGTGTAACGAAGTGGAGGTTCTTGTCAACAGAGCAGCCCTAAACTTTGGGGTGCCTGTGTCTTGCTGATTTTTAGTTTTCCCAATTTATACGCCCATGAGTGGAAGTGCCCTATGCTCTCTAAGCTGAGTTTTTTAGATGTTTCAGGACACACCGTACACTTCTCCAGAGTGGCTGTTGGCAATTTACAGCCCGCCCATCAGCGTAGCAAGGCTCCCATTTCTCCATGGCCTGTCCTGCATTTCTGGTTTTGACACTTTATTCAGCATGGCCCTTTTGACCGATGGGAAGCGAGACTTCTTTGTAGCGCTGATTTGCCTTTCCAGGTTGCTTGGTTGGCCAAAAAGGGCGTATGCGTTTTTTCCTGAATATATTCAGGAAAAAACGCATACGCCCTTTTTGGCCAAGGGCATCATTGTCGAGGTTTTGCCGCTTTTCCTGTGCTTTAAAGGCGATTCGAATCTACCTCCTGAAATCGGTTTCCTGCAATTCTGCCTTGCTTTCAAATCCTCTTCGTTGCCTTCCCTCCATATATTTGTGGACGAGAGTTATCATTTCTAACTCTGCAGGTTTGTGAATTGCAGTGCCCCTGAGCTCCATTTTTCAACTCGCTTTCTTGGGAGCTGGCCGCAAAAGCGCAGGATTGCTTCAGGCCCTATTCTGGCTCCGGGCGGCAGGCTGAGCCTGTGATTAATTCTGCTTCCTGATGGGAAAATAGAGTGACCTCTGCCTGTCCCAACACCTAGAGCTAGTCTCTCATTGGTTCCCCCTCTTCCCGTTCATCCTCAGGACAAATTGCAACGTGTTCGGAACAGGAGGTTAAAGGTGCTGATTCTCCAAGGAGGGAGATTGCTAGTAAAGCGGCTGGAATGGCGAACCGGAGCACAAGGAGATGAGAAATGAGGTGCGTTTTAGAAACCTTTCCCGGTCACACGGTGTACCATCTTCTGGGTTTCTCGTGCATGTTTTCGACGTAGGACGATGCCCTTGAACCTGGAGATTTGGGACCCATGGGATGGGTACCACGCCGTATTACTTTACAGGGTCTGCGTTAGCTCACCCAACCTCACCAAACCTCTCAGCCCCAAGAGTGTCCTCCCTTATGTCTCAATCAGCTGTGGGTCTAGATATGGTCAATCCAGGTGGCATCGCAGCCCCTGAACGAATTTTGTAAGAATTTCTCTCTCTTTCACTGTCTTTGTTTCACGGGTTTTTAAAAGTAATTGATTTTTATAACAGGGTTTAGCTGCTTTGCACTGCTGTGTTTATGCCGCTTTACACCCACTTGACTCACTTACAGAGAGATATCAATACATAGGTTTTAAGATTCTTACTAGTCAGATATATTATTGGGCGGTGAATAGGGGGCGTTGAGTCCAGTTCACTGAGCAAGGAGTAGGTCTGGTCTATTACATATTGGGTTTATGGAACGGTATCTGAGCTAATTTGAAACCCTTGTTTTATGCATCACCCCACCTCACCTTTCCCGTTAAGCAGCCATAGTGTGTTTTCTAAACGTGCGACTCTGTTCTGTTTTGTAATTCAGTTCAAGGGTAGCGGTTTTTACATTCCCTCTGTAAGTGATATCTTATGATAAGTGTCTTTTTCTGTGTGACTTATTTCACTTAGAATCGTCGTACCTAAATCCACTCATCATGCTGCTCCTAGCCTTATGACGTTGATTTCATGGCTGAGTGATATTCCATTGTACATAAGGACCACAACTTCTTTATCCATTCTTCTCTTTCCTGGGATGTTTAAGGTGTAACGAAGTGGAGCTTCTTGTCAACAGAGCAGCCCTAAACTTTGGGGTGCCTGTGTCTTGCTGATTTTTAGTTTTCCCAATTTATACGCCCATGAGTGGAAGTGCCCTATGCTCTCTAAGCTGAGTTTTTTAGATGTTTCAGGACACACCGTACACTTCTCCAGAGTGGCTGTTGGCAATTTACAGCCCGCCCATCAGCGTAGCAAGGCTCCCATTTCTCCATGGCCTGTCCTGCATTTCTGGTTTTGACACTTTATTCAGCATGGCCCTTTTGACCGATGGGAAGCGAGACTTCTTTGTAGCGCTGATTTGCCTTTCCAGGTTGCTTGGTTGGCCAAAAAGGGCGTATGCGTTTTTTCCTGAATATATTCAGGAAAAAACGCATACGCCCTTTTTGGCCAAGGGCATCATTGTCGAGGTTTTGCCGCTTTTCCTGTGCTTTAAAGGCGATTCGAATCTACCTCCTGAAATCGGTTTCCTGCAATTCTGCCTTGCTTTCAAATCCTCTTCGTTGCCTTCCCTCCATATATTTGTGGACGAGAGTTATCATTTCTAACTCTGCAGGTTTGTGAATTGCAGTGCCCCTGAGCTCCATTTTTCAACTCGCTTTCTTGGGAGCTGGCCGCAAAAGCGCAGGATTGCTTCAGGCCCTATTCTGGCTCCGGGCGGCAGGCTGAGCCTGTGATTAATTCTGCTTCCTGATGGGAAAATAGAGTGACCTCTGCCTGTCCCAACACCTAGAGCTAGTCTCTCATTGGTTCCCCCTCTTCCCGTTCATCCTCAGGACAAATTGCAACGTGTTCGGAACAGGAGGTTAAAGGTGCTGATTCTCCAAGGAGGGAGATTGCTAGTAAAGCGGCTGGAATGGCGAACCGGAGCACAAGGAGATGAGAAATGAGGTGCGTTTTAGAAACCTTTCCCGGTCACACGGTGTACCATCTTCTGGGTTTCTCGTGCATGTTTTCGACGTAGGACGATGCCCTTGAACCTGGAGATTTGGGACCCATGGGATGGGTACCACGCCGTATTACTTTACAGGGTCTGCGTTAGCTCACCCAACCTCACCAAACCTCTCAGCCCCAAGAGTGTCCTCCCTTATGTCTCAATCAGCTGTGGGTCTAGATATGGTCAATCCAGGTGGCATCGCAGCCCCTGAACGAATTTTGTAAGAATTTCTCTCTCTTTCACTGTCTTTGTTTCACGGGTTTTTAAAAGTAATTGATTTTTATAACAGGGTTTAGCTGCTTTGCACTGCTGTGTTTATGCCGCTTTACACCCACTTGACTCACTTACAGAGAGATATCAATACATAGGTTTTAAGATTCTTACTAGTCAGATATATTATTGGGCGGTGAATAGGGGGCGTTGAGTCCAGTTCACTGAGCAAGGAGTAGGTCTGGTCTATTACATATTGGGTTTATGGAACGGTATCTGAGCTAATTTGAAACCCTTGTTTTATGCATCACCCCACCTCACCTTTCCCGTTAAGCAGCCATAGTGTGTTTTCTAAACGTGCGACTCTGTTCTGTTTTGTAATTCAGTTCAAGGGTAGCGGTTTTTACATTCCCTCTGTAAGTGATATCTTATGATAAGTGTCTTTTTCTGTGTGACTTATTTCACTTAGAATCGTCGTACCTAAATCCACTCATCATGCTGCTCCTAGCCTTATGACGTTGATTTCATGGCTGAGTGATATTCCATTGTACATAAGGACCACAACTTCTTTATCCATTCTTCTCTTTCCTGGGATGTTTAAGGTGTAACGAAGTGGAGCTTCTTGTCAACAGAGCAGCCCTAAACTTTGGGGTGCCTGTGTCTTGCTGATTTTTAGTTTTCCCAATTTATACGCCCATGAGTGGAAGTGCCCTATGCTCTCTAAGCTGAGTTTTTTAGATGTTTCAGGACACACCGTACACTTCTCCAGAGTGGCTGTTGGCAATTTACAGCCCGCCCATCAGCGTAGCAAGGCTCCCATTTCTCCATGGCCTGTCCTGCATTTCTGGTTTTGACACTTTATTCAGCATGGCCCTTTTGACCGATGGGAAGCGAGACTTCTTTGTAGCGCTGATTTGCCTTTCCAGGTTGCTTGGTTGGCCAAAAAGGGCGTATGCGTTTTTTCCTGAATATATTCAGGAAAAAACGCATACGCCCTTTTTGGCCAAGGGCATCATTGTCGAGGTTTTGCCGCTTTTCCTGTGCTTTAAAGGCGATTCGAATCTACCTCCTGAAATCGGTTTCCTGCAATTCTGCCTTGCTTTCAAATCCTCTTCGTTGCCTTCCCTCCATATATTTGTGGACGAGAGTTATCATTTCTAACTCTGCAGGTTTGTGAATTGCAGTGCCCCTGAGCTCCATTTTTCAACTCGCTTTCTTGGGAGCTGGCCGCAAAAGCGCAGGATTGCTTCAGGCCCTATTCTGGCTCCGGGCGGCAGGCTGAGCCTGTGATTAATTCTGCTTCCTGATGGGAAAATAGAGTGACCTCTGCCTGTCCCAACACCTAGAGCTAGTCTCTCATTGGTTCCCCCTCTTCCCGTTCATCATCAGGACAAATTGCAACGTGTTCGGAACAGGAGGTTAAAGGTGCTGATTCTCCAAGGAGGGAGATTGCTAGTAAAGCGGCTGGAATGGCGAACCGGAGCACAAGGAGATGAGAAATGAGGTGCGTTTTAGAAACCTTTCCCGGTCACACGGTGTACCATCTTCTGGGTTTCTCGTGCATGTTTTCGACGTAGGACGATGCCCTTGAACCTGGAGATTTGGGACCCATGGGATGGGTACCACGCCGTATTACTTTACAGGGTCTGCGTTAGCTCACCCAACCTCACCAAACCTCTCAGCCCCAAGAGTGTCCTCCCTTATGTCTCAATCAGCTGTGGGTCTAGATATGGTCAATCCAGGTGGCATCGCAGCCCCTGAACGAATTTTGTAAGAATTTCTCTCTCTTTCACTGTCTTTGTTTCACGGGTTTTTAAAAGTAATTGATTTTTATAACAGGGTTTAGCTGCTTTGCACTGCTGTGTTTATGCCGCTTTACACCCACTTGACTCACTTACAGAGAGATATCAATACATAGGTTTTAAGATTCTTACTAGTCAGATATATTATTGGGCGGTGAATAGGGGGCGTTGAGTCCAGTTCACTGAGCAAGGAGTAGGTCTGGTCTATTACATATTGGGTTTATGGAACGGTATCTGAGCTAATTTGAAACCCTTGTTTTATGCATCACCCCACCTCACCTTTCCCGTTAAGCAGCCATAGTGTGTTTTCTAAACGTGCGACTCTGTTCTGTTTTGTAATTCAGTTCAAGGGTAGCGGTTTTTACATTCCCTCTGTAAGTGATATCTTATGATAAGTGTCTTTTTCTGTGTGACTTATTTCACTTAGAATCGTCGTACCTAAATCCACTCATCATGCTGCTCCTAGCCTTATGACGTTGATTTCATGGCTGAGTGATATTCCATTGTACATAAGGACCACAACTTCTTTATCCATTCTTCTCTTTCCTGGGATGTTTAAGGTGTAACGAAGTGGAGGTTCTTGTCAACAGAGCAGCCCTAAACTTTGGGGTGCCTGTGTCTTGCTGATTTTTAGTTTTCCCAATTTATACGCCCATGAGTGGAAGTGCCCTATGCTCTCTAAGCTGAGTTTTTTAGATGTTTCAGGACACACCGTACACTTCTCCAGAGTGGCTGTTGGCAATTTACAGCCCGCCCATCAGCGTAGCAAGGCTCCCATTTCTCCATGGCCTGTCCTGCATTTCTGGTTTTGACACTTTATTCAGCATGGCCCTTTTGACCGATGGGAAGCGAGACTTCTTTGTAGCGCTGATTTGCCTTTCCAGGTTGCTTGGTTGGCCAAAAAGGGCGTATGCGTTTTTTCCTGAATATATTCAGGAAAAAACGCATACGCCCTTTTTGGCCAAGGGCATCATTGTCGAGGTTTTGCCGCTTTTCCTGTGCTTTAAAGGCGATTCGAATCTACCTCCTGAAATCGGTTTCCTGCAATTCTGCCTTGCTTTCAAATCCTCTTCGTAGCCTTCCCTCCATATATTTGTGGACGAGAGTTATCATTTCTAAGTCTGCAGGTTTGTGAATTGCAGTGCCCCTGAGCTCCATTTTTCAACTCGCTTTCTTGGGAGCTGGCCGCAAAAGCGCAGGATTGCTTCAGGCCCTATTCTGGCTCCGGGCGGCAGGCTGAGCCTGTGGTTAATTCTGCTTCCTGATGGGAAAATAGAGTGACCTCTGCCTGTCCCAACACCTAGAGCTAGTCTCTCATTGGTTCCCCCTCTTCCCGTTCATCCTCAGGACAAATTGCAACGTGTTCGGAACAGGAGGTTAAAGGTGCTGATTCTCCAAGGAGGGAGATTGCTAGTAAAGCGGCTGGAATGGCGAACCGGAGCACAAGGAGATGAGAAATGAGGTGCGTTTTAGAAACCTTTCCCGGTCACACGGTGTACCATCTTCTGGGTTGCTCGTGCATGTTTTCCACGTAGGACGATGCCCTTGAACCTGGAGATTTGGGACCCATGGGATGGGTACCACGCCGTATTACTTTACAGGGTCTGCGTTAGCTCACCCAACCTCACCAAACCTCTCAGCCCCAAGAGTGTCCTCCCTTATGTCTCAATCAGCTGTGGGTCTAGATATGGTCAATCCAGGTGGCATCGCAGCCCCTGAACGAATTTTGTAAGAATTTCTCTCTCTTTCACTGTCTTTGTTTCACGGGTTTTTAAAAGTAATTGATTTTTATAACAGGGTTTAGCTGCTTTGCACTGCTGTGTTTATGCCGCTTTACACCCACTTGACTCACTTACAGAGAGATATCAATACATAGGTTTTAAGATTCTTACTAGTCAGATATATTCTTGGGCGGTGAATAGGGGGCGTTGAGTCCAGTTCACTGAGCAAGGAGTAGGTCTGGTCTATTACATATTGGGTTTATGGAACGGTATCTGAGCTAATTTGAAACCCTTGTTTTATGCATCACCCCACCTCACCTTTCCCGTTAAGCAGCCATAGTGTGTTTTCTAAACGTGCGACTCTGTTCTGTTTTGTAATTCAGTTCAAGGGTAGCGGTTTTTACATTCCCTCTGTAAGTGATATCTTATGATAAGTGTCTTTTTCTGTGTGACTTATTTCACTTAGAATCGTCGTACCTAAATCCACTCATCATGCTGCTCCTAGCCTTATGACGTTGATTTCATGGCTGAGTGATATTCCATTGTACATAAGGACCACAACTTCTTTATCCATTCTTCTCTTTCCTGGGATGTTTCAGGTGTAACGAAGTGGAGCTTCTTGTCAACAGAGCAGCCCTAAACTTTGGGGTGCCTGTGTCTTGCTGATTTTTAGTTTTCCCAATTTATACGCCCATGAGTGGAAGTGCCCTATGCTCTCTAAGCTGAGTTTTTTAGATGTTTCAGGACACACCGTACACTTCTCCAGAGTGGCTGTTGGCAATTTACAGCCCGCCCATCAGCGTAGCAAGGCTCCCATTTCTCCATGGCCTGTCCTGCATTTCTGGTTTTGACACTTTATTCAGCATGGCCCTTTTGACCGATGGGAAGCGAGACTTCTTTGTAGCGCTGATTTGCCTTTCCAGGTTGCTTGGTTGGCCAAAAAGGGCGTATGCGTTTTTTCCTGAATATATTCAGGAAAAAACGCATACGCCCTTTTTGGCCAAGGGCATCATTGTCGAGGTTTTGCCGCTTTTCCTGTGCTTTAAAGGCGATTCGAATCTACCTCCTGAAATCGGTTTCCTGCAATTCTGCCTTGCTTTCAAATCCTCTTCGTTGCCTTCCCTCCATATATTTGTGGACGAGAGTTATCATTTCTAACTCTGCAGGTTTGTGAATTGCAGTGCCCCTGAGCTCCATTTTTCAACTCGCTTTCTTGGGAGCTGGCCGCAAAAGCGCAGGATTGCTTCAGGCCCTATTCTGGCTCCGGGCGGCAGGCTGAGCCTGTGATTAATTCTGCTTCCTGATGGGAAAATAGAGTGACCTCTGCCTGTCCCAACACCTAGAGCTAGTCTCTCATTGGTTCCCCCTCTTCCCGTTCATCCTCAGGACAAATTGCAACGTGTTCGGAACAGGAGGTTAAAGGTGCTGATTCTCCAAGGAGGGAGATTGCTAGTAAAGCGGCTGGAATGGCGAACCGGAGCACAAGGAGATGAGAAATGAGGTGCGTTTTAGAAACCTTTCCCGGTCACACGGTGTACCATCTTCTGGGTTTCTCGTGCATGTTTTCGACGTAGGACGATGCCCTTGAACCTGGAGATTTGGGACCCATGGGATGGGTACCACGCCGTATTACTTTACAGGGTCTGCGTTAGCTCACCCAACCTCACCAAACCTCTCAGCCCCAAGAGTGTCCTCCCTTATGTCTCAATCAGCTGTGGGTCTAGATATGGTCAATCCAGGTGGCATCGCAGCCCCTGAACGAATTTTGTAAGAATTTCTCTCTCTTTCACTGTCTTTGTTTCACGGGTTTTTAAAAGTAATTGATTTTTATAACAGGGTTTAGCTGCTTTGCACTGCTGTGTTTATGCCGCTTTACACCCACTTGACTCACTTACAGAGAGATATCAATACATAGGTTTTAAGATTCTTACTAGTCAGATATATTATTGGGCGGTGAATAGGGGGCGTTGAGTCCAGTTCACTGAGCAAGGAGTAGGTCTGGTCTATTACATATTGGGTTTATGGAACGGTATCTGAGCTAATTTGAAACCCTTGTTTTATGCATCACCCCACCTCACCTTTCCCGTTAAGCAGCCATAGTGTGTTTTCTAAACGTGCGACTCTGTTCTGTTTTGTAATTCAGTTCAAGGGTAGCGGTTTTTACATTCCCTCTGTAAGTGATATCTTATGATAAGTGTCTTTTTCTGTGTGACTTATTTCACTTAGAATCGTCGTACCTAAATCCACTCATCATGCTGCTCCTAGCCTTATGACGTTGATTTCATGGCTGAGTGATATTCCATTGTACATAAGGACCACAACTTCTTTATCCATTCTTCTCTTTCCTGGGATGTTTAAGGTGTAACGAAGTGGAGGTTCTTGTCAACAGAGCAGCCCTAAACTTTGGGGTGCCTGTGTCTTGCTGATTTTTAGTTTTCCCAATTTATACGCCCATGAGTGGAAGTGCCCTATGCTCTCTAAGCTGAGTTTTTTAGATGTTTCAGGACACACCGTACACTTCTCCAGAGTGGCTGTTGGCAATTTACAGCCCGCCCATCAGCGTAGCAAGGCTCCCATTTCTCCATGGCCTGTCCTGCATTTCTGGTTTTGACACTTTATTCAGCATGGCCCTTTTGACCGATGGGAAGCGAGACTTCTTTGTAGCGCTGATTTGCCTTTCCAGGTTGCTTGGTTGGCCAAAAAGGGCGTATGCGTTTTTTCCTGAATATATTCAGGAAAAAACGCATACGCCCTTTTTGGCCAAGGGCATCATTGTCGAGGTTTTGCCGCTTTTCCTGTGCTTTAAAGGCGATTCGAATCTACCTCCTGAAATCGGTTTCCTGCAATTCTGCCTTGCTTTCAAATCCTCTTCGTAGCCTTCCCTCCATATATTTGTGGACGAGAGTTATCATTTCTAAGTCTGCAGGTTTGTGAATTGCAGTGCCCCTGAGCTCCATTTTTCAACTCGCTTTCTTGGGAGCTGGCCGCAAAAGCGCAGGATTGCTTCAGGCCCTATTCTGGCTCCGGGCGGCAGGCTGAGCCTGTGGTTAATTCTGCTTCCTGATGGGAAAATAGAGTGACCTCTGCCTGTCCCAACACCTAGAGCTAGTCTCTCATTGGTTCCCCCTCTTCCCGTTCATCCTCAGGACAAATTGCAACGTGTTCGGAACAGGAGGTTAAAGGTGCTGATTCTCCAAGGAGGGAGATTGCTAGTAAAGCGGCTGGAATGGCGAACCGGAGCACAAGGAGATGAGAAATGAGGTGCGTTTTAGAAACCTTTCCCGGTCACACGGTGTACCATCTTCTGGGTTGCTCGTGCATGTTTTCCACGTAGGACGATGCCCTTGAACCTGGAGATTTGGGACCCATGGGATGGGTACCACGCCGTATTACTTTACAGGGTCTGCGTTAGCTCACCCAACCTCACCAAACCTCTCAGCCCCAAGAGTGTCCTCCCTTATGTCTCAATCAGCTGTGGGTCTAGATATGGTCAATCCAGGTGGCATCGCAGCCCCTGAACGAATTTTGTAAGAATTTCTCTCTCTTTCACTGTCTTTGTTTCACGGGTTTTTAAAAGTAATTGATTTTTATAACAGGGTTTAGCTGCTTTGCACTGCTGTGTTTATGCCGCTTTACACCCACTTGACTCACTTACAGAGAGATATCAATACATAGGTTTTAAGATTCTTACTAGTCAGATATATTCTTGGGCGGTGAATAGGGGGCGTTGAGTCCAGTTCACTGAGCAAGGAGTAGGTCTGGTCTATTACATATTGGGTTTATGGAACGGTATCTGAGCTAATTTGAAACCCTTGTTTTATGCATCACCCCACCTCACCTTTCCCGTTAAGCAGCCATAGTGTGTTTTCTAAACGTGCGACTCTGTTCTGTTTTGTAATTCAGTTCAAGGGTAGCGGTTTTTACATTCCCTCTGTAAGTGATATCTTATGATAAGTGTCTTTTTCTGTGTGACTTATTTCACTTAGAATCGTCGTACCTAAATCCACTCATCATGCTGCTCCTAGCCTTATGACGTTGATTTCATGGCTGAGTGATATTCCATTGTACATAAGGACCACAACTTCTTTATCCATTCTTCTCTTTCCTGGGATGTTTAAGGTGTAACGAAGTGGAGCTTCTTGTCAACAGAGCAGCCCTAAACTTTGGGGTGCCTGTGTCTTGCTGATTTTTAGTTTTCCCAATTTATACGCCCATGAGTGGAAGTGCCCTATGCTCTGTAAGCTGAGTTTTTTAGATGTTTCAGGACACACCGTACACTTCTCCAGAGTGGCTGTTGGCAATTTACAGCCCGCCCATCAGCGTAGCAAGGCTCCCATTTCTCCATGGCCTGTCCTGCATTTCTGGTTTTGACACTTTATTCAGCATGGCCCTTTTGACCGATGGGAAGCGAGACTTCTTTGTAGCGCTGATTTGCCTTTCCAGGTTGCTTGGTTGGCCAAAAAGGGCGTATGCGTTTTTTCCTGAATATATTCAGGAAAAAACGCATACGCCCTTTTTGGCCAAGGGCATCATTGTCGAGGTTTTGCCGCTTTTCCTGTGCTTTAAAGGCGATTCGAATCTACCTCCTGAAATCGGTTTCCTGCAATTCTGCCTTGCTTTCAAATCCTCTTCGTTGCCTTCCCTCCATATATTTGTGGACGAGAGTTATCATTTCTAACTCTGCAGGTTTGTGAATTGCAGTGCCCCTGAGCTCCATTTTTCAACTCGCTTTCTTGGGAGCTGGCCGCAAAAGCGCAGGATTGCTTCAGGCCCTATTCTGGCTCCGGGCGGCAGGCTGAGCCTGTGGTTAATTCTGCTTCCTGATGGGAAAATAGAGTGACCTCTGCCTGTCCCAACACCTAGAGCTAGTCTCTCATTGGTTCCCCCTCTTCCCGTTCATCCTCAGGACAAATTGCAACGTGTTCGGAACAGGAGGTTAAAGGTGCTGATTCTCCAAGGAGGGAGATTGCTAGTAAAGCGGCTGGAATGGCGAACCGGAGCACAAGGAGATGAGAAATGAGGTGCGTTTTAGAAACCTTTCCCGGTCACACGGTGTACCATCTTCTGGGTTGCTCGTGCATGTTTTCCACGTAGGACGATGCCCTTGAACCTGGAGATTTGGGACCCATGGGATGGGTACCACGCCGTATTACTTTACAGGGTCTGCGTTAGCTCACCCAACCTCACCAAACCTCTCAGCCCCAAGAGTGTCCTCCCTTATGTCTCAATCAGCTGTGGGTCTAGATATGGTCAATCCAGGTGGCATCGCAGCCCCTGAACGAATTTTGTAAGAATTTCTCTCTCTTTCACTGTCTTTGTTTCACGGGTTTTTAAAAGTAATTGATTTTTATAACAGGGTTTAGCTGCTTTGCACTGCTGTGTTTATGCCGCTTTACACCCACTTGACTCACTTACAGAGAGATATCAATACATAGGTTTTAAGATTCTTACTAGTCAGATATATTATTGGGCGGTGAATAGGGGGCGTTGAGTCCAGTTCACTGAGCAAGGAGTAGGTCTGGTCTATTACATATTGGGTTTATGGAACGGTATCTGAGCTAATTTGAAACCCTTGTTTTATGCATCACCCCACCTCACCTTTCCCGTTAAGCAGCCATAGTGTGTTTTCTAAACGTGCGACTCTGTTCTGTTTTGTAATTCAGTTCAAGGGTAGCGGTTTTTACATTCCCTCTGTAAGTGATATCTTATGATAAGTGTCTTTTTCTGTGTGACTTATTTCACTTAGAATCGTCGTACCTAAATCCACTCATCATGCTGCTCCTAGCCTTATGACGTTGATTTCATGGCTGAGTGATATTCCATTGTACATAAGGACCACAACTTCTTTATCCATTCTTCTCTTTCCTGGGATGTTTAAGGTGTAACGAAGTGGAGGTTCTTGTCAACAGAGCAGCCCTAAACTTTGGGGTGCCTGTGTCTTGCTGATTTTTAGTTTTCCCAATTTATACGCCCATGAGTGGAAGTGCCCTATGCTCTCTAAGCTGAGTTTTTTAGATGTTTCAGGACACACCGTACACTTCTCCAGAGTGGCTGTTGGCAATTTACAGCCCGCCCATCAGCGTAGCAAGGCTCCCATTTCTCCATGGCCTGTCCTGCATTTCTGGTTTTGACACTTTATTCAGCATGGCCCTTTTGACCGATGGGAAGCGAGACTTCTTTGTAGCGCTGATTTGCCTTTCCAGGTTGCTTGGTTGGCCAAAAAGGGCGTATGCGTTTTTTCCTGAATATATTCAGGAAAAAACGCATACGCCCTTTTTGGCCAAGGGCATCATTGTCGAGGTTTTGCCGCTTTTCCTGTGCTTTAAAGGCGATTCGAATCTACCTCCTGAAATCGGTTTCCTGCAATTCTGCCTTGCTTTCAAATCCTCTTCGTTGCCTTCCCTCCATATATTTGTGGACGAGAGTTATCATTTCTAACTCTGCAGGTTTGTGAATTGCAGTGCCCCTGAGCTCCATTTTTCAACTCGCTTTCTTGGGAGCTGGCCGCAAAAGCGCAGGATTGCTTCAGGCCCTATTCTGGCTCCGGGCGGCAGGCTGAGCCTGTGGTTAATTCTGCTTCCTGATGGGAAAATAGAGTGACCTCTGCCTGTCCCAACACCTAGAGCTAGTCTCTCATTGGTTCCCCCTCTTCCCGTTCATCCTCAGGACAAATTGCAACGTGTTCGGAACAGGAGGTTAAAGGTGCTGATTCTCCAAGGAGGGAGATTGCTAGTAAAGCGGCTGGAATGGCGAACCGGAGCACAAGGAGATGAGAAATGAGGTGCGTTTTAGAAACCTTTCCCGGTCACACGGTGTACCATCTTCTGGGTTTCTCGTGCATGTTTTCGACGTAGGACGATGCCCTTGAACCTGGAGATTTGGGACCCATGGGATGGGTACCACGCCGTATTACTTTACAGGGTCTGCGTTAGCTCACCCAACCTCACCAAACCTCTCAGCCCCAAGAGTGTCCTCCCTTATGTCTCAATCAGCTGTGGGTCTAGATATGGTCAATCCAGGTGGCATCGCAGCCCCTGAACGAATTTTGTAAGAATTTCTCTCTCTTTCACTGTCTTTGTTTCACGGGTTTTTAAAAGTAATTGATTTTTATAACAGGGTTTAGCTGCTTTGCACTGCTGTGTTTATGCCGCTTTACACCCACTTGACTCACTTACAGAGAGATATCAATACATAGGTTTTAAGATTCTTACTAGTCAGATATATTATTGGGCGGTGAATAGGGGGCGTTGAGTCCAGTTCACTGAGCAAGGAGTAGGTCTGGTCTATTACATATTGGGTTTATGGAACGGTATCTGAGCTAATTTGAAACCCTTGTTTTATGCATCACCCCACCTCACCTTTCCCGTTAAGCAGCCATAGTGTGTTTTCTAAACGTGCGACTCTGTTCTGTTTTGTAATTCAGTTCAAGGGTAGCGGTTTTTACATTCCCTCTGTAAGTGATATCTTATGATAAGTGTCTTTTTCTGTGTGACTTATTTCACTTAGAATCGTCGTACCTAAATCCACTCATCATGCTGCTCCTAGCCTTATGACGTTGATTTCATGGCTGAGTGATATTCCATTGTACATAAGGACCACAACTTCTTTATCCATTCTTCTCTTTCCTGGGATGTTTAAGGTGTAACGAAGTGGAGGTTCTTGTCAACAGAGCAGCCCTAAACTTTGGGGTGCCTGTGTCTTGCTGATTTTTAGTTTTCCCAATTTATACGCCCATGAGTGGAAGTGCCCTATGCTCTCTAAGCTGAGTTTTTTAGATGTTTCAGGACACACCGTACACTTCTCCAGAGTGGCTGTTGGCAATTTACAGCCCGCCCATCAGCGTAGCAAGGCTCCCATTTCTCCATGGCCTGTCCTGCATTTCTGGTTTTGACACTTTATTCAGCATGGCCCTTTTGACCGATGGGAAGCGAGACTTCTTTGTAGCGCTGATTTGCCTTTCCAGGTTGCTTGGTTGGCCAAAAAGGGCGTATGCGTTTTTTCCTGAATATATTCAGGAAAAAACGCATACGCCCTTTTTGGCCAAGGGCATCATTGTCGAGGTTTTGCCGCTTTTCCTGTGCTTTAAAGGCGATTCGAATCTACCTCCTGAAATCGGTTTCCTGCAATTCTGCCTTGCTTTCAAATCCTCTTCGTAGCCTTCCCTCCATATATTTGTGGACGAGAGTTATCATTTCTAACTCTGCAGGTTTGTGAATTGCAGTGCCCCTGAGCTCCATTTTTCAACTCGCTTTCTTGGGAGCTGGCCGCAAAAGCGCAGGATTGCTTCAGGCCCTATTCTGGCTCCGGGCGGCAGGCTGAGCCTGTGGTTAATTCTGCTTCCTGATGGGAAAATAGAGTGACCTCTGCCTGTCCCAACACCTAGAGCTAGTCTCTCATTGGTTCCCCCTCTTCCCGTTCATCCTCAGGACAAATTGCAACGTGTTCGGAACAGGAGGTTAAAGGTGCTGATTCTCCAAGGAGGGAGATTGCTAGTAAAGCGGCTGGAATGGCGAACCGGAGCACAAGGAGATGAGAAATGAGGTGCGTTTTAGAAACCTTTCCCGGTCACACGGTGTACCATCTTCTGGGTTGCTCGTGCATGTTTTCCACGTAGGACGATGCCCTTGAACCTGGAGATTTGGGACCCATGGGATGGGTACCACGCCGTATTACTTTACAGGGTCTGCGTTAGCTCACCCAACCTCACCAAACCTCTCAGCCCCAAGAGTGTCCTCCCTTATGTCTCAATCAGCTGTGGGTCTAGATATGGTCAATCCAGGTGGCATCGCAGCCCCTGAACGAATTTTGTAAGAATTTCTCTCTCTTTCACTGTCTTTGTTTCACGGGTTTTTAAAAGTAATTGATTTTTATAACAGGGTTTAGCTGCTTTGCACTGCTGTGTTTATGCCGCTTTACACCCACTTGACTCACTTACAGAGAGATATCAATACATAGGTTTTAAGATTCTTACTAGTCAGATATATTCTTGGGCGGTGAATAGGGGGCGTTGAGTCCAGTTCACTGAGCAAGGAGTAGGTCTGGTCTATTACATATTGGGTTTATGGAACGGTATCTGAGCTAATTTGAAACCCTTGTTTTATGCATCACCCCACCTCACCTTTCCCGTTAAGCAGCCATAGTGTGTTTTCTAAACGTGCGACTCTGTTCTGTTTTGTAATTCAGTTCAAGGGTAGCGGTTTTTACATTCCCTCTGTAAGTGATATCTTATGATAAGTGTCTTTTTCTGTGTGACTTATTTCACTTAGAATCGTCGTACCTAAATCCACTCATCATGCTGCTCCTAGCCTTATGACGTTGATTTCATGGCTGAGTGATATTCCATTGTACATAAGGACCACAACTTCTTTATCCATTCTTCTCTTTCCTGGGATGTTTCAGGTGTAACGAAGTGGAGCTTCTTGTCAACAGAGCAGCCCTAAACTTTGGGGTGCCTGTGTCTTGCTGATTTTTAGTTTTCCCAATTTATACGCCCATGAGTGGAAGTGCCCTATGCTCTCTAAGCTGAGTTTTTTAGATGTTTCAGGACACACCGTACACTTCTCCAGAGTGGCTGTTGGCAATTTACAGCCCGCCCATCAGCGTAGCAAGGCTCCCATTTCTCCATGGCCTGTCCTGCATTTCTGGTTTTGACACTTTATTCAGCATGGCCCTTTTGACCGATGGGAAGCGAGACTTCTTTGTAGCGCTGATTTGCCTTTCCAGGTTGCTTGGTTGGCCAAAAAGGGCGTATGCGTTTTTTCCTGAATATATTCAGGAAAAAACGCATACGCCCTTTTTGGCCAAGGGCATCATTGTCGAGGTTTTGCCGCTTTTCCTGTGCTTTAAAGGCGATTCGAATCTACCTCCTGAAATCGGTTTCCTGCAATTCTGCCTTGCTTTCAAATCCTCTTCGTTGCCTTCCCTCCATATATTTGTGGACGAGAGTTATCATTTCTAACTCTGCAGGTTTGTGAATTGCAGTGCCCCTGAGCTCCATTTTTCAACTCGCTTTCTTGGGAGCTGGCCGCAAAAGCGCAGGATTGCTTCAGGCCCTATTCTGGCTCCGGGCGGCAGGCTGAGCCTGTGATTAATTCTGCTTCCTGATGGGAAAATAGAGTGACCTCTGCCTGTCCCAACACCTAGAGCTAGTCTCTCATTGGTTCCCCCTCTTCCCGTTCATCCTCAGGACAAATTGCAACGTGTTCGGAACAGGAGGTTAAAGGTGCTGATTCTCCAAGGAGGGAGATTGCTAGTAAAGCGGCTGGAATGGCGAACCGGAGCACAAGGAGATGAGAAATGAGGTGCGTTTTAGAAACCTTTCCCGGTCACACGGTGTACCATCTTCTGGGTTTCTCGTGCATGTTTTCGACGTAGGACGATGCCCTTGAACCTGGAGATTTGGGACCCATGGGATGGGTACCACGCCGTATTACTTTACAGGGTCTGCGTTAGCTCACCCAACCTCACCAAACCTCTCAGCCCCAAGAGTGTCCTCCCTTATGTCTCAATCAGCTGTGGGTCTAGATATGGTCAATCCAGGTGGCATCGCAGCCCCTGAACGAATTTTGTAAGAATTTCTCTCTCTTTCACTGTCTTTGTTTCACGGGTTTTTAAAAGTAATTGATTTTTATAACAGGGTTTAGCTGCTTTGCACTGCTGTGTTTATGCCGCTTTACACCCACTTGACTCACTTACAGAGAGATATCAATACATAGGTTTTAAGATTCTTACTAGTCAGATATATTATTGGGCGGTGAATAGGGGGCGTTGAGTCCAGTTCACTGAGCAAGGAGTAGGTCTGGTCTATTACATATTGGGTTTATGGAACGGTATCTGAGCTAATTTGAAACCCTTGTTTTATGCATCACCCCACCTCACCTTTCCCGTTAAGCAGCCATAGTGTGTTTTCTAAACGTGCGACTCTGTTCTGTTTTGTAATTCAGTTCAAGGGTAGCGGTTTTTACATTCCCTCTGTAAGTGATATCTTATGATAAGTGTCTTTTTCTGTGTGACTTATTTCACTTAGAATCGTCGTACCTAAATCCACTCATCATGCTGCTCCTAGCCTTATGACGTTGATTTCATGGCTGAGTGATATTCCATTGTACATAAGGACCACAACTTCTTTATCCATTCTTCTCTTTCCTGGGATGTTTAAGGTGTAACGAAGTGGAGGTTCTTGTCAACAGAGCAGCCCTAAACTTTGGGGTGCCTGTGTCTTGCTGATTTTTAGTTTTCCCAATTTATACGCCCATGAGTGGAAGTGCCCTATGCTCTCTAAGCTGAGTTTTTTAGATGTTTCAGGACACACCGTACACTTCTCCAGAGTGGCTGTTGGCAATTTACAGCCCGCCCATCAGCGTAGCAAGGCTCCCATTTCTCCATGGCCTGTCCTGCATTTCTGGTTTTGACACTTTATTCAGCATGGCCCTTTTGACCGATGGGAAGCGAGACTTCTTTGTAGCGCTGATTTGCCTTTCCAGGTTGCTTGGTTGGCCAAAAAGGGCGTATGCGTTTTTTCCTGAATATATTCAGGAAAAAACGCATACGCCCTTTTTGGCCAAGGGCATCATTGTCGAGGTTTTGCCGCTTTTCCTGTGCTTTAAAGGCGATTCGAATCTACCTCCTGAAATCGGTTTCCTGCAATTCTGCCTTGCTTTCAAATCCTCTTCGTAGCCTTCCCTCCATATATTTGTGGACGAGAGTTATCATTTCTAAGTCTGCAGGTTTGTGAATTGCAGTGCCCCTGAGCTCCATTTTTCAACTCGCTTTCTTGGGAGCTGGCCGCAAAAGCGCAGGATTGCTTCAGGCCCTATTCTGGCTCCGGGCGGCAGGCTGAGCCTGTGGTTAATTCTGCTTCCTGATGGGAAAATAGAGTGACCTCTGCCTGTCCCAACACCTAGAGCTAGTCTCTCATTGGTTCCCCCTCTTCCCGTTCATCCTCAGGACAAATTGCAACGTGTTCGGAACAGGAGGTTAAAGGTGCTGATTCTCCAAGGAGGGAGATTGCTAGTAAAGCGGCTGGAATGGCGAACCGGAGCACAAGGAGATGAGAAATGAGGTGCGTTTTAGAAACCTTTCCCGGTCACACGGTGTACCATCTTCTGGGTTGCTCGTGCATGTTTTCCACGTAGGACGATGCCCTTGAACCTGGAGATTTGGGACCCATGGGATGGGTACCACGCCGTATTACTTTACAGGGTCTGCGTTAGCTCACCCAACCTCACCAAACCTCTCAGCCCCAAGAGTGTCCTCCCTTATGTCTCAATCAGCTGTGGGTCTAGATATGGTCAATCCAGGTGGCATCGCAGCCCCTGAACGAATTTTGTAAGAATTTCTCTCTCTTTCACTGTCTTTGTTTCACGGGTTTTTAAAAGTAATTGATTTTTATAACAGGGTTTAGCTGCTTTGCACTGCTGTGTTTATGCCGCTTTACACCCACTTGACTCACTTACAGAGAGATATCAATACATAGGTTTTAAGATTCTTACTAGTCAGATATATTCTTGGGCGGTGAATAGGGGGCGTTGAGTCCAGTTCACTGAGCAAGGAGTAGGTCTGGTCTATTACATATTGGGTTTATGGAACGGTATCTGAGCTAATTTGAAACCCTTGTTTTATGCATCACCCCACCTCACCTTTCCCGTTAAGCAGCCATAGTGTGTTTTCTAAACGTGCGACTCTGTTCTGTTTTGTAATTCAGTTCAAGGGTAGCGGTTTTTACATTCCCTCTGTAAGTGATATCTTATGATAAGTGTCTTTTTCTGTGTGACTTATTTCACTTAGAATCGTCGTACCTAAATCCACTCATCATGCTGCTCCTAGCCTTATGACGTTGATTTCATGGCTGAGTGATATTCCATTGTACATAAGGACCACAACTTCTTTATCCATTCTTCTCTTTCCTGGGATGTTTAAGGTGTAACGAAGTGGAGCTTCTTGTCAACAGAGCAGCCCTAAACTTTGGGGTGCCTGTGTCTTGCTGATTTTTAGTTTTCCCAATTTATACGCCCATGAGTGGAAGTGCCCTATGCTCTGTAAGCTGAGTTTTTTAGATGTTTCAGGACACACCGTACACTTCTCCAGAGTGGCTGTTGGCAATTTACAGCCCGCCCATCAGCGTAGCAAGGCTCCCATTTCTCCATGGCCTGTCCTGCATTTCTGGTTTTGACACTTTATTCAGCATGGCCCTTTTGACCGATGGGAAGCGAGACTTCTTTGTAGCGCTGATTTGCCTTTCCAGGTTGCTTGGTTGGCCAAAAAGGGCGTATGCGTTTTTTCCTGAATATATTCAGGAAAAAACGCATACGCCCTTTTTGGCCAAGGGCATCATTGTCGAGGTTTTGCCGCTTTTCCTGTGCTTTAAAGGCGATTCGAATCTATCTCCTGAAATCGGTTTCCTGCAATTCTGCCTTGCTTTCAAATCCTCTTCGTTGCCTTCCCTCCATATATTTGTGGACGAGAGTTATCATTTCTAACTCTGCAGGTTTGTGAATTGCAGTGCCCCTGAGCTCCATTTTTCAACTCGCTTTCTTGGGAGCTGGCCGCAAAAGCGCAGGATTGCTTCAGGCCCTATTCTGGCTCCGGGCGGCAGGCTGAGCCTGTGGTTAATTCTGCTTCCTGATGGGAAAATAGAGTGACCTCTGCCTGTCCCAACACCTAGAGCTAGTCTCTCATTGGTTCCCCCTCTTCCCGTTCATCCTCAGGACAAATTGCAACGTGTTCGGAACAGGAGGTTAAAGGTGCTGATTCTCCAAGGAGGGAGATTGCTAGTAAAGCGGCTGGAATGGCGAACCGGAGCACAAGGAGATGAGAAATGAGGTGCGTTTTAGAAACCTTTCCCGGTCACACGGTGTACCATCTTCTGGGTTGCTCGTGCATGTTTTCCACGTAGGACGATGCCCTTGAACCTGGAGATTTGGGACCCATGGGATGGGTACCACGCCGTATTACTTTACAGGGTCTGCGTTAGCTCACCCAACCTCACCAAACCTCTCAGCCCCAAGAGTGTCCTCCCTTATGTCTCAATCAGCTGTGGGTCTAGATATGGTCAATCCAGGTGGCATCGCAGCCCCTGAACGAATTTTGTAAGAATTTCTCTCTCTTTCACTGTCTTTGTTTCACGGGTTTTTAAAAGTAATTGATTTTTATAACAGGGTTTAGCTGCTTTGCACTGCTGTGTTTATGCCGCTTTACACCCACTTGACTCACTTACAGAGAGATATCAATACATAGGTTTTAAGATTCTTACTAGTCAGATATATTATTGGGCGGTGAATAGGGGGCGTTGAGTCCAGTTCACTGAGCAAGGAGTAGGTCTGGTCTATTACATATTGGGTTTATGGAACGGTATCTGAGCTAATTTGAAACCCTTGTTTTATGCATCACCCCACCTCACCTTTCCCGTTAAGCAGCCATAGTGTGTTTTCTAAACGTGCGACTCTGTTCTGTTTTGTAATTCAGTTCAAGGGTAGCGGTTTTTACATTCCCTCTGTAAGTGATATCTTATGATAAGTGTCTTTTTCTGTGTGACTTATTTCACTTAGAATCGTCGTACCTAAATCCACTCATCATGCTGCTCCTAGCCTTATGACGTTGATTTCATGGCTGAGTGATATTCCATTGTACATAAGGACCACAACTTCTTTATCCATTCTTCTCTTTCCTGGGATGTTTAAGGTGTAACGAAGTGGAGGTTCTTGTCAACAGAGCAGCCCTAAACTTTGGGGTGCCTGTGTCTTGCTGATTTTTAGTTTTCCCAATTTATACGCCCATGAGTGGAAGTGCCCTATGCTCTCTAAGCTGAGTTTTTTAGATGTTTCAGGACACACCGTACACTTCTCCAGAGTGGCTGTTGGCAATTTACAGCCCGCCCATCAGCGTAGCAAGGCTCCCATTTCTCCATGGCCTGTCCTGCATTTCTGGTTTTGACACTTTATTCAGCATGGCCCTTTTGACCGATGGGAAGCGAGACTTCTTTGTAGCGCTGATTTGCCTTTCCAGGTTGCTTGGTTGGCCAAAAAGGGCGTATGCGTTTTTTCCTGAATATATTCAGGAAAAAACGCATACGCCCTTTTTGGCCAAGGGCATCATTGTCGAGGTTTTGCCGCTTTTCCTGTGCTTTAAAGGCGATTCGAATCTACCTCCTGAAATCGGTTTCCTGCAATTCTGCCTTGCTTTCAAATCCTCTTCGTAGCCTTCCCTCCATATATTTGTGGACGAGAGTTATCATTTCTAACTCTGCAGGTTTGTGAATTGCAGTGCCCCTGAGCTCCATTTTTCAACTCGCTTTCTTGGGAGCTGGCCGCAAAAGCACAGGATTGCTTCAGGCCCTATTCTGGCTCCGGGCGGCAGGCTGAGCCTGTGGTTAATTCTGCTTCCTGATGGGAAAATAGAGTGACCTGTGCCTGTCCCAACACCTAGAGCTAGTCTCTCATTGGTTCCCCCTCTTCCCGTTCATCCTCAGGACAAATTGCAACGTGTTCGGAACAGGAGGTTAAAGGTGCTGATTCTCCAAGGAGGGAGATTGCTAGTAAAGCGGCTGGAATGGCGAACCGGAGCACAAGGAGATGAGAAATGAGGTGCGTTTTAGAAACCTTTCCCGGTCACACGGTGTACCATCTTCTGGGTTGCTCGTGCATGTTTTCCACGTAGGACGATGCCCTTGAACCTGGAGATTTGGGACCCATGGGATGGGTACCACGCCGTATTACTTTACAGGGTCTGCGTTAGCTCACCCAACCTCACCAAACCTCTCAGCCCCAAGAGTGTCCTCCCTTATGTCTCAATCAGCTGTGGGTCTAGATATGGTCAATCCAGGTGGCATCGCAGCCCCTGAACGAATTTTGTAAGAATTTCTCTCTCTTTCACTGTCTTTGTTTCACGGGTTTTTAAAAGTAATTGATTTTTATAACAGGGTTTAGCTGCTTTGCACTGCTGTGTTTATGCCGCTTTACACCCACTTGACTCACTTACAGAGAGATATCAATACATAGGTTTTAAGATTCTTACTAGTCAGATATATTATTGGGCGGTGAATAGGGGGCGTTGAGTCCAGTTCACTGAGCAAGGAGTAGGTCTGGTCTATTACATATTGGGTTTATGGAACGGTATCTGAGCTAATTTGAAACCCTTGTTTTATGCATCACCCCACCTCACCTTTCCCGTTAAGCAGCCATAGTGTGTTTTCTAAACGTGCGACTCTGTTCTGTTTTGTAATTCAGTTCAAGGGTAGCGGTTTTTACATTCCCTCTGTAAGTGATATCTTATGATAAGTGTCTTTTTCTGTGTGACTTATTTCACTTAGAATCGTCGTACCTAAATCCACTCATCATGCTGCTCCTAGCCTTATGACGTTGATTTCATGGCTGAGTGATATTCCATTGTACATAAGGACCACAACTTCTTTATCCATTCTTCTCTTTCCTGGGATGTTTAAGGTGTAACGAAGTGGAGGTTCTTGTCAACAGAGCAGCCCTAAACTTTGGGGTGCCTGTGTCTTGCTGATTTTTAGTTTTCCCAATTTATACGCCCATGAGTGGAAGTGCCCTATGCTCTCTAAGCTGAGTTTTTTAGATGTTTCAGGACACACCGTACACTTCTCCAGAGTGGCTGTTGGCAATTTACAGCCCGCCCATCAGCGTAGCAAGGCTCCCATTTCTCCATGGCCTGTCCTGCATTTCTGGTTTTGACACTTTATTCAGCATGGCCCTTTTGACCGATGGGAAGCGAGACTTCTTTGTAGCGCTGATTTGCCTTTCCAGGTTGCTTGGTTGGCCAAAAAGGGCGTATGCGTTTTTTCCTGAATATATTCAGGAAAAAACGCATACGCCCTTTTTGGCCAAGGGCATCATTGTCGAGGTTTTGCCGCTTTTCCTGTGCTTTAAAGGCGATTCGAATCTACCTCCTGAAATCGGTTTCCTGCAATTCTGCCTTGCTTTCAAATCCTCTTCGTAGCCTTCCCTCCATATATTTGTGGACGAGAGTTATCATTTCTAACTCTGCAGGTTTGTGAATTGCAGTGCCCCTGAGCTCCATTTTTCAACTCGCTTTCTTGGGAGCTGGCCGCAAAAGCGCAGGATTGCTTCAGGCCCTATTCTGGCTCCGGGCGGCAGGCTGAGCCTGTGGTTAATTCTGCTTCCTGATGGGAAAATAGAGTGACCTCTGCCTGTCCCAACACCTAGAGCTAGTCTCTCATTGGTTCCCCCTCTTCCCGTTCATCCTCAGGACAAATTGCAACGTGTTCGGAACAGGAGGTTAAAGGTGCTGATTCTCCAAGGAGGGAGATTGCTAGTAAAGCGGCTGGAATGGCGAACCGGAGCACAAGGAGATGAGAAATGAGGTGCGTTTTAGAAACCTTTCCCGGTCACACGGTGTACCATCTTCTGGGTTGCTTGTGCATGTTTTCCACGTAGGACGATGCCCTTGAACCTGGAGATTTGGGACCCATGGGATGGGTACCACGCCGTATTACTTTACAGGGTCTGCGTTAGCTCACCCAACCTCACCAAACCTCTCAGCCCCAAGAGTGTCCTCCCTTATGTCTCAATCAGCTGTGGGTCTAGATATGGTCAATCCAGGTGGCATCGCAGCCCCTGAACGAATTTTGTAAGAATTTCTCTCTCTTTCACTGTCTTTGTTTCACGGGTTTTTAAAAGTAATTGATTTTTATAACAGGGTTTAGCTGCTTTGCACTGCTGTGTTTATGCCGCTTTACACCCACTTGACTCACTTACAGAGAGATATCAATACATAGGTTTTAAGATTCTTACTAGTCAGATATATTATTGGGCGGTGAATAGGGGGCGTTGAGTCCAGTTCACTGAGCAAGGAGTAGGTCTGGTCTATTACATATTGGGTTTATGGAACGGTATCTGAGCTAATTTGAAACCCTTGTTTTATGCATCACCCCACCTCACCTTTCCCGTTAAGCAGCCATAGTGTGTTTTCTAAACGTGCGACTCTGTTCTGTTTTGTAATTCAGTTCAAGGGTAGCGGTTTTTACATTCCCTCTGTAAGTGATATCTTATGATAAGTGTCTTTTTCTGTGTGACTTATTTCACTTAGAATCGTCGTACCTAAATCCACTCATCATGCTGCTCCTAGCCTTATGACGTTGATTTCATGGCTGAGTGATATTCCATTGTACATAAGGACCACAACTTCTTTATCCATTCTTCTCTTTCCTGGGATGTTTCAGGTGTAACGAAGTGGAGGTTCTTGTCAACAGAGCAGCCCTAAACTTTGGGGTGCCTGTGTCTTGCTGATTTTTAGTTTTCCCAATTTATACGCCCATGAGTGGAAGTGCCCTATGCTCTCTAAGCTGAGTTTTTTAGATGTTTCAGGACACACCGTACACTTCTCCAGAGTGGCTGTTGGCAATTTACAGCCCGCCCATCAGCGTAGCAAGGCTCCCATTTCTCCATGGCCTGTCCTGCATTTCTGGTTTTGACACTTTATTCAGCATGGCCCTTTTGACCGATGGGAAGCGAGACTTCTTTGTAGCGCTTATTTGCCTTTCCAGGTTGCTTGGTTGGCCAAAAAGGGCGTATGCGTTTTTTCCTGAATATATTCAGGAAAAAACGCATACGCCCTTTTTGGCCAAGGGCATCATTGTCGAGGTTTTGCCGCTTTTCCTGTGCTTTAAAGGCGATTCGAATCTACCTCCTGAAATCGGTTTCCTGCAATTCTGCCTTGCTTTCAAATCCTCTTCGTTGCCTTCCCTCTATATATTTTTGGACGAGAGTTATCATTTCTAACTCTGCAGGTTTGTGAATTGCAGTGCCCCTGAGCTCCATTTTTCAACTCGCTTTCTTGGGAGCTGGCCGCAAAAGCGCAGGATTGCTTCAGGCCCTATTCTGGCTCCGGGCGGCAGGCTGAGCCTGTGGTTAATTCTGCTTCCTGATGGGAAAATAGAGTGACCTCTGCCTGTCCCAACACCTAGAGCTAGTCTCTCATTGGTTCCCCCTCTTCCCGTTCATCCTCAGGACAAATTGCAACGTGTTCGGAACAGGAGGTTAAAGGTGCTGATTCTCCAAGGAGGGAGATTGCTAGTAAAGCGGCTGGAATGGCGAACCGGAGCACAAGGAGATGAGAAATGAGGTGCGTTTTAGAAACCTTTCCCGGTCACACGGTGTACCATCTTCTGGGTTGCTCGTGCATGTTTTCGACGTAGGACGATGCCCTTGAACCTGGAGATTTGGGACCCATGGGATGGGTACCACGCCGTATTACTTTACAGGGTCTGCGTTAGCTCACCCAACCTCACCAAACCTCTCAGCCCCAAGAGTGTCCTCCCTTATGTCTCAATCAGCTGTGGGTCTAGATATGGTCAATCCAGGTGGCATCGCAGCCCCTGAACGAATTTTGTAAGAATTTCTCTCTCTTTCACTGTCTTTGTTTCACGGGTTTTTAAAAGTAATTGATTTTTATAATAGGGTTTAGCTGCTTTGCACTGCTGTGTTTATGCCGCTTTACACCCACTTGACTCACTTACAGAGAGATATCAATACATAGGTTTTAAGATTCTTACTAGTCAGATATATTCTTGGGCGGTGAATAGGGGGCGTTGAGTCCAGTTCACTGAGCAAGGAGTAGGTCTGGTCTATTACATATTGGGTTTATGGAACGGTATCTGAGCTAATTTGAAACCCTTGTTTTATGCATCACCCCACCTCACCTTTCCCGTTAAGCAGCCATAGTGTGTTTTCTAAACGTGCGACTCTGTTCTGTTTTGTAATTCAGTTCAAGGGTAGCGGTTTTTACATTCCCTCTGTAAGTGATATCTTATGATAAGTGTCTTTTTCTGTGTGACTTATTTCACTTAGAATCGTCGTACCTAAATCCACTCATCATGCTGCTCCTAGCCTTATGACGTTGATTTCATGGCTGAGTGATATTCCATTGTACATAAGGACCACAACTTCTTTATCCATTCTTCTCTTTCCTGGGATGTTTAAGGTGTAACGAAGTGGAGGTTCTTGTCAACAGAGCAGCCCTAAACTTTGGGGTGCCTGTGTCTTGCTGATTTTTAGTTTTCCCAATTTATACGCCCATGAGTGGAAGTGCCCTATGCTCTCTAAGCTGAGTTTTTTAGATGTTTCAGGACACACCGTACACTTCTCCAGAGTGGCTGTTGGCAATTTACAACCCGCCCATCAGCGTAGCAAGGCTCCCATTTCTCCATGGCCTGTCCTGCATTTCTGGTTTTGACACTTTATTCAGCATGGCCCTTTTGACCGATGGGAAGCGAGACTTCTTTGTAGCGCTGATTTGCCTTTCCAGGTTGCTTGGTTGGCCAAAAAGGGCGTATGCGTTTTTTCCTGAATATATTCAGGAAAAAACGCATACGCCCTTTTTGGCCAAGGGCATCATTGTCGAGGTTTTGCCGCTTTTCCTGTGCTTTAAAGGCGATTCGAATCTACCTCCTGAAATCGGTTTCCTGCAATTCTGCCTTGCTTTCAAATCCTCTTCGTTGCCTTCCCTCCATATATTTGTGGACGAGAGTTATCATTTCTAACTCTGCAGGTTTGTGAATTGCAGTGCCCCTGAGCTCCATTTTTCAACTCGCTTTCTTGGGAGCTGGCCGCAAAAGCGCAGGATTGCTTCAGGCCCTATTCTGGCTCCGGGCGGCAGGCTGAGCCTGTGGTTAATTCTGCTTCCTGATGGGAAAATAGAGTGACCTCTGCCTGTCCCAACACCTAGAGCTAGTCTCTCATTGGTTCCCCCTCTTCCCGTTCATCCTCAGGACAAATTGCAACGTGTACGGAACAGGAGGTTAAAGGTTCTGATTCTCCAAGGAGGGAGATTGCTAGTAAAGCGGCTGGAATGGCGAACCGGAGCACAAGGAGATGAGAAATGAGGTGCGTTTTAGAAACCTTTCCCGGTCACACGGTGTACCATCTTCTGGGTTTCTCGTGCATGTTTTCGACGTAGGAAGATGCCCTTGAACCTGGAGATTTGGGACCCATGGGATGGGTACCACGCCGTATTACTTTAAAGGGTCTGCGTTAGCTCACCCAACCTCACCAAACCTCTCAGCCCCAAGAGTGTCCACCCTTATGTCTCAATCAGCTGTGGGTCTAGATATGGTCAATCCAGGTGGCATCGCAGCCCCTGAACGAATTTTGTAAGAATTTCTCTCTCTTTCACTGTCTTTGTTTCACGGGTTTTTAAAAGTAATTGATTTTTATAACAGGGTTTAGCTGCTTTGCACTGCTGTGTTTATGCCGCTTTACACCCACTTGACTCACTTACAGAGAGATATCAATACATAGGTTTTAAGATTCTTACTAGTCAGATATATTCTTGGGCGGTGAATAGGGGGCGTTGAGTCCAGTTCACTGAGCAAGGAGTAGGTCTGGTCTATTACATATTGGGTTTATGGAACGGTATCTGAGCTAATTTGAAACCCTTGTTTTATGCATCACCCCACCTCACCTTTCCCGTTAAGCAGCCATAGTGTGTTTTCTAAACGTGCGACTCTGTTCTGTTTTGTAATTCAGTTCAAGGGTAGCGGTTTTTACATTCCCTCTGTAAGTGATATCTTATGATAAGTGTCTTTTTCTGTGTGACTTATTTCACTTAGAATCGTCGTACCTAAATCCACTCATCATGCTGCTCCTAGCCTTATGACGTTGATTTCATGGCTGAGTGATATTCCATTGTACATAAGGACCACAACTTCTTTATCCATTCTTCTCTTTCCTGGGATGTTTAAGGTGTAACGAAGTGGAGGTTCTTGTCAACAGAGCAGCCCTAAACTTTGGGGTGCCTGTGTCTTGCTGATTTTTAGTTTTCCCAATTTATACGCCCATGGGTGGAAGTGCCCTATGCTCTCTAAGCTGAGTTTTTTAGATGTTTCAGGACACACCGTACACTTCTCCAGAGTGGCTGTTGGCAATTTACAGCCCGCCCATCAGCGTAGCAAGGCTCCCATTTCTCCATGGCCTGTCCTGCATTTCTGGTTTTGACACTTTATTCAGCATGGCCCTTTTGACCGATGGGAAGCGAGACTTCTTTGTAGCGCTGATTTGCCTTTCCAGGTTGCTTGGTTGGCCAAAAAGGGCGTATGCGTTTTTTCCTGAATATATTCAGGAAAAAACGCATACGCCCTTTTTGGCCAAGGGCATCATTGTCGAGGTTTTGCCGCTTTTCCTGTGCTTTAAAGGCGATTCGAATCTACCTCCTGAAATCGGTTTCCTGCAATTCTGCCTTGCTTTCAAATCCTCTTCGTAGCCTTCCCTCCATATATTTGTGGACGAGAGTTATCATTTCTAACTCTGCAGGTTTGTGAATTGCAGTGCCCCTGAGCTCCATTTTTCAACTCGCTTTCTTGGGAGCTGGCCGCAAAAGCGCAGGATTGCTTCAGGCCCTATTCTGGCTCCGGGCGGCAGGCTGAGCCTGTGGTTAATTCTGCTTCCTGATGGGAAAATAGAGTGACCTCTGCCTGTCCCAACACCTAGAGCTAGTCTCTCATTGGTTCCCCCTCTTCCCGTTCATCCTCAGGACAAATTGCAACGTGTACGGAACAGGAGGTTAAAGGTGCTGATTCTCCAAGGAGGGAGATTGCTAGTAAAGCGGCTGGAATGGCGAACCGGAGCACAAGGAGATGAGAAATGAGGTGCGTTTTAGAAACCTTTCCCGGTCACACGGTGTACCATCTTCTGGGTTTCTCGTGCATGTTTTCGACGTAGGAAGATGCCCTTGAACCTGGAGATTTGGGACCCATGGGATGGGTACCACGCCATATTACTTTAAAGGGTCTGCGTTAGCTCACCCAACCTCACCAAACCTCTCAGCCCCAAGAGTGTCCACCCTTATGTCTCAATCAGCTGTGGGTCTAGATATGGTCAATCCAGGTGGCATCGCAGCCCCTGAACGAATTTTGTAAGAATTTCTCTCTCTTTCACTGTCTTTGTTTCACGGGTTTTTAAAAGTAATTGATTTTTATAACAGGGTTTAGCTGCTTTGCACTGCTGTGTTTATGCCGCTTTACACCCACTTGACTCACTTACAGAGAGATATCAATACATAGGTTTTAAGATTCTTACTAGTCAGATATATTCTTGGGCGGTGAATAGGGGGCGTTGAGTCCAGTTCACTGAGCAAGGAGTAGGTCTGGTCTATTACATATTGGGTTTATGGAACGGTATCTGAGCTAATTTGAAACCCTTGTTTTATGCATCACCCCACCTCACCTTTCCCGTTAAGCAGCCATAGTGTGTTTTCTAAACGTGCGACTCTGTTCTGTTTTGTAATTCAGTTCAAGGGTAGCGGTTTTTACATTCCCTCTGTAAGTGATATCTTATGATAAGTGTCTTTTTCTGTGTGACTTATTTCACTTAGAATCGTCGTACCTAAATCCACTCATCATGCTGCTCCTAGCCTTATGACGTTGATTTCATGGCTGAGTGATATTCCATTGTACATAAGGACCACAACTTCTTTATCCATTCTTCTCTTTCCTGGGATGTTTAAGGTGTAACGAAGTGGAGGTTCTTGTCAACAGAGCAGCCCTAAACTTTGGGGTGCCTGTGTCTTGCTGATTTTTAGTTTTCCCAATTTATACGCCCATGAGTGGAAGTGCCCTATGCTCTCTAAGCTGAGTTTTTTAGATGTTTCAGGACACACCGTACACTTCTCCAGAGTGGCTGTTGGCAATTTACAGCCCGCCCATCAGCGTAGCAAGGCTCCCATTTCTCCATGGCCTGTCCTGCATTTCTGGTTTTGACACTTTATTCAGCATGGCCCTTTTGAGCGATGGGAAGCGAGACTTCTTTGTAGCGCTGATTTGCCTTTCCAGGTTGCTTGGTTGGCCAAAAAGGGCGTATGCGTTTTTTCCTGAATATATTCAGGAAAAAACGCATACGCCCTTTTTGGCCAAGGGCATCATTGTCGAGGTTTTGCCGCTTTTCCTGTGCTTTAAAGGCGATTCGAATCTACCTCCTGAAATCGGTTTCCTGCAATTCTGCCTTGCTTTCAAATCCTCTTCGTTGCCTTCCCTCCATATATTTGTGGACGAGAGTTATCATTTCTAACTCTGCAGGTTTGTGAATTGCAGTGCCCCTGAGCTCCATTTTTCAACTCGCTTTCTTGGGAGCTGGCCGCAAAAGCGCAGGATTGCTTCAGGCCCTATTCTGGCTCCGGGCGGCAGGCTGAGCCTGTGGTTAATTCTGCTTCCTGATGGGAAAATAGAGTGACCTCTGCCTGTCCCAACACCTAGAGCTAGTCTCTCATTGGTTCCCCCTCTTCCCGTTCATCCTCAGGACAAATTGCAACGTGTTCGGAACAGGAGGTTAAAGGTGCTGATTCTCCAAGGAGGGAGATTGCTAGTAAAGCGGCTGGAATGGCGAACCGGAGCACAAGGAGATGAGAAATGAGGTGCGTTTTAGAAACCTTTCCCGGTCACACGGTGTACCATCTTCTGGGTTGCTCGTGCATGTTTTCGACGTAGGACGATGCCCTTGAACCTGGAGATTTGGGACCCATGGGATGGGTACCACGCCGTATTACTTTACAGGGTCTGCGTTAGCTCACCCAACCTCACCAAACCTCTCAGCCCCAAGAGTGTCCTCCCTTATGTCTCAATCAGCTGTGGGTCTAGATATGGTCAATCCAGGTGGCATCGCAGCCCCTGAACGAATTTTGTAAGAATTTCTCTCTCTTTCACTGTCTTTGTTTCACGGGTTTTTAAAAGTAATTGATTTTTATAATAGGGTTTAGCTGCTTTGCACTGCTGTGTTTATGCCGCTTTACACCCACTTGACTCACTTACAGAGAGATATCAATACATAGGTTTTAAGATTCTTACTAGTCAGATATATTCTTGGGCGGTGAATAGGGGGCGTTGAGTCCAGTTCACTGAGCAAGGAGTAGGTCTGGTCTATTACATATTGGGTTTATGGAACGGTATCTGAGCTAATTTGAAACCCTTGTTTTATGCATCACCCCACCTCACCTTTCCCGTTAAGCAGCCATAGTGTGTTTTCTAAACGTGCGACTCTGTTCTGTTTTGTAATTCAGTTCAAGGGTAGCGGTTTTTACATTCCCTCTGTAAGTGATATCTTATGATAAGTGTCTTTTTCTGTGTGACTTATTTCACTTAGAATCGTCGTACCTAAATCCACTCATCATGCTGCTCCTAGCCTTATGACGTTGATTTCATGGCTGAGTGATATTCCATTGTACATAAGGACCACAACTTCTTTATCCATTCTTCTCTTTCCTGGGATGTTTAAGGTGTAACGAAGTGGAGGTTCTTGTCAACAGAGCAGCCCTAAACTTTGGGGTGCCTGTGTCTTGCTGATTTTTAGTTTTCCCAATTTATACGCCCATGAGTGGAAGTGCCCTATGCTCTCTAAGCTGAGTTTTTTAGATGTTTCAGGACACACTGTACACTTCTCCAGAGTAGCTGTTGGCAATTTACAGCCCGCCCATCAGCGTAGCAAGGCTCCCATTTCTCCATGGCCTGTCCTGCATTTCTGGTTTTGACACTTTATTCAGCATGGCCCTTTTGACCGATGGGAAGCGAGACTTCTTTGTAGCGCTGATTTGCCTTTCCAGGTTGCTTGGTTGGCCAAAAAGGGCGTATGCGTTTTTTCCTGAATATATTCAGGAAAAAACGCATACGCCCTTTTTGGCCAAGGGCATCATTGTCGAGGTTTTGCCGCTTTTCCTGTGCTTTAAAGGCGATTCGAATCTACCTCCTGAAATCGGTTTCCTGCAATTCTGCCTTGCTTTCAAATCCTCTTCGTTGCCTTCCCTCCATATATTTGTGGACGAGAGTTATCATTTCTAACTCTGCAGGTTTGTGAATTGCAGTGCCCCTGAGCTCCATTTTTCAACTCGCTTTCTTGGGAGCTGGCCGCAAAAGCGCAGGATTGCTTCAGGCCCTATTCTGGCTCCGGGCGGCAGGCTGAGCCTGTGGTTAATTCTGCTTCCTGATGGGAAAATAGAGTGACCTCTGCCTGTCCCAACACCTAGAGCTAGTCTCTCATTGGTTCCCCCTCTTCCCGTTCATCCTCAGGACAAATTGCAACGTGTACGGAACAGGAGGTTAAAGGTTCTGATTCTCCAAGGAGGGAGATTGCTAGTAAAGCGGCTGGAATGGCGAACCGGAGCACAAGGAGATGAGAAATGAGGTGCGTTTTAGAAACCTTTCCCGGTCACACGGTGTACCATCTTCTGGGTTTCTCGTGCATGTTTTCGACGTAGGAAGATGCCCTTGAACCTGGAGATTTGGGACCCATGGGATGGGTACCACGCCGTATTACTTTAAAGGGTCTGCGTTAGCTCACCCAACCTCACCAAACCTCTCAGCCCCAAGAGTGTCCACCCTTATGTCTCAATCAGCTGTGGGTCTAGATATGGTCAATCCAGGTGGCATCGCAGCCCCTGAACGAATTTTGTAAGAATTTCTCTCTCTTTCACTGTCTTTGTTTCACGGGTTTTTAAAAGTAATTGATTTTTATAACAGGGTTTAGCTGCTTTGCACTGCTGTGTTTATTCCGCTTTACACCCACTTGACTCACTTACAGAGAGATATCAATACATAGGTTTTAAGATTCTTACTAGTCAGATATATTCTTGGGCGGTGAATAGGGGGCGTTGAGTCCAGTTCACTGAGCAAGGAGTAGGTCTGGTCTATTACATATTGGGTTTATGGAACGGTATCTGAGCTAATTTGAAACCCTTGTTTTATGCATCACCCCACCTCACCTTTCCCGTTAAGCAGCCATAGTGTGTTTTCTAAACGTGCGACTCTGTTCTGTTTTGTAATTCAGTTCAAGGGTAGCGGTTTTTACATTCCCTCTGTAAGTGATATCTTATGATAAGTGTCTTTTTCTGTGTGACTTATTTCACTTAGAATCGTCGTACCTAAATCCACTCATCATGCTGCTCCTAGCCTTATGACGTTGATTTCATGGCTGAGTGATATTCCATTGTACATAAGGACCACAACTTCTTTATCCATTCTTCTCTTTCCTGGGATGTTTAAGGTGTAACGAAGTGGAGGTTCTTGTCAACAGAGCAGCCCTAAACTTTGGGGTGCCTGTGTCTTGCTGATTTTTAGTTTTCCCAATTTATACGCCCATGGGTGGAAGTGCCCTATGCTCTCTAAGCTGAGTTTTTTAGATGTTTCAGGACACACCGTACACTTCTCCAGAGTGGCTGTTGGCAATTTACAGCCCGCCCATCAGCGTAGCAAGGCTCCCATTTCTCCATGGCCTGTCCTGCATTTCTGGTTTTGACACTTTATTCAGCATGGCCCTTTTGACCGATGGGAAGCGAGACTTCTTTGTAGCGCTGATTTGCCTTTCCAGGTTGCTTGGTTGGCCAAAAAGGGCGTATGCGTTTTTTCCTGAATATATTCAGGAAAAAACGCATACGCCCTTTTTGGCCAAGGGCATCATTGTCGAGGTTTTGCCGCTTTTCCTGTGCTTTAAAGGCGATTCGAATCTACCTCCTGAAATCGGTTTCCTGCAATTCTGCCTTGCTTTCAAATCCTCTTCGTAGCCTTCCCTCCATATATTTGTGGACGAGAGTTATCATTTCTAACTCTGCAGGTTTGTGAATTGCAGTGCCCCTGAGCTCCATTTTTCAACTCGCTTTCTTGGGAGCTGGCCGCAAAAGCGCAGGATTGCTTCAGGCCCTATTCTGGCTCCGGGCGGCAGGCTGAGCCTGTGGTTAATTCTGCTTCCTGATGGGAAAATAGAGTGACCTCTGCCTGTCCCAACACCTAGAGCTAGTCTCTCATTGGTTCCCCCTCTTCCCGTTCATCCTCAGGACAAATTGCAACGTGTACGGAACAGGAGGTTAAAGGTGCTGATTCTCCAAGGAGGGAGATTGCTAGTAAAGCGGCTGGAATGGCGAACTGGAGCACAAGGAGATGAGAAATGAGGTGCGTTTTAGAAACCTTTCCCGGTCACACGGTGTACCATCTTCTGGGTTTCTCGTGCATGTTTTCGACGTAGGAAGATGCCCTTGAACCTGGAGATTTGGGACCCATGGGATGGGTACCACGCCATATTACTTTAAAGGGTCTGCGTTAGCTCACCCAACCTCACCAAACCTCTCAGCCCCAAGAGTGTCCACCCTTATGTCTCAATCAGCTGTGGGTCTAGATATGGTCAATCCAGGTGGCATCGCAGCCCCTGAACGAATTTTGTAAGAATTTCTCTCTCTTTCACTGTCTTTGTTTCACGGGTTTTTAAAAGTAATTGATTTTTATAACAGGGTTTAGCTGCTTTGCACTGCTGTGTTTATGCCGCTTTACACCCACTTGACTCACTTACAGAGAGATATCAATACATAGGTTTTAAGATTCTTACTAGTCAGATATATTCTTGGGCGGTGAATAGGGGGCGTTGAGTCCAGTTCACTGAGCAAGGAGTAGGTCTGGTCTATTACATATTGGGTTTATGGAACGGTATCTGAGCTAATTTGAAACCCTTGTTTTATGCATCACCCCACCTCACCTTTCCCGTTAAGCAGCCATAGTGTGTTTTCTAAACGTGCGACTCTGTTCTGTTTTGTAATTCAGTTCAAGGGTAGCGGTTTTTACATTCCCTCTGTAAGTGATATCTTATGATAAGTGTCTTTTTCTGTGTGACTTATTTCACTTAGAATCGTCGTACCTAAATCCACTCATCATGCTGCTCCTAGCCTTATGACGTTGATTTCATGGCTGAGTGATATTCCATTGTACATAAGGACCACAACTTCTTTATCCATTCTTCTCTTTCCTGGGATGTTTAAGGTGTAACGAAGTGGAGGTTCTTGTCAACAGAGCAGCCCTAAACTTTGGGGTGCCTGTGTCTTGCTGATTTTTAGTTTTCCCAATTTATACGCCCATGAGTGGAAGTGCCCTATGCTCTCTAAGCTGAGTTTTTTAGATGTTTCAGGACACACCGTACACTTCTCCAGAGTGGCTGTTGGCAATTTACAGCCCGCCCATCAGCGTAGCAAGGCTCCCATTTCTCCATGGCCTGTCCTGCATTTCTGGTTTTGACCCTTTATTCAGCATGGCCCTTTTGACCGATGGGAAGCGAGACTTCTTTGTAGCGCTGATTTGCCTTTCCAGGTTGCTTGGTTGGCCAAAAAGGGCGTATGCGTTTTTTCCTGAATATATTCAGGAAAAAACGCATACGCCCTTTTTGGCCAAGGGCATCATTGTCGAGGTTTTGCCGCTTTTCCTGTGCTTTAAAGGCGATTCGAATCTACCTCCTGAAATCGGTTTCCTGCAATTCTGCCTTGCTTTCAAATCCTCTTCGTTGCCTTCCCTCCATATATTTGTGGACGAGAGTTATCATTTCTAACTCTGCAGGTTTGTGAATTGCAGTGCCCCTGAGCTCCATTTTTCAACTCGCTTTCTTGGGAGCTGGCCGCAAAAGCGCAGGATTGCTTCAGGCCCTATTCTGGCTCCGGGCGGCAGGCTGAGCCTGTGGTTAATTCTGCTTCCTGATGGGAAAATAGAGTGACCTCTGCCTGTCCCAACACCTAGAGCTAGTCTCTCATTGGTTCCCCCTCTTCCCGTTCATCCTCAGGACAAATTGCAACGTGTACGGAACAGGAGGTTAAAGGTGCTGATTCTCCAAGGAGGGAGATTGCTAGTAAAGCGGCTGGAATGGCGAACCGGAGCACAAGGAGATGAGAAATGAGGTGCGTTTTAGAAACCTTTCCCGGTCACACGGTGTACCATCTTCTGGGTTTCTCGTGCATGTTTTCGACGTAGGACGATGCCCTTGAACCTGGAGATTTGGGACCCATGGGATGGGTACCACGCCGTATTACTTTACAGGGTCTGCGTTAGCTCACCCAACCTCACCAAACCTCTCAGCCCCAAGAGTGTCCTCCCTTATGTCTCAATCAGCTGTGGGTCTAGATATGGTCAATCCAGGTGGCATCGCAGCCCCTGAACGAATTTTGTAAGAATTTCTCTCTCTTTCACTGTCTTTGTTTCACGGGTTTTTAAAAGTAATTGATTTTTATAACAGGGTTTAGCTGCTTTGCACTGCTGTGTTTATGCCGCTTTACACCCACTTGACTCACTTACAGAGAGATATCAATACATAGGTTTTAAGATTCTTACTAGTCAGATATATTCTTGGGCGGTGAATAGGGGGCGTTGAGTCCAGTTCACTGAGCAAGGAGTAGGTCTGGTCTATTACATATTGGGTTTATGGAACGGTATCTGAGCTAATTTGAAACCCTTGTTTTATGCATCACCCCACCTCACCTTTCCCGTTAAGCAGCCATAGTGTGTTTTCTAAACGTGCGACTCTGTTCTGTTTTGTAATTCAGTTCAAGGGTAGCGGTTTTTACATTCCCTCTGTAAGTGATATCTTATGATAAGTGTCTTTTTCTGTGTGACTTATTTCACTTAGAATCGTCGTACCTAAATCCACTCATCATGCTGCTCCTAGCCTTATGACGTTGATTTCATGGCTGAGTGATATTCCATTGTACATAAGGACCACAACTTCTTTATCCATTCTTCTCTTTCCTGGGATGTTTAAGGTGTAACGAAGTGGAGGTTCTTGTCAACAGAGCAGCCCTAAACTTTGGGGTGCCTGTGTCTTGCTGATTTTTAGTTTTCCCAATTTATACGCCCATGAGTGGAAGTGCCCTATGCTCTCTAAGCTGAGTTTTTTAGATGTTTCAGGACACACCGTACACTTCTCCAGAGTGGCTGTTGGCAATTTACAGCCCGCCCATCAGCGTAGCAAGGCTCCCATTTCTCCATGGCCTGTCCTGCATTTCTGGTTTTGACACTTTATTCAGCATGGCCCTTTTGAGCGATGGGAAGCGAGACTTCTTTGTAGCGCTGATTTGCCTTTCCAGGTTGCTTGGTTGGCCAAAAAGGGCGTATGCGTTTTTTCCTGAATATATTCAGGAAAAAACGCATACGCCCTTTTTGGCCAAGGGCATCATTGTCGAGGTTTTGCCGCTTTTCCTGTGCTTTAAAGGCGATTCGAATCTACCTCCTGAAATCGGTTTCCTGCAATTCTGCCTTGCTTTCAAATCCTCTTCGTTGCCTTCCCTCCATATATTTGTGGACGAGAGTTATCATTTCTAACTCTGCAGGTTTGTGAATTGCAGTGCCCCTGAGCTCCATTTTTCAACTCGATTTCTTGGGAGCTGGCCGCAAAAGCGCAGGATTGCTTCAGGCCCTATTCTGGCTCCGGGCGGCAGGCTGAGCCTGTGGTTAATTCTGCTTCCTGATGGGAAAATAGAGTGACCTCTGCCTGTCCCAACACCTAGAGCTAGTCTCTCATTGGTTCCCCCTCTTCCCGTTCATCCTCAGGACAAATTGCAACGTGTTCGGAACAGGAGGTTAAAGGTGCTGATTCTCCAAGGAGGGAGATTGCTAGTAAAGCGGCTGGAATGGCGAACCGGAGCACAAGGAGATGAGAAATGAGGTGCGTTTTAGAAACCTTTCCCGGTCACACGGTGTACCATCTTCTGGGTTGCTCGTGCATGTTTTCGACGTAGGACGATGCCCTTGAACCTGGAGATTTGGGACCCATGGGATGGGTACCACGCCGTATTACTTTACAGGGTCTGCGTTAGCTCACCCAACCTCACCAAACCTCTCAGCCCCAAGAGTGTCCTCCCTTATGTCTCAATCAGCTGTGGGTCTAGATATGGTCAATCCAGGTGGCATCGCAGCCCCTGAACGAATTTTGTAAGAATTTCTCTCTCTTTCACTGTCTTTGTTTCACGGGTTTTTAAAAGTAATTGATTTTTATAACAGGGTTTAGCTGCTTTGCACTGCTGTGTTTATGCCGCTTTACACCCACTTGACTCACTTACAGAGAGATATCAATACATAGGTTTTAAGATTCTTACTAGTCAGATATATTCTTGGGCGGTGAATAGGGGGCGTTGAGTCCAGTTCACTGAGCAAGGAGTAGGTCTGGTCTATTACATATTGGGTTTATGGAACGGTATCTGAGCTAATTTGAAACCCTTGTTTTATGCATCACCCCACCTCACCTTTCCCGTTAAGCAGCCATAGTGTGTTTTCTAAACGTGCGACTCTGTTCTGTTTTGTAATTCAGTTCAAGGGTAGCGGTTTTTACATTCCCTCTGTAAGTGATATCTTATGATAAGTGTCTTTTTCTGTGTGACTTATTTCACTTAGAATCGTCGTACCTAAATCCACTCATCATGCTGCTCCTAGCCTTATGACGTTGATTTCATGGCTGAGTGATATTCCATTGTACATAAGGACCACAACTTCTTTATCCATTCTTCTCTTTCCTGGGATGTTTCAGGTGTAACGAAGTGGAGGTTCTTGTCAACAGAGCAGCCCTAAACTTTGGGGTGCCTGTGTCTTGCTGATTTTTAGTTTTCCCAATTTATACGCCCATGAGTGGAAGTGCCCTATGCTCTCTAAGCTGAGTTTTTTAGATGTTTCAGGACACACCGTACACTTCTCCAGAGTAGCTGTTGGCAATTTACAGCCCGCCCATCAGCGTAGCAAGGCTCCCATTTCTCCATGGCCTGTCCTGCATTTCTGGTTTTGACACTTTATTCAGCATGGCCCTTTTGACCGATGGGAAGCGAGACTTCTTTGTAGCGCTGATTTGCCTTTCCAGGTTGCTTGGTTGGCCAAAAAGGGCGTATGCGTTTTTTCCTGAATATATTCAGGAAAAAACGCATACGCCCTTTTTGGCCAAGGGCATCATTGTCGAGGTTTTGCCGCTTTTCCTGTGCTTTAAAGGCGATTCGAATCTACCTCCTGAAATCGGTTTCCTGCAATTCTGCCTTGCTTTCAAATCCTCTTCGTTGCCTTCCCTCCATATATTTGTGGATGAGAGTTATCATTTCTAACTCTGCAGGTTTGTGAATTGCAGTGCCCCTGAGCTCCATTTTTCAACTCGCTTTCTTGGGAGCTGGCCGCAAAAGCGCAGGATTGCTTCAGGCCCTATTCTGGCTCCGGGCGGCAGGCTGAGCCTGTGGTTAATTCTTCTTCCTGATGGGAAAATAGAGTGACCTGTGCCTGTCCCAACACCTAGAGCTAGTCTCTCATTGGTTCCCCCTCTTCCCGTTCATCCTCAGGACAAATTGCAACGTGTACGGAACAGGAGGTTAAAGGCGCTGATTCTCCAAGGAGGGAGATTGCTAGTAAAGCGGCTGGAATGGCGAACCGGAGCACAAGGAGATGAGAAATGAGGTGCGTTTTAGAAACCTTTCCCGGTCACACGGTGTACCATCTTCTGGGTTTCTCGTGCATGTTTTCGACGTAGGAAGATGCCCTTGACCCTGGAGATTTGGGACCCATGGGATGGGTACCACGCCGTATTACTTTACAGGGTCTGCGTTAGCTCACCCAACCTCACCAAACCTCTCAGCCCCAAGAGTGTCCACCCTTATGTCTCAATCAGCTGTGGGTCTAGATATGGTCAATCCAGGTGGCATCGCAGCCCCTGAACGAATTTTGTAAGAATTTCTCTCTCTTTCACTGTCTTTGTTTCACGGGTTTTTAAAAGTAATTGATTTTTATAATAGGGTTTAGCTGCTTTGCACTGCTGTGTTTATGCCGCTTTACACCCACTTGACTCACTTACAGAGAGATATCAATACATAGGTTTTAAGATTCTTACTAGTCAGATATATTCTTGGGCGGTGAATAGGGGGCGTTGAGTCCAGTTCACTGAGCAAGGAGTAGGTCTTGTCTATTACATATTGGGTTTATGGAACGGTATCTGAGCTAATTTGAAACCCTTGTTTTATGCATCACCCCACCTCACCTTTCCCGTTAAGCAGCCATAGTGTGTTTTCTAAACGTGCGACTCTGTTCTGTTTTGTAATTCAGTTCAAGGGTAGCGGTTTTTACATTCTCTCTGTAAGTGATATCTTATGATAAGTGTCTTTTTCTGTGTGACTTATTTCACTTAGAATCGTCGTACCTAAATCCACTCATCATGCTGCTCCTAGCCTTATGACGTTGATTTCATGGCTGAGTGATATTCCATTGTACATAAGGACCACAACTTCTTTATCCATTCTTCTCTTTCCTGGGATGTTTAAGGTGTAATGAAGTGGAGGTTCTTGTCAACAGAGCAGCCCTAAACTTTGGGGTGCCTGTGTCTTGCTGATTTTTAGTTTTCCCAATTTATTCGCCCATGAGTGGAAGTGCCCTATGCTCTCTAAGCTGAGTTTTTTAGATGTTTCAGGACACACCGTACACTTCTCCAGAGTGGCTGTTGGCAATTTACAGCCCGCCCATCAGCGTAGCAAGGCTCCCATTTCTCCATGGCCTGTCCTGCATTTCTGGTTTTGACACTTTATTCAGCATGGCCCTTTTGACCGATGGGAAGCGAGACTTCTTTGTAGCGCTGATTTGCCTTTCCAGGTTGCTTGGTTGGCCAAAAAGGGCGTATGCGTTTTTTCCTGAATATATTCAGGAAAAAACGCATACGCCCTTTTTGGCCAAGGGCATCATTGTCGAGGTTTTGCCGCTTTTCCTGTGCTTTAAAGGCGATTCGAATCTACCTCCTGAAATCTGTTTCCTGCAATTCTGCCTTGCTTTCAAATCCTCATCGTTGCCTTCCTTCCATATATTTGTGGACGAGAGTTATCATTTCTACCTCTGCAGGTTTGTGAATTGCAGTGCCCCTGAGCTCCATTTTTTAACTCGTTTTCTTGGGAGCTGGCCGCAAAAGCGCAGGATTGCTTCAGGCCCTATTCTGGCTCCGGGCGGCAGGCTGAGCCTGTCGTTAATTCTTCTTCCTGATGGGAAAATAGAGTGACTTGTGCCTGTCCCAAAACCTAGAGCTAGTCTCTCATTGGTTCCCCCTCTTCCCGTTCATCCTCAGGACAAATTGCAACCTGTACGGAACAGGAGGTTAAAGGTGCTGATTCTCCCAGGAGGGAGATTGCTAGTAAAGCGGCTGGAATGGCGAACCGGAGCACAAGGAGATGAGAAATGAGGTGCGTTTTAGAAACCTTTCCCGGTCACACGGTGTACCATCTTCTGGGTTTCTCGTGCATGTTTTCGATGTAGGAAGATGCCCTTGAACCTGGAGATTTGGGACCCATGGGATGGGTACCACGCCGTATAACTTTAAAGGGTCTGCGTTTGCTCACCCAACCTCACCAAACCTCTCAGCCCCAAGAGTGTCCACCCTTATGTCTCAGTCATCTGTGGGTCTAGATATGGTCAATCCAGGTGGCATCGCAGCCCCTGAACGAATTTTGTAAGAATTTCTCTCTCTTTCACTGTCTTTGTTTCATGGGTTTTTAAAAGTAATTGATTTTTATAATGGGGTTTAGCTGCTTTGCACTGCTGTGTTTATGCCGCTTTACACCTACTTGACTCACTTACAGAGAGATATCAATACATAGGTTTTAAGATTCTTACTAGTCAGATATATTCTTGGGCGGTGAATAGGGGTTGTTGAGTCCAGTTCACTGAGCAAGGAGTAGGTCTTGTCTATTACATATTGGGTTTATGGAACGGTATCTGAGCTAATTTGAAACCCTTGTTTTATGCATCACCCCACCTCACCTTTCCCGTTAAGCAGCCATAGTGTGTTTTCTAAACGTGCGACTCTGTTCTGTTTTGTAATTCAGTTCAAGGGTAGCGGTTTTTACATTCCCTCTGTAAGTGATATCTTATGATAAGTGTCTTTTTCTGTGTGACTTATTTCACTTAGAATCGTCGTACCTAAATCCACTCATCATGCTGCTCCTAGCCTTATGACGTTGATTTCATGGCTGAGTGATATTCCATTGTACATAAGGACCACAACTTCTTTATCCATTCTTCTCTTTCCTGGGATGTTTCAGGTGTAACGAAGTGGAGGTTCTTGTCAACAGAGCAGCCCTAAACTTTGGGGTGCCTGTGTCTTGCTGATTTTTAGTTTTCCCAATTTATACGCCCATGAGTGGAAGTGCCCTATGCTCTCTAAGCTGAGTTTTTTAGATGTTTCAGGACACACCGTACACTTCTCCAGAGTGGCTGTTGGCAATTTACAGCCCGCCCATCAGCGTAGCAAGGCTCCCATTTCTCCATGGCCTGTCCTGCATTTCTGGTTTTGACACTTTATTCAGCATGGCCCTTTTGACCGATGGGAAGCGAGACTTCTTTGTAGCGCTGATTTGCCTTTCCAGGTTGCTTGGTTGGCCAAAAAGGGCATATGCGTTTTTTCCTGAATATATTCAGGAAAAAACGCATACGCCCTTTTTGGCCAAGGGCATCATTGTCGAGGTTTTGCCGCTTTTCCTGTGCTTTAAAGGCGATTCGAATCTACCTCCTGAAATCTGTTTCCTGCAATTCTGCCTTGCTTTCAAATCCTCTTCGTAGCCTTCCCTCCATATATTTGTGGACGAGAGTTATCATTTCTAACTCTGCAGGTTTGTGAATTGCAGTGCCCCTGAGCTCCATTTTTCAACTCGCTTTCTTGGGAGCTGGCCGCAAAAGCGCAGGATTGCTTCAGGCCCTATTCTGGCTCCGGGCGGCAGGCTGAGCCTGTGGTTAATTCTGCTACCTGATGGGAAAATAGAGTGACCTGTGCCTGTCCCAACACCTAGAGCTAGTCTCTCATTGGTTCCCCCTCTTCCCGTTCATCCTCAGGACAAATTGCAACGTGTACGGAACAGGAGGTTAAAGGCGCTGATTCTCCAAGGAGGGAGATTGCTAGTAAAGCGGCTGGAATGGCGAACCGGAGCACAAGGAGATGAGAAATGAGGTGCGTTTTAGAAACCTTTCCCGGTCACACGGTGTACCATCTTCTGGGTTTCTCGTGCATGTTTTCGATGTAGGAAGATGCCCTTGACACTGGAGATTTGGGACCCATGGGATGGGTACCACGCCGTATTACGTTAAAGGGTCTGCGTTTGCTCACCCAACCTCACCAAACCTCTCAGCCCCAAGAGTGTCCACCCTTATGTCTCAGTCATCTGTGGGTCTAGATATGGTCAATCCAGGTGGCATCGCAGCCCCTGAACGAATTTTGTAAGAATTTCTCTCTCTTTCACTGTCTTTGTTTCACGGGTTTTTAAAAGTAATTGATTTTTATAATAGGGTTTAGCTGCTTTGCACTGCTGTGTTTATGCCGCTTTTCACCCACTTGACTCACTTACAGAGAGATATCAATACATAGGTTTTAAGATTCTTACTAGTCAGATATATTCTTGGGCGGTGAATAGGGGTTGTTGAGTCCAGTTCACTGAGCAAGGAGTAGGTCTTGTCTATTACATATTGGGTTTATGGAACGGTATCTGAGCTAATTTGAAACCCTTGTTTTATGCATCACCCCACCTCACCTTTCCCGTTAAGCAGCCATAGTGTGTTTTCTAAACGTGCGACTCTGTTCTGTTTTGTAATTCAGTTCAAGGGTAGCGGTTTTTACATTCTCTCTGTAAGTGATATCTTATGATAAGTGTCTTTCTGTGTGACTTATTTCACTTAGAATCGTCGTACCTAAATCCACTCATCATGCTGCTCCTAGCCTTATGACGTTGATTTCATGGCTGAGTGATATTCCATTGTACATAAGGACCACAACTTCTTTATCCATTCTTCTCTTTCCTGGGATGTTTAAGGTGTAACGAAGTGGAGGTTCTTGTCAACAGAGCAGCCCTAAACTTTGGGGTGCCTGTGTCTTGCTGATTTTTAGTTTTCCCAATTTATACGCCCATGAGTGGAAGTGCCCTATGCTCTCTAAGCTGAGTTTTTTAGATGTTTCAGGACACACCGTACACTTCTCCAGAGTGGCTGTTGGCAATTTACAGCCCGCCCATCAGCGTAGCAAGGCTCCCATTTCTCCATGGCCTGTCCTGCATTTCTGGTTTTGACACTTTATTCAGCATGGCCCTTTTGACCGATGGGAAGCGAGACTTCTTTGTAGCGCTGATTTGCCTTTCCAGGTTGCTTGGTTGGCCAAAAAGGGCGTATGCGTTTTTTCCTGAATATATTCAGGAAAAAACGCATACGCCCTTTTTGGCCAAGGGCATCATTGTCGAGGTTTTGCCGCTTTTCCTGTGCTTTAAAGGCGATTCGAATCTACCTCCTGAAATCTGTTTCCTGCAATTCTGCCTTGCTTTCAAATCCTCATCGTTGCCTTCCTTCCATATATCTGTGGACGAGAGTTATCATTTCTACCTCTGCAGGTTTGTGAATTGCAGTGCCCCTGAGCTCCATTTTTTAACTCGTTTTCTTGGGAGCTGGCCGCAAAAGCGCAGGATTGCTTCAGGCCCTATTCTGGCTCCGGGCGGCAGGCTGAGCCTGTCGTTAATTCTTCTTCCTGATGGGAAAATAGAGTGACTTGTGCCTGTCCCAAAACCTAGAGCTAGTCTCTCATTGGTTCCCCCTCTTCCCGTTCATCCTCAGGACAAATTGCAACCTGTACGGAACAGGAGGTTAAAGGTGCTGATTCTCCCAGGAGGGAGATTGCTAGTAAAGCGGCTGGAATGGCGAACCGGAGCACAAGGAGATGAGAAATGAGGTGCGTTTTAGAAACCTTTCCCGGTCACACGGTGTACCATCTTCTGGGTTTCTCGTGCATGTTTTCGATGTAGGAAGATGCCCTTGAACCTGGAGATTTGGGACCCATGGGATGGGTACCACGCCGTATTACTTTAAAGGGTCTGCGTTTGCTCACCCAACCTCACCAAACCTCTCAGCCCCAAGAGTGTCCACCCTTATGTCTCAGTCATCTGTGGGTCTAGATATGGTCAATCCAGGTGGCATCGCAGCCCCTGAACGAATTTTGTAAGAATTTCTCTCTCTTTCACTGTCTTTGTTTCACGGGTTTTTAAAAGTAATTGATTTTTATAATGGGGTTTAGCTGCTTTGCACTGCTGTGTTTATGCCGCTTTACACCTACTTGACTCACTTACAGAGAGATATCAATACATAGGTTTTAAGATTCTTACTAGTCAGATATATTCTTGGGCGGTGAATAGGGGTTGTTGAGTCCAGTTCACTGAGCAAGGAGTAGGTCTTGTCTATTACATATTGGGTTTATGGAACGGTATCTGAGCTAATTTGAAACCCTTGTTTTATGCATCACCCCACCTCACCTTTCCCGTTAAGCAGCCATAGTGTGTTTTCTAAACGTGCGACTCTGTTCTGTTTTGTAATTCAGTTCAAGGGTAGCGGTTTTTACATTCCCTCTGTAAGTGATATCTTATGATAAGTGTCTTTTTCTGTGTGACTTATTTCACTTAGAATCGTCGTACCTAAATCCACTCATCATGCTGCTCCTAGCCTTATGACGTTGATTTCATGGCTGAGTGATATTCCATTGTACATAAGGACCACAACTTCTTTATCCATTCTTCTCTTTCCTGGGATGTTTCAGGTGTAACGAAGTGGAGGTTCTTGTCAACAGAGCAGCCCTAAACTTTGGGGTGCCTGTGTCTTGCTGATTTTTAGTTTTCCCAATTTATACGCCCATGAGTGGAAGTGCCCTATGCTCTCTAAGCTGAGTTTTTTAGATGTTTCAGGACACACCGTACACTTCTCCAGAGTGGCTGTTGGCAATTTACAGCCCGCCCATCAGCGTAGCAAGGCTCCCATTTCTCCATGGCCTGTCCTGCATTTCTGGTTTTGACACTTTATTCAGCATGGCCCTTTTGACCGATGGGAAGCGAGACTTCTTTGTAGCGCTGATTTGCCTTTCCAGGTTGCTTGGTTGGCCAAAAAGGGCGTATGCGTTTTTTCCTGAATATATTCAGGAAAAAACGCATACGCCCTTTTTGGCCAAGGGCATCATTGTCGAGGTTTTGCCGCTTTTCCTGTGCTTTAAAGGCGATTCGAATCTACCTCCTGAAATCTGTTTCCTGCAATTCTGCCTTGCTTTCAAATCCTCTTCGTAGCCTTCCCTCCATATATTTGTGGACGAGAGTTATCATTTCTACCTCTGCAGGTTTGTGAATTGCAGTGCCCCTGAGCTCCATTTTTCAACTCGCTTTCTTGGGAGCTGGCCGCAAAAGCGCAGGATTGCTTCAGGCCCTATTCTGGCTCCGGGCGGCAGGCTGAGCCTGTGGTTAATTCTGCTACCTGATGGGAAAATAGAGTGACCTGTGCCTGTCCCAACACCTAGAGCTAGTCTCTCATTGGTTCCCCCTCTTCCCGTTCATCCTCAGGACAAATTGCAACGTGTACGGAACAGGAGGTTAAAGGCGCTGATTCTCCAAGGAGGGAGATTGCTAGTAAAGCGGCTGGAATGGCGAACCGGAGCACAAGGAGATGAGAAATGAGGTGCGTTTTAGAAACCTTTCCCGGTCACACGGTGTACCATCTTCTGGGTTTCTCGTGCATGTTTTCGATGTAGGAAGATGCCCTTGACACTGGAGATTTGGGACCCATGGGATGGGTACCACGCCGTATTACGTTAAAGGGTCTGCGTTTGCTCACCCAACCTCACCAAACCTCTCAGCCCCAAGAGTGTCCACCCTTATGTCTCAGTCATCTGTGGGTCTAGATATGGTCAATCCAGGTGGCATCGCAGCCCCTGAACGAATTTTGTAAGAATTTCTCTCTCTTTCACTGTCTTTGTTTCACGGGTTTTTAAAAGTAATTGATTTTTATAATAGGGTTTAGCTGCTTTGCACTGCTGTGTTTATGCCGCTTTTCACCCACTTGACTCACTTACAGAGAGATATCAATACATAGGTTTTAAGATTCTTACTAGTCAGATATATTCTTGGGCGGTGAATAGGGGTTGTTGAGTCCAGTTCACTGAGCAAGGAGTAGGTCTTGTCTATTACATATTGGGTTTATGGAACGGTATCTGAGCTAATTTGAAACCCTTGTTTTATGCATCACCCCACCTCACCTTTCCCGTTAAGCAGCCATAGTGTGTTTTCTAAACGTGCGACTCTGTTCTGTTTTGTAATTCAGTTCAAGGGTAGCGGTTTTTACATTCTCTCTGTAAGTGATATCTTATGATAAGTGTCTTTTTCTGTGTGACTTATTTCACTTAGAATCGTCGTACCTAAATCCACTCATCATGCTGCTCCTAGCCTTATGACGTTGATTTCATGGCTGAGTGATATTCCATTGTACATAAGGACCACAACTTCTTTATCCATTCTTCTCTTTCCTGGGATGTTTAAGGTGTAACGAAGTGGAGGTTCTTGTCAACAGAGCAGCCCTAAACTTTGGGGTGCCTGTGTCTTGCTGATTTTTAGTTTTCCCAATTTATACGCCCATGAGTGGAAGTGCCCTATGCTCTCTAAGCTGAGTTTTTTAGATGTTTCAGGACACACCGTACACTTCTCCAGAGTGGTTGTTGGCAATTTACAGCCCGCCCATCAGCGTAGCAAGGCTCCCATTTCTCCATGGCCTGTCCTGCATTTCTGGTTTTGACACTTTATTCAGCATGGCCCTTTTGACCGATGGGAAGCGAGACTTCTTTGTAGCGCTGATTTGCCTTTCCAGGTTGCTTGGTTGGCCAAAAAGGGCGTATGCGTTTTTTCCTGAATATATTCAGGAAAAAACGCATACGCCCTTTTTGGCCAAGGGCATCATTGTCGAGGTTTTGCCGCTTTTCCTGTGCTTTAAAGTCGATTCGAATCTACCTCCTGAAATCGGTTTCCTGCAATTCTGCCTTGCTTTCAAATCCTCTTCGTTGCCTTCCCTCCATATATTTGTGGACGAGAGTTATCATTTCTAACTCTGCATGTTTGTGAATTGCAGTGCCCCTGAGCTCCATTTTTCAACTCGCTTTCTTGGGAGCTGGCCGCAAAAGCGCAGGATTGCTTCAGGCCCTATTCTGGCTCCGGGCGGCAGGCTGAGCCTGTGGTTAATTCTGCTTCCTGATGGGAAAATAGAGTGACCTGTGCCTGTCCCAACACCTAGAGCTAGTCTCTCATTGGTTCCCCCTCTTCCCGTTCATCCTCAGGACAAATTGCAGCGTGTTCGGAACAGGAGGTTAAAGGTGCTGATTCTCCAAGGAGGGAGATTGCTAGTAAAGCGGCTGGAATGGCAAACCGGAGCACAAGGAGATGAGAAATGAGGTGCGTTTTAGAAACCTTTCCCGGTCACACGGTGTACCATCTTCTGGGTTTCTCGTGCATGTTTTCGACGTAGGACGATGCCCTTGAACCTGGAGATTTGGGACCGATGGGATGGGTACCACGCCGTATTACTTTACAGGGTCTGCGTTAGCTCACCCAACCTCACCAAACCTCTCAGCCCCAAGAGTGTCCTCCCTTATGTCTCAATCAGCTGTGGGTCTAGATATGGTCAATCCAGGTGGCATCGCAGCCCCTGAACGAATTTTGTAAGAATTTCTCTCTCTTTCACTGTCTTTGTTTGACGGGTTTTTAAAAGTAATTGATTTTTATAATAGGGTTTAGCTGCTTTGCACTGCTGTGTTTATGCCGCTTTACACCCACTTGACTCACTTACAGAGAGATATCAATACATAGGTTTTAAGATTCTTACTAGTCAGATATATTCTTGGGCGGTGAATAGGGGACGTTGAGTCCAGTTCACTGAGCAAGGAGTAGGTCTTGTCTATTACATATTGGGTTTATGGAACGGTATCTGAGCTAATTTGAAACCCTTGTTTTATGCATCACCCCACCTCACCTTTCCCGTTAAGCAGCCATAGTGTGTTTTCTAAACGTGCGACTCTGTTCTGTTTTGTAATTCAGTTCAAGGGTAGCGGTTTTTACATTCCCTCTGTAAGTGATATCTTATGATAAGTGTCTTTTTCTGTGTGACTTATTTCACTTAGAATCGTCGTACCTAAATCCACTCATCATGCTGCTCCTAGCCTTATGACGTTGATTTCATGGCTGAGTGATATTCCATTGTACATAAGGACCACAACTTCTTTATCCATTCTTCTCTTTCCTGGGATGTTTAAGGTGTAACGAAGTGGAGGTTCTTGTCAACAGAGCAGCCCTAAACTTTGGGGTGCCTGTGTCTTGCTGATTTTTAGTTTTCCCAATTTATACGCCCATGAGTGGAAGTGCCCTATGCTCTCTAAGCTGAGTTTTTTAGATGTTTCAGGACACACCGTACACTTCTCCAGAGTGGCTGTTGGCAATTTACAGCCCGCCCATCAGCGTAGCAAGGCTCCCATTTCTCCATGGCCTGTCCTGCATTTCTGGTTTTGACACTTTATTCAGCATGGCCCTTTTGACCGATGGGAAGCGAGACTTCTTTGTAGCGCTGATTTGCCTTTCCAGGTTGCTTGGTTGGCCAAAAAGGGCGTATGCGTTTTTTCCTGAATATATTCAGGAAAAAACGCATACGCCCTTTTTGGCCAAGGGCATCATTGTCGAGGTTTTGCCGCTTTTCCTGTGCTTTAAAGGCGATTCGAATCTACCTCCTGAAATCGGTTTCCTGCAATTCTGCCTTGCTTTCAAATCCTCTTCGTTGCCTTCCCTCCATATATTTGTGGACGAGAGTTATCATTTCTAACTCTGCATGTTTGTGAATTGCAGTGCCCCTGAGCTCCATTTTTCAACTCGCTTTCTTGGGAGCTGGCCGCAAAAGCACAGGATTGCTTCAGGCCCTATTCTGGCTCCGGGCGGCAGGCTGAGCCTGTGGTTAATTCTTCTTCCTGATGGGAAAATAGAGTGACCTGTGCCTGTCCCAACACCTAGAGCTAGTCTCTCATTGGTTCCCCCTCTTCCCGTTCATCCTCAGGACAAATTGCAACGTGTTCGGAACAGGAGGTTAAAGGTGCTGATTCTCCAAGGAGGGAGATTGCTAGTAAAGCGGCTGGAATGGCGAACCGGAGCACAAGGAGATGAGAAATGAGGTGCGTTTTAGAAACCTTTCCCGGTCACACGGTGTACCATCTTCTGGGTTTCTCGTGCATGTTTTTGACGTAGGACGATGCCCTTGAACCTGGAGATTTGGGACCCATGGGATGGGTACCACGCCGTATTACTTTACAGGGTCTGCGTTAGCTCACCCAACCTCACCAAACCTCTCAGCCCCAAGAGTGTCCTCCCTTATGTCTCAATCAGCTGTGGGTCTAGATATGGTCAATCCAGGTGGCATCGCAGCCCCTGAACGAATTTTGTAAGAATTTCTCTCTCTTTCACTGTCTTTGTTTGACGGGTTTTTAAAAGTAATTGATTTTTATAATAGGGTTTAGCTGCTTTGCACTGCTGTGTTTATGCCGCTTTACACCCACTTGACTCACTTACAGAGAGATATCAATACATAGGTTTTAAGATTCTTACTAGTCAGATATATTCTTGGGCGGTGAATAGGGGGCGTTGAGTCCAGTTCACTGAGCAAGGAGTAGGTCTTGTCTATTACATATTGGGTTTATGGAACGGTATCTGAGCTAATTTGAAACCCTTTTTTTATGCATCACCCCACCTCACCTTTCCCATTAAGCAGCCATAGTGTGTTTTCTAAACGTGCGACTCTGTTCTGTTTTGTAATTCAGTTCAAGGGTAGCGGTTTTTACATTCCCTCTGTAAGTGATATCTTATGATAAGTGTCTTTTTCTGTGTGACTTATTTCACTTAGAATCGTCGTACCTAAATCCACTCATCATGCTGCTCCTAGCCTTATGACGTTGATTTCATGGCTGAGTGATATTCCATTGTACATAAGGACCACAACTTCTTTATCCATTCTTCTCTTTCCTGGGATGTTTCAGGTGTAACGAAGTGGAGGTTCTTGTCAACAGAGCAGCCCTAAACTTTGGGGTGCCTGTGTCTTGCTGATTTTTAGTTTTCCCAATTTATACGCCCATGAGTGGAAGTGCCCTATGCTCTCTAAGCTGAGTTTTTTAGATGTTTCAGGACACACCGTACACTTCTCCAGAGTGGCTGTTGGCAATTTACAGCCCGCCCATCAGCGTAGCAAGGCTCCCATTTCTCCATGGCCTGTCCTGCATTTCTGGTTTTGACACTTTATTCAGCATGGCCCTTTTGACCGATGGGAAGCGAGACTTCTTTGTAGCGCTGATTTGCCTTTCCAGGTTGCTTGGTTGGCCAAAAAGGGCGTATGCGTTTTTTCCTGAATATATTCAGGAAAAAACGCATACGCCCTTTTTGGCCAAGGGCATCATTGTCGAGGTTTTGCCGCTTTTCCTGTGCTTTAAAGGCGATTCGAATCTACCTCCTGAAATCGGTTTCCTGCAATTCTGCCTTGCTTTCAAATCCTCTTCGTAGCCTTCCCTCCATATATTTGTGGACGAGAGTTATCATTTCTAACTCTGCAGGTTTGTGAATTGCAGTGCCCCTGAGCTCCATTTTTCAACTGGGTTTCTTGGGAGCTGGCCGCAAAAGCGCAGGATTGCTTCAGGCCCTATTCTGGCTCCGGGCGGCAGGCTGAGCCTGTGGTTAATTCTGCTACCTGATGGGAAAATAGAGTGACCTGTGCCTGTCCCAACACCTAGAGCTAGTCTCTCATTGGTTCCCCCTCTTCCCGTTCATCCTCAGGACAAATTGCAACGTGTACGGAACAGGAGGTTAAAGGCGCTGATTCTCCAAGGAGGGAGATTGCTAGTAAAGCGGCTGGAATGGCGAACCGGAGCACAAGGAGATGAGAAATGAGGTGCGTTTTAGAAACCTTTCCCGGTCACATGGTGTACCATCTTCTGGGTTTCTCGTGCATGTTTTCGATGTAGGAAGATGCCCTTGACACTGGAGATTTGGGACCCATGGGATGGGTACCACGCCGTATTACGTTAAAGGGTCTGCGTTTGCTCACCCAACCTCACCAAACCTCTCAGCCCCAAGAGTGTCCACCCTTATGTCTCAGTCATCTGTGGGTCTAGATATGGTCAATCCAGGTGGCATCGCAGCCCCTGAACGAATTTTGTAAGAATTTCTCTCTCTTTCACTGTCTTTGTTTCACGGGTTTTTAAAAGTAATTGATTTTTATAATAGGGTTTAGCTGCTTTGCACTGCTGTGTTTATGCCGCTTTTCACCCACTTGACTCACTTACAGAGAGATATCAATACATAGGTTTTAAGATTCTTACTAGTCAGATATATTCTTGGGCGGTGAATAGGGGTTGTTGAGTCCAGTTCACTGAGCAAGGAGTAGGTCTTGTCTATTACATATTGGGTTTATGGAACGGTATCTGAGCTAATTTGAAACCCTTGTTTTATGCATCACCCCACCTCACCTTTCCCGTTAAGCAGCCATAGTGTGTTTTCTAAACGTGCGACTCTGTTCTGTTTTGTAATTCAGTTCAAGGGTAGCGGTTTTTACATTCTCTCTGTAAGTGATATCTTATGATAAGTGTCTTTTTCTGTGTGACTTATTTCACTTAGAATCGTCGTACCTAAATCCACTCATCATGCTGCTCCTAGCCTTATGACGTTGATTTCATGGCTGAGTGATATTCCATTGTACATAAGGACCACAACTTCTTTATCCATTCTTCTCTTTCCTGGGATGTTTAAGGTGTAACGAAGTGGAGGTTCTTGTCAACAGAGCAGCTCTAAACTTTGGGGTGCCTGTGTCTTGCTGATTTTTAGTTTTCCCAATTTATACGCCCATGAGTGGAAGTGCCCTATGCTCTCTAAGCTGAGTTTTTTAGATGTTTCAGGACACACCGTACACTTCTCCAGAGTGGCTGTTGGCAATTTACAGCCCGCCCATCAGCGTAGCAAGGCTCCCATTTCTCCATGGCCTGTCCTGCATTTCTGGTTTTGACACTTTATTCAGCATGGCCCTTTTGACCGATGGGAAGCGAGACTTCTTTGTAGCGCTGATTTGCCTTTCCAGGTTGCTTGGTTGGCCAAAAAGGGCGTATGCGTTTTTTCCTGAATATATTCAGGAAAAAACGCATACGCCCTTTTTGGCCAAGGGCATCATTGTCGAGGTTTTGCCGCTTTTCCTGTGCTTTAAAGGCGATTCGAATCTACCTCCTGAAATCGGTTTCCTGCAATTCTGCCTTGCTTTCAAATCCTCTTCGTTGCCTTCCCTCCATATATTTGTGGACGAGAGTTATCATTTCTAACTCTGCATGTTTGTGAATTGCAGTGCCCCTGAGCTCCATTTTTCAACTCGCTTTCTTGGGAGCTGGCCGCAAAAGCGCAGGATTGCTTCAGGCCCTATTCTGGCTCCGGGCGGCAGGCTGAGCCTGTGGTTAATTCTGCTTCCTGATGGGAAAATAGAGTGACCTGTGCCTGTCCCAACACCTAGAGCTAGTCTCTCATTGGTTCCCCCTCTTCCCGTTCATCCTCAGGACAAATTGCAACGTGTTCGGAACAGGAGGTTAAAGGTGCTGATTCTCCAAGGAGGGAGATTGCTAGTAAAGCGGCTGGAATGGCGAACCGGAGCACAAGGAGATGAGAAATGAGGTGCGTTTTAGAAACCTTTCCCGGTCACACGGTGTACCATCTTCTGGGTTTCTCGTGCATGTTTTCGACGTAGGACGATGCCCTTGAACCTGGAGATTTGGGACCGATGGGATGGGTACCACGCCGTATTACTTTACAGGGTCTGCGTTAGCTCACCCAACCTCACCAAACCTCTCAGCCCCAAGAGTGTCCTCCCTTATGTCTCAATCAGCTGTGGGTCTAGATATGGTCAATCCAGGTGGCATCGCAGCCCCTGAACGAATTTTGTAAGAATTTCTCTCTCTTTCACTGTCTTTGTTTGAAGGGTTTTTAAAAGTAATTGATTTTTATAATAGGGTTTAGCTGCTTTGCACTGCTGTGTTTATGCCGCTTTACACCCACTTGACTCACTTACAGAGAGATATCAATACATAGGTTTTAAGATTCTTACTAGTCAGATATATTCTTGGGCGGTGAATAGGGGGCGTTGAGTCCAGTTCACTGAGCAAGGAGTAGGTCTTGTCTATTACATATTGGGTTTATGGAACGGTATCTGAGCTAATTTGAAACCCTTGTTTTATGCATCACCCCACCTCACCTTTCCCGTTAAGCAGCCATAGTGTGTTTTCTAAACGTGCGACTCTGTTCTGTTTTGTAATTCAGTTCAAGGGTAGCGGTTTTTACATTCCCTCTGTAAGTGATATCTTATGATAAGTGTCTTTTTCTGTGTGACTTATTTCACTTAGAATCGTCGTACCTAAATCCACTCATCATGCTGCTCCTAGCCTTATGACGTTGATTTCATGGCTGAGTGATATTCCATTGTACATAAGGACCACAACTTCTTTATCCATTCTTCTCTTTCCTGGGATGTTTAAGGTGTAACGAAGTGGAGGTTCTTGTCAACAGAGCAGCCCTAAACTTTGGGGTGCCTGTGTCTTGCTGATTTTTAGTTTTCCCAATTTATACGCCCATGAGTGGAAGTGCCCTATGCTCTCTAAGCTGAGTTTTTTAGATGTTTCAGGACACACCGTACACTTCTCCAGAGTGGCTGTTGGCAATTTACAGCCCGCCCATCAGCGTAGCAAGGCTCCCATTTCTCCATGGCCTGTCCTGCATTTCTGGTTTTGACACTTTATTCAGCATGGCCCTTTTGACCGATGGGAAGCGAGACTTCTTTGTAGCGCTGATTTGCCTTTCCAGGTTGCTTGGTTGGCCAAAAAGGGCGTATGCGTTTTTTCCTGAATATATTCAGGAAAAAACGCATACGCCCTTTTTGGCCAAGGGCATCATTGTCGAGGTTTTGCCGCTTTTCCTGTGCTTTAAAGTCGATTCGAATCTACCTCCTGAAATCGGTTTCCTGCAATTCTGCCTTGCTTTCAAATCCTCTTCGTTGCCTTCCCTCCATATATTTGTGGACGAGAGTTATCATTTCTAACTCTGCATGTTTGTGAATTGCAGTGCCCCTGAGCTCCATTTTTCAACTCGCTTTCTTGGGAGCTGGCCGCAAAAGCGCAGGATTGCTTCAGGCCCTATTCTGGCTCCGGGCGGCAGGCTGAGCCTGTGGTTAATTCTGCTTCCTGATGGGAAAATAGAGTGACCTGTGCCTGTCCCAACACCTAGAGCTAGTCTCTCATTGGTTCCCCCTCTTCCCGTTCATCCTCAGGACAAATTGCAACGTGTTCGGAACAGGAGGTTAAAGGTGCTGATTCTCCAAGGAGGGAGATTGCTAGTAAAGCGGCTGGAATGGCGAACCGGAGCACAAGGAGATGAGAAATGAGGTGCGTTTTAGAAACCTTTCCCGGTCACACGGTGTACCATCTTCTGGGTTTCTCGTGCATGTTTTCGACGTAGGACGATGCCCTTGAACCTGGAGATTTGGGACCGATGGGATGGGTACCACGCCGTATTACTTTACAGGGTCTGCGTTAGCTCACCCAACCTCACCAAACCTCTCAGCCCCAAGAGTGTCCTCCCTTATGTCTCAATCAGCTGTGGGTCTAGATATGGTCAATCCAGGTGGCATCGCAGCCCCTGAACGAATTTTGTAAGAATTTCTCTCTCTTTCACTGTCTTTGTTTGACGGGTTTTTAAAAGTAATTGATTTTTATAATAGGGTTTAGCTGCTTTGCACTGCTGTGTTTATGCCGCTTTACACCCACTTGACTCACTTACAGAGAGATATCAATACATAGGTTTTAAGATTCTTACTAGTCAGATATATTCTTGGGCGGTGAATAGGGGGCGTTGAGTCCAGTTCACTGAGCAAGGAGTAGGTCTTGTCTATTACATATTGGGTTTATGGAACGGTATCTGAGCTAATTTGAAACCCTTGTTTTATGCATCACCCCACCTCACCTTTCCCGTTAAGCAGCCATAGTGTGTTTTCTAAACGTGCGACTCTGTTCTGTTTTGTAATTCAGTTCAAGGGTAGCGGTTTTTACATTCCCTCTGTAAGTGATATCTTATGATAAGTGTCTTTTTCTGTGTGACTTATTTCACTTAGAATCGTCGTACCTAAATCCACTCATCATGCTGCTCCTAGCCTTATGACGTTGATTTCATGGCTGAGTGATATTCCATTGTACATAAGGACCACAACTTCTTTATCCATTCTTCTCTTTCCTGGGATGTTTAAGGTGTAACGAAGTGGAGGTTCTTGTCAACAGAGCAGCCCTAAACTTTGGGGTGCCTGTGTCTTGCTGATTTTTAGTTTTCCCAATTTATACGCCCATGAGTGGAAGTGCCCTATGCTCTCTAAGCTGAGTTTTTTAGATGTTTCAGGACACACCGTACACTTCTCCAGAGTGGCTGTTGGCAATTTACAGCCCGCCCATCAGCGTAGCAAGGCTCCCATTTCTCCATGGCCTGTCCTGCATTTCTGGTTTTGACACTTTATTCAGCATGGCCCTTTTGACCGATGGGAAGCGAGACTTCTTTGTAGCGCTGATTTGCCTTTCCAGGTTGCTTGGTTGGCCAAAAAGGGCGTATGCGTTTTTTCCTGAATATATTCAGGAAAAAACGCATACGCCCTTTTTGGCCAAGGGCATCATTGTCGAGGTTTTGCCGCTTTTCCTGTGCTTTAAAGGCGATTCGAATCTACCTCCTGAAATCGGTTTCCTGCAATTCTGCCTTGCTTTCAAATCCTCTTCGTAGTCTTCCCTCCATATATTTGTGGACGAGAGTTATCATTTCTAACTCTGCAGGTTTGTGAATTGCAGTGCCCCTGAGCTCCATTTTTCAACTGGCTTTCTTGGGAGCTGGCCGCAAAAGCGCAGGATTGCTTCAGGCCCTATTCTGGCTCCGGGCGGCAGGCTGAGCCTGTGGTTAATTCTGCTACCTGATGGGAAAATAGAGTGACCTGTGCCTGTTCCAACACCTAGAGCTAGTCTCTCATTGGTTCCCCCTCTTCCCGTTCATCCTCAGGACAAATTGCAACGTGTACGGAACAGGAGGTTAAAGGCGCTGATTCTCCAAGGAGGGAGATTGCTAGTAAAGCGGCTGGAATGGCGAACCGGAGCACAAGGAGATGAGAAATGAGGTGCGTTTTAGAAACCTTTCCCGGTCACACGGTGTACCATCTTCTGGGTTTCTCGTGCATGTTTTCGATGTAGGAAGATGCCCTTGACACTGGAGATTTGGGACCCATGGGATGGGTACCACGCCGTATTACGTTAAAGGGTCTGCGTTTGCTCACCCAACCTCACCAAACCTCTCAGCCCCAAGAGTGTCCACCCTTATGTCTCAGTCATCTGTGGGTCTAGATATGGTCAATCCAGGTGGCATCGCAGCCCCTGAACGAATTTTGTAAGAATTTCTCTCTCTTTCACTGTCTTTGTTTCACGGGTTTTTAAAAGTAATTGATTTTTATAATAGGGTTTAGCTGCTTTGCACTGCTGTGTTTATGCCGCTTTACACCCACTTGACTCACTTACAGAGAGATATCAATACATAGGTTTTAAGATTCTTACTAGTCAGATATATTCTTGGGCGGTGAATAGGGGGCGTTGAGTCCAGTTCACTGAGCAAGGAGTAGGTCTTGTCTATTACATATTGGGTTTATGGAACGGTATCTGAGCTAATTTGAAACCCTTGTTTTATGCATCACCCCACCTCACCTTTCCCGTTAAGCAGCCATAGTGTGTTTTCTAAACGTGCGACTCTGTTCTGTTTTGTAATTCAGTTCAAGGGTAGCGGTTTTTACATTCCCTCTGTAAGTGATATCTTATGATAAGTGTCTTTTTCTGTGTGACTTATTTCACTTAGAATCGTCGTACCTAAATCCACTCATCATGCTGCTCCTAGCCTTATGACGTTGATTTCATGGCTGAGTGATATTCCATTGTACATAAGGACCACAACTTCTTTATCCATTCTTCTCTTTCCTGGGATGTTTAAGGTGTAACGAAGTGGAGGTTCTTATCAACAGAGCAGCCCTAAACTTTGGGGTGTCTGTGTCTTGCTGATTTTTAGTTTTCCCAATTTATACGCCCATGAGTGGAAGTGCCCTATGCTCTCTAAGCTGAGTTTTTTAGATGTTTCAGGACACACCGTACACTTCTCCAGAGTGGCTGTTGGCAATTTACAGCCCGCCCATCAGCGTAGCAAGGCTCCCATTTCTCCATGGCCTGTCCTGCATTTCTGGTTTTGACACTTTATTCAGCATGGCCCTTTTGACCGATGGGAAGCGAGACTTCTTTGTAGCGCTGATTTGCCTTTCCAGGTTGCTTGGTTGGCCAAAAAGGGCGTATGCGTTTTTTCCTGAATATATTCAGGAAAAAACGCATACGCCCTTTTTGGCCAAGGGCATCATTGTCGAGGTTTTGCCGCTTTTCCTGTGCTTTAAAGGCGATTCGAATCTACCTCCTGAAATCGGTTTCCTGCAATTCTGCCTTGCTTTCAAATCCTCTTCGTAGCCTTCCCTCCATATATTTGTGGACGAGAGTTATCATTTCTAACTCTGCAGGTTTGTGAATTGCAGTGCCCCTGAGCTCCATTTTTCAACTGGCTTTCTTGGGAGCTGGCCGCAAAAGCGCAGGATTGCTTCAGGCCCTATTCTGGCTCCGGGCGGCAGGCTGAGCCTGTGGTTAATTCTGCTTCCTGATGGGAAAATAGAGTGACCTGTGCCTGTCCCAACACCTAGAGCTAGTCTCTCATTGGTTCCCCCTCTTCCCGTTCATCCTCAGGACCAATTGCAACGTGTTCGGAACAGGAGGTTAAAGGTGCTGATTCTCCAAGGAGGGAGATTGCTAGTAAAGCGGCTGGAATGGCGAACCGGAGCACAAGGAGATGAGAAATGAGGTGCGTTTTAGAAACCTTTCCTGGTCACACGGTGTACCATCTTCTGGGTTTCTCGTGCATGTTTTTGACGTAGGACGATGCCCTTGAACCTGGAGATTTGGGACCCATGGGATGGGTACCACGCCGTATTACTTTACAGGGTCTGCGTTAGCTCACCCAACCTCACCAAACCTCTCAGCCCCAAGAGTGTCCTCCCTTATGTCTCAATCAGCTGTGGGTCTAGATATGGTCAATCCAGGTGGCATCGCAGCCCCTGAACGAATTTTGTAAGAATTTCTCTCTCTTTCACTGTCTTTGTTTGACGGGTTTTTAAAAGTAATTGATTTTTATAATAGGGTTTAGCTGCTTTGCACTGCTGTGTTTATGCCGCTTTACACCCACTTGACTCACTTACAGAGAGATATCAATACATAGGTTTTAAGATTCTTACTAGTCAGATATATTCTTGGGCGGTGAATAGGGGGCGTTGAGTCCAGTTCACTGAGCAAGGAGTAGGTCTTGTCTATTACATATTGGGTTTATGGAACGGTATCTGAGCTAATTTGAAACCCTTGTTTTATGCATCACCCCACCTCACCTTTCCCGTTAAGCAGCCATAGTGTGTTTTCTAAACGTGCGACTCTGTTCTGTTTTGTAATTCAGTTCAAGGGTAGCGGTTTTTACATTCCCTCTGTAAGTGATATCTTATGATAAGTGTCTTTTTCTGTGTGACTTATTTCACTTAGAATCGTCGTACCTAAATCCACTCATCATGCTGCTCCTAGCCTTATGACGTTGATTTCATGGCTGAGTGATATTCCATTGTACATAAGGACCACAACTTCTTTATCCATTCTTCTCTTTCCTGGGATGTTTAAGGTGTAACGAAGTGGAGGTTCTTATCAACAGAGCAGCCCTAAACTTTGGGGTGTCTGTGTCTTGCTGATTTTTAGTTTTCCCAATTTATACGCCCATGAGTGGAAGTGCCCTATGCTCTCTAAGCTGAGTTTTTTAGATGTTTCAGGACACACCGTACACTTCTCCAGAGTGGCTGTTGGCAATTTACAGCCCGCCCATCAGCGTAGCAAGGCTCCCATTTCTCCATGGCCTGTCCTGCATTTCTGGTTTTGACACTTTATTCAGCATGGCCCTTTTGACCGATGGGAAGCGAGACTTCTTTGTAGCGCTGATTTGCCTTTCCAGGTTGCTTGGTTGGCCAAAAAGGGCGTATGCGTTTTTTCCTGAATATATTCAGGAAAAAACGCATACGCCCTTTTTGGCCAAGGGCATCATTGTCGAGGTTTTGCCGCTTTTCCTGTGCTTTAAAGGCGATTCGAATCTACCTCCTGAAATCGGTTTCCTGCAATTCTGCCTTGCTTTCAAATCCTCTTCGTAGCCTTCCCTCCATATATTTGTGGACGAGAGTTATCATTTCTAACTCTGCAGGTTTGTGAATTGCAGTGCCCCTGAGCTCCATTTTTCAACTCGCTTTCTTGGGAGCTGGCCGCAAAAGCGCAGGATTGCTTCAGGCCCTATTCTGGCTCCGGGCGGCAGGCTGAGCCTGTGGTTAATTCTGCTTCCTGATGGGAAAATAGAGTGACCTGTGCCTGTCCCAACACCTAGAGCTAGTCTCTCATTGGTTCCCCCTCTTCCCGTTCATCCTCAGGACAAATTGCAACGTGTTCGGAACAGGAGGTTAAAGGTGCTGATTCTCCAAGGAGGGAGATTGCTAGTAAAGCGGCTGGAATGGCGAACCGGAGCACAAGGAGATGAGAAATGAGGTGCGTTTTAGAAACCTTTCCCGGTCACACGGTGTACCATCTTCTGGGTTTCTCGTGCATGTTTTTGACGTAGGACGATGCCCTTGAACCTGGAGATTTGGGACCCATGGGATGGGTACCACGCCGTATTACTTTACAGGGTCTGCGTTAGCTCACCCAACCTCACCAAACCTCTCAGCCCCAAGAGTGTCCTCCCTTATGTCTCAATCAGCTGTGGGTCTAGATATGGTCAATCCAGGTGGCATCGCAGCCCCTGAACGAATTTTGTAAGAATTTCTCTCTCTTTCACTGTCTTTGTTTGACGGGTTTTTAAAAGTAATTGATTTTTATAATAGGGTTTAGCTGCTTTGCACTGCTGTGTTTATGCCGCTCTACACCCACTTGACTCACTTACAGAGAGATATCAATACATAGGTTTTAAGATTCTTACTAGTCAGATATATTCTTGGGCGGTGAATAGGGGGCGTTGAGTCCAGTTCACTGAGCAAGGAGTAGGTCTTGTCTATTACATATTGGGTTTATGGAACGGTATCTGAGCTAATTTGAAACCCTTGTTTTATGCATCACCCCACCTCACCTTTCCCGTTAAGCAGCCATAGTGTGTTTTCTAAACGTGCGACTCTGTTCTGTTTTGTAATTCAGTTCAAGGGTAGCGGTTTTTACATTCCCTCTGTAAGTGATATCTTATGATAAGTGTCTTTTTCTGTGTGACTTATTTCACTTAGAATCGTCGTACCTAAATCCACTCATCATGCTGCTCCTAGCCTTATGACGTTGATTTCATGGCTGAGTGATATTCCATTGTACATAAGGACCACAACTTCTTTATCCATTCTTCTCTTTCCTGGGATGTTTAAGGTGTAACGAAGTGGAGGTTCTTATCAACAGAGCAGCCCTAAACTTTGGGGTGTCTGTGTCTTGCTGATTTTTAGTTTTCCCAATTTATACGCCCATGAGTGGAAGTGCCCTATGCTCTCTAAGCTGAGTTTTTTAGATGTTTCAGGACACACCGTACACTTCTCCAGAGTGGCTGTTGGCAATTTACAGCCCGCCCATCAGCGTAGCAAGGCTCCCATTTCTCCATGGCCTGTCCTGCATTTCTGGTTTTGACACTTTATTCAGCATGGCCCTTTTGACCGATGGGAAGCGAGACTTCTTTGTAGCGCTGATTTGCCTTTCCAGGTTGCTTGGTTGGCCAAAAAGGGCGTATGCGTTTTTTCCTGAATATATTCAGGAAAAAACGCATACGCCCTTTTTGGCCAAGGGCATCATTGTCGAGGTTTTGCCGCTTTTCCTGTGCTTTAAAGGCGATTCGAATCTACCTCCTGAAATCGGTTTCCTGCAATTCTGCCTTGCTTTCAAATCCTCTTCGTAGCCTTCCCTCCATATATTTGTGGACGAGAGTTATCATTTCTAACTCTGCAGGTTTGTGAATTGCAGTGCCCCTGAGATCCATTTTTCAACTCGCTTTCTTGGGAGCTGGCCACAAAAGCGCAGGATTGCTTCAGGCCCTATTCTGGCTCCGGGCGGCAGGCTGAGCCTGTGGTTAATTCTGCTACCTGATGGGAAAATAGAGTGACCTGTGCCTGTCCCAACACCTAGAGCTAGTCTCTCATTGGTTCCCCCTCTTCCCGTTCATCCTCAGGACAAATTGCAACGTGTACGGAACAGGAGGTTAAAGGCGCTGATTCTCCAAGGAGGGAGATTGCTAGTAAAGCGGCTGGAATGGCGAACCGGAGCACAAGGAGATGAGAAATGAGGTGCGTTTTAGAAACCTTTCCCGGTCACACGGTGTACCATCTTCTGGGTTTCTCGTGCATGTTTTCAACGTAGGAAGATGCCCTTGACCCTGGAGATTTGGGACCCATGGGATGGGTACCACGCCGTATTACTTTACAGGGTCTGTGTTAGCTCACCCAACCTCACCAAACCTCTCAGCCCCAAGAGTGTCCACCCTTATGTCTCAATCAGCTGTGGGTCTAGATATGGTCAATCCAGGTGGCATCGCAGCCCCTGAACGAATTTTGTAAGAATTTCTCTCTCTTTCACTGTCTTTGTTTCACGGGTTTTTAAAAGTAATTGATTTTTATAATAGGGTTTAGCTGCTTTGCACTGCTGTGTTTATGCCGCTTTTCACCCACTTGACTCACTTACAGAGAGATATCAATACATAGGTTTTAAGATTCTTACTAGTCAGATATATTCTTGGGCGGTGAATAGGGGGCGTTGAGTCCAGTTCACTGAGCAAGGAGTAGGTCTTGTCTATTACATATTGGGTTTATGGAACGGTATCTGAGCTAATTTGAAACCCTTGTTTTATGCATCACCCCACCTCACCTTTCCCGTTAAGCAGCCATAGTGTGTTTTCTAAACGTGCGACTCTGTTCTGTTTTGTAATTCAGTTCAAGGGTAGCGGTTTTTACATTCTCTCTGTAAGTGATACCTTATGATAAGTGTCTTTTTCTGTGTGACTTATTTCACTTAGAATCGTCGTACCTAAATCCACTCATCATGCTGCTCCTAGCCTTATGACGTTGATTTCATGGCTGAGTGATATTCCATTGTACATAAGGACCACAACTTCTTTATCCATTCTTCTCTTTCCTGGGATGTTTAAGGTGTAATGAAGTGGAGGTTCTTGTCAACAGAGCAGCCCTAAACTTTGGAGTGCCTGTGTCTTGCTGATTTTTAGTTTTCCCAATTTATACGCCCATGAGTGGAAGTGCCCTATGCTCTCTAAGCTGAGTTTTTTAGATGTTTCAGGACACACCGTACACTTCTCCAGAGTGGCTGTTGGCAATTTACAGCCCGCCCATCAGCGTAGCAAGGCTCCCATTTCTCCATGGCCTGTCCTGCATTTCTGGTTTTGACACTTTATTCAGCATGGCCCTTTTGACCGATGGGAAGCGAGACTTCTTTGTAGCGCTGATTTGCCTTTCCAGGTTGCTTGGTTGGCCAAAAAGGGCGTATGCGTTTTTTCCTGAATATATTCAGGAAAAAACGCATACGCCCTTTTTGGCCAAGGGCATCATTGTCGAGGTTTTGCCGCTTTTCCTGTGCTTTAAAGGCGATTCGAATCTACCTCCTGAAATCTGTTTCCTGCAATTCTGCCTTGCTTTCAAATCCTCATCGTTGCCTTCCTTCCATATATTTGTGGACGAGAGTTATCATTTCTACCTCTGCAGGTTTGTGAATTGCAGTGCCCCTGAGCTCCATTTTTTAACTCGTTTTCTTGGGAGCTGGCCGCAAAAGCGCAGGATTGCTTCAGGCCCTATTCTGGCTCCGGGCGGCAGGCTGAGCCTGTCGTTAATTCTTCTTCCTGATGGGAAAATAGAGTGACTTGTGCCTGTCCCAAAACCTAGAGCTAGTCTCTCATTGGTTCCCCCTCTTCCCGTTCATCCTCAGGACAAATTGCAACCTGTACGGAACAGGAGGTTAAAGGTGCTGATTCTCCCAGGAGGGAGATTGCTAGTAAAGTGGCTGGAATGGCGAACCGGAGCACAAGGAGATGAGAAATGAGGTGCGTTTTAGAAACCTTTCCCGGTCACACGGTGTACCATCTTCTGGGTTTCTCGTGCATGTTTTCGATGTAGGAAGATGCCCTTGAACCTGGAGATTTGGGACCCATGGGATGGGTACCACGCCGTATTACTTTAAAGGGTCTGCGTTTGCTCACCCAACCTCACCAAACCTCTCAGCCCCAAGAGTGTCCACCCTTATGTCTCAGTCATCTGTGGGTCTAGATATGGTCAATCCAGGTGGCATCGCAGCCCCTGAACGAATTTTGTAAGAATTTCTCTCTCTTTCACTGTCTTTGTTTCACGGGTTTTTAAAAGTAATTGATTTTTATAATGGGGTTTAGCTGCTTTGCACTGCTGTGTTTATGCCGCTTTACACCTACTTGACTCACTTACAGAGAGATATCAATACATAGGTTTTAAGATTCTTACTAGTCAGATATATTCTTGGGCGGTGAATAGGGGTTGTTGAGTCCAGTTCACTGAGCAAGGAGTAGGTCTTGTCTATTACATATTGGGTTTATGGAACGGTATCTGAGCTAATTTGAAACCCTTGTTTTATGCATCACCCCACCTCACCTTTCCCGTTAAGCAGCCATAGTGTGTTTTCTAAACGTGCGACTCTGTTCTGTTTTGTAATTCAGTTCAAGGGTAGCGGTTTTTACATTCCCTCTGTAAGTGATATCTTATGATAAGTGTCTTTTTCTGTGTGACTTATTTCACTTAGAATCGTCGTACCTAAATCCACTCATCATGCTGCTCCTAGCCTTATGACGTTGATTTCATGGCTGAGTGATATTCCATTGTACATAAGGACCACAACTTCTTTATCCATTCTTCTCTTTCCTGGGATGTTTCAGGTGTAACGAAGTGGAGGTTCTTGTCAACAGAGCAGCCCTAAACTTTGGGGTGCCTGTGTCTTGCTGATTTTTAGTTTTCCCAATTTATACGCCCATGAGTGGAAGTGCCCTATGCTCTCTAAGCTGAGTTTTTTAGATGTTTCAGGACACACCGTACACTTCTCCAGAGTGGCTGTTGGCAATTTACAGCCCGCCCATCAGCGTAGCAAGGCTCCCATTTCTCCATGGCCTGTCCTGCATTTCTGGTTTTGACATTTTATTCAGCATGGCCCTTTTGACCGATGGGAAGCGAGACTTCTTTGTAGCGCTGATTTGCCTTTCCAGGTTGCTTGGTTGGCCAAAAAGGGCGTATGCGTTTTTTCCTGAATATATTCAGGAAAAAACGCATACGCCCTTTTTGGCCAAGGGCATCATTGTCGAGGTTTTGCCGCTTTTCCTGTGCTTTAAAGGCGATTCGAATCTACCTCCTGAAATCTGTTTCCTGCAATTCTGCCTTGCTTTCAAATCCTCTTCGTAGCCTTCCCTCCATATATTTGTGGACGAGAGTTATCATTTCTAACTCTGCAGGTTTGTGAATTGCAGTGCCCCTGAGCTCCATTTTTCAACTCGCTTTCTTGGGAGCTGGCCGCAAAAGCGCAGGATTGCTTCAGGCCCTATTCTGGCTCCGGGCGGCAGGCTGAGCCTGTGTTTAATTCTGCTACCTGATGGGAAAATAGAGTGACCTGTGCCTGTCCCAACACCTAGAGCTAGTCTCTCATTGGTTCCCCCTCTTCCCGTTCATCCTCAGGACAAATTGCAACGTGTACGGAACAGGAGGTTAAAGGCGCTGATTCTCCAAGGAGGGAGATTGCTAGTAAAGCGGCTGGAATGGCGAACCGGAGCACAAGGAGATGAGAAATGAGGTGCGTTTTAGAAACCTTTCCCGGTCACACGGTGTACCATCTTCTGGGTTTCTCGTGCATGTTTTCGACGTAGGAAGATGCCCTTGAACCTGGAGATTTGGGACCCATGGGATGGGTACCACGCCGTATTACTTTAAAGGGTCTGCGTTTGCTCACCCAACCTCACCAAACCTCTCAGCCCCAAGAGTGTCCACCCTTATGTCTCAGTCATCTGTGGGTCTAGATATGGTCAATCCAGCTGGCATCGCAGCCCCTGAACGAATTTTGTAAGAATTTCTCTCTCTTTCACTGTCTTTGTTTCACGGGTTTTTAAAAGTAATTGATTTTTATAATAGGGTTTAGCTGCTTTGCACTGCTGTGTTTATGCCGCTTTTCACCCACTTGACTCACTTACAGAGAGATATCAATACATAGGTTTTAAGATTCTTACTAGTCAGATATATTCTTGGGCGGTGAATAGGGGGCGTTGAGTCCAGTTCACTGAGCAAGGAGTAGGTCTTGTCTATTACATATTGGGTTTATGGAACGGTATCTGAGCTAATTTGAAACCCTTGTTTTATGCATCACCCCACCTCACCTTTCCCGTTAAGCAGCCATAGTGTGTTTTCTAAACGTGCGACTCTGTTCTGTTTTGTAATTCAGTTCAAGGGTAGCGGTTTTTACATTCTCTCTGTAAGTGATATCTTATGATAAGTGTCTTTTTCTGTGTGACTTATTTCACTTAGAATCGTCGTACCTAAATCCACTCATCATGCTGCTCCTAGCCTTATGACGTTGATTTCATGGCTGAGTGATATTCCATTGTACATAAGGACCACAACTTCTTTATCCATTCTTCTCTTTCCTGGGATATTTAAGGTGTAACGAAGTGGAGGTTCTTGTCAACAGAGCAGCCCTAAACTTTGGGGTGCCTGTGTCTTGCTGATTTTTAGTTTTCCCAATTTATACGCCCATGAGTGGAAGTGCCCTATGCTCTCTAAGCTGAGTTTTTTAGATGTTTCAGGACACACCGTACACTTCTCCAGAGTGGCTGTTGGCAATTTACAGCCCGCCCATTAGCGTAGCAAGGCTCCCATTTCTCCATGGCCTGTCCTGCATTTCTGGTTTTGACACTTTATTCAGCATGGCCCTTTTGACCGATGGGAAGCAAGACTTCTTTGTAGCGCTGATTTGCCTTTCCAGGTTGCTTGGTTGGCCAAAAAGGGCGTATGCGTTTTTTCCTGAATATATTCAGGAAAAAACGCATACGCCCTTTTTGGCCAAGGGCATCATTGTCGAGGTTTTGCCGCTTTTCCTGTGCTTTAAAGGCGATTCGAATCTACCTCCTGAAATCTGTTTCCTGCAATTCTACCTTGCTTTCAAATCCTCTTCGTAGCCTTCCCTCCATATATTTGTGGACGAGAGTTATCATTTCTAACTCTGCAGGTTTGTGAATTGCAGTGCCCCTGAGCTCCATTTTTCAACTCGCTTTCTTGGGAGCTGGCCGCAAAAGCGCAGGATTGCTTCAGGCCCTATTCTGGCTCCGGGCGGCAGGCTGAGCCTGTGGTTAATTCTTCTTCCTGATGGGAAAATAGAGTGACCTGTGCCTGTCCCAGCACCTAGAGCTAGTCTCTCATTGGTTCCCCCTCTTCCCGTTCATCCTCAGGACAAATTGCAACGTGTACGGAACAGGAGGTTAAAGGTGCTGATTCTCCCAGGAGGGAGATTGCTAGTAAAGCGGCTGGAATGGCGAACCGGAGCACAAGGAGATGAGAAATGAGGTGCGTTTTAGAAACCTTTCCCGGTCACACGGTGTACCATCTTCTGGGTTGCTCGTGCATGTTTTCGACGTAGGAAGATGCCCTTGAACCTGGAGATTTGGGACCCATGGGATGGGTACCACGCCGTATTACTTTAAAGGGTCTGCGTTAGCTCACCCAACCTCACCAAACCTCTCAGCCCCAAGAGTGTCCACCCTTATGTCTCAGTCATCTGTGGGTCTAGATATGGTCAATCCAGGTGGCATCGCAGCCCCTGAACGAATTTTGTAAGAATTTCTCTCTCTTTCACTGTCTTTGTTTCACGGGTTTTTAAAAGTAATTGATTTTTATAATGGGGTTTAGCTGCTTTGCACTGCTGTGTTTATGCCGCTTTACACCTACTTGACTCACTTACAGAGAGATATCAATACATAGGTTTTAAGATTCTTACTAGTCAGATATATTCTTGGGCGGTGAATAGGGGTTGTTGAGTCCAGTTCACTGAGCAAGGAGTAGGTCTTGTCTATTACATATTGGGTTTATGGAACGGTATCTGAGCTAATTTGAAACCCTTGTTTTATGCATCACCCCACCTCACCTTTCCCGTTAAGCAGCCATAGTGTGTTTTCTAAACGTGCGACTCTGTTCTGTTTTGTAATTCAGTTCAAGGGTAGCGGTTTTTACATTCCCTCTGTAAGTGATATCTTATGATAAGTGTCTTTTTCTGTGTGACTTATTTCACTTAGAATCGTCGTACCTAAATCCACTCATCATGCTGCTCCTAGCCTTATGACGTTGATTTCATGGCTGAGTGATATTCCATTGTACATAAGGACCACAACTTCTTTATCCATTCTTCTCTTTCCTGGGATGTTTCAGGTGTAACGAAGTGGAGGTTCTTGTCAACAGAGCAGCCCTAAACTTTGGGGTGCCTGTGTCTTGCTGATTTTTAGTTTTCCCAATTTATACGCCCATGAGTGGAAGTGCCCTATGCTCTCTAAGCTGAGTTTTTTAGATGTTTCAGGACACACCGTACACTTCTCCAGAGTGGCTGTTGGCAATTTACAGCCCGCCCATCAGCGTAGCAAGGCTCCCATTTCTCCATGGCCTGTCCTGCATTTCTGGTTTTGACACTTTATTCAGCATGGCCCTTTTGACCGATGGGAAGCGAGACTTCTTTGTAGCGCTGATTTGCCTTTCCAGGTTGCTTGGTTGGCCAAAAAGGGCGTATGCGTTTTTTCCTGAATATATTCAGGAAAAAACGCATACGCCCTTTTTGGCCAAGGGCATCATTGTCGAGGTTTTGCCGCTTTTCCTGTGCTTTAAAGGTGATTCGAATCTACCTCCTGAAATCGGTTTCCTGCAATTCTGCCTTGCTTTCAAATCCTCTTCGTAGCCTTCCCTCCATATATTTGTGGACGAGAGTTATCATTTCTACCTTTGCAGGTTTGTGAATTGCAGTGCCCCTGAGCTCCATTTTTCAACTCGCTTTCTTGGGAGCTGGCCGCAAAAGCGCAGGATTGCTTCAGGCCCTATTCTGGCTCCGGGCGGCAGGCTGAGCCTGTGGTTAATTCTGCTACCTGATGGGAAAATAGAGTGACCTCTGCCTGTCCCAACACCTAGAGCTAGTCTCTCATTGGTTCCCCCTCTTCCCGTTCATCCTCAGGACAAATTGCAACGTGTACGGAACAGGAGGTTAAAGGCGCTGATTCTCCAAGGAGGGAGATTGCTAGTAAAGAGGCTGGAATGGCGAACCGGAGCACAAGGAGATGAGAAATGAGGTGCGTTTTAGAAACCTTTCCCGGTCACACGGTGTACCATCTTCTGGGTTTCTCGTGCATGTTTTCGACGTAGGAAGATGCCCTTGACCCTGGAGATTTGGGACCCATGGGATGGGTACCACGCCGTATTACTTTAAAGGGTCTGCGTTTGCTCACCCAACCTCACCAAACCTCTCAGCCCCAAGAGTGTCCACCCTTATGTCTCAGTCATCTGTGGGTCTAGATATGGTCAATCCAGGTGGCATCGCAGCCCCTGAACGAATTTTGTAAGAATTTCTCTCTCTTTCACTGTCTTTGTTTCACGGGTTTTTAAAACTAATTGATTTTTATAATAGGGTTTAGCTGCTTGGCACTGCTGTGTTTATGCCGCTTTTCACCCACTTGACTCACTTACAGAGAGATATCAATACATAGGTTTTAAGATTCTTACTAGTCAGATATATTCTTGGGCGGTGAATAGGGGGCGTTGAGTCCAGTTCACTGAGCAAGGAGTAGGTCTTGTCTATTACATATTGGGTTTATGGAACGGTATCTGAGCTAATTTGAAACCCTTGTTTTATGCATCACCCCACCTCACCTTTCCCGTTAAGCAGCCATAGTGTGTTTTCTAAACGTGCGACTCTGTTCTGTTTTGTAATTCAGTTCAAGGGTAGCGGTTTTTACATTCTCTCTGTAAGTGATATCTTATGATAAGTGTCTTTTTCTGTGTGACTTATTTCACTTAGAATCGTCGTACCTAAATCCACTCATCATGCTGCTCCTAGCCTTATGACGTTGATTTCATGGCTGAGTGATATTCCATTGTACATAAGGACCACAACTTCTTTATCCATTCTTCTCTTTCCTGGGATATTTAAGGTGTAACGAAGTGGAGGTTCTTGTCAACAGAGCAGCCCTAAACTTTGGGGTGCCTGTGTCTTGCTGATTTTTAGTTTTCCCAATTTATACGCCCATGAGTGGAAGTGCCCTATGCTCTCTAAGCTGAGTTTTTTAGATGTTTCAGGACACACCGTACACTTCTCCAGAGTGGCTGTTGGCAATTTACAGCCCACCCATTAGCGTAGCAAGGCTCCCATTTCTCCATGGCCTGTCCTGCATTTCTGGTTTTGACACTTTATTCAGCATGGCCCTTTTGACCGATGGGAAGCAAGACTTCTTTGTAGCGCTGATTTGCCTTTCCAGGTTGCTTGGTTGGCCAAAAAGGGCGTATGCGTTTTTTCCTGAATATATTCAGGAAAAAACGCATACGCCCTTTTTGGCCAAGGGCATCATTGTCGAGGTTTTGCCGCTTTTCCTGTGCTTTAAAGGCGATTCGAATCTACCTCCTGAAATCTGTTTCCTGCAATTCTACCTTGCTTTCAAATCCTCTTCGTAGCCTTCCCTCCATATATTTGTGGACGAGAGTTATCATTTCTAACTCTGCAGGTTTGTGAATTGCAGTGCCCCTGAGCTCCATTTTTCAACTCGCTTTCTTGGGAGCTGGCCGCAAAAGCGCAGGATTGCTTCAGGCCCTATTCTGGCTCCGGGCGGCAGGCTGAGCCTGTGGTTAATTCTTCTTCCTGATGGGAAAATAGAGTGACCTGTGCCTGTCCCAGCACCTAGAGCTAGTCTCTCATTGGTTCCCCCTCTTCCCGTTCATCCTCAGGACAAATTGCAACGTGTACGGAACAGGAGGTTAAAGGTGCTGATTCTCCCAGGAGGGAGATTGCTAGTAAAGCGGCTGGAATGGCGAACCGGAGCACAAGGAGATGAGAAATGAGGTGCGTTTTAGAAACCTTTCCCGGTCACACGGTGTACCATCTTCTGGGTTGCTCGTGCATGTTTTCGACGTAGGAAGATGCCCTTGAACCTGGAGATTTGGGACCCATGGGATGGGTACCACGCCGTATTACTTTAAAGGGTCTGCGTTAGCTCACCCAACCTCACCAAACCTCTCAGCCCCAAGAGTGTCCACCCTTATGTCTCAGTCATCTGTGGGTCTAGATATGGTCAATCCAGGTGGCATCGCAGCCCCTGAACGAATTTTGTAAGAATTTCTCTCTCTTTCACTGTCTTTGTTTCACGGGTTTTTAAAAGTAATTGATTTTTATAATGGGGTTTAGCTGCTTTGCACTGCTGTGTTTATGCCGCTTTACACCTACTTGACTCACTTACAGAGAGATATCAATACATAGGTTTTAAGATTCTTACTAGTCAGATATATTCTTGGGCGGTGAATAGGGGTTGTTGAGTCCAGTTCACTGAGCAAGGAGTAGGTCTTGTCTATTACATATTGGGTTTATGGAACGGTATCTGAGCTAATTTGAAACCCTTGTTTTATGCATCACCCCACCTCACCTTTCCCGTTAAGCAGCCATAGTGTGTTTTCTAAACGTGCGACTCTGTTCTGTTTTGTAATTCAGTTCAAGGGTAGCGGTTTTTACATTCCCTCTGTAAGTGATATCTTATGATAAGTGTCTTTTTCTGTGTGACTTATTTCACTTAGAATCGTCGTACCTAAATCCACTCATCATGCTGCTCCTAGCCTTATGACGTTGATTTCATGGCTGAGTGATATTCCATTGTACATAAGGACCACAACTTCTTTATCCATTCTTCTCTTTCCTGGGATGTTTCAGGTGTAACGAAGTGGAGGTTCTTGTCAACAGAGCAGCCCTAAACTTTGGGGTGCCTGTGTCTTGCTGATTTTTAGTTTTCCCAATTTATACGCCCATGAGTGGAAGTGCCCTATGCTCTCTAAGCTGAGTTTTTTAGATGTTTCAGGACACACCGTACACTTCTCCAGAGTGGCTGTTGGCAATTTACAGCCCGCCCATCAGCGTAGCAAGGCTCCCATTTCTCCATGGCCTGTCCTGCATTTCTGGTTTTGACATTTTATTCAGCATGGCCCTTTTGACCGATGGGAAGCGAGACTTCTTTGTAGCGCTGATTTGCCTTTCCAGGTTGCTTGGTTGGCCAAAAAGGGCGTATGCGTTTTTTCCTGAATATATTCAGGAAAAAACGCATACGCCCTTTTTGGCCAAGGGCATCATTGTCGAGGTTTTGCCGCTTTTCCTGTGCTTTAAAGGTGATTCGAATCTACCTCCTGAAATCGGTTTCCTGCAATTCTGCCTTGCTTTCAAATCCTCTTCGTAGCCTTCCCTCCATATATTTGTGGACGAGAGTTATCATTTCTACCTTTGCAGGTTTGTGAATTGCAGTGCCCCTGAGCTCCATTTTTCAACTCGCTTTCTTGGGAGCTGGCCGCAAAAGCGCAGGATTGCTTCAGGCCCTATTCTGGCTCCGGGCGGCAGGCTGAGCCTGTGGTTAATTCTGCTACCTGATGGGAAAATAGAGTGACCTCTGCCTGTCCCAACACCTAGAGCTAGTCTCTCATTGGTTCCCCCTCTTCCCGTTCATCCTCAGGACAAATTGCAACGTGTACGGAACAGGAGGTTAAAGGCGCTGATTCTCCAAGGAGGGAGATTGCTAGTAAAGAGGCTGGAATGGCGAACCGGAGCACAAGGAGATGAGAAATGAGGTGCGTTTTAGAAACCTTTCCCGGTCACACGGTGTACCATCTTCTGGGTTTCTCGTGCATGTTTTCGACGTAGGAAGATGCCCTTGACCCTGGAGATTTGGGACCCATGGGATGGGTACCACGCCGTATTACTTTAAAGGGTCTGCGTTTGCTCACCCAACCTCACCAAACCTCTCAGCCCCAAGAGTGTCCACCCTTATGTCTCAGTCATCTGTGGGTCTAGATATGGTCAATCCAGGTGGCATCGCAGCCCCTGAACGAATTTTGTAAGAATTTCTCTCTCTTTCACTGTCTTTGTTTCACGGGTTTTTAAAACTAATTGATTTTTATAATAGGGTTTAGCTGCTTGGCACTGCTGTGTTTATGCCGCTTTTCACCCACTTGACTCACTTACAGAGAGATATCAATACATAGGTTTTAAGATTCTTACTAGTCAGATATATTCTTGGGCGGTGAATAGGGGGCGTTGAGTCCAGTTCACTGAGCAAGGAGTAGGTCTTGTCTATTACATATTGGGTTTATGGAACGGTATCTGAGCTAATTTGAAACCCTTGTTTTATGCATCACCCCACCTCACCTTTCCCGTTAAGCAGCCATAGTGTGTTTTCTAAACGTGCGACTCTGTTCTGTTTTGTAATTCAGTTCAAGGGTAGCGGTTTTTACATTCTCTCTGTAAGTGATATCTTATGATAAGTGTCTTTTTCTGTGTGACTTATTTCACTTAGAATCGTCGTACCTAAATCCACTCATCATGCTGCTCCTAGCCTTATGACGTTGATTTCATGGCTGAGTGATATTCCATTGTACATAAGGACCACAACTTCTTTATCCATTCTTCTCTTTCCTGGGATGTTTAAGGTGTAACGAAGTGGAGGTTCTTGTCAACAGAGCAGCCCTAAACTTTGGGGTGCCTGTGTCTTGCTGATTTTTAGTTTTCCCAATTTATACGCCCATGAGTGGAAGTGCCCTATGCTCTCTAAGCTGAGTTTTTTAGATGTTTCAGGACACACCGTACACTTCTCCAGAGTGGCTGTTGGCAATTTACAGCCCGCCCATCAGCGTAGCAAGGCTCCCATTTCTCCATGGCCTGTCCTGCATTTCTGGTTTTGACACTTTATTCAGCATGGCCCTTTTGACCGATGGGAAGCGAGACTTCTTTGTAGCGCTGATTTGCCTTTCCAGGTTGCTTGGTTGGCCAAAAAGGGCGTATGCGTTTTTTCCTGAATATATTCAGGAAAAAACGCATACGCCCTTTTTGGCCAAGGGCATCATTGTCGAGGTTTTGCCGCTTTTCCTGTGCTTTAAAGGCGATTCGAATCTACCTCCTGAAATCTGTTTCCTGCAATTCTGCCTTGCTTTCAAATCCTCTTCGTAGCCTTCCCTCCATATATTTGTGGACGAGAGTTATCATTTCTAACTCTGCAGGTTTGTGAATTGCAGTGCCCCTGAGCTCCATTTTTCAACTCGCTTTCTTGGGAGCTGGCCGCAAAAGTGCAGGATTGCTTCAGGCCCTATTCTGGCTCCGGGCGGCAGGCTGAGCCTGTGGTTAATTCTGCTTCCTGATGGGAAAATAGAGTGACCTGTGCCTGTCCCAACACCTAGAGCTAGTCTCTCATTGGTTCCCCCTCTTCCCGTTCATCCTCAGGACAAATTGCAACGTGTTCGGAACAGGAGGTTAAAGGTGCTGATTCTCCCAGGAGGGAGATTGCTAGTAAAGCGGCTGGAATGGCGAACCGGAGCACAAGGAGATGAGAAATGAGGTGCGTTTTAGAAACCTTTCCCGGTCACACGGTGTATCATCTTCTGGGTTGCTCGTGCATGTTTTTGACGTAGGACGATGCCCTTGAACCTGGAGATTTGGGACCCATGGGATGGGTACCACGCCGTATTACTTTAAAGGGTCTGCGTTAGCTCACCCAACCTCACCAAAGCTCTCAGCCCCAAGAGTGTCCTCCCTTATGTCTCAATCAGCTGTGGGTCTAGATATGGTCAATCCAGGTGGCATCGCAGCCCCTGAACGAATTTTGTAAGAATTTCTCTCTCTTTCACTGTCTTTGTTTGACGGGTTTTTAAAAGTAATTGATTTTTATAATAGGGTTTAGCTGCTTTGCACTGCTGTGTTTATGCCGCTCTACACCCACTTGACTCACTTACAGAGAGATATCAATACATAGGTTTTAAGATTCTTACTAGTCAGATATATTCTTGGGCGGTGAATAGGGGGCGTTGAGTCCAGTTCACTGAGCAAGGAGTAGGTCTTGTCTATTACATATTGGGTTTATGGAACGGTATCTGAGCTAATTTGAAACCCTTGTTTTATGCATCACCCCACCTCACCTTTCCCGTTAAGCAGCCATAGTGTGTTTTCTAAACGTGCGACTCTGTTCTGTTTTGTAATTCAGTTCAAGGGTAGCGGTTTTTACATTCCCTCTGTAAGTGATATCTTATGATAAGTGTCTTTTTCTGTGTGACTTATTTCACTTAGAATCGTCGTACCTAAATCCACTCATCATGCTGCTCCTAGCCTTATGACGTTGATTTCATGGCTGAGTGATATTCCATTGTACATAAGGACCACAACTTCTTTATCCATTCTTCTCTTTCCTGGGATGTTTAAGGTGTAACGAAGTGGAGGTTCTTATCAACAGAGCAGCCCTAAACTTTGGGGTGTCTGTGTCTTGCTGATTTTTAGTTTTCCCAATTTATACGCCCATGAGTGGAAGTGCCCTATGCTCTCTAAGCTGAGTTTTTTAGATGTTTCAGGACACACCGTACACTTCTCCAGAGTGGCTGTTGGCAATTTACAGCCCGCCCATCAGCGTAGCAAGGCTCCCATTTCTCCATGGCCTGTCCTGCATTTCTGGTTTTGACACTTTATTCAGCATGGCCCTTTTGACCGATGGGAAGCGAGACTTCTTTGTAGCGCTGATTTGCCTTTCCAGGTTGCTTGGTTGGCCAAAAAGGGCGTATGCGTTTTTTCCTGAATATATTCAGGAAAAAACGCATACGCCCTTTTTGGCCAAGGGCATCATTGTCGAGGTTTTGCCGCTTTTCCTGTGCTTTAAAGGCGATTCGAATCTACCTCCTGAAATCGGTTTCCTGCAATTCTGCCTTGCTTTCAAATCCTCTTCGTAGCCTTCCCTCCATATATTTGTGGACGAGAGTTATCATTTCTAACTCTGCAGGTTTGTGAATTGCAGTGCCCCTGAGCTCCATTTTTCAACTCGCTTTCTTGGGAGCTGGCCACAAAAGCGCAGGATTGCTTCAGGCCCTATTCTGGCTCCGGGCGGCAGGCTGAGCCTGTGGTTAATTCTGCTACCTGATGGGAAAATAGAGTGACCTGTGCCTGTCCCAACACCTAGAGCTAGTCTCTCATTGGTTCCCCCTCTTCCCGTTCATCCTCAGGACAAATTGCAACGTGTACGGAACAGGAGGTTAAAGGCGCTGATTCTCCAAGGAGGGAGATTGCTAGTAAAGCGGCTGGAATGGCGAACCGGAGCACAAGGAGATGAGAAATGAGGTGCGTTTTAGAAACCTTTCCCGGTCACACGGTGTACCATCTTCTGGGTTTCTCGTGCATGTTTTCAACGTAGGAAGATGCCCTTGACCCTGGAGATTTGGGACCCATGGGATGGGTACCACGCCGTATTACTTTACAGGGTCTGTGTTAGCTCACCCAACCTCACCAAACCTCTCAGCCCCAAGAGTGTCCACCCTTATGTCTCAATCAGCTGTGGGTCTAGATATGGTCAATCCAGGTGGCATCGCAGCCCCTGAACGAATTTTGTAAGAATTTCTCTCTCTTTCACTGTCTTTGTTTCACGGGTTTTTAAAAGTAATTGATTTTTATAATAGGGTTTAGCTGCTTTGCACTGCTGTGTTTATGCCGCTTTTCACCCACTTGACTCACTTACAGAGAGATATCAATACATAGGTTTTAAGATTCTTACTAGTCAGATATATTCTTGGGCGGTGAATAGGGGGCGTTGAGTCCAGTTCACTGAGCAAGGAGTAGGTCTTGTCTATTACATATTGGGTTTATGGAACGGTATCTGAGCTAATTTGAAACCCTTGTTTTATGCATCACCCCACCTCACCTTTCCCGTTAAGCAGCCATAGTGTGTTTTCTAAACGTGCGACTCTGTTCTGTTTTGTAATTCAGTTCAAGGGTAGCGGTTTTTACATTCTCTCTGTAAGTGATACCTTATGATAAGTGTCTTTTTCTGTGTGACTTATTTCACTTAGAATCGTCGTACCTAAATCCACTCATCATGCTGCTCCTAGCCTTATGACGTTGATTTCATGGCTGAGTGATATTCCATTGTACATAAGGACCACAACTTCTTTATCCATTCTTCTCTTTCCTGGGATGTTTAAGGTGTAATGAAGTGGAGGTTCTTGTCAACAGAGCAGCCCTAAACTTTGGAGTGCCTGTGTCTTGCTGATTTTTAGTTTTCCCAATTTATACGCCCATGAGTGGAAGTGCCCTATGCTCTCTAAGCTGAGTTTTTTAGATGTTTCAGGACACACCGTACACTTCTCCAGAGTGGCTGTTGGCAATTTACAGCCCGCCCATCAGCGTAGCAAGGCTCCCATTTCTCCATGGCCTGTCCTGCATTTCTGGTTTTGACACTTTATTCAGCATGGCCCTTTTGACCGATGGGAAGCGAGACTTCTTTGTAGCGCTGATTTGCCTTTCCAGGTTGCTTGGTTGGCCAAAAAGGGCGTATGCGTTTTTTCCTGAATATATTCAGGAAAAAACGCATACGCCCTTTTTGGCCAAGGGCATCATTGTCGAGGTTTTGCCGCTTTTCCTGTGCTTTAAAGGCGATTCGAATCTACCTCCTGAAATCTGTTTCCTGCAATTCTGCCTTGCTTTCAAATCCTCATCGTTGCCTTCCTTCCATATATTTGTGGACGAGAGTTATCATTTCTACCTCTGCAGGTTTGTGAATTGCAGTGCCCCTGAGCTCCATTTTTTAACTCGTTTTCTTGGGAGCTGGCCGCAAAAGCGCAGGATTGCTTCAGGCCCTATTCTGGCTCCGGGCGGCAGGCTGAGCCTGTCGTTAATTCTTCTTCCTGATGGGAAAATAGAGTGACTTGTGCCTGTCCCAAAACCTAGAGCTAGTCTCTCATTGGTTCCCCCTCTTCCCGTTCATCCTCAGGACAAATTGCAACCTGTACGGAACAGGAGGTTAAAGGTGCTGATTCTCCCAGGAGGGAGATTGCTAGTAAAGCGGCTGGAATGGCGAACCGGAGCACAAGGAGATGAGAAATGAGGTGCGTTTTAGAAACCTTTCCCGGTCACACGGTGTACCATCTTCTGGGTTTCTCGTGCATGTTTTCGATGTAGGAAGATGCCCTTGAACCTGGAGATTTGGGACCCATGGGATGGGTACCACGCCGTATTACTTTAAAGGGTCTGCGTTTGCTCACCCAACCTCACCAAACCTCTCAGCCCCAAGAGTGTCCACCCTTATGTCTCAGTCATCTGTGGGTCTAGATATGGTCAATCCAGGTGGCATCGCAGCCCCTGAACGAATTTTGTAAGAATTTCTCTCTCTTTCACTGTCTTTGTTTCACGGGTTTTTAAAAGTAATTGATTTTTATAATGGGGTTTAGCTGCTTTGCACTGCTGTGTTTATGCCGCTTTACACCTACTTGACTCACTTACAGAGAGATATCAATACATAGGTTTTAAGATTCTTACTAGTCAGATATATTCTTGGGCGGTGAATAGGGGTTGTTGAGTCCAGTTCACTGAGCAAGGAGTAGGTCTTGTCTATTACATATTGGGTTTATGGAACGGTATCTGAGCTAATTTGAAACCCTTGTTTTATGCATCACCCCACCTCACCTTTCCCGTTAAGCAGCCATAGTGTGTTTTCTAAACGTGCGACTCTGTTCTGTTTTGTAATTCAGTTCAAGGGTAGCGGTTTTTACATTCCCTCTGTAAGTGATATCTTATGATAAGTGTCTTTTTCTGTGTGACTTATTTCACTTAGAATCGTCGTACCTAAATCCACTCATCATGCTGCTCCTAGCCTTATGACGTTGATTTCATGGCTGAGTGATATTCCATTGTACATAAGGACCACAACTTCTTTATCCATTCTTCTCTTTCCTGGGATGTTTCAGGTGTAACGAAGTGGAGGTTCTTGTCAACAGAGCAGCCCTAAACTTTGGGGTGCCTGTGTCTTGCTGATTTTTAGTTTTCCCAATTTATACGCCCATGAGTGGAAGTGCCCTATGCTCTCTAAGCTGAGTTTTTTAGATGTTTCAGGACACACCGTACACTTCTCCAGAGTGGCTGTTGGCAATTTACAGCCCGCCCATCAGCGTAGCAAGGCTCCCATTTCTCCATGGCCTGTCCTGCATTTCTGGTTTTGACATTTTATTCAGCATGGCCCTTTTGACCGATGGGAAGTGAGACTTCTTTGTAGCGCTGATTTGCCTTTCCAGGTTGCTTGGTTGGCCAAAAAGGGCGTATGCGTTTTTTCCTGAATATATTCAGGAAAAAACGCATACGCCCTTTTTGGCCAAGGGCATCATTGTCGAGGTTTTGCCGCTTTTCCTGTGCTTTAAAGGCGATTCGAATCTACCTCCTGAAATCTGTTTCCTGCAATTCTGCCTTGCTTTCAAATCCTCTTCGTAGCCTTCCCTCCATATATTTGTGGACGAGAGTTATCATTTCTAACTCTGCAGGTTTGTGAATTGCAGTGCCCCTGAGCTCCATTTTTCAACTCGCTTTCTTGGGAGCTGGCCGCAAAAGCGCAGGATTGCTTCAGACCCTATTCTGGCTCCGGGCGGCAGGCTGAGCCTGTGTTTAATTCTGCTACCTGATGGGAAAATAGAGTGACCTGTGCCTGTCCCAACACCTAGAGCTAGTCTCTCATTGGTTCCCCCTCTTCCCGTTCATCCTCAGGACAAATTGCAACGTGTACGGAACAGGAGGTTAAAGGCGCTGATTCTCCAAGGAGGGAGATTGCTAGTAAAGCGGCTGGAATGGCGAACCGGAGCACAAGGAGATGAGAAATGAGGTGCGTTTTAGAAACCTTTCCCGGTCACACGGTGTACCATCTTCTGGGTTTCTCGTGCATGTTTTCGACGTAGGAAGATGCCCTTGAACCTGGAGATTTGGGACCCATGGGATGGGTACCACGCCGTATTACTTTAAAGGGTCTGCGTTAGCTCACCCAACCTCACCAAACCTCTCAGCCCCAAGAGTGTCCACCCTTATGTCTCAGTCATCTGTGGGTCTAGATATGGTCAATCCAGGTGGCATCGCAGCCCCTGAACGAATTTTGTAAGAATTTCTCTCTCTTTCACTGTCTTTGTTTCACGGGTTTTTAAAAGTAATTGATTTTTATAATGGGGTTTAGCTGCTTTGCACTGCTGTGTTTATGCCGCTTTACACCTACTTGACTCACTTACAGAGAGATATCAATACATAGGTTTTAAGATTCTTACTAGTCAGATATATTCTTGGGCGGTGAATAGGGGTTGTTGAGTCCAGTTCACTGAGCAAGGAGTAGGTCTTGTCTATTACATATTGGGTTTATGGAACGGTATCTGAGCTAATTTGAAACCCTTGTTTTATGCATCACCCCACCTCACCTTTCCCGTTAAGCAGCCATAGTGTGTTTTCTAAACGTGCGACTCTGTTCTGTTTTGTAATTCAGTTCAAGGGTAGCGGTTTTTACATTCCCTCTGTAAGTGATATCTTATGATAAGTGTCTTTTTCTGTGTGACTTATTTCACTTAGAATCGTCGTACCTAAATCCACTCATCATGCTGCTCCTAGCCTTATGACGTTGATTTCATGGCTGAGTGATATTCCATTGTACATAAGGACCACAACTTCTTTATCCATTCTTCTCTTTCCTGGGATGTTTCAGGTGTAACGAAGTGGAGGTTCTTGTCAACAGAGCAGCCCTAAACTTTGGGGTGCCTGTGTCTTGCTGATTTTTAGTTTTCCCAATTTATACGCCCATGAGTGGAAGTGCCCTATGCTCTCTAAGCTGAGTTTTTTAGATGTTTCAGGACACACCGTACACTTCTCCAGAGTGGCTGTTGGCAATTTACAGCCCGCCCATCAGCGTAGCAAGGCTCCCATTTCTCCATGGCCTGTCCTGCATTTCTGGTTTTGACACTTTATTCAGCATGGCCCTTTTGACCGATGGGAAGCGAGACTTCTTTGTAGCGCTGATTTGCCTTTCCAGGTTGCTTGGTTGGCCAAAAAGGGCGTATGCGTTTTTTCCTGAATATATTCAGGAAAAAACGCATACGCCCTTTTTGGCCAAGGGCATCATTGTCGAGGTTTTGCCGCTTTTCCTGTGCTTTAAAGGTGATTCGAATCTACCTCCTGAAATCGGTTTCCTGCAATTCTGCCTTGCTTTCAAATCCTCTTCGTAGCCTTCCCTCCATATATTTGTGGACGAGAGTTATCATTTCTACCTTTGCAGGTTTGTGAATTGCAGTGCCCCTGAGCTCCATTTTTCAACTCGCTTTCTTGGGAGCTGGCCGCAAAAGCGCAGGATTGCTTCAGGCCCTATTCTGGCTCCGGGCGGCAGGCTGAGCCTGTGGTTAATTCTGCTACCTGATGGGAAAATAGAGTGACCTCTGCCTGTCCCAACACCTAGAGCTAGTCTCTCATTGGTTCCCCCTCTTCCCGTTCATCCTCAGGACAAATTGCAACGTGTACGGAACAGGAGGTTAAAGGCGCTGATTCTCCAAGGAGGGAGATTGCTAGTAAAGAGGCTGGAATGGCGAACCGGAGCACAAGGAGATGAGAAATGAGGTGCGTTTTAGAAACCTTTCCCGGTCACACGGTGTACCATCTTCTGGGTTTCTCGTGCATGTTTTCGACGTAGGAAGATGCCCTTGACCCTGGAGATTTGGGACCCATGGGATGGGTACCACGCCGTATTACTTTAAAGGGTCTGCGTTTGCTCACCCAACCTCACCAAACCTCTCAGCCCCAAGAGTGTCCACCCTTATGTCTCAGTCATCTGTGGGTCTAGATATGGTCAATCCAGGTGGCATCGCAGCCCCTGAACGAATTTTGTAAGAATTTCTCTCTCTTTCACTGTCTTTGTTTCACGGGTTTTTAAAACTAATTGATTTTTATAATAGGGTTTAGCTGCTTGGCACTGCTGTGTTTATGCCGCTTTTCACCCACTTGACTCACTTACAGAGAGATATCAATACATAGGTTTTAAGATTCTTACTAGTCAGATATATTCTTGGGCGGTGAATAGGGGGCGTTGAGTCCAGTTCACTGAGCAAGGAGTAGGTCTTGTCTATTACATATTGGGTTTATGGAACGGTATCTGAGCTAATTTGAAACCCTTGTTTTATGCATCACCCCACCTCACCTTTCCCGTTAAGCAGCCATAGTGTGTTTTCTAAACGTGCGACTCTGTTCTGTTTTGTAATTCAGTTCAAGGGTAGCGGTTTTTACATTCTCTCTGTAAGTGATATCTTATGATAAGTGTCTTTTTCTGTGTGACTTATTTCACTTAGAATCGTCGTACCTAAATCCACTCATCATGCTGCTCCTAGCCTTATGACGTTGATTTCATGGCTGAGTGATATTCCATTGTACATAAGGACCACAACTTCTTTATCCATTCTTCTCTTTCCTGGGATGTTTAAGGTGTAACGAAGTGGAGGTTCTTGTCAACAGAGCAGCCCTAAACTTTGGGGTGCCTGTGTCTTGCTGATTTTTAGTTTTCCCAATTTATACGCCCATGAGTGGAAGTGCCCTATGCTCTCTAAGCTGAGTTTTTTAGATGTTTCAGGACACACCGTACACTTCTCCAGAGTGGCTGTTGGCAATTTACAGCCCGCCCATCAGCGTAGCAAGGCTCCCATTTCTCCATGGCCTGTCCTGCATTTCTGGTTTTGACACTTTATTCAGCATGGCCCTTTTGACCGATGGGAAGCGAGACTTCTTTGTAGCGCTGATTTGCCTTTCCAGGTTGCTTGGTTGGCCAAAAAGGGCGTATGCGTTTTTTCCTGAATATATTCAGGAAAAAACGCATACGCCCTTTTTGGCCAAGGGCATCATTGTCGAGGTTTTGCCGCTTTTCCTGTGCTTTAAAGGCGATTCGAATCTACCTCCTGAAATCTGTTTCCTGCAATTCTGCCTTGCTTTCAAATCCTCTTCGTAGCCTTCCCTCCATATATTTGTGGACGAGAGTTATCATTTCTAACTCTGCAGGTTTGTGAATTGCAGTGCCCCTGAGCTCCATTTTTCAACTCGCTTTCTTGGGAGCTGGCCGCAAAAGTGCAGGATTGCTTCAGGCCCTATTCTGGCTCCGGGCGGCAGGCTGAGCCTGTGGTTAATTCTGCTTCCTGATGGGAAAATAGAGTGACCTGTGCCTGTCCCAACACCTAGAGCTAGTCTCTCATTGGTTCCCCCTCTTCCCGTTCATCCTCAGGACAAATTGCAACGTGTTCGGAACAGGAGGTTAAAGGTGCTGATTCTCCCAGGAGGGAGATTGCTAGTAAAGCGGCTGGAATGGCAAACCGGAGCACAAGGAGATGAGAAATGAGGTGCGTTTTAGAAACCTTTCCCGGTCACACGGTGTATCATCTTCTGGGTTGCTCGTGCATGTTTTTGACGTAGGACGATGCCCTTGAACCTGGAGATTTGGGACCCATGGGATGGGTACCACGCCGTATTACTTTAAAGGGTCTGCGTTAGCTCACCCAACCTCACCAAAGCTCTCAGCCCCAAGAGTGTCCTCCCTTATGTCTCAATCAGCTGTGGGTCTAGATATGGTCAATCCAGGTGGCATCGCAGCCCCTGAACGAATTTTGTAAGAATTTCTCTCTCTTTCACTGTCTTTGTTTGACGGGTTTTTAAAAGTAATTGATTTTTATAATAGGGTTTAGCTGCTTTGCACTGCTGTGTTTATGCCGCTCTACACCCACTTGACTCACTTACAGAGAGATATCAATACATAGGTTTTAAGATTCTTACTAGTCAGATATATTCTTGGGCGGTGAATAGGGGGCGTTGAGTCCAGTTCACTGAGCAAGGAGTAGGTCTTGTCTATTACATATTGGGTTTATGGAACGGTATCTGAGCTAATTTGAAACCCTTGTTTTATGCATCACCCCACCTCACCTTTCCCGTTAAGCAGCCATAGTGTGTTTTCTAAACGTGCGACTCTGTTCTGTTTTGTAATTCAGTTCAAGGGTAGCGGTTTTTACATTCCCTCTGTAAGTGATATCTTATGATAAGTGTCTTTTTCTGTGTGACTTATTTCACTTAGAATCGTCGTACCTAAATCCACTCATCATGCTGCTCCTAGCCTTATGACGTTGATTTCATGGCTGAGTGATATTCCATTGTACATAAGGACCACAACTTCTTTATCCATTCTTCTCTTTCCTGGGATGTTTAAGGTGTAACGAAGTGGAGGTTCTTATCAACAGAGCAGCCCTAAACTTTGGGGTGTCTGTGTCTTGCTGATTTTTAGTTTTCCCAATTTATACGCCCATGAGTGGAAGTGCCCTATGCTCTCTAAGCTGAGTTTTTTAGATGTTTCAGGACACACCGTACACTTCTCCAGAGTGGCTGTTGGCAATTTACAGCCCGCCCATCAGCGTAGCAAGGCTCCCATTTCTCCATGGCCTGTCCTGCATTTCTGGTTTTGACACTTTATTCAGCATGGCCCTTTTGACCGATGGGAAGCGAGACTTCTTTGTAGCGCTGATTTGCCTTTCCAGGTTGCTTGGTTGGCCAAAAAGGGCGTATGCGTTTTTTCCTGAATATATTCAGGAAAAAACGCATACGCCCTTTTTGGCCAAGGGCATCATTGTCGAGGTTTTGCCGCTTTTCCTGTGCTTTAAAGGCGATTCGAATCTACCTCCTGAAATCGGTTTCCTGCAATTCTGCCTTGCTTTCAAATCCTCTTCGTAGCCTTCCCTCCATATATTTGTGGACGAGAGTTATCATTTCTAACTCTGCAGGTTTGTGAATTGCAGTGCCCCTGAGCTCCATTTTTCAACTCGCTTTCTTGGGAGCTGGCCACAAAAGCGCAGGATTGCTTCAGGCCCTATTCTGGCTCCGGGCGGCAGGCTGAGCCTGTGGTTAATTCTGCTACCTGATGGGAAAATAGAGTGACCTGTGCCTGTCCCAACACCTAGAGCTAGTCTCTCATTGGTTCCCCCTCTTCCCGTTCATCCTCAGGACAAATTGCAACGTGTACGGAACAGGAGGTTAAAGGCGCTGATTCTCCAAGGAGGGAGATTGCTAGTAAAGCGGCTGGAATGGCGAACCGGAGCACAAGGAGATGAGAAATGAGGTGCGTTTTAGAAACCTTTCCCGGTCACACGGTGTACCATCTTCTGGGTTTCTCGTGCATGTTTTCAACGTAGGAAGATGCCCTTGACCCTGGAGATTTGGGACCCATGGGATGGGTACCACGCCGTATTACTTTACAGGGTCTGTGTTAGCTCACCCAACCTCACCAAACCTCTCAGCCCCAAGAGTGTCCACCCTTATGTCTCAATCAGCTGTGGGTCTAGATATGGTCAATCCAGGTGGCATCGCAGCCCCTGAACGAATTTTGTAAGAATTTCTCTCTCTTTCACTGTCTTTGTTTCACGGGTTTTTAAAAGTAATTGATTTTTATAATAGGGTTTAGCTGCTTTGCACTGCTGTGTTTATGCCGCTTTTCACCCACTTGACTCACTTACAGAGAGATATCAATACATAGGTTTTAAGATTCTTACTAGTCAGATATATTCTTGGGCGGTGAATAGGGGGCGTTGAGTCCAGTTCACTGAGCAAGGAGTAGGTCTTGTCTATTACATATTGGGTTTATGGAACGGTATCTGAGCTAATTTGAAACCCTTGTTTTATGCATCACCCCACCTCACCTTTCCCGTTAAGCAGCCATAGTGTGTTTTCTAAACGTGCGACTCTGTTCTGTTTTGTAATTCAGTTCAAGGGTAGCGGTTTTTACATTCTCTCTGTAAGTGATACCTTATGATAAGTGTCTTTTTCTGTGTGACTTATTTCACTTAGAATCGTCGTACCTAAATCCACTCATCATGCTGCTCCTAGCCTTATGACGTTGATTTCATGGCTGAGTGATATTCCATTGTACATAAGGACCACAACTTCTTTATCCATTCTTCTCTTTCCTGGGATGTTTAAGGTGTAATGAAGTGGAGGTTCTTGTCAACAGAGCAGCCCTAAACTTTGGAGTGCCTGTGTCTTGCTGATTTTTAGTTTTCCCAATTTATACGCCCATGAGTGGAAGTGCCCTATGCTCTCTAAGCTGAGTTTTTTAGATGTTTCAGGACACACCGTACACTTCTCCAGAGTGGCTGTTGGCAATTTACAGCCCGCCCATCAGCGTAGCAAGGCTCCCATTTCTCCATGGCCTGTCCTGCATTTCTGGTTTTGACACTTTATTCAGCATGGCCCTTTTGACCGATGGGAAGCGAGACTTCTTTGTAGCGCTGATTTGCCTTTCCAGGTTGCTTGGTTGGCCAAAAAGGGCGTATGCGTTTTTTCCTGAATATATTCAGGAAAAAACGCATACGCCCTTTTTGGCCAAGGGCATCATTGTCGAGGTTTTGCCGCTTTTCCTGTGCTTTAAAGGCGATTCGAATCTACCTCCTGAAATCTGTTTCCTGCAATTCTGCCTTGCTTTCAAATCCTCATCGTTGCCTTCCTTCCATATATTTGTGGACGAGAGTTATCATTTCTACCTCTGCAGGTTTGTGAATTGCAGTGCCCCTGAGCTCCATTTTTTAACTCGTTTTCTTGGGAGCTGGCCGCAAAAGCGCAGGATTGCTTCAGGCCCTATTCTGGCTCCGGGCGGCAGGCTGAGCCTGTCGTTAATTCTTCTTCCTGATGGGAAAATAGAGTGACTTGTGCCTGTCCCAAAACCTAGAGCTAGTCTCTCATTGGTTCCCCCTCTTCCCGTTCATCCTCAGGACAAATTGCAACCTGTACGGAACAGGAGGTTAAAGGTGCTGATTCTCCCAGGAGGGAGATTGCTAGTAAAGCGGCTGGAATGGCGAACCGGAGCACAAGGAGATGAGAAATGAGGTGCGTTTTAGAAACCTTTCCCGGTCACACGGTGTACCATCTTCTGGGTTTCTCGTGCATGTTTTCGATGTAGGAAGATGCCCTTGAACCTGGAGATTTGGGACCCATGGGATGGGTACCACGCCGTATTACTTTAAAGGGTCTGCGTTTGCTCACCCAACCTCACCAAACCTCTCAGCCCCAAGAGTGTCCACCCTTATGTCTCAGTCATCTGTGGGTCTAGATATGGTCAATCCAGGTGGCATCGCAGCCCCTGAACGAATTTTGTAAGAATTTCTCTCTCTTTCACTGTCTTTGTTTCACGGGTTTTTAAAAGTAATTGATTTTTATAATGGGGTTTAGCTGCTTTGCACTGCTGTGTTTATGCCGCTTTACACCTACTTGACTCACTTACAGAGAGATATCAATACATAGGTTTTAAGATTCTTACTAGTCAGATATATTCTTGGGCGGTGAATAGGGGTTGTTGAGTCCAGTTCACTGAGCAAGGAGTAGGTCTTGTCTATTACATATTGGGTTTATGGAACGGTATCTGAGCTAATTTGAAACCCTTGTTTTATGCATCACCCCACCTCACCTTTCCCGTTAAGCAGCCATAGTGTGTTTTCTAAACGTGCGACTCTGTTCTGTTTTGTAATTCAGTTCAAGGGTAGCGGTTTTTACATTCCCTCTGTAAGTGATATCTTATGATAAGTGTCTTTTTCTGTGTGACTTATTTCACTTAGAATCGTCGTACCTAAATCCACTCATCATGCTGCTCCTAGCCTTATGACGTTGATTTCATGGCTGAGTGATATTCCATTGTACATAAGGACCACAACTTCTTTATCCATTCTTCTCTTTCCTGGGATGTTTCAGGTGTAACGAAGTGGAGGTTCTTGTCAACAGAGCAGCCCTAAACTTTGGGGTGCCTGTGTCTTGCTGATTTTTAGTTTTCCCAATTTATACGCCCATGAGTGGAAGTGCCCTATGCTCTCTAAGCTGAGTTTTTTAGATGTTTCAGGACACACCGTACACTTCTCCAGAGTGGCTGTTGGCAATTTACAGCCCGCCCATCAGCGTAGCAAGGCTCCCATTTCTCCATGGCCTGTCCTGCATTTCTGGTTTTGACATTTTATTCAGCATGGCCCTTTTGACCGATGGGAAGCGAGACTTCTTTGTAGCGCTGATTTGCCTTTCCAGGTTGCTTGGTTGGCCAAAAAGGGCGTATGCGTTTTTTCCTGAATATATTCAGGAAAAAACGCATACGCCCTTTTTGGCCAAGGGCATCATTGTCGAGGTTTTGCCGCTTTTCCTGTGCTTTAAAGGCGATTCGAATCTACCTCCTGAAATCTGTTTCCTGCAATTCTGCCTTGCTTTCAAATCCTCTTCGTAGCCTTCCCTCCATATATTTGTGGACGAGAGTTATCATTTCTAACTCTGCAGGTTTGTGAATTGCAGTGCCCCTGAGCTCCATTTTTCAACTCGCTTTCTTGGGAGCTGGCCGCAAAAGCGCAGGATTGCTTCAGGCCCTATTCTGGCTCCGGGCGGCAGGCTGAGCCTGTGTTTAATTCTGCTACCTGATGGGAAAATAGAGTGACCTGTGCCTGTCCCAACACCTAGAGCTAGTCTCTCATTGGTTCCCCCTCTTCCCGTTCATCCTCAGGACAAATTGCAACGTGTACGGAACAGGAGGTTAAAGGCGCTGATTCTCCAAGGAGGGAGATTGCTAGTAAAGCGGCTGGAATGGCGAACCGGAGCACAAGGAGATGAGAAATGAGGTGCGTTTTAGAAACCTTTCCCGGTCACACGGTGTACCATCTTCTGGGTTTCTCGTGCATGTTTTCGACGTAGGAAGATGCCCTTGAACCTGGAGATTTGGGACCCATGGGATGGGTACCACGCCGTATTACTTTAAAGGGTCTGCGTTTGCTCACCCAACCTCACCAAACCTCTCAGCCCCAAGAGTGTCCACCCTTATGTCTCAGTCATCTGTGGGTCTAGATATGGTCAATCCAGGTGGCATCGCAGCCCCTGAACGAATTTTGTAAGAATTTCTCTCTCTTTCACTGTCTTTGTTTCACGGGTTTTTAAAAGTAATTGATTTTTATAATAGGGTTTAGCTGCTTTGCACTGCTGTGTTTATGCCGCTTTTCACCCACTTGACTCACTTACAGAGAGATATCAATACATAGGTTTTAAGATTCTTACTAGTCAGATATATTCTTGGGCGGTGAATAGGGGGCGTTGAGTCCAGTTCACTGAGCAAGGAGTAGGTCTTGTCTATTACATATTGGGTTTATGGAACGGTATCTGAGCTAATTTGAAACCCTTGTTTTATGCATCACCCCACCTCACCTTTCCCGTTAAGCAGCCATAGTGTGTTTTCTAAACGTGCGACTCTGTTCTGTTTTGTAATTCAGTTCAAGGGTAGCGGTTTTTACATTCTCTCTGTAAGTGATATCTTATGATAAGTGTCTTTTTCTGTGTGACTTATTTCACTTAGAATCGTCGTACCTAAATCCACTCATCATGCTGCTCCTAGCCTTATGACGTTGATTTCATGGCTGAGTGATATTCCATTGTACATAAGGACCACAACTTCTTTATCCATTCTTCTCTTTCCTGGGATATTTAAGGTGTAACGAAGTGGAGGTTCTTGTCAACAGAGCAGCCCTAAACTTTGGGGTGCCTGTGTCTTGCTGATTTTTAGTTTTCCCAATTTATACGCCCATGAGTGGAAGTGCCCTATGCTCTCTAAGCTGAGTTTTTTAGATGTTTCAGGACACACCGTACACTTCTCCAGAGTGGCTGTTGGCAATTTACAGCCCACCCATTAGCGTAGCAAGGCTCCCATTTCTCCATGGCCTGTCCTGCATTTCTGGTTTTGACACTTTATTCAGCATGGCCCTTTTGACCGATGGGAAGCAAGACTTCTTTGTAGCGCTGATTTGCCTTTCCAGGTTGCTTGGTTGGCCAAAAAGGGCGTATGCGTTTTTTCCTGAATATATTCAGGAAAAAACGCATACGCCCTTTTTGGCCAAGGGCATCATTGTCGAGGTTTTGCCGCTTTTCCTGTGCTTTAAAGGCGATTCGAATCTACCTCCTGAAATCTGTTTCCTGCAATTCTACCTTGCTTTCAAATCCTCTTCGTAGCCTTCCCTCCATATATTTGTGGACGAGAGTTATCATTTCTAACTCTGCAGGTTTGTGAATTGCAGTGCCCCTGAGCTCCATTTTTCAACTCGCTTTCTTGGGAGCTGGCCGCAAAAGCGCAGGATTGCTTCAGGCCCTATTCTGGCTCCGGGCGGCAGGCTGAGCCTGTGGTTAATTCTTCTTCCTGATGGGAAAATAGAGTGACCTGTGCCTGTCCCAGCACCTAGAGCTAGTCTCTCATTGGTTCCCCCTCTTCCCGTTCATCCTCAGGACAAATTGCAACGTGTACGGAACAGGAGGTTAAAGGTGCTGATTCTCCCAGGAGGGAGATTGCTAGTAAAGCGGCTGGAATGGCGAACCGGAGCACAAGGAGATGAGAAATGAGGTGCGTTTTAGAAACCTTTCCCGGTCACACGGTGTACCATCTTCTGGGTTGCTCGTGCATGTTTTCGACGTAGGAAGATGCCCTTGAACCTGGAGATTTGGGACCCATGGGATGGGTACCACGCCGTATTACTTTAAAGGGTCTGCGTTAGCTCACCCAACCTCACCAAACCTCTCAGCCCCAAGAGTGTCCACCCTTATGTCTCAGTCATCTGTGGGTCTAGATATGGTCAATCCAGGTGGCATCGCAGCCCCTGAACGAATTTTGTAAGAATTTCTCTCTCTTTCACTGTCTTTGTTTCACGGGTTTTTAAAAGTAATTGATTTTTATAATGGGGTTTAGCTGCTTTGCACTGCTGTGTTTATGCCGCTTTACACCTACTTGACTCACTTACAGAGAGATATCAATACATAGGTTTTAAGATTCTTACTAGTCAGATATATTCTTGGGCGGTGAATAGGGGTTGTTGAGTCCAGTTCACTGAGCAAGGAGTAGGTCTTGTCTATTACATATTGGGTTTATGGAACGGTATCTGAGCTAATTTGAAACCCTTGTTTTATGCATCACCCCACCTCACCTTTCCCGTTAAGCAGCCATAGTGTGTTTTCTAAACGTGCGACTCTGTTCTGTTTTGTAATTCAGTTCAAGGGTAGCGGTTTTTACATTCCCTCTGTAAGTGATATCTTATGATAAGTGTCTTTTTCTGTGTGACTTATTTCACTTAGAATCGTCGTACCTAAATCCACTCATCATGCTGCTCCTAGCCTTATGACGTTGATTTCATGGCTGAGTGATATTCCATTGTACATAAGGACCACAACTTCTTTATCCATTCTTCTCTTTCCTGGGATGTTTCAGGTGTAACGAAGTGGAGGTTCTTGTCAACAGAGCAGCCCTAAACTTTGGGGTGCCTGTGTCTTGCTGATTTTTAGTTTTCCCAATTTATACGCCCATGAGTGGAAGTGCCCTATGCTCTCTAAGCTGAGTTTTTTAGATGTTTCAGGACACACCGTACACTTCTCCAGAGTGGCTGTTGGCAATTTATAGCCCGCCCATCAGCGTAGCAAGGCTCCCATTTCTCCATGGCCTGTCCTGCATTTCTGGTTTTGACACTTTATTCAGCATGGCCCTTTTGACCGATGGGAAGCGAGACTTCTTTGTAGCGCTGATTTGCCTTTCCAGGTTGCTTGGTTGGCCAAAAAGGGCGTATGCGTTTTTTCCTGAATATATTCAGGAAAAAACGCATACGCCCTTTTTGGCCAAGGGCATCATTGTCGAGGTTTTGCCGCTTTTCCTGTGCTTTAAAGGTGATTCGAATCTACCTCCTGAAATCGGTTTCCTGCAATTCTGCCTTGCTTTCAAATCCTCTTCGTAGCCTTCCCTCCATATATTTGTGGACGAGAGTTATCATTTCTACCTTTGCAGGTTTGTGAATTGCAGTGCCCCTGAGCTCCATTTTTCAACTCGCTTTCTTGGGAGCTGGCCGCAAAAGCGCAGGATTGCTTCAGGCCCTATTCTGGCTCCGGGCGGCAGGCTGAGCCTGTGGTTAATTCTGCTACCTGATGGGAAAATAGAGTGACCTCTGCCTGTCCCAACACCTAGAGCTAGTCTCTCATTGGTTCCCCCTCTTCCCGTTCATCCTCAGGACAAATTGCAACGTGTACGGAACAGGAGGTTAAAGGCGCTGATTCTCCAAGGAGGGAGATTGCTAGTAAAGAGGCTGGAATGGCGAACCGGAGCACAAGGAGATGAGAAATGAGGTGCGTTTTAGAAACCTTTCCCGGTCACACGGTGTACCATCTTCTGGGTTTCTCGTGCATGTTTTCGACGTAGGAAGATGCCCTTGACCCTGGAGATTTGGGACCCATGGGATGGGTACCACGCCGTATTACTTTAAAGGGTCTGCGTTTGCTCACCCAACCTCACCAAACCTCTCAGCCCCAAGAGTGTCCACCCTTATGTCTCAGTCATCTGTGGGTCTAGATATGGTCAATCCAGGTGGCATCGCAGCCCCTGAACGAATTTTGTAAGAATTTCTCTCTCTTTCACTGTCTTTGTTTCACGGGTTTTTAAAACTAATTGATTTTTATAATAGGGTTTAGCTGCTTGGCACTGCTGTGTTTATGCCGCTTTTCACCCACTTGACTCACTTACAGAGAGATATCAATACATAGGTTTTAAGATTCTTACTAGTCAGATATATTCTTGGGCGGTGAATAGGGGGCGTTGAGTCCAGTTCACTGAGCAAGGAGTAGGTCTTGTCTATTACATATTGGGTTTATGGAACGGTATCTGAGCTAATTTGAAACCCTTGTTTTATGCATCACCCCACCTCACCTTTCCCGTTAAGCAGCCATAGTGTGTTTTCTAAACGTGCGACTCTGTTCTGTTTTGTAATTCAGTTCAAGGGTAGCGGTTTTTACATTCTCTCTGTAAGTGATATCTTATGATAAGTGTCTTTTTCTGTGTGACTTATTTCACTTAGAATCGTCGTACCTAAATCCACTCATCATGCTGCTCCTAGCCTTATGACGTTGATTTCATGGCTGAGTGATATTCCATTGTACATAAGGACCACAACTTCTTTATCCATTCTTCTCTTTCCTGGGATGTTTAAGGTGTAACGAAGTGGAGGTTCTTGTCAACAGAGCAGCCCTAAACTTTGGGGTGCCTGTGTCTTGCTGATTTTTAGTTTTCCCAATTTATACGCCCATGAGTGGAAGTGCCCTATGCTCTCTAAGCTGAGTTTTTTAGATGTTTCAGGACACACCGTACACTTCTCCAGAGTGGCTGTTGGCAATTTACAGCCCGCCCATCAGCGTAGCAAGGCTCCCATTTCTCCATGGCCTGTCCTGCATTTCTGGTTTTGACACTTTATTCAGCATGGCCCTTTTGACCGATGGGAAGCGAGACTTCTTTGTAGCGCTGATTTGCCTTTCCAGGTTGCTTGGTTGGCCAAAAAGGGCGTATGCGTTTTTTCCTGAATATATTCAGGAAAAAACGCATACGCCCTTTTTGGCCAAGGGCATCATTGTCGAGGTTTTGCCGCTTTTCCTGTGCTTTAAAGGCGATTCGAATCTACCTCCTGAAATCTGTTTCCTGCAATTCTGCCTTGCTTTCAAATCCTCTTCGTAGCCTTCCCTCCATATATTTGTGGACGAGAGTTATCATTTCTAACTCTGCAGGTTTGTGAATTGCAGTGCCCCTGAGCTCCATTTTTCAACTCGCTTTCTTGGGAGCTGGCCGCAAAAGTGCAGGATTGCTTCAGGCCCTATTCTGGCTCCGGGCGGCAGGCTGAGCCTGTGGTTAATTCTGCTTCCTGATGGGAAAATAGAGTGACCTGTGCCTGTCCCAACACCTAGAGCTAGTCTCTCATTGGTTCCCCCTCTTCCCGTTCATCCTCAGGACAAATTGCAACGTGTTCGGAACAGGAGGTTAAAGGTGCTGATTCTCCCAGGAGGGAGATTGCTAGTAAAGCGGCTGGAATGGCGAACCGGAGCACAAGGAGATGAGAAATGAGGTGCGTTTTAGAAACCTTTCCCGGTCACACGGTGTATCATCTTCTGGGTTGCTCGTGCATGTTTTTGACGTAGGACGATGCCCTTGAACCTGGAGATTTGGGACCCATGGGATGGGTACCACGCCGTATTACTTTAAAGGGTCTGCGTTAGCTCACCCAACCTCACCAAAGCTCTCAGCCCCAAGAGTGTCCTCCCTTATGTCTCAATCAGCTGTGGGTCTAGATATGGTCAATCCAGGTGGCATCGCAGCCCCTGAACGAATTTTGTAAGAATTTCTCTCTCTTTCACTGTCTTTGTTTGACGGGTTTTTAAAAGTAATTGATTTTTATAATAGGGTTTAGCTGCTTTGCACTGCTGTGTTTATGCCGCTTTACACCCACTTGACTCACTTACAGAGAGATATCAATACATAGGTTTTAAGATTCTTACTAGTCAGATATATTCTTGGGCGGTGAATAGGGGGCGTTGAGTCCAGTTCACTGAGCAAGGAGTAGGTCTTGTCTATTACATATTGGGTTTATGGAACGGTATCTGAGCTAATTTGAAACCCTTGTTTTATGCATCACCCCACCTCACCTTTCCCGTTAAGCAGCCATAGTGTGTTTTCTAAACGTGCGACTCTGTTCTGTTTTGTAATTCAGTTCAAGGGTAGCGGTTTTTACATTCTCTCTGTAAGTGATATCTTATGATAAGTGTCTTTTTCTGTGTGACTTATTTCACTTAGAATCGTCGTACCTAAATCCACTCATCATGCTGCTCCTAGCCTTATGACGTTGATTTCATGGCTGAGTGATATTCCATTGTACATAAGGACCACAACTTCTTTATCCATTCTTCTCTTTCCTGGGATGTTTAAGGTGTAACGAAGTGGAGGTTCTTATCAACAGAGCAGCCCTAAACTTTGGGGTGTCTGTGTCTTGCTGATTTTTAGTTTTCCCAATTTATACGCCCATGAGTGGAAGTGCCCTATGCTCTCTAAGCTGAGTTTTTTAGATGTTTCAGGACACACCGTACACTTCTCCAGAGTGGCTGTTGGCAATTTACAGCCCGCCCATCAGCGTAGCAAGGCTCCCATTTCTCCATGGCCTGTCCTGCATTTCTGGTTTTGACACTTTATTCAGCATGGCCCTTTTGACCGATGGGAAGCGAGACTTCTTTGTAGCGCTGATTTGCCTTTCCAGGTTGCTTGGTTGGCCAAAAAGGGCGTATGCGTTTTTTCCTGAATATATTCAGGAAAAAACGCATACGCCCTTTTTGGCCAAGGGCATCATTGTCGAGGTTTTGCCGCTTTTCCTGTGCTTTAAAGGCGATTCGAATCTACCTCCTGAAATCGGTTTCCTGCAATTCTGCCTTGCTTTCAAATCCTCTTCGTAGCCTTCCCTCCATATATTTGTGGACGAGAGTTATCATTTCTAACTCTGCAGGTTTGTGAATTGCAGTGCCCCTGAGCTCCATTTTTCAACTCGCTTTCTTGGGAGCTGGCCACAAAAGCGCAGGATTGCTTCAGGCCCTATTCTGGCTCCGGGCGGCAGGCTGAGCCTGTGGTTAATTCTGCTACCTGATGGGAAAATAGAGTGACCTGTGCCTGTCCCAACACCTAGAGCTAGTCTCTCATTGGTTCCCCCTCTTCCCGTTCATCCTCAGGACAAATTGCAACGTGTACGGAACAGGAGGTTAAAGGTGCTGATTCTCCCAGGAGGGAGATTGCTAGTAAAGCGGCTGGAATGGCGAACCGGAGCACAAGGAGATGAGAAATGAGGTGCGTTTTAGAAACCTTTCCCGGTCACACGGTGTACCATCTTCTGGGTTGCTCGTGCATGTTTTCGACGTAGGAAGATGCCCTTGAACCTGGAGATTTGGGACCCATGGGATGGGTACCACGCCGTATTACTTTAAAGGGTCTGCGTTAGCTCACCCAACCTCACCAAACCTCTCAGCCCCAAGAGTGTCCACCCTTATGTCTCAGTCATCTGTGGGTCTAGATATGGTCAATCCAGGTGGCATCGCAGCCCCTGAACGAATTTTGTAAGAATTTCTCTCTCTTTCACTGTCTTTGTTTCACGGGTTTTTAAAAGTAATTGATTTTTATAATGGGGTTTAGCTGCTTTGCACTGCTGTGTTTATGCCGCTTTACACCTACTTGACTCACTTACAGAGAGATATCAATACATAGGTTTTAAGATTCTTACTAGTCAGATATATTCTTGGGCGGTGAATAGGGGTTGTTGAGTCCAGTTCACTGAGCAAGGAGTAGGTCTTGTCTATTACATATTGGGTTTATGGAACGGTATCTGAGCTAATTTGAAACCCTTGTTTTATGCATCACCCCACCTCACCTTTCCCGTTAAGCAGCCATAGTGTGTTTTCTAAACGTGCGACTCTGTTCTGTTTTGTAATTCAGTTCAAGGGTAGCGGTTTTTACATTCCCTCTGTAAGTGATATCTTATGATAAGTGTCTTTTTCTGTGTGACTTATTTCACTTAGAATCGTCGTACCTAAATCCACTCATCATGCTGCTCCTAGCCTTATGACGTTGATTTCATGGCTGAGTGATATTCCATTGTACATAAGGACCACAACTTCTTTATCCATTCTTCTCTTTCCTGGGATGTTTCAGGTGTAACGAAGTGGAGGTTCTTGTCAACAGAGCAGCCCTAAACTTTGGGGTGCCTGTGTCTTGCTGATTTTTAGTTTTCCCAATTTATACGCCCATGAGTGGAAGTGCCCTATGCTCTCTAAGCTGAGTTTTTTAGATGTTTCAGGACACACCGTACACTTCTCCAGAGTGGCTGTTGGCAATTTACAGCCCGCCCATCAGCGTAGCAAGGCTCCCATTTCTCCATGGCCTGTCCTGCATTTCTGGTTTTGACACTTTATTCAGCATGGCCCTTTTGACCGATGGGAAGCGAGACTTCTTTGTAGCGCTGATTTGCCTTTCCAGGTTGCTTGGTTGGCCAAAAAGGGCGTATGCGTTTTTTCCTGAATATATTCAGGAAAAAACGCATACGCCCTTTTTGGCCAAGGGCATCATTGTCGAGGTTTTGCCGCTTTTCCTGTGCTTTAAAGGTGATTCGAATCTACCTCCTGAAATCGGTTTCCTGCAATTCTGCCTTGCTTTCAAATCCTCTTCGTAGCCTTCCCTCCATATATTTGTGGACGAGAGTTATCATTTCTACCTTTGCAGGTTTGTGAATTGCAGTGCCCCTGAGCTCCATTTTTCAACTCGCTTTCTTGGGAGCTGGCCGCAAAAGCGCAGGATTGCTTCAGGCCCTATTCTGGCTCCGGGCGGCAGGCTGAGCCTGTGGTTAATTCTGCTACCTGATGGGAAAATAGAGTGACCTCTGCCTGTCCCAACACCTAGAGCTAGTCTCTCATTGGTTCCCCCTCTTCCCGTTCATCCTCAGGACAAATTGCAACGTGTACGGAACAGGAGGTTAAAGGCGCTGATTCTCCAAGGAGGGAGATTGCTAGTAAAGAGGCTGGAATGGCGAACCGGAGCACAAGGAGATGAGAAATGAGGTGCGTTTTAGAAACCTTTCCCGGTCACACGGTGTACCATCTTCTGGGTTTCTCGTGCATGTTTTCGACGTAGGAAGATGCCCTTGACCCTGGAGATTTGGGACCCATGGGATGGGTACCACGCCGTATTACTTTAAAGGGTCTGCGTTTGCTCACCCAACCTCACCAAACCTCTCAGCCCCAAGAGTGTCCACCCTTATGTCTCAGTCATCTGTGGGTCTAGATATGGTCAATCCAGGTGGCATCGCAGCCCCTGAACGAATTTTGTAAGAATTTCTCTCTCTTTCACTGTCTTTGTTTCACGGGTTTTTAAAACTAATTGATTTTTATAATAGGGTTTAGCTGCTTGGCACTGCTGTGTTTATGCCGCTTTTCACCCACTTGACTCACTTACAGAGAGATATCAATACATAGGTTTTAAGATTCTTACTAGTCAGATATATTCTTGGGCGGTGAATAGGGGGCGTTGAGTCCAGTTCACTGAGCAAGGAGTAGGTCTTGTCTATTACATATTGGGTTTATGGAACGGTATCTGAGCTAATTTGAAACCCTTGTTTTATGCATCACCCCACCTCACCTTTCCCGTTAAGCAGCCATAGTGTGTTTTCTAAACGTGCGACTCTGTTCTGTTTTGTAATTCAGTTCAAGGGTAGCGGTTTTTACATTCTCTCTGTAAGTGATATCTTATGATAAGTGTCTTTTTCTGTGTGACTTATTTCACTTAGAATCGTCGTACCTAAATCCACTCATCATGCTGCTCCTAGCCTTATGACGTTGATTTCATGGCTGAGTGATATTCCATTGTACATAAGGACCACAACTTCTTTATCCATTCTTCTCTTTCCTGGGATGTTTAAGGTGTAACGAAGTGGAGGTTCTTGTCAACAGAGCAGCCCTAAACTTTGGGGTGCCTGTGTCTTGCTGATTTTTAGTTTTCCCAATTTATACGCCCATGAGTGGAAGTGCCCTATGCTCTCTAAGCTGAGTTTTTTAGATGTTTCAGGACACACCGTACACTTCTCCAGAGTGGCTGTTGGCAATTTACAGCCCGCCCATCAGCGTAGCAAGGCTCCCATTTCTCCATGGCCTGTCCTGCATTTCTGGTTTTGACACTTTATTCAGCATGGCCCTTTTGACCGATGGGAAGCGAGACTTCTTTGTAGCGCTGATTTGCCTTTCCAGGTTGCTTGGTTGGCCAAAAAGGGCGTATGCGTTTTTTCCTGAATATATTCAGGAAAAAACGCATACGCCCTTTTTGGCCAAGGGCATCATTGTCGAGGTTTTGCCGCTTTTCCTGTGCTTTAAAGGCGATTCGAATCTACCTCCTGAAATCTGTTTCCTGCAATTCTGCCTTGCTTTCAAATCCTCTTCGTAGCCTTCCCTCCATATATTTGTGGACGAGAGTTATCATTTCTAACTCTGCAGGTTTGTGAATTGCAGTGCCCCTGAGCTCCATTTTTCAACTCGCTTTCTTGGGAGCTGGCCGCAAAAGTGCAGGATTGCTTCAGGCCCTATTCTGGCTCCGGGCGGCAGGCTGAGCCTGTGGTTAATTCTGCTTCCTGATGGGAAAATAGAGTGACCTGTGCCTGTCCCAACACCTAGAGCTAGTCTCTCATTGGTTCCCCCTCTTCCCGTTCATCCTCAGGACAAATTGCAACGTGTTCGGAACAGGAGGTTAAAGGTGCTGATTCTCCCAGGAGGGAGATTGCTAGTAAAGCGGCTGGAATGGCGAACCGGAGCACAAGGAGATGAGAAATGAGGTGCGTTTTAGAAACCTTTCCCGGTCACACGGTGTATCATCTTCTGGGTTGCTCGTGCATGTTTTTGACGTAGGACGATGCCCTTGAACCTGGAGATTTGGGACCCATGGGATGGGTACCACGCCGTATTACTTTAAAGGGTCTGCGTTAGCTCACCCAACCTCACCAAAGCTCTCAGCCCCAAGAGTGTCCTCCCTTATGTCTCAATCAGCTGTGGGTCTAGATATGGTCAATCCAGGTGGCATCGCAGCCCCTGAACGAATTTTGTAAGAATTTCTCTCTCTTTCACTGTCTTTGTTTGACGGGTTTTTAAAAGTAATTGATTTTTATAATAGGGTTTAGCTGCTTTGCACTGCTGTGTTTATGCCGCTTTACACCCACTTGACTCACTTACAGAGAGATATCAATACATAGGTTTTAAGATTCTTACTAGTCAGATATATTCTTGGGCGGTGAATAGGGGGCGTTGAGTCCAGTTCACTGAGCAAGGAGTAGGTCTTGTCTATTACATATTGGGTTTATGGAACGGTATCTGAGCTAATTTGAAACCCTTGTTTTATGCATCACCCCACCTCACCTTTCCCGTTAAGCAGCCATAGTGTGTTTTCTAAACGTGCGACTCTGTTCTGTTTTGTAATTCAGTTCAAGGGTAGCGGTTTTTACATTCTCTCTGTAAGTGATATCTTATGATAAGTGTCTTTTTCTGTGTGACTTATTTCACTTAGAATCGTCGTACCTAAATCCACTCATCATGCTGCTCCTAGCCTTATGACGTTGATTTCATGGCTGAGTGATATTCCATTGTACATAAGGACCACAACTTCTTTATCCATTCTTCTCTTTCCTGGGATGTTTAAGGTGTAACGAAGTGGAGGTTCTTATCAACAGAGCAGCCCTAAACTTTGGGGTGTCTGTGTCTTGCTGATTTTTAGTTTTCCCAATTTATACGCCCATGAGTGGAAGTGCCCTATGCTCTCTAAGCTGAGTTTTTTAGATGTTTCAGGACACACCGTACACTTCTCCAGAGTGGCTGTTGGCAATTTACAGCCCGCCCATCAGCGTAGCAAGGCTCCCATTTCTCCATGGCCTGTCCTGCATTTCTGGTTTTGACACTTTATTCAGCATGGCCCTTTTGACCGATGGGAAGCGAGACTTCTTTGTAGCGCTGATTTGCCTTTCCAGGTTGCTTGGTTGGCCAAAAAGGGCGTATGCGTTTTTTCCTGAATATATTCAGGAAAAAACGCATACGCCCTTTTTGGCCAAGGGCATCATTGTCGAGGTTTTGCCGCTTTTCCTGTGCTTTAAAGGCGATTCGAATCTACCTCCTGAAATCGGTTTCCTGCAATTCTGCCTTGCTTTCAAATCCTCTTCGTAGCCTTCCCTCCATATATTTGTGGACGAGAGTTATCATTTCTAACTCTGCAGGTTTGTGAATTGCAGTGCCCCTGAGCTCCATTTTTCAACTCGCTTTCTTGGGAGCTGGCCACAAAAGCGCAGGATTGCTTCAGGCCCTATTCTGGCTCCGGGCGGCAGGCTGAGCCTGTGGTTAATTCTGCTACCTGATGGGAAAATAGAGTGACCTGTGCCTGTCCCAACACCTAGAGCTAGTCTCTCATTGGTTCCCCCTCTTCCCGTTCATCCTCAGGACAAATTGCAACGTGTACGGAACAGGAGGTTAAAGGCGCTGATTCTCCAAGGAGGGAGATTGCTAGTAAAGCGGCTGGAATGGCGAACCGGAGCACAAGGAGATGAGAAATGAGGTGCGTTTTAGAAACCTTTCCCGGTCACACGGTGTACCATCTTCTGGGTTTCTCGTGCATGTTTTCAACGTAGGAAGATGCCCTTGACCCTGGAGATTTGGGACCCATGGGATGGGTACCACGCCGTATTACTTTAAAGGGTCTGCGTTTGCTCACCCAACCTCACCAAACCTCTCAGCCCCAAGAGTGTCCACCCTTATGTCTCAGTCATCTGTGGGTCTAGATATGGTCAATCCAGGTGGCATCGCAGCCCCTGAACGAATTTTGTAAGAATTTCTCTCTCTTTCACTGTCTTTGTTTCACGGGTTTTTAAAAGTAATTGATTTTTATAATGGGGTTTAGCTGCTTTGCACTGCTGTGTTTATGCCGCTTTACACCTACTTGACTCACTTACAGAGAGATATCAATACATAGGTTTTAAGATTCTTACTAGTCAGATATATTCTTGGGCGGTGAATAGGGGTTGTTGAGTCCAGTTCACTGAGCAAGGAGTAGGTCTTGTCTATTACATATTGGGTTTATGGAACGGTATCTGAGCTAATTTGAAACCCTTGTTTTATGCATCACCCCACCTCACCTTTCCCGTTAAGCAGCCATAGTGTGTTTTCTAAACGTGCGACTCTGTTCTGTTTTGTAATTCAGTTCAAGGGTAGCGGTTTTTACATTCCCTCTGTAAGTGATATCTTATGATAAGTGTCTTTTTCTGTGTGACTTATTTCACTTAGAATCGTCGTACCTAAATCCACTCATCATGCTGCTCCTAGCCTTATGACGTTGATTTCATGGCTGAGTGATATTCCATTGTACATAAGGACCACAACTTCTTTATCCATTCTTCTCTTTCCTGGGATGTTTCAGGTGTAACGAAGTGGAGGTTCTTGTCAACAGAGCAGCCCTAAACTTTGGGGTGCCTGTGTCTTGCTGATTTTTAGTTTTCCCAATTTATACGCCCATGAGTGGAAGTGCCCTATGCTCTCTAAGCTGAGTTTTTTAGATGTTTCAGGACACACCGTACACTTCTCCAGAGTGGCTGTTGGCAATTTACAGCCCGCCCATCAGCGTAGCAAGGCTCCCATTTCTCCATGGCCTGTCCTGCATTTCTGGTTTTGACATTTTATTCAGCATGGCCCTTTTGACCGATGGGAAGCGAGACTTCTTTGTAGCGCTGATTTGCCTTTCCAGGTTGCTTGGTTGGCCAAAAAGGGCGTATGCGTTTTTTCCTGAATATATTCAGGAAAAAACGCATACGCCCTTTTTGGCCAAGGGCATCATTGTCGAGGTTTTGCCGCTTTTCCTGTGCTTTAAAGGCGATTCGAATCTACCTCCTGAAATCTGTTTCCTGCAATTCTGCCTTGCTTTCAAATCCTCTTCGTAGCCTTCCCTCCATATATTTGTGGACGAGAGTTATCATTTCTAACTCTGCAGGTTTGTGAATTGCAGTGCCCCTGAGCTCCATTTTTCAACTCGCTTTCTTGGGAGCTGGCCGCAAAAGCGCAGGATTGCTTCAGGCCCTATTCTGGCTCCGGGCGGCAGGCTGAGCCTGTGGTTAATTCTTCTTCCTGATGGGAAAATAGAGTGACCTGTGCCTGTCCCAGCACCTAGAGCTAGTCTCTCATTGGTTCCCCCTCTTCCCGTTCATCCTCAGGACAAATTGCAACGTGTACGGAACAGGAGGTTAAAGGTGCTGATTCTCCCAGGAGGGAGATTGCTAGTAAAGCGGCTGGAATGGCGAACCGGAGCACAAGGAGATGAGAAATGAGGTGCGTTTTAGAAACCTTTCCCGGTCACACGGTGTGCCATCTTCTGGGTTGCTCGTGCATGTTTTCGACGTAGGAAGATGCCCTTGAACCTGGAGATTTGGGACCCATGGGATGGGTACCACGCCGTATTACTTTAAAGGGTCTGCGTTAGCTTACCCAACCTCACCAAACCTTTCAGCCCCAAGAGTGTCCTCCCTTATGTCTCAATCAGCTGTGGTTCTAGATATGGTCAATCCAGGTGGCATCGCAGCCCCTGAACGAATTTTGTAAGAATTTATCTCTCTTTCACTGTCTTTGTTTGACGGGTTTTTAAAAGTAATTGATTTTTATAATGGGGTTTAGCTGCTTTGCACTGCTGTGTTTATGCCGCTTTACACCCACTTGACTCACTTACAGAGAGATATCAATACATAGGTTTTAAGATTCTTACTAGTCAGATATATTCTTGGGCGGTGAATAGGGGGCGTTGAGTCCAGTTCACTGAGCAAGGAGTAGGTCTTGTCTATTACATATTGGGTTTATGGAACGGTATCTGAGCTAATTTGAAACCCTTGTTTTATGCATCACCCCACCTCACCTTTCCCGTTAAGCAGCCATAGTGTGTTTTCTAAACGTGCGACTCTGTTCTGTTTTGTAATTCAGTTCAAGGGTAGCGGTTTTTACATTCTCTCTGTAAGTGATATCTTATGATAAGTGTCTTTTTCTGTGTGACTTATTTCACTTAGAATCGTCGTACCTAAATCCACTCATCATGCTGCTCCTAGCCTTATGACGTTGATTTCATGGCTGAGTGATATTCCATTGTACATAAGGACCACAACTTCTTTATCCATTCTTCTCTTTCCTGGGATGTTTAAGGTGTAACGAAGTGGAGGTTCTTGTCAACAGAGCAGCCCTAAACTTTGGGGTGCCTGTGTCTTGCTGATTTTTAGTTTTCCCAATTTATACGCCCATGAGTGGAAGTGCCCTATGCTCTCTAAGCTGAGTTTTTTAGATGTTTCAGGACACACCGTACACTTCTCCAGAGTGGCTGTTGGCAATTTACAGCCCGCCCATCAGCGTAGCAAGGCTCCCATTTCTCCATGGCCTGTCCTGCATTTCTGGTTTTGACACTTTATTCAGCATGGCCCTTTTGACCGATGGGAAGCGAGACTTCTTTGTAGCGCTGATTTGCCTTTCCAGGTTGCTTGGTTGGCCAAAAAGGGCGTATGCGTTTTTTCCTGAATATATTCAGGAAAAAACGCATACGCCCTTTTTGGCCAAGGGCATCATTGTCGAGGTTTTGCCGCTTTTCCTGTGCTTTAAAGGCGATTCGAATCTACCTCCTGAAATCGGTTTCCTGCAATTCTGCCTTGCTTTCAAATCCTCATCGTTGCCTTCCTTCCATATATTTGTGGACGAGAGTTATCATTTCTACCTCTGCAGGTTTGTGAATTGCAGTGCCCCTGAGCTCCATTTTTTAACTCGTTTTCTTGGGAGCTGGCCGCAAAAGCGCAGGATTGCTTCAGGCCCTATTCTGGCTCCGGGCGGCAGGCTGAGCCTGTCGTTAATTCTTCTTCCTGATGGGAAAATAGAGTGACTTGTGCCTGTCCCAAAACCTAGAGCTAGTCTCTCATTGGTTCCCCCTCTTCCCGTTCATCCTCAGGACAAATTGCAACCTGTACGGAACAGGAGGTTAAAGGTGCTGATTCTCCCAGGAGGGAGATTGCTAGTAAAGCGGCTGGAATGGCGAACCGGAGCACAAGGAGATGAGAAATGAGGTGCGTTTTAGAAACCTTTCCCGGTCACACGGTGTACCATCTTCTGGGTTTCTCGTGCATGTTTTCGATGTAGGAAGATGCCCTTGAACCTGGAGATTTGGGACCCATGGGATGGGTACCACGCCGTATTACTTTAAAGGGTCTGCGTTTGCTCACCCAACCTCACCAAACCTCTCAGCCCCAAGAGTGTCCACCCTTATGTCTCAGTCATCTGTGGGTCTAGATATGGTCAGTCCAGGTGGCATCGCAGCCCCTGAACGAATTTTGTAAGAATTTCTCTCTCTTTCACTGTCTTTGTTTCACGGGTTTTTAAAAGTAATTGATTTTTATAATGGGGTTTAGCTGCTTTGCACTGCTGTGTTTATGCCGCTTTACACCTACTTGACTCACTTACAGAGAGATATCAATACATAGGTTTTAAGATTCTTACTAGTCAGATATATTCTTGGGCGGTGAATAGGGGTTGTTGAGTCCAGTTCACTGAGCAAGGAGTAGGTCTTGTCTATTACATATTGGGTTTATGGAACGGTATCTGAGCTAATTTGAAACCCTTGTTTTATGCATCACCCCACCTCACCTTTCCCGTTAAGCAGCCATAGTGTGTTTTCTAAACGTGCGACTCTGTTCTGTTTTGTAATTCAGTTCAAGGGTAGCGGTTTTTACATTCCCTCTGTAAGTGATATCTTATGATAAGTGTCTTTTTCTGTGTGACTTATTTCACTTAGAATCGTCGTACCTAAATCCACTCATCATGCTGCTCCTAGCCTTATGACGTTGATTTCATGGCTGAGTGATATTCCATTGTACATAAGGACCACAACTTCTTTATCCATTCTTCTCTTTCCTGGGATGTTTCAGGTGTAACGAAGTGGAGGTTCTTGTCAACAGAGCAGCCCTAAACTTTGGGGTGCCTGTGTCTTGCTGATTTTTAGTTTTCCCAATTTATACGCCCATGAGTGGAAGTGCCCTATGCTCTCTAAGCTGAGTTTTTTAGATGTTTCAGGACACACCGTACACTTCTCCAGAGTGGCTGTTGGCAATTTACAGCCCGCCCATCAGCGTAGCAAGGCTCCCATTTCTCCATGGCCTGTCCTGCATTTCTGGTTTTGACACTTTATTCAGCATGGCCCTTTTGACCGATGGGAAGCGAGACTTCTTTGTAGCGCTGATTTGCCTTTCCAGGTTGCTTGGTTGGCCAAAAAGGGCGTATGCGTTTTTTCCTGAATATATTCAGGAAAAAACGCATACGCCCTTTTTGGCCAAGGGCATCATTGTCGAGGTTTTGCCGCTTTTCCTGTGCTTTAAAGGCGATTCGAATCTACCTCCTGAAATCGGTTTCCTGCAATTCTGCCTTGCTTTCAAATCCTCTTCGTAGCCTTCCCTCCATATATTTGTGGACGAGAGTTATCATTTCTAACTCTGCAGGTTTGTGAATTGCAGTGCCCCTGAGCTCCATTTTTCAACTCGCTTTCTTGGGAGCTGGCCGCAAAAGCGCAGGATTGCTTCAGGCCCTATTCTGGCTCCGGGCGGCAGGCTGAGCCTGTGGTTAATTCTGCTACCTGATGGGAAAATAGAGTGACCTCTGCCTGTCCCAACACCTAGAGCTAGTCTCTCATTGGTTCCCCCTCTTCCCGTTCATCCTCAGGACAAATTGCAACGTGTACGGAACAGGAGGTTAAAGGCGCTGATTCTCCAAGGAGGGAGATTGCTAGTAAAGAGGCTGGAATGGCGAACCGGAGCACAAGGAGATGAGAAATGAGGTGCGTTTTAGAAACCTTTCCCGGTCACACGGTGTACCATCTTCTGGGTTTCTCGTGCATGTTTTCGACGTAGGAAGATGCCCTTGACCCTGGAGATTTGGGACCCATGGGATGGGTACCACGCCGTATTACTTTAAAGGGTCTGCGTTTGCTCACCCAACCTCACCAAACCTCTCAGCCCCAAGAGTGTCCACCCTTATGTCTCAGTCATCTGTGGGTCTAGATATGGTCAATCCAGGTGGCATCGCAGCCCCTGAACGAATTTTGTAAGAATTTCTCTCTCTTTCACTGTCTTTGTTTCACGGGTTTTTAAAAGTAATTGATTTTTATAATAGGGTTTAGCTGCTTTGCACTGCTGTGTTTATGCCGCTTTTCACCCACTTGACTCACTTACAGAGAGATATCAATACATAGGTTTTAAGATTCTTACTAGTCAGATATATTCTTGGGCGGTGAATAGGGGTTGTTGAGTCCAGTTCACTGAGCAAGGAGTAGGTCTTGTCTATTACATATTGGGTTTATGGAACGGTATCTGAGCTAATTTGAAACCCTTGTTTTATGCATCACCCCACCTCACCTTTCCCGTTAAGCAGCCATAGTGTGTTTTCTAAACGTGCGACTCTGTTCTGTTTTGTAATTCAGTTCAAGGGTAGCGGTTTTTACATTCCCTCTGTAAGTGATATCTTATGATAAGTGTCTTTTTCTGTGTGACTTATTTCACTTAGAATCGTCGTACCTAAATCCACTCATCATGCTGCTCCTAGCCTTATGACGTTGATTTCATGGCTGAGTGATATTCCATTGTACATAAGGACCACAACTTCTTTATCCATTCTTCTCTTTCCTGGGATGTTTCAGGTGTAACGAAGTGGAGGTTCTTGTCAACAGAGCAGCCCTAAACTTTGGGGTGCCTGTGTCTTGCTGATTTTTAGTTTTCCCAATTTATACGCCCATGAGTGGAAGTGCCCTATGCTCTCTAAGCTGAGTTTTTTAGATGTTTCAGGACACACCGTACACTTCTCCAGAGTGGCTGTTGGCAATTTACAGCCCGCCCATCAGCGTAGCAAGGCTCCCATTTCTCCATGGCCTGTCCTGCATTTCTGGTTTTGACACTTTATTCAGCATGGCCCTTTTGACCGATGGGAAGCGAGACTTCTTTGTAGCGCTGATTTGCCTTTCCAGGTTGCTTGGTTGGCCAAAAAGGGCGTATGCGTTTTTTCCTGAATATATTCAGGAAAAAACGCATACGCCCTTTTTGGCCAAGGGCATCATTGTCGAGGTTTTGCCGCTTTTCCTGTGCTTTAAAGGCGATTCGAATCTACCTCCTGAAATCGGTTTCCTGCAATTCTGCCTTGCTTTCAAATCCTCTTCGTAGCCTTCCCTCCATATATTTGTGGACGAGAGTTATCATTTCTAACTCTGCAGGTTTGTGAATTGCAGTGCCCCTGAGCTCCATTTTTCAACTCGCTTTCTTGGGAGCTGGCCGCAAAAGCGCAGGATTGCTTCAGGCCCTATTCTGGCTCCGGGCGGCAGGCTGAGCCTGTGGTTAATTCTGCTACCTGATGGGAAAATAGAGTGACCTCTGCCTGTCCCAACACCTAGAGCTAGTCTCTCATTGGTTCCCCCTCTTCCCGTTCATCCTCAGGACAAATTGCAACGTGTACGGAACAGGAGGTTAAAGGCGCTGATTCTCCAAGGAGGGAGATTGCTAGTAAAGAGGCTGGAATGGCGAACCGGAGCACAAGGAGATGAGAAATGAGGTGCGTTTTAGAAACCTTTCCCGGTCACACGGTGTACCATCTTCTGGGTTTCTCGTGCATGTTTTCGACGTAGGAAGATGCCCTTGACCCTGGAGATTTGGGACCCATGGGATGGGTACCACGCCGTATTACTTTAAAGGGTCTGCGTTTGCTCACCCAACCTCACCAAACCTCTCAGCCCCAAGAGTGTCCACCCTTATGTCTCAGTCATCTGTGGGTCTAGATATGGTCAGTCCAGGTGGCATCGCAGCCCCTGAACGAATTTTGTAAGAATTTCTCTCTCTTTCACTGTCTTTGTTTCACGGGTTTTTAAAAGTAATTGATTTTTATAATAGGGTTTAGCTGCTTTGCACTGCTGTGTTTATGCCGCTTTTCACCCACTTGACTCACTTACAGAGAGATATCAATACATAGGTTTTAAGATTCTTACTAGTCAGATATATTCTTGGGCGGTGAATAGGGGGCGTTGAGTCCAGTTCACTGAGCAAGGAGTAGGTCTGGTCTATTACATATTGGGTTTATGGAACGGTATCTGAGCTAATTTGAAACCCTTGTTTTATGCATCACCCCACCTCACCTTTCCCGTTAAGCAGCCATAGTGTGTTTTCTAAACGTGCGACTCTGTTCTGTTTTGTAATTCAGTTCAAGGGTAGCGGTTTTTACATTCCCTCTGTAAGTGATATCTTATGATAAGTGTCTTTTTCTGTGTGACTTATTTCACTTAGAATCGTCGTACCTAAATCCACTCATCATGCTGCTCCTAGCCTTATGACGTTGATTTCATGGCTGAGTGATATTCCATTGTACATAAGGACCACAACTTCTTTATCCATTCTTCTCTTTCCTGGGATGTTTAAGGTGTAACGAAGTGGAGGTTCTTGTCAACAGAGCAGCCCTAAACTTTGGGGTGCCTGTGTCTTGCTGATTTTTAGTTTTCCCAATTTATACGCCCATGAGTGGAAGTGCCCTATGCTCTCTAAGCTGAGTTTTTTAGATGTTTCAGGACACACCGTACACTTCTCCAGAGTGGCTGTTGGCAATTTACAGCCCGCCCATCAGCGTAGCAAGGCTCCCATTTCTCCATGGCCTGTCCTGCATTTCTGGTTTTGACACTTTATTCAGCATGGCCCTTTTGACCGATGGGAAGCGAGACTTCTTTGTAGCGCTGATTTGCCTTTCCAGGTTGCTTGGTTGGCCAAAAAGGGCGTATGCGTTTTTTCCTGAATATATTCAGGAAAAAACGCATACGCCCTTTTTGGCCAAGGGCATCATTGTCGAGGTTTTGCCGCTTTTCCTGTGCTTTAAAGGCGATTCGAATCTACCTCCTGAAATCGGTTTCCTGCAATTCTGCCTTGCTTTCAAATCCTCTTCGTAGCCTTCCCTCCATATATTTGTGGACGAGAGTTATCATTTCTAACTCTGCAGGTTTGTGAATTGCAGTGCCCCTGAGCTCCATTTTTCAACTCGCTTTCTTGGGAGCTGGCCGCAAAAGCGCAGGATTGCTTCAGGCCCTATTCTGGCTCCGGGCGGCAGGCTGAGCCTGTGGTTAATTCTGCTACCTGATGGGAAAATAGAGTGACCTCTGCCTGTCCCAACACCTAGAGCTAGTCTCTCATTGGTTCCCCCTCTTCCCGTTCATCCTCAGGACAAATTGCAACGTGTACGGAACAGGAGGTTAAAGGCGCTGATTCTCCAAGGAGGGAGATTGCTAGTAAAGAGGCTGGAATGGCGAACCGGAGCACAAGGAGATGAGAAATGAGGTGCGTTTTAGAAACCTTTCCCGGTCACACGGTGTACCATCTTCTGGGTTTCTCGTGCATGTTTTCGACGTAGGAAGATGCCCTTGACCCTGGAGATTTGGGACCCATGGGATGGGTACCACGCCGTATTACTTTAAAGGGTCTGCGTTTGCTCACCCAACCTCACCAAACCTCTCAGCCCCAAGAGTGTCCACCCTTATGTCTCAGTCATCTGTGGGTCTAGATATGGTCAATCCAGGTGGCATCGCAGCCCCTGAACGAATTTTGTAAGAATTTCTCTCTCTTTCACTGTCTTTGTTTCACGGGTTTTTAAAAGTAATTGATTTTTATAATAGGGTTTAGCTGCTTTGCACTGCTGTGTTTATGCCGCTTTTCACCCACTTGACTCACTTACAGAGAGATATCAATACATAGGTTTTAAGATTCTTACTAGTCAGATATATTCTTGGGCGGTGAATAGGGGGCGTTGAGTCCAGTTCACTGAGCAAGGAGTAGGTCTGGTCTATTACATATTGGGTTTATGGAACGGTATCTGAGCTAATTTGAAACCCTTGTTTTATGCATCACCCCACCTCACCTTTCCCGTTAAGCAGCCATAGTGTGTTTTCTAAACGTGCGACTCTGTTCTGTTTTGTAATTCAGTTCAAGGGTAGCGGTTTTTACATTCCCTCTGTAAGTGATATCTTATGATAAGTGTCTTTTTCTGTGTGACTTATTTCACTTAGAATCGTCGTACCTAAATCCACTCATCATGCTGCTCCTAGCCTTATGACGTTGATTTCATGGCTGAGTGATATTCCATTGTACATAAGGACCACAACTTCTTTATCCATTCTTCTCTTTCCTGGGATGTTTAAGGTGTAACGAAGTGGAGGTTCTTGTCAACAGAGCAGCCCTAAACTTTGGGGTGCCTGTGTCTTGCTGATTTTTAGTTTTCCCAATTTATACGCCCATGAGTGGAAGTGCCCTATGCTCTCTAAGCTGAGTTTTTTAGATGTTTCAGGACACACCGTACACTTCTCCAGAGTGGCTGTTGGCAATTTACAGCCCGCCCATCAGCGTAGCAAGGCTCCCATTTCTCCATGGCCTGTCCTGCATTTCTGGTTTTGACACTTTATTCAGCATGGCCCTTTTGACCGATGGGAAGCGAGACTTCTTTGTAGCGCTGATTTGCCTTTCCAGGTTGCTTGGTTGGCCAAAAAGGGCGTATGCGTTTTTTCCTGAATATATTCAGGAAAAAACGCATACGCCCTTTTTGGCCAAGGGCATCATTGTCGAGGTTTTGCCGCTTTTCCTGTGCTTTAAAGGCGATTCGAATCTACCTCCTGAAATCTGTTTCCTGCAATTCTGCCTTGCTTTCAAATCCTCTTCGTAGCCTTCCCTCCATATATTTGTGGACGAGAGTTATCATTTCTAACTCTGCAGGTTTGTGAATTGCAGTGCCCCTGAGCTCCATTTTTCAACTCGCTTTCTTGGGAGCTGGCCGCAAAAGCGCAGGATTGCTTCAGGCCCTATTCTGGCTCCGGGCGGCAGGCTGAGCCTGTGGTTAATTCTGCTACCTGATGGGAAAATAGAGTGACCTGTGCCTGTCCCAACACCTAGAGCTAGTCTCTCATTGGTTCCCCCTCTTCCCGTTCATCCTCAGGACAAATTGCAACGTGTACGGAACAGGAGGTTAAAGGCGCTGATTCTCCAAGGAGGGAGATTGCTAGTAAAGCGGCTGGAATGGCGAACCGGAGCACAAGGAGATGAGAAATGAGGTGCGTTTTAGAAACCTTTCCCGGTCACACGGTGTACCATCTTCTGGGTTTCTCGTGCATGTTTTCGACGTAGGAAGATGCCCTTGACCCTGGAGATTTGGGACCCATGGGATGGGTACCACGCCGTATTACTTTAAAGGGTCTGCGTTTGCTCACCCAACCTCACCAAACCTCTCAGCCCCAAGAGTGTCCTCCCTTATGTCTCAATCAGCTGTGGGTCTAGATATGGTCAATCCAGATGGCATCGCAGCCCCTGAACGAATTTTGTAAGAATTTCTCTCTCTTTCACTGTCTTTGTTTCACGGGTTTTTAAAAGTAATTGATTTTTATAATAGGGTTTAGCTGCTTTGCACTGCTGTGTTTATGCCGCTTTACACCCACTTGACTCACTTACAGAGAGATATCAATACATAGGTTTTAAGATTCTTACTAGTCAGATATATTCTTGGGCGGTGAATAGGGGGCGTTGAGTCCAGTTCACTGAGCAAGGAGTAGGTCTGGTCTATTACATATTGGGTTTATGGAACGGTATCTGAGCTAATTTGAAACCCTTGTTTTATGCATCACCCCACCTCACCTTTCCCGTTAAGCAGCCATAGTGTGTTTTCTAAACGTGCGACTCTGTTCTGTTTTGTAATTCAGTTCAAGGGTAGCGGTTTTTACATTCCCTCTGTAAGTGATATCTTATGATAAGTGTCTTTTTCTGTGTGACTTATTTCACTTAGAATCGTCGTACCTAAATCCACTCATCATGCTGCTCCTAGCCTTATGACGTTGATTTCATGGCTGAGTGATATTCCATTGTACATAAGGACCACAACTTCTTTATCCATTCTTCTCTTTCCTGGGATGTTTCAGGTGTAACGAAGTGGAGGTTCTTGTCAACAGAGCAGCCCTAAACTTTGGGGTGCCTGTGTCTTGCTGATTTTTAGTTTTCCCAATTTATACGCCCATGAGTGGAAGTGCCCTATGCTCTCTAAGCTGAGTTTTTTAGATGTTTCAGGACACACCGTACACTTCTCCAGAGTGGCTGTTGGCAATTTACAGCCCGCCCATCAGCGTAGCAAGGCTCCCATTTCTCCATGGCCTGTCCTGCATTTCTGGTTTTGACACTTTATTCAGCATGGCCCTTTTGACCGATGGGAAGCGAGACTTCTTTGTAGCGCTGATTTGCCTTTCCAGGTTGCTTGGTTGGCCAAAAAGGGCGTATGCGTTTTTTCCTGAATATATTCAGGAAAAAACGCATACGCCCTTTTTGGCCAAGGGCATCATTGTCGAGGTTTTGCCGCTTTTCCTGTGCTTTAAAGGCGATTCGAATCTACCTCCTGAAATCGGTTTCCTGCAATTCTGCCTTGCTTTCAAATCCTCTTCGTAGCCTTCCCTCCATATATTTGTGGACGAGAGTTATCATTTCTAACTCTGCAGGTTTGTGAATTGCAGTGCCCCTGAGCTCCATTTTTCAACTCGCTTTCTTGGGAGCTGGCCGCAAAAGCGCAGGATTGCTTCAGGCCCTATTCTGGCTCCGGGCGGCAGGCTGAGCCTGTGGTTAATTCTGCTACCTGATGGGAAAATAGAGTGACCTGTGCCTGTCCCAACACCTAGAGCTAGTCTCTCATTGGTTCCCCCTCTTCCCGTTCATCCTCAGGACAAATTGCAACGTGTACGGAACAGGAGGTTAAAGGTGCTGATTCTCCCAGGAGGGAGATTGCTAGTAAAGCGGCTGGAATGGCGAACCGGAGCACAAGGAGATGAGAAATGAGGTGCGTTTTAGAAACCTTTCCCGGTCACACGGTGTACCATCTTCTGGGTTTCTCGTGCATGTTTTCGACGTAGGAAGATGCCCTTGACCCTGGAGATTTGGGACCCATGGGATGGGTACCACGCCGTATTACTTTACAGGGTCTGCGTTAGCTCACCCAACCTCACCAAACCTCTCAGCCCCAAGAGTGTCCACCCTTATGTCTCAATCAGCTGTGGGTCTAGATATGGTCAATCCAGGTGGCATCGCAGCCCCTGAACGAATTTTGTAAGAATTTCTCTCTCTTTCACTGTCTTTGTTTCACGGGTTTTTAAAAGTAATTGATTTTTATAATAGGGTTTAGCTGCTTTGCACTGCTGTGTTTATGCCGCTTTTCACCCACTTGACTCACTTACAGAGAGATATCAATACATAGGTTTTAAGATTCTTACTAGTCAGATATATTCTTGGGCGGTGAATAGGGGGCGTTGAGTCCAGTTCACTGAGCAAGGAGTAGGTCTTGTCTATTACATATTGGGTTTATGGAACGGTATCTGAGCTAATTTGAAACCCTTGTTTTATGCATCACCCCACCTCACCTTTCCCGTTAAGCAGCCATAGTGTGTTTTCTAAACGTGCGACTCTGTTCTGTTTTGTAATTCAGTTCAAGGGTAGCGGTTTTTACATTCTCTCTGTAAGTGATATCTTATGATAAGTGTCTTTTTCTGTGTGACTTATTTCACTTAGAATCGTCGTACCTAAATCCACTCATCATGCTGCTCCTAGCCTTATGACGTTGATTTCATGGCTGAGTGATATTCCATTGTACATAAGGACCACAACTTCTTTATCCATTCTTCTCTTTCCTGGGATGTTTAAGGTGTAACGAAGTGGAGGTTCTTGTCAACAGAGCAGCCCTAAACTTTGGGGTGCCTGTGTCTTGCTGATTTTTAGTTTTCCCAATTTATACGCCCATGAGTGGAAGTGCCCTATGCTCTCTAAGCTGAGTTTTTTAGATGTTTCAGGACACACCGTACACTTCTCCAGAGTGGCTGTTGGCAATTTACAGCCCGCCCATCAGCGTAGCAAGGCTCCCATTTCTCCATGGCCTGTCCTGCATTTCTGGTTTTGACACTTTATTCAGCATGGCCCTTTTGACCGATGGGAAGCGAGACTTCTTTGTAGCGCTGATTTGCCTTTCCAGGTTGCTTGGTTGGCCAAAAAGGGCGTATGCGTTTTTTCCTGAATATATTCAGGAAAAAACGCATACGCCCTTTTTGGCCAAGGGCATCATTGTCGATGTTTTGCCGCTTTTCCTGTGCTTTAAAGGTGATTCGAATCTACCTCCTGAAATCTGTTTCCTGCAATTCTGCCTTGCTTTCAAATCCTCATCGTTGCCTTCCTTCCATATATTTGTGGACGAGAGTTATCATTTCTACCTCTGCAGGTTTGTGAATTGCAGTGCCCCTGAGCTCCATTTTTTAACTCGTTTTCTTGGGAGCTGGCCGCAAAAGCGCAGGATTGCTTCAGGCCCTATTCTGGCTCCGGGCGGCAGGCTGAGCCTGTCGTTAATTCTTCTTCCTGATGGGAAAATAGAGTGACTTGTGCCTGTCCCAAAACCTAGAGCTAGTCTCTCATTGGTTCCCCCTCTTCCCGTTCATCCTCAGGACAAATTGCAACCTGTACGGAACAGGAGGTTAAAGGTGCTGATTCTCCCAGGAGGGAGATTGCTAGTAAAGCGGCTGGAATGGCGAACCGGAGCACAAGGAGATGAGAAATGAGGTGCGTTTTAGAAACCTTTCCCGGTCACACGGTGTACCATCTTCTGGGTTTCTCGTGCGTGTTTTCGATGTAGGAAGATGCCCTTGAACCTGGAGATTTGGGACCCATGGGATGGGTACCACGCCGTATTACTTTAAAGGGTCTGCGTTTGCTCACCCAACCTCACCAAACCTCTCAGCCCCAAGAGTGTCCACCCTTATGTCTCAGTCATCTGTGGGTCTAGATATGGTCAATCCAGGTGGCATCGCAGCCCCTGAACGAATTTTGTAAGAATTTCTCTCTCTTTCACTGTCTTTGTTTCACGGGTTTTTAAAAGTAATTGATTTTTATAATGGGGTTTAGCTGCTTTGCACTGCTGTGTTTATGCCGCTTTACACCTACTTGACTCACTTACAGAGAGATATCAATACATAGGTTTTAAGATTCTTACTAGTCAGATATATTCTTGGGCGGTGAATAGGGGTTGTTGAGTCCAGTTCACTGAGCAAGGAGTAGGTCTTGTCTATTACATATTGGGTTTATGGAACGGTATCTGAGCTAATTTGAAACCCTTGTTTTATGCATCACCCCACCTCACCTTTCCCGTTAAGCAGCCATAGTGTGTTTTCTAAACGTGCGACTCTGTTCTGTTTTGTAATTCAGTTCAAGGGTAGCGGTTTTTACATTCCCTCTGTAAGTGATATCTTATGATAAGTGTCTTTTTCTGTGTGACTTATTTCACTTAGAATCGTCGTACCTAAATCCACTCATCATGCTGCTCCTAGCCTTATGACGTTGATTTCATGGCTGAGTGATATTCCATTGTACATAAGGACCACAACTTCTTTATCCATTCTTCTCTTTCCTGGGATGTTTCAGGTGTAACGAAGTGGAGGTTCTTGTCAACAGAGCAGCCCTAAACTTTGGGGTGCCTGTGTCTTGCTGATTTTTAGTTTTCCCAATTTATACGCCCATGAGTGGAAGTGCCCTATGCTCTCTAAGCTGAGTTTTTTAGATGTTTCAGGACACACCGTACACTTCTCCAGAGTGGCTGTTGGCAATTTACAGCCCGCCCATCAGCGTAGCAAGGCTCCCATTTCTCCATGGCCTGTCCTGCATTTCTGGTTTTGACACTTTATTCAGCATGGCCCTTTTGACCGATGGGAAGCGAGACTTCTTTGTAGCGCTGATTTGCCTTTCCAGGTTGCTTGGTTGGCCAAAAAGGGCGTATGCGTTTTTTCCTGAATATATTCAGGAAAAAACGCATACGCCCTTTTTGGCCAAGGGCATCATTGTCGAGGTTTTGCCGCTTTTCCTGTGCTTTAAAGGCGATTCGAATCTACCTCCTGAAATCTGTTTCCTGCAATTCTGCCTTGCTTTCAAATCCTCTTCGTAGTCTTCCCTCCATATATTTGTGGACGAGAGTTATCATTTCTAACTCTGCAGGTTTGTGAATTGCAGTGCCCCTGAGCTCCATTTTTCAACTGGCTTTCTTGGGAGCTGGCCGCAAAAGCGCAGGATTGCTTCAGGCCCTATTCTGGCTCCGGGCGGCAGGCTGAGCCTGTGGTTAATTCTGCTACCTGATGGGAAAATAGAGTGACCTCTGCCTGTCCCAACACCTAGAGCTAGTCTCTCATTGGTTCCCCCTCTTCCCGTTCATCCTCAGGACAAATTGCAACGTGTACGGAACAGGAGGTTAAAGGCGCTGATTCTCCAAGGAGGGAGATTGCTAGTAAAGCGGCTGGAATGGCGAACCGGAGCACAAGGAGATGAGAAATGAGGTGCGTTTTAGAAACCTTTCCCGGTCACACGGTGTACCATCTTCTGGGTTTCTCGTGCATGTTTTCGATGTAGGAAGATGCCCTTGACACTGGAGATTTGGGACCCATGGGATGGGTACCACGCCGTATTACGTTAAAGGGTCTGCGTTTGCTCACCCAACCTCACCAAACCTCTCAGCCCCAAGAGTGTCCACCCTTATGTCTCAGTCATCTGTGGGTCTAGATATGGTCAATCCAGGTGGCATCGCAGCCCCTGAACGAATTTTGTAAGAATTTCTCTCTCTTTCACTGTCTTTGTTTCACGGGTTTTTAAAAGTAATTGATTTTTATAATAGGGTTTAGCTGCTTTGCACTGCTGTGTTTATGCCGCTTTACACCCACTTGACTCACTTACAGAGAGATATCAATACATAGGTTTTAAGATTCTTACTAGTCAGATATATTCTTGGGCGGTGAATAGGGGGCGTTGAGTCCAGTTCACTGAGCAAGGAGTAGGTCTTGTCTATTACATATTGGGTTTATGGAACGGTATCTGAGCTAATTTGAAACCCTTGTTTTATGCATCACCCCACCTCACCTTTCCCGTTAAGCAGCCATAGTGTGTTTTCTAAACGTGCGACTCTGTTCTGTTTTGTAATTCAGTTCAAGGGTAGCGGTTTTTACATTCCCTCTGTAAGTGATATCTTATGATAAGTGTCTTTTTCTGTGTGACTTATTTCACTTAGAATCGTCGTACCTAAATCCACTCATCATGCTGCTCCTAGCCTTATGACGTTGATTTCATGGCTGAGTGATATTCCATTGTACATAAGGACCACAACTTCTTTATCCATTCTTCTCTTTCCTGGGATGTTTAAGGTGTAACGAAGTGGAGGTTCTTATCAACAGAGCAGCCCTAAACTTTGGGGTGTCTGTGTCTTGCTGATTTTTAGTTTTCCCAATTTATACGCCCATGAGTGGAAGTGCCCTATGCTCTCTAAGCTGAGTTTTTTAGATGTTTCAGGACACACCGTACACTTCTCCAGAGTGGCTGTTGGCAATTTACAGCCCGCCCATCAGCGTAGCAAGGCTCCCATTTCTCCATGGCCTGTCCTGCATTTCTGGTTTTGACACTTTATTCAGCATGGCCCTTTTGACCGATGGGAAGCGAGACTTCTTTGTAGCGCTGATTTGCCTTTCCAGGTTGCTTGGTTGGCCAAAAAGGGCGTATGCGTTTTTTCCTGAATATATTCAGGAAAAAACGCATACGCCCTTTTTGGCCAAGGGCATCATTGTCGAGGTTTTGCCGCTTTTCCTGTGCTTTAAAGGCGATTCGAATCTACCTCCTGAAATCGGTTTCCTGCAATTCTGCCTTGCTTTCAAATCCTCTTCGTAGCCTTCCCTCCATATATTTGTGGACGAGAGTTATCATTTCTAACTCTGCAGGTTTGTGAATTGCAGTGCCCCTGAGCTCCATTTTTCAACTCGCTTTCTTGGGAGCTGGCCGCAAAAGCGCAGGATTGCTTCAGGCCCTATTCTGGCTCCGGGCGGCAGGCTGAGCCTGTGGTTAATTCTGCTTCCTGATGGGAAAATAGAGTGACCTGTGCCTGTCCCAACACCTAGAGCTAGTCTCTCATTGGTTCCCCCTCTTCCCGTTCATCCTCAGGACCAATTGCAACGTGTTCGGAACAGGAGGTTAAAGGTGCTGATTCTCCAAGGAGGGAGATTGCTAGTAAAGCGGCTGGAATGGCGAACCGGAGCACAAGGAGATGAGAAATGAGGTGCGTTTTAGAAACCTTTCCTGGTCACGCGGTGTACCATCTTCTGGGTTTCTCGTGCATGTTTTTGACGTAGGACGATGCCCTTGAACCTGGAGATTTGGGACCCATGGGATGGGTACCACGCTGTATTACTTTACAGGGTCTGCGTTAGCTCACCCAACCTCACCAAACCTCTCAGCCCCAAGAGTGTCCTCCCTTATGTCTCAATCAGCTGTGGGTCTAGATATGGTCAATCCAGGTGGCATCGCAGCCCCTGAACGAATTTTGTAAGAATTTCTCTCTCTTTCACTGTCTTTGTTTGACGGGTTTTTAAAAGTAATTGATTTTTATAATAGGGTTTAGCTGCTTTGCACTGCTGTGTTTATGCCGCTTTACACCCACTTGACTCCCTTACAGAGAGATATCAATACATAGGTTTTAAGATTCTTACTAGTCAGATATATTCTTGGGCGGTGAATAGGGGGCGTTGAGTCCAGTTCACTGAGCAAGGAGTAGGTCTTGTCTATTACATATTGGGTTTATGGAACGGTATCTGAGCTAATTTGAAACCCTTGTTTTATGCATCACCCCACCTCACCTTTCCCGTTAAGCAGCCATAGTGTGTTTTCTAAACGTGCGACTCTGTTCTGTTTTGTAATTCAGTTCAAGGGTAGCGGTTTTTACATTCCCTCTGTAAGTGATATCTTATGATAAGTGTCTTTTTCTGTGTGACTTATTTCACTTAGAATCGTCGTACCTAAATCCACTCATCATGCTGCTCCTAGCCTTATGACGTTGATTTCATGGCTGAGTGATATTCCATTGTACATAAGGACCACAACTTCTTTATCCATTCTTCTCTTTCCTGGGATGTTTAAGGTGTAACGAAGTGGAGGTTCTTATCAACAGAGCAGCCCTAAACTTTGGGGTGTCTGTGTCTTGCTGATTTTTAGTTTTCCCAATTTATACGCCCATGAGTGGAAGTGCCCTATGCTCTCTAAGCTGAGTTTTTTAGATGTTTCAGGACACACCGTACACTTCTCCAGAGTGGCTGTTGGCAATTTACAGCCCGCCCATCAGCGTAGCAAGGCTCCCATTTCTCCATGGCCTGTCCTGCATTTCTGGTTTTGACACTTTATTCAGCATGGCCCTTTTGACCGATGGGAAGCGAGACTTCTTTGTAGCGCTGATTTGCCTTTCCAGGTTGCTTGGTTGGCCAAAAAGGGCGTATGCGTTTTTTCCTGAATATATTCAGGAAAAAACGCATACGCCCTTTTTGGCCAAGGGCATCATTGTCGAGGTTTTGCCGCTTTTCCTGTGCTTTAAAGGCGATTCGAATCTACCTCCTGAAATCGGTTTCCTGCAATTCTGCCTTGCTTTCAAATCCTCTTCGTAGCCTTCCCTCCATATATTTGTGGACGAGAGTTATCATTTCTAACTCTGCAGGTTTGTGAATTGCAGTGCCCCTGAGCTCCATTTTTCAACTCGCTTTCTTGGGAGCTGGCCGCAAAAGCGCAGGATTGCTTCAGGCCCTATTCTGGCTCCGGGCGGCAGGCTGAGCCTGTGGTTAATTCTGCTTCCTGATGGGAAAATAGAGTGACCTGTGCCTGTCCCAACACCTAGAGCTAGTCTCTCATTGGTTCCCCCTCTTCCCGTTCATCCTCAGGACAAATTGCAACGTGTTCGGAACAGGAGGTTAAAGGTGCTGATTCTCCAAGGAGGGAGATTGCTAGTAAAGCGGCTGGAATGGCGAACCGGAGCACAAGGAGATGAGAAATGAGGTGCGTTTTAGAAACCTTTCCCGGTCACACGGTGTACCATCTTCTGGGTTTCTCGTGCATGTTTTTGACGTAGGACGATGCCCTTGAACCTGGAGATTTGGGACCCATGGGATGGGTACCACGCCGTATTACTTTACAGGGTCTGCGTTAGCTCACCCAACCTCACCAAACCTCTCAGCCCCAAGAGTGTCCTCCCTTATGTCTCAATCAGCTGTGGGTCTAGATATGGTCAATCCAGGTGGCATCGCAGCCCCTGAACGAATTTTGTAAGAATTTCTCTCTCTTTCACTGTCTTTGTTTGACGGGTTTTTAAAAGTAATTGATTTTTATAATAGGGTTTAGCTGCTTTGCACTGCTGTGTTTATGCCGCTCTACACCCACTTGACTCACTTACAGAGAGATATCAATACATAGGTTTTAAGATTCTTACTAGTCAGATATATTCTTGGGCGGTGAATAGGGGGCGTTGAGTCCAGTTCACTGAGCAAGGAGTAGGTCTTGTCTATTACATATTGGGTTTATGGAACGGTATCTGAGCTAATTTGAAACCCTTGTTTTATGCATCACCCCACCTCACCTTTCCCGTTAAGCAGCCATAGTGTGTTTTCTAAACGTGCGACTCTGTTCTGTTTTGTAATTCAGTTCAAGGGTAGCGGTTTTTACATTCCCTCTGTAAGTGATATCTTATGATAAGTGTCTTTTTCTGTGTGACTTATTTCACTTAGAATCGTCGTACCTAAATCCACTCATCATGCTGCTCCTAGCCTTATGACGTTGATTTCATGGCTGAGTGATATTCCATTGTACATAAGGACCACAACTTCTTTATCCATTCTTCTCTTTCCTGGGATGTTTAAGGTGTAACGAAGTGGAGGTTCTTATCAACAGAGCAGCCCTAAACTTTGGGGTGTCTGTGTCTTGCTGATTTTTAGTTTTCCCAATTTATACGCCCATGAGTGGAAGTGCCCTATGCTCTCTAAGCTGAGTTTTTTAGATGTTTCAGGACACACCGTACACTTCTCCAGAGTGGCTGTTGGCAATTTACAGCCCGCCCATCAGCGTAGCAAGGCTCCCATTTCTCCATGGCCTGTCCTGCATTTCTGGTTTTGACACTTTATTCAGCATGGCCCTTTTGACCGATGGGAAGCGAGACTTCTTTGTAGCGCTGATTTGCCTTTCCAGGTTGCTTGGTTGGCCAAAAAGGGCGTATGCGTTTTTTCCTGAATATATTCAGGAAAAAACGCATACGCCCTTTTTGGCCAAGGGCATCATTGTCGAGGTTTTGCCGCTTTTCCTGTGCTTTAAAGGCGATTCGAATCTACCTCCTGAAATCGGTTTCCTGCAATTCTGCCTTGCTTTCAAATCCTCTTCGTAGCCTTCCCTCCATATATTTGTGGACGAGAGTTATCATTTCTAACTCTGCAGGTTTGTGAATTGCAGTGCCCCTGAGCTCCATTTTTCAACTCGCTTTCTTGGGAGCTGGCCACAAAAGCGCAGGATTGCTTCAGGCCCTATTCTGGCTCCGGGCGGCAGGCTGAGCCTGTGGTTAATTCTGCTACCTGATGGGAAAATAGAGTGACCTGTGCCTGTCCCAACACCTAGAGCTAGTCTCTCATTGGTTCCCCCTCTTCCCGTTCATCCTCAGGACAAATTGCAACGTGTACGGAACAGGAGGTTAAAGGCGCTGATTCTCCAAGGAGGGAGATTGCTAGTAAAGCGGCTGGAATGGCGAACCGGAGCACAAGGAGATGAGAAATGAGGTGCGTTTTAGAAACCTTTCCCGGTCACACGGTGTACCATCTTCTGGGTTTCTCGTGCATGTTTTCAACGTAGGAAGATGCCCTTGACCCTGGAGATTTGGGACCCATGGGATGGGTACCACGCCGTATTACTTTACAGGGTCTGTGTTAGCTCACCCAACCTCACCAAACCTCTCAGCCCCAAGAGTGTCCACCCTTATGTCTCAATCAGCTGTGGGTCTAGATATGGTCAATCCAGGTGGCATCGCAGCCCCTGAACGAATTTTGTAAGAATTTCTCTCTCTTTCACTGTCTTTGTTTCACGGGTTTTTAAAAGTAATTGATTTTTATAATAGGGTTTAGCTGCTTTGCACTGCTGTGTTTATGCCGCTTTTCACCCACTTGACTCACTTACAGAGAGATATCAATACATAGGTTTTAAGATTCTTACTAGTCAGATATATTCTTGGGCGGTGAATAGGGGGCGTTGAGTCCAGTTCACTGAGCAAGGAGTAGGTCTTGTCTATTACATATTGGGTTTATGGAACGGTATCTGAGCTAATTTGAAACCCTTGTTTTATGCATCACCCCACCTCACCTTTCCCGTTAAGCAGCCATAGTGTGTTTTCTAAACGTGCGACTCTGTTCTGTTTTGTAATTCAGTTCAAGGGTAGCGGTTTTTACATTCTCTCTGTAAGTGATACCTTATGATAAGTGTCTTTTTCTGTGTGACTTATTTCACTTAGAATCGTCGTACCTAAATCCACTCATCATGCTGCTCCTAGCCTTATGACGTTGATTTCATGGCTGAGTGATATTCCATTGTACATAAGGACCACAACTTCTTTATCCATTCTTCTCTTTCCTGGGATGTTTAAGGTGTAATGAAGTGGAGGTTCTTGTCAACAGAGCAGCCCTAAACTTTGGAGTGCCTGTGTCTTGCTGATTTTTAGTTTTCCCAATTTATACGCCCATGAGTGGAAGTGCCCTATGCTCTCTAAGCTGAGTTTTTTAGATGTTTCAGGACACACCGTACACTTCTCCAGAGTGGCTGTTGGCAATTTACAGCCCGCCCATCAGCGTAGCAAGGCTCCCATTTCTCCATGGCCTGTCCTGCATTTCTGGTTTTGACACTTTATTCAGCATGGCCCTTTTGACCGATGGGAAGCGAGACTTCTTTGTAGCGCTGATTTGCCTTTCCAGGTTGCTTGGTTGGCCAAAAAGGGCGTATGCGTTTTTTCCTGAATATATTCAGGAAAAAACGCATACGCCCTTTTTGGCCAAGGGCATCATTGTCGAGGTTTTGCCGCTTTTCCTGTGCTTTAAAGGCGATTCGAATCTACCTCCTGAAATCTGTTTCCTGCAATTCTGCCTTGCTTTCAAATCCTCATCGTTGCCTTCCTTCCATATATTTGTGGACGAGAGTTATCATTTCTACCTCTGCAGGTTTGTGAATTGCAGTGCCCCTGAGCTCCATTTTTTAACTCGTTTTCTTGGGAGCTGGCCGCAAAAGCGCAGGATTGCTTCAGGCCCTATTCTGGCTCCGGGCGGCAGGCTGAGCCTGTCGTTAATTCTTCTTCCTGATGGGAAAATAGAGTGACTTGTGCCTGTCCCAAAACCTAGAGCTAGTCTCTCATTGGTTCCCCCTCTTCCCGTTCATCCTCAGGACAAATTGCAACCTGTACGGAACAGGAGGTTAAAGGTGCTGATTCTCCCAGGAGGGAGATTGCTAGTAAAGCGGCTGGAATGGCGAACCGGAGCACAAGGAGATGAGAAATGAGGTGCGTTTTAGAAACCTTTCCCGGTCACACGGTGTACCATCTTCTGGGTTTCTCGTGCATGTTTTCGATGTAGGAAGATGCCCTTGAACCTGGAGATTTGGGACCCATGGGATGGGTACCACGCCGTATTACTTTAAAGGGTCTGCGTTTGCTCACCCAACCTCACCAAACCTCTCAGCCCCAAGAGTGTCCACCCTTATGTCTCAGTCATCTGTGGGTCTAGATATGGTCAATCCAGGTGGCATCGCAGCCCCTGAACGAATTTTGTAAGAATTTCTCTCTCTTTCACTGTCTTTGTTTCACGGGTTTTTAAAAGTAATTGATTTTTATAATGGGGTTTAGCTGCTTTGCACTGCTGTGTTTATGCCGCTTTACACCTACTTGACTCACTTACAGAGAGATATCAATACATAGGTTTTAAGATTCTTACTAGTCAGATATATTCTTGGGCGGTGAATAGGGGTTGTTGAGTCCAGTTCACTGAGCAAGGAGTAGGTCTTGTCTATTACATATTGGGTTTATGGAACGGTATCTGAGCTAATTTGAAACCCTTGTTTTATGCATCACCCCACCTCACCTTTCCCGTTAAGCAGCCATAGTGTGTTTTCTAAACGTGCGACTCTGTTCTGTTTTGTAATTCAGTTCAAGGGTAGCGGTTTTTACATTCCCTCTGTAAGTGATATCTTATGATAAGTGTCTTTTTCTGTGTGACTTATTTCACTTAGAATCGTCGTACCTAAATCCACTCATCATGCTGCTCCTAGCCTTATGACGTTGATTTCATGGCTGAGTGATATTCCATTGTACATAAGGACCACAACTTCTTTATCCATTCTTCTCTTTCCTGGGATGTTTCAGGTGTAACGAAGTGGAGGTTCTTGTCAACAGAGCAGCCCTAAACTTTGGGGTGCCTGTGTCTTGCTGATTTTTAGTTTTCCCAATTTATACGCCCATGAGTGGAAGTGCCCTATGCTCTCTAAGCTGAGTTTTTTAGATGTTTCAGGACACACCGTACACTTCTCCAGAGTGGCTGTTGGCAATTTACAGCCCGCCCATCAGCGTAGCAAGGCTCCCATTTCTCCATGGCCTGTCCTGCATTTCTGGTTTTGACATTTTATTCAGCATGGCCCTTTTGACCGATGGGAAGCGAGACTTCTTTGTAGCGCTGATTTGCCTTTCCAGGTTGCTTGGTTGGCCAAAAAGGGCGTATGCGTTTTTTCCTGAATATATTCAGGAAAAAACGCATACGCCCTTTTTGGCCAAGGGCATCATTGTCGAGGTTTTGCCGCTTTTCCTGTGCTTTAAAGGCGATTCGAATCTACCTCCTGAAATCTGTTTCCTGCAATTCTGCCTTGCTTTCAAATCCTCTTCGTAGCCTTCCCTCCATATATTTGTGGACGAGAGTTATCATTTCTAACTCTGCAGGTTTGTGAATTGCAGTGCCCCTGAGCTCCATTTTTCAACTCGCTTTCTTGGGAGCTGGCCGCAAAAGCGCAGGATTGCTTCAGGCCCTATTCTGGCTCCGGGCGGCAGGCTGAGCCTGTGTTTAATTCTGCTACCTGATGGGAAAATAGAGTGACCTGTGCCTGTCCCAACACCTAGAGCTAGTCTCTCATTGGTTCCCCCTCTTCCCGTTCATCCTCAGGACAAATTGCAACGTGTACGGAACAGGAGGTTAAAGGCGCTGATTCTCCAAGGAGGGAGATTGCTAGTAAAGCGGCTGGAATGGCGAACCGGAGCACAAGGAGATGAGAAATGAGGTGCGTTTTAGAAACCTTTCCCGGTCACACGGTGTACCATCTTCTGGGTTTCTCGTGCATGTTTTCGACGTAGGAAGATGCCCTTGAACCTGGAGATTTGGGACCCATGGGATGGGTACCACGCCGTATTACTTTAAAGGGTCTGCGTTTGCTCACCCAACCTCACCAAACCTCTCAGCCCCAAGAGTGTCCACCCTTATGTCTCAGTCATCTGTGGGTCTAGATATGGTCAATCCAGGTGGCATCGCAGCCCCTGAACGAATTTTGTAAGAATTTCTCTCTCTTTCACTGTCTTTGTTTCACGGGTTTTTAAAAGTAATTGATTTTTATAATAGGGTTTAGCTGCTTTGCACTGCTGTGTTTATGCCGCTTTTCACCCACTTGACTCACTTACAGAGAGATATCAATACATAGGTTTTAAGATTCTTACTAGTCAGATATATTCTTGGGCGGTGAATAGGGGGCGTTGAGTCCAGTTCACTGAGCAAGGAGTAGGTCTTGTCTATTACATATTGGGTTTATGGAACGGTATCTGAGCTAATTTGAAACCCTTGTTTTATGCATCACCCCACCTCACCTTTCCCGTTAAGCAGCCATAGTGTGTTTTCTAAACGTGCGACTCTGTTCTGTTTTGTAATTCAGTTCAAGGGTAGCGGTTTTTACATTCCCTCTGTAAGTGATATCTTATGATAAGTGTCTTTTTCTGTGTGACTTATTTCACTTAGAATCGTCGTACCTAAATCCACTCATCATGCTGCTCCTAGCCTTATGACGTTGATTTCATGGCTGAGTGATATTCCATTGTACATAAGGACCACAACTTCTTTATCCATTCTTCTCTTTCCTGGGATATTTAAGGTGTAACGAAGTGGAGGTTCTTGTCAACAGAGCAGCCCTAAACTTTGGGGTGCCTGTGTCTTGCTGATTTTTAGTTTTCCCAATTTATACGCCCATGAGTGGAAGTGCCCTATGCTCTCTAAGCTGAGTTTTTTAGATGTTTCAGGACACACCGTACACTTCTCCAGAGTGGCTGTTGGCAATTTACAGCCCACCCATTAGCGTAGCAAGGCTCCCATTTCTCCATGGCCTGTCCTGCATTTCTGGTTTTGACACTTTATTCAGCATGGCCCTTTTGACCGATGGGAAGCAAGACTTCTTTGTAGCGCTGATTTGCCTTTCCAGGTTGCTTGGTTGGCCAAAAAGGGCGTATGCGTTTTTTCCTGAATATATTCAGGAAAAAACGCATACGCCCTTTTTGGCCAAGGGCATCATTGTCGAGGTTTTGCCGCTTTTCCTGTGCTTTAAAGGCGATTCGAATCTACCTCCTGAAATCTGTTTCCTGCAATTCTACCTTGCTTTCAAATCCTCTTCGTAGCCTTCCCTCCATATATTTGTGGACGAGAGTTATCATTTCTAACTCTGCAGGTTTGTGAATTGCAGTGCCCCTGAGCTCCATTTTTCAACTCGCTTTCTTGGGAGCTGGCCGCAAAAGCGCAGGATTGCTTCAGGCCCTATTCTGGCTCCGGGCGGCAGGCTGAGCCTGTGGTTAATTCTTCTTCCTGATGGGAAAATAGAGTGACCTGTGCCTGTCCCAGCACCTAGAGCTAGTCTCTCATTGGTTCCCCCTCTTCCCGTTCATCCTCAGGACAAATTGCAACGTGTACGGAACAGGAGGTTAAAGGTGCTGATTCTCCCAGGAGGGAGATTGCTAGTAAAGCGGCTGGAATGGCGAACCGGAGCACAAGGAGATGAGAAATGAGGTGCGTTTTAGAAACCTTTCCCGGTCACACGGTGTACCATCTTCTGGGTTGCTCGTGCATGTTTTCGACGTAGGAAGATGCCCTTGAACCTGGAGATTTGGGACCCATGGGATGGGTACCACGCCGTATTACTTTAAAGGGTCTGCGTTAGCTCACCCAACCTCACCAAACCTCTCAGCCCCAAGAGTGTCCACCCTTATGTCTCAATCAGCTGTGGTTCTAGATATGGTCAATCCAGGTGGCATCGCAGCCCCTGAACGAATTTTGTAAGAATTTATCTCTCTTTCACTGTCTTTGTTTGACGGGTTTTTAAAAGTAATTGATTTTTATAATGGGGTTTAGCTGCTTTGCACTGCTGTGTTTATGCCGCTTTACACCCACTTGACTCACTTACAGAGAGATATCAATACATAGGTTTTAAGATTCTTACTAGTCAGATATATTCTTGGGCGGTGAATAGGGGGCGTTGAGTCCAGTTCACTGAGCAAGGAGTAGGTCTTGTCTATTACATATTGGGTTTATGGAACGGTATCTGAGCTAATTTGAAACCCTTGTTTTATGCATCACCCCACCTCACCTTTCCCGTTAAGCAGCCATAGTGTGTTTTCTAAACGTGCGACTCTGTTCTGTTTTGTAATTCAGTTCAAGGGTAGCGGTTTTTACATTCTCTCTGTAAGTGATATCTTATGATAAGTGTCTTTTTCTGTGTGACTTATTTCACTTAGAATCGTCGTACCTAAATCCACTCATCATGCTGCTCCTAGCCTTATGACGTTGATTTCATGGCTGAGTGATATTCCATTGTACATAAGGACCACAACTTCTTTATCCATTCTTCTCTTTCCTGGGATGTTTCAGGTGTAACGAAGTGGAGGTTCTTGTCAACAGAGCAGCCCTAAACTTTGGGGTGCCTGTGTCTTGCTGATTTTTAGTTTTCCCAATTTATACGCCCATGAGTGGAAGTGCCCTATGCTCTCTAAGCTGAGTTTTTTAGATGTTTCAGGACACACCGTACACTTCTCCAGAGTGGCTGTTGGCAATTTACAGCCCGCCCATCAGCGTAGCAAGGCTCCCATTTCTCCATGGCCTGTCCTGCATTTCTGGTTTTGACACTTTATTCAGCATGGCCCTTTTGACCGATGGGAAGCGAGACTTCTTTGTAGCGCTGATTTGCCTTTCCAGGTTGCTTGGTTGGCCAAAAAGGGCGTATGCGTTTTTTCCTGAATATATTCAGGAAAAAACGCATACGCCCTTTTTGGCCAAGGGCATCATTGTCGAGGTTTTGCCGCTTTTCCTGTGCTTTAAAGGCGATTCGAATCTACCTCCTGAAATCGGTTTCCTGCAATTCTGCCTTGCTTTCAAATCCTCTTCGTAGCCTTCCCTCCATATATTTGTGGACGAGAGTTATCATTTCTAACTCTGCAGGTTTGTGAATTGCAGTGCCCCTGAGCTCCATTTTTCAACTCGCTTTCTTGGGAGCTGGCCACAAAAGCGCAGGATTGCTTCAGGCCCTATTCTGGCTCCGGGCGGCAGGCTGAGCCTGTGGTTAATTCTGCTACCTGATGGGAAAATAGAGTGACCTGTGCCTGTCCCAACACCTAGAGCTAGTCTCTCATTGGTTCCCCCTCTTCCCGTTCATCCTCAGGACAAATTGCAACGTGTACGGAACAGGAGGTTAAAGGCGCTGATTCTCCAAGGAGGGAGATTGCTAGTAAAGCGGCTGGAATGGCGAACCGGAGCACAAGGAGATGAGAAATGAGGTGCGTTTTAGAAACCTTTCCCGGTCACACGGTGTACCATCTTCTGGGTTTCTCGTGCATGTTTTCAACGTAGGAAGATGCCCTTGACCCTGGAGATTTGGGACCCATGGGATGGGTACCACGCCGTATTACTTTAAAGGGTCTGCGTTTGCTCACCCAACCTCACCAAACCTCTCAGCCCCAAGAGTGTCCACCCTTATGTCTCAGTCATCTGTGGGTCTAGATATGGTCAATCCAGGTGGCATCGCAGCCCCTGAACGAATTTTGTAAGAATTTCTCTCTCTTTCACTGTCTTTGTTTCACGGGTTTTTAAAAGTAATTGATTTTTATAATGGGGTTTAGCTGCTTTGCACTGCTGTGTTTATGCCGCTTTACACCTACTTGACTCACTTACAGAGAGATATCAATACATAGGTTTTAAGATTCTTACTAGTCAGATATATTCTTGGGCGGTGAATAGGGGTTGTTGAGTCCAGTTCACTGAGCAAGGAGTAGGTCTTGTCTATTACATATTGGGTTTATGGAACGGTATCTGAGCTAATTTGAAACCCTTGTTTTATGCATCACCCCACCTCACCTTTCCCGTTAAGCAGCCATAGTGTGTTTTCTAAACGTGCGACTCTGTTCTGTTTTGTAATTCAGTTCAAGGGTAGCGGTTTTTACATTCCCTCTGTAAGTGATATCTTATGATAAGTGTCTTTTTCTGTGTGACTTATTTCACTTAGAATCGTCGTACCTAAATCCACTCATCATGCTGCTCCTAGCCTTATGACGTTGATTTCATGGCTGAGTGATATTCCATTGTACATAAGGACCACAACTTCTTTATCCATTCTTCTCTTTCCTGGGATGTTTCAGGTGTAACGAAGTGGAGGTTCTTGTCAACAGAGCAGCCCTAAACTTTGGGGTGCCTGTGTCTTGCTGATTTTTAGTTTTCCCAATTTATACGCCCATGAGTGGAAGTGCCCTATGCTCTCTAAGCTGAGTTTTTTAGATGTTTCAGGACACACCGTACACTTCTCCAGAGTGGCTGTTGGCAATTTACAGCCCGCCCATCAGCGTAGCAAGGCTCCCATTTCTCCATGGCCTGTCCTGCATTTCTGGTTTTGACATTTTATTCAGCATGGCCCTTTTGACCGATGGGAAGCGAGACTTCTTTGTAGCGCTGATTTGCCTTTCCAGGTTGCTTGGTTGGCCAAAAAGGGCGTATGCGTTTTTTCCTGAATATATTCAGGAAAAAACGCATACGCCCTTTTTGGCCAAGGGCATCATTGTCGAGGTTTTGCCGCTTTTCCTGTGCTTTAAAGGCGATTCGAATCTACCTCCTGAAATCTGTTTCCTGCAATTCTGCCTTGCTTTCAAATCCTCTTCGTAGCCTTCCCTCCATATATTTGTGGACGAGAGTTATCATTTCTAACTCTGCAGGTTTGTGAATTGCAGTGCCCCTGAGCTCCATTTTTCAACTCGCTTTCTTGGGAGCTGGCCGCAAAAGCGCATGATTGCTTCAGGCCCTATTCTGGCTCCGGGCGGCAGGCTGAGCCTGTGTTTAATTCTGCTACCTGATGGGAAAATAGAGTGACCTGTGCCTGTCCCAACACCTAGAGCTAGTCTCTCATTGGTTCCCCCTCTTCCCGTTCATCCTCAGGACAAATTGCAACGTGTACGGAACAGGAGGTTAAAGGCGCTGATTCTCCAAGGAGGGAGATTGCTAGTAAAGCGGCTGGAATGGCGAACCGGAGCACAAGGAGATGAGAAATGAGGTGCGTTTTAGAAACCTTTCCCGGTCACACGGTGTACCATCTTCTGGGTTTCTCGTGCATGTTTTCGACGTAGGAAGATGCCCTTGACCCTGGAGATTTGGGACCCATGGGATGGGTACCACGCCGTATTACTTTAAAGGGTCTGCGTTTGCTCACCCAACCTCACCAAACCTCTCAGCCCCAAGAGTGTCCACCCTTATGTCTCAGTCATCTGTGGGTCTAGATATGGTCAATCCAGGTGGCATCGCAGCCCCTGAACGAATTTTGTAAGAATTTCTCTCTCTTTCACTGTCTTTGTTTCACGGGTTTTTAAAAGTAATTGATTTTTATAATAGGGTTTAGCTGCTTTGCACTGCTGTGTTTATGCCGCTTTTCACCCACTTGACTCACTTACAGAGAGATATCAATACATAGGTTTTAAGATTCTTACTAGTCAGATATATTCTTGGGCGGTGAATAGGGGGCGTTGAGTCCAGTTCACTGAGCAAGGAGTAGGTCTTGTCTATTACATATTGGGTTTATGGAACGGTATCTGAGCTAATTTGAAACCCTTGTTTTATGCATCACCCCACCTCACCTTTCCCGTTAAGCAGCCATAGTGTGTTTTCTAAACGTGCGACTCTGTTCTGTTTTGTAATTCAGTTCAAGGGTAGCGGTTTTTACATTCTCTCTGTAAGTGATATCTTATGATAAGTGTCTTTTTCTGTGTGACTTATTTCACTTAGAATCGTCGTACCTAAATCCACTCATCATGCTGCTCCTAGCCTTATGACGTTGATTTCATGGCTGAGTGATATTCCATTGTACATAAGGACCACAACTTCTTTATCCATTCTTCTCTTTCCTGGGATGTTTAAGGTGTAACGAAGTGGAGGTTCTTGTCAACAGAGCAGCCCTAAACTTTGGGGTGCCTGTGTCTTGCTGATTTTTAGTTTTCCCAATTTATACGCCCATGAGTGGAAGTGCCCTATGCTCTCTAAGCTGAGTTTTTTAGATGTTTCAGGACACACCGTACACTTCTCCAGAGTGGCTGTTGGCAATTTACAGCCCACCCATTAGCGTAGCAAGGCTCCCATTTCTCCATGGCCTGTCCTGCATTTCTGGTTTTGACACTTTATTCAGCATGGCCCTTTTGACCGATGGGAAGCAAGACTTCTTTGTAGCGCTGATTTGCCTTTCCAGGTTGCTTGGTTGGCCAAAAAGGGCGTATGCGTTTTTTCCTGAATATATTCAGGAAAAAACGCATACGCCCTTTTTGGCCAAGGGCATCATTGTCGAGGTTTTGCCGCTTTTCCTGTGCTTTAAAGGCGATTCGAATCTACCTCCTGAAATCTGTTTCCTGCAATTCTACCTTGCTTTCAAATCCTCTTCGTAGCCTTCCCTCCATATATTTGGGAAGAGAGTTATCATTTCTAACTCTGCAGGTTTGTGAATTGCAGTGCCCCTGAGCTCCATTTTTCAACTCGCTTTCTTGGGAGCTGGCCGCAAAAGCGCAGGATTGCTTCAGGCCCTATTCTGGCTCCGGGCGGCAGGCTGAGCCTGTGGTTAATTCTTCTTCCTGATGGGAAAATAGAGTGACCTGTGCCTGTCCCAGCACCTAGAGCTAGTCTCTCATTGGTTCCCCCTCTTCCCGTTCATCCTCAGGACAAATTGCAACGTGTACGGAACAGGAGGTTAAAGGTGCTGATTCTCCCAGGAGGGAGATTGCTAGTAAAGCGGCTGGAATGGCGAACCGGAGCACAAGGAGATGAGAAATGAGGTGCGTTTTAGAAACCTTTCCCGGTCACACGGTGTGCCATCTTCTGGGTTGCTCGTGCATGTTTTCGACGTAGGAAGATGCCCTTGAACCTGGAGATTTGGGACCCATGGGATGGGTACCACGCCGTATTACTTTAAAGGGTCTGCGTTAGCTCACCCAACCTCACCAAACCTTTCAGCCCCAAGAGTGTCCTCCCTTATGTCTCAATCAGCTGTGGTTCTAGATATGGTCAATCCAGGTGGCATCGCAGCCCCTGAACGAATTTTGTAAGAATTTATCTCTCTTTCACTGTCTTTGTTTGACGGGTTTTTAAAAGTAATTGATTTTTATAATGGGGTTTAGCTGCTTTGCACTGCTGTGTTTATGCCGCTTTACACCCACTTGACTCACTTACAGAGAGATATCAATACATAGGTTTTAAGATTCTTACTAGTCAGATATATTCTTGGGCGGTGAATAGGGGGCGTTGAGTCCAGTTCACTGAGCAAGGAGTAGGTCTTGTCTATTACATATTGGGTTTATGGAACGGTATCTGAGCTAATTTGAAACCCTTGTTTTATGCATCACCCCACCTCACCTTTCCCGTTAAGCAGCCATAGTGTGTTTTCTAAACGTGCGACTCTGTTCTGTTTTGTAATTCAGTTCAAGGGTAGCGGTTTTTACATTCCCTCTGTAAGTGATATCTTATGATAAGTGTCTTTTTCTGTGTGACTTATTTCACTTAGAATCGTCGTACCTAAATCCACTCATCATGCTGCTCCTAGCCTTATGACGTTGATTTCATGGCTGAGTGATATTCCATTGTACATAAGGACCACAACTTCTTTATCCATTCTTCTCTTTCCTGGGATGTTTCAGGTGTAACGAAGTGGAGGTTCTTGTCAACAGAGCAGCCCTAAACTTTGGGGTGCCTGTGTCTTGCTGATTTTTAGTTTTCCCAATTTATACGCCCATGAGTGGAAGTGCCCTATGCTCTCTAAGCTGAGTTTTTTAGATGTTTCAGGACACACCGTACACTTCTCCAGAGTGGCTGTTGGCAATTTACAGCCCGCCCATCAGCGTAGCAAGGCTCCCATTTCTCCATGGCCTGTCCTGCATTTCTGGTTTTGACACTTTATTCAGCATGGCCCTTTTGACCGATGGGAAGCGAGACTTCTTTGTAGCGCTGATTTGCCTTTCCAGGTTGCTTGGTTGGCCAAAAAGGGCGTATGCGTTTTTTCCTGAATATATTCAGGAAAAAACGCATACGCCCTTTTTGGCCAAGGGCATCATTGTCGAGGTTTTGCCGCTTTTCCTGTGCTTTAAAGGCGATTCGAATCTACCTCCTGAAATCGGTTTCCTGCAATTCTGCCTTGCTTTCAAATCCTCATCGTTGCCTTCCTTCCATATATTTGTGGACGAGAGTTATCATTTCTACCTCTGCAGGTTTGTGAATTGCAGTGCCCCTGAGCTCCATTTTTTAACTCGTTTTCTTGGGAGCTGGCCGCAAAAGCGCAGGATTGCTTCAGGCCCTATTCTGGCTCCGGGCGGCAGGCTGAGCCTGTCGTTAATTCTTCTTCCTGATGGGAAAATAGAGTGACTTGTGCCTGTCCCAAAACCTAGAGCTAGTCTCTCATTGGTTCCCCCTCTTCCCGTTCATCCTCAGGACAAATTGCAACCTGTACGGAACAGGAGGTTAAAGGTGCTGATTCTCCAAGGAGGGAGATTGCTAGTAAAGAGGCTGGAATGGCGAACCGGAGCACAAGGAGATGAGAAATGAGGTGCGTTTTAGAAACCTTTCCCGGTCACACGGTGTACCATCTTCTGGGTTTCTCGTGCATGTTTTCGATGTAGGAAGATGCCCTTGAACCTGGAGATTTGGGACCCATGGGATGGGTACCACGCCGTATTACTTTAAAGGGTCTGCGTTTGCTCACCCAACCTCACCAAACCTCTCAGCCCCAAGAGTGTCCACCCTTATGTCTCAGTCATCTGTGGGTCTAGATATGGTCAGTCCAGGTGGCATCGCAGCCCCTGAACGAATTTTGTAAGAATTTCTCTCTCTTTCACTGTCTTTGTTTCACGGGTTTTTAAAAGTAATTGATTTTTATAATGGGGTTTAGCTGCTTTGCACTGCTGTGTTTATGCCGCTTTACACCTACTTGACTCACTTACAGAGAGATATCAATACATAGGTTTTAAGATTCTTACTAGTCAGATATATTCTTGGGCGGTGAATAGGGGTTGTTGAGTCCAGTTCACTGAGCAAGGAGTAGGTCTTGTCTATTACATATTGGGTTTATGGAACGGTATCTGAGCTAATTTGAAACCCTTGTTTTATGCATCACCCCACCTCACCTTTCCCGTTAAGCAGCCATAGTGTGTTTTCTAAACGTGCGACTCTGTTCTGTTTTGTAATTCAGTTCAAGGGTAGCGGTTTTTACATTCCCTCTGTAAGTGATATCTTATGATAAGTGTCTTTTTCTGTGTGACTTATTTCACTTAGAATCGTCGTACCTAAATCCACTCATCATGCTGCTCCTAGCCTTATGACGTTGATTTCATGGCTGAGTGATATTCCATTGTACATAAGGACCACAACTTCTTTATCCATTCTTCTCTTTCCTGGGATGTTTCAGGTGTAACGAAGTGGAGGTTCTTGTCAACAGAGCAGCCCTAAACTTTGGGGTGCCTGTGTCTTGCTGATTTTTAGTTTTCCCAATTTATACGCCCATGAGTGGAAGTGCCCTATGCTCTCTAAGCTGAGTTTTTTAGATGTTTCAGGACACACCGTACACTTCTCCAGAGTGGCTGTTGGCAATTTACAGCCCGCCCATCAGCGTAGCAAGGCTCCCATTTCTCCATGGCCTGTCCTGCATTTCTGGTTTTGACACTTTATTCAGCATGGCCCTTTTGACCGATGGGAAGCGAGACTTCTTTGTAGCGCTGATTTGCCTTTCCAGGTTGCTTGGTTGGCCAAAAAGGGCGTATGCGTTTTTTCCTGAATATATTCAGGAAAAAACGCATACGCCCTTTTTGGCCAAGGGCATCATTGTCGAGGTTTTGCCGCTTTTCCTGTGCTTTAAAGGCGATTCGAATCTACCTCCTGAAATCGGTTTCCTGCAATTCTGCCTTGCTTTCAAATCCTCTTCGTAGCCTTCCCTCCATATATTTGTGGACGAGAGTTATCATTTCTAACTCTGCAGGTTTGTGAATTGCAGTGCCCCTGAGCTCCATTTTTCAACTCGCTTTCTTGGGAGCTGGCCGCAAAAGCGCAGGATTGCTTCAGGCCCTATTCTGGCTCCGGGCGGCAGGCTGAGCCTGTGGTTAATTCTGCTACCTGATGGGAAAATAGAGTGACCTCTGCCTGTCCCAACACCTAGAGCTAGTCTCTCATTGGTTCCCCCTCTTCCCGTTCATCCTCAGGACAAATTGCAACGTGTACGGAACAGGAGGTTAAAGGCGCTGATTCTCCAAGGAGGGAGATTGCTAGTAAAGAGGCTGGAATGGCGAACCGGAGCACAAGGAGATGAGAAATGAGGTGCGTTTTAGAAACCTTTCCCGGTCACACGGTGTACCATCTTCTGGGTTTCTCGTGCATGTTTTCGACGTAGGAAGATGCCCTTGACCCTGGAGATTTGGGACCCATGGGATGGGTACCACGCCGTATTACTTTAAAGGGTCTGCGTTTGCTCACCCAACCTCACCAAACCTCTCAGCCCCAAGAGTGTCCACCCTTATGTCTCAGTCATCTGTGGGTCTAGATATGGTCAATCCAGGTGGCATCGCAGCCCCTGAACGAATTTTGTAAGAATTTCTCTCTCTTTCACTGTCTTTGTTTCACGGGTTTTTAAAAGTAATTGATTTTTATAATAGGGTTTAGCTGCTTTGCACTGCTGTGTTTATGCCGCTTTTCACCCACTTGACTCACTTACAGAGAGATATCAATACATAGGTTTTAAGATTCTTACTAGTCAGATATATTCTTGGGCGGTGAATAGGGGGCGTTGAGTCCAGTTCACTGAGCAAGGAGTAGGTCTGGTCTATTACATATTGGGTTTATGGAACGGTATCTGAGCTAATTTGAAACCCTTGTTTTATGCATCACCCCACCTCACCTTTCCCGTTAAGCAGCCATAGTGTGTTTTCTAAACGTGCGACTCTGTTCTGTTTTGTAATTCAGTTCAAGGGTAGCGGTTTTTACATTCCCTCTGTAAGTGATATCTTATGATAAGTGTCTTTTTCTGTGTGACTTATTTCACTTAGAATCGTCGTACCTAAATCCACTCATCATGCTGCTCCTAGCCTTATGACGTTGATTTCATGGCTGAGTGATATTCCATTGTACATAAGGACCACAACTTCTTTATCCATTCTTCTCTTTCCTGGGATGTTTCAGGTGTAACGAAGTGGAGGTTCTTGTCAACAGAGCAGCCCTAAACTTTGGGGTGCCTGTGTCTTGCTGATTTTTAGTTTTCCCAATTTATACGCCCATGAGTGGAAGTGCCCTATGCTCTCTAAGCTGAGTTTTTTAGATGTTTCAGGACACACCGTACACTTCTCCAGAGTGGCTGTTGGCAATTTACAGCCCGCCCATCAGCGTAGCAAGGCTCCCATTTCTCCATGGCCTGTCCTGCATTTCTGGTTTTGACACTTTATTCAGCATGGCCCTTTTGACCGATGGGAAGCGAGACTTCTTTGTAGCGCTGATTTGCCTTTCCAGGTTGCTTGGTTGGCCAAAAAGGGCGTATGCGTTTTTTCCTGAATATATTCAGGAAAAAACGCATACGCCCTTTTTGGCCAAGGGCATCATTGTCGAGGTTTTGCCGCTTTTCCTGTGCTTTAAAGGCGATTCGAATCTACCTCCTGAAATCGGTTTCCTGCAATTCTGCCTTGCTTTCAAATCCTCTTCGTAGCCTTCCCTCCATATATTTGTGGACGAGAGTTATCATTTCTAACTCTGCAGGTTTGTGAATTGCAGTGCCCCTGAGCTCCATTTTTCAACTCGCTTTCTTGGGAGCTGGCCGCAAAAGCGCAGGATTGCTTCAGGCCCTATTCTGGCTCCGGGCGGCAGGCTGAGCCTGTGGTTAATTCTGCTACCTGATGGGAAAATAGAGTGACCTCTGCCTGTCCCAACACCTAGAGCTAGTCTCTCATTGGTTCCCCCTCTTCCCGTTCATCCTCAGGACAAATTGCAACGTGTACGGAACAGGAGGTTAAAGGCGCTGATTCTCCAAGGAGGGAGATTGCTAGTAAAGAGGCTGGAATGGCGAACCGGAGCACAAGGAGATGAGAAATGAGGTGCGTTTTAGAAACCTTTCCCGGTCACACGGTGTACCATCTTCTGGGTTTCTCGTGCATGTTTTCGACGTAGGAAGATGCCCTTGACCCTGGAGATTTGGGACCCATGGGATGGGTACCACGCCGTATTACTTTAAAGGGTCTGCGTTTGCTCACCCAACCTCACCAAACCTCTCAGCCCCAAGAGTGTCCACCCTTATGTCTCAGTCATCTGTGGGTCTAGATATGGTCAATCCAGGTGGCATCGCAGCCCCTGAACGAATTTTGTAAGAATTTCTCTCTCTTTCACTGTCTTTGTTTCACGGGTTTTTAAAAGTAATTGATTTTTATAATAGGGTTTAGCTGCTTTGCACTGCTGTGTTTATGCCGCTTTTCACCCACTTGACTCACTTACAGAGAGATATCAATACATAGGTTTTAAGATTCTTACTAGTCAGATATATTCTTGGGCGGTGAATAGGGGGCGTTGAGTCCAGTTCACTGAGCAAGGAGTAGGTCTGGTCTATTACATATTGGGTTTATGGAACGGTATCTGAGCTAATTTGAAACCCTTGTTTTATGCATCACCCCACCTCACCTTTCCCGTTAAGCAGCCATAGTGTGTTTTCTAAACGTGCGACTCTGTTCTGTTTTGTAATTCAGTTCAAGGGTAGCGGTTTTTACATTCCCTCTGTAAGTGATATCTTATGATAAGTGTCTTTTTCTGTGTGACTTATTTCACTTAGAATCGTCGTACCTAAATCCACTCATCATGCTGCTCCTAGCCTTATGACGTTGATTTCATGGCTGAGTGATATTCCATTGTACATAAGGACCACAACTTCTTTATCCATTCTTCTCTTTCCTGGGATGTTTAAGGTGTAACGAAGTGGAGGTTCTTGTCAACAGAGCAGCCCTAAACTTTGGGGTGCCTGTGTCTTGCTGATTTTTAGTTTTCCCAATTTATACGCCCATGAGTGGAAGTGCCCTATGCTCTCTAAGCTGAGTTTTTTAGATGTTTCAGGACACACCGTACACTTCTCCAGAGTGGCTGTTGGCAATTTACAGCCCGCCCATCAGCGTAGCAAGGCTCCCATTTCTCCATGGCCTGTCCTGCATTTCTGGTTTTGACACTTTATTCAGCATGGCCCTTTTGACCGATGGGAAGCGAGACTTCTTTGTAGCGCTGATTTGCCTTTCCAGGTTGCTTGGTTGGCCAAAAAGGGCGTATGCGTTTTTTCCTGAATATATTCAGGAAAAAACGCATACGCCCTTTTTGGCCAAGGGCATCATTGTCGAGGTTTTGCCGCTTTTCCTGTGCTTTAAAGGCGATTCGAATCTACCTCCTGAAATCGGTTTCCTGCAATTCTGCCTTGCTTTCAAATCCTCTTCGTAGCCTTCCCTCCATATATTTGTGGACGAGAGTTATCATTTCTAACTCTGCAGGTTTGTGAATTGCAGTGCCCCTGAGCTCCATTTTTCAACTCGCTTTCTTGGGAGCTGGCCGCAAAAGCGCAGGATTGCTTCAGGCCCTATTCTGGCTCCGGGCGGCAGGCTGAGCCTGTGGTTAATTCTGCTACCTGATGGGAAAATAGAGTGACCTGTGCCTGTCCCAACACCTAGAGCTAGTCTCTCATTGGTTCCCCCTCTTCCCGTTCATCCTCAGGACAAATTGCAACGTGTACGGAACAGGAGGTTAAAGGCGCTGATTCTCCAAGGAGGGAGATTGCTAGTAAAGCGGCTGGAATGGCGAACCGGAGCACAAGGAGATGAGAAATGAGGTGCGTTTTAGAAACCTTTCCCGGTCACACGGTGTACCATCTTCTGGGTTTCTCGTGCATGTTTTCGACGTAGGAAGATGCCCTTGACCCTGGAGATTTGGGACCCATGGGATGGGTACCACGCCGTATTACTTTAAAGGGTCTGCGTTTGCTCACCCAACCTCACCAAACCTCTCAGCCCCAAGAGTGTCCTCCCTTATGTCTCAATCAGCTGTGGGTCTAGATATGGTCAATCCAGATGGCATCGCAGCCCCTGAACGAATTTTGTAAGAATTTCTCTCTCTTTCACTGTCTTTGTTTCACGGGTTTTTAAAAGTAATTGATTTTTATAATAGGGTTTAGCTGCTTTGCACTGCTGTGTTTATGCCGCTTTACACCCACTTGACTCACTTACAGAGAGATATCAATACATAGGTTTTAAGATTCTTACTAGTCAGATATATTCTTGGGCGGTGAATAGGGGGCGTTGAGTCCAGTTCACTGAGCAAGGAGTAGGTCTGGTCTATTACATATTGGGTTTATGGAACGGTATCTGAGCTAATTTGAAACCCTTGTTTTATGCATCACCCCACCTCACCTTTCCCGTTAAGCAGCCATAGTGTGTTTTCTAAACGTGCGACTCTGTTCTGTTTTGTAATTCAGTTCAAGGGTAGCGGTTTTTACATTCCCTCTGTAAGTGATATCTTATGATAAGTGTCTTTTTCTGTGTGACTTATTTCACTTAGAATCGTCGTACCTAAATCCACTCATCATGCTGCTCCTAGCCTTATGACGTTGATTTCATGGCTGAGTGATATTCCATTGTACATAAGGACCACAACTTCTTTATCCATTCTTCTCTTTCCTGGGATGTTTAAGGTGTAACGAAGTGGAGGTTCTTGTCAACAGAGCAGCCCTAAACTTTGGGGTGCCTGTGTCTTGCTGATTTTTAGTTTTCCCAATTTATACGCCCATGAGTGGAAGTGCCCTATGCTCTCTAAGCTGAGTTTTTTAGATGTTTCAGGACACACCGTACACTTCTCCAGAGTGGCTGTTGGCAATTTACAGCCCGCCCATCAGCGTAGCAAGGCTCCCATTTCTCCATGGCCTGTCCTGCATTTCTGGTTTTGACACTTTATTCAGCATGGCCCTTTTGACCGATGGGAAGCGAGACTTCTTTGTAGCGCTGATTTGCCTTTCCAGGTTGCTTGGTTGGCCAAAAAGGGCGTATGCGTTTTTTCCTGAATATATTCAGGAAAAAACGCATACGCCCTTTTTGGCCAAGGGCATCATTGTCGAGGTTTTGCCGCTTTTCCTGTGCTTTAAAGGCGATTCGAATCTACCTCCTGAAATCGGTTTCCTGCAATTCTGCCTTGCTTTCAAATCCTCTTCGTAGCCTTCCCTCCATATATTTGTGGACGAGAGTTATCATTTCTAACTCTGCAGGTTTGTGAATTGCAGTGCCCCTGAGCTCCATTTTTCAACTCGCTTTCTTGGGAGCTGGCCGCAAAAGCGCAGGATTGCTTCAGGCCCTATTCTGGCTCCGGGCGGCAGGCTGAGCCTGTGGTTAATTCTGCTACCTGATGGGAAAATAGAGTGACCTGTGCCTGTCCCAACACCTAGAGCTAGTCTCTCATTGGTTCCCCCTCTTCCCGTTCATCCTCAGGACAAATTGCAACGTGTACGGAACAGGAGGTTAAAGGCGCTGATTCTCCAAGGAGGGAGATTGCTAGTAAAGCGGCTGGAATGGCGAACCGGAGCACAAGGAGATGAGAAATGAGGTGCGTTTTAGAAACCTTTCCCGGTCACACGGTGTACCATCTTCTGGGTTTCTCGTGCATGTTTTCGACGTAGGAAGATGCCCTTGACCCTGGAGATTTGGGACCCATGGGATGGGTACCACGCCGTATTACTTTACAGGGTCTGCGTTAGCTCACCCAACCTCACCAAACCTCTCAGCCCCAAGAGTGTCCACCCTTATGTCTCAATCAGCTGTGGGTCTAGATATGGTCAATCCAGGTGGCATCGCAGCCCCTGAACGAATTTTGTAAGAATTTCTCTCTCTTTCACTGTCTTTGTTTCACGGGTTTTTAAAAGTAATTGATTTTTATAATAGGGTTTAGCTGCTTTGCACTGCTGTGTTTATGCCGCTTTTCACCCACTTGACTCACTTACAGAGAGATATCAATACATAGGTTTTAAGATTCTTACTAGTCAGATATATTCTTGGGCGGTGAATAGGGGGCGTTGAGTCCAGTTCACTGAGCAAGGAGTAGGTCTTGTCTATTACATATTGGGTTTATGGAACGGTATCTGAGCTAATTTGAAACCCTTGTTTTATGCATCACCCCACCTCACCTTTCCCGTTAAGCAGCCATAGTGTGTTTTCTAAACGTGCGACTCTGTTCTGTTTTGTAATTCAGTTCAAGGGTAGCGGTTTTTACATTCTCTCTGTAAGTGATATCTTATGATAAGTGTCTTTTTCTGTGTGACTTATTTCACTTAGAATCGTCGTACCTAAATCCACTCATCATGCTGCTCCTAGCCTTATGACGTTGATTTCATGGCTGAGTGATATTCCATTGTACATAAGGACCACAACTTCTTTATCCATTCTTCTCTTTCCTGGGATGTTTAAGGTGTAACGAAGTGGAGGTTCTTGTCAACAGAGCAGCCCTAAACTTTGGGGTGCCTGTGTCTTGCTGATTTTTAGTTTTCCCAATTTATACGCCCATGAGTGGAAGTGCCCTATGCTCTCTAAGCTGAGTTTTTTAGATGTTTCAGGACACACCGTACACTTCTCCAGAGTGGCTGTTGGCAATTTACAGCCCGCCCATCAGCGTAGCAAGGCTCCCATTTCTCCATGGCCTGTCCTGCATTTCTGGTTTTGACACTTTATTCAGCATGGCCCTTTTGACCGATGGGAAGCAAGACTTCTTTGTAGCGCTGATTTGCCTTTCCAGGTTGCTTGGTTGGCCAAAAAGGGCGTATGCGTTTTTTCCTGAATATATTCAGGAAAAAACGCATACGCCCTTTTTGGCCAAGGGCATCATTGTCGAGGTTTTGCCGCTTTTCCTGTGCTTTAAAGGCGATTCGAATCTACCTCCTGAAATCTGTTTCCTGCAATTCTACCTTGCTTTCAAATCCTCTTCGTAGCCTTCCCTCCATATATTTGGGAAGAGAGTTATCATTTCTAACTCTGCAGGTTTGTGAATTGCAGTGCCCCTGAGCTCCATTTTTCAACTCGCTTTCTTGGGAGCTGGCCGCAAAAGCGCAGGATTGCTTCAGGCCCTATTCTGGCTCCGGGCGGCAGGCTGAGCCTGTGGTTAATTCTTCTTCCTGATGGGAAAATAGAGTGACCTGTGCCTGTCCCAGCACCTAGAGCTAGTCTCTCATTGGTTCCCCCTCTTCCCGTTCATCCTCAGGACAAATTGCAACGTGTACGGAACAGGAGGTTAAAGGTGCTGATTCTCCCAGGAGGGAGATTGCTAGTAAAGCGGCTGGAATGGCGAACCGGAGCACAAGGAGATGAGAAATGAGGTGCGTTTTAGAAACCTTTCCCGGTCACACGGTGTGCCATCTTCTGGGTTGCTCGTGCATGTTTTCGACGTAGGAAGATGCCCTTGAACCTGGAGATTTGGGACCCATGGGATGGGTACCACGCCGTATTACTTTAAAGGGTCTGCGTTAGCTCACCCAACCTCACCAAACCTTTCAGCCCCAAGAGTGTCCTCCCTTATGTCTCAATCAGCTGTGGTTCTAGATATGGTCAATCCAGGTGGCATCGCAGCCCCTGAACGAATTTTGTAAGAATTTATCTCTCTTTCACTGTCTTTGTTTGACGGGTTTTTAAAAGTAATTGATTTTTATAATGGGGTTTAGCTGCTTTGCACTGCTGTGTTTATGCCGCTTTACACCCACTTGACTCACTTACAGAGAGATATCAATACATAGGTTTTAAGATTCTTACTAGTCAGATATATTCTTGGGCGGTGAATAGGGGGCGTTGAGTCCAGTTCACTGAGCAAGGAGTAGGTCTTGTCTATTACATATTGGGTTTATGGAACGGTATCTGAGCTAATTTGAAACCCTTGTTTTATGCATCACCCCACCTCACCTTTCCCGTTAAGCAGCCATAGTGTGTTTTCTAAACGTGCGACTCTGTTCTGTTTTGTAATTCAGTTCAAGGGTAGCGGTTTTTACATTCCCTCTGTAAGTGATATCTTATGATAAGTGTCTTTTTCTGTGTGACTTATTTCACTTAGAATCGTCGTACCTAAATCCACTCATCATGCTGCTCCTAGCCTTATGACGTTGATTTCATGGCTGAGTGATATTCCATTGTACATAAGGACCACAACTTCTTTATCCATTCTTCTCTTTCCTGGGATGTTTCAGGTGTAACGAAGTGGAGGTTCTTGTCAACAGAGCAGCCCTAAACTTTGGGGTGCCTGTGTCTTGCTGATTTTTAGTTTTCCCAATTTATACGCCCATGAGTGGAAGTGCCCTATGCTCTCTAAGCTGAGTTTTTTAGATGTTTCAGGACACACCGTACACTTCTCCAGAGTGGCTGTTGGCAATTTACAGCCCGCCCATCAGCGTAGCAAGGCTCCCATTTCTCCATGGCCTGTCCTGCATTTCTGGTTTTGACACTTTATTCAGCATGGCCCTTTTGACCGATGGGAAGCGAGACTTCTTTGTAGCGCTGATTTGCCTTTCCAGGTTGCTTGGTTGGCCAAAAAGGGCGTATGCGTTTTTTCCTGAATATATTCAGGAAAAAACGCATACGCCCTTTTTGGCCAAGGGCATCATTGTCGAGGTTTTGCCGCTTTTCCTGTGCTTTAAAGGCGATTCGAATCTACCTCCTGAAATCGGTTTCCTGCAATTCTGCCTTGCTTTCAAATCCTCATCGTTGCCTTCCTTCCATATATTTGTGGACGAGAGTTATCATTTCTACCTCTGCAGGTTTGTGAATTGCAGTGCCCCTGAGCTCCATTTTTTAACTCGTTTTCTTGGGAGCTGGCCGCAAAAGCGCAGGATTGCTTCAGGCCCTATTCTGGCTCCGGGCGGCAGGCTGAGCCTGTCGTTAATTCTTCTTCCTGATGGGAAAATAGAGTGACTTGTGCCTGTCCCAAAACCTAGAGCTAGTCTCTCATTGGTTCCCCCTCTTCCCGTTCATCCTCAGGACAAATTGCAACCTGTACGGAACAGGAGGTTAAAGGTGCTGATTCTCCAAGGAGGGAGATTGCTAGTAAAGAGGCTGGAATGGCGAACCGGAGCACAAGGAGATGAGAAATGAGGTGCGTTTTAGAAACCTTTCCCGGTCACACGGTGTACCATCTTCTGGGTTTCTCGTGCATGTTTTCGATGTAGGAAGATGCCCTTGAACCTGGAGATTTGGGACCCATGGGATGGGTACCACGCCGTATTACTTTAAAGGGTCTGCGTTTGCTCACCCAACCTCACCAAACCTCTCAGCCCCAAGAGTGTCCACCCTTATGTCTCAGTCATCTGTGGGTCTAGATATGGTCAGTCCAGGTGGCATCGCAGCCCCTGAACGAATTTTGTAAGAATTTCTCTCTCTTTCACTGTCTTTGTTTCACGGGTTTTTAAAAGTAATTGATTTTTATAATGGGGTTTAGCTGCTTTGCACTGCTGTGTTTATGCCGCTTTACACCTACTTGACTCACTTACAGAGAGATATCAATACATAGGTTTTAAGATTCTTACTAGTCAGATATATTCTTGGGCGGTGAATAGGGGTTGTTGAGTCCAGTTCACTGAGCAAGGAGTAGGTCTTGTCTATTACATATTGGGTTTATGGAACGGTATCTGAGCTAATTTGAAACCCTTGTTTTATGCATCACCCCACCTCACCTTTCCCGTTAAGCAGCCATAGTGTGTTTTCTAAACGTGCGACTCTGTTCTGTTTTGTAATTCAGTTCAAGGGTAGCGGTTTTTACATTCCCTCTGTAAGTGATATCTTATGATAAGTGTCTTTTTCTGTGTGACTTATTTCACTTAGAATCGTCGTACCTAAATCCACTCATCATGCTGCTCCTAGCCTTATGACGTTGATTTCATGGCTGAGTGATATTCCATTGTACATAAGGACCACAACTTCTTTATCCATTCTTCTCTTTCCTGGGATGTTTCAGGTGTAACGAAGTGGAGGTTCTTGTCAACAGAGCAGCCCTAAACTTTGGGGTGCCTGTGTCTTGCTGATTTTTAGTTTTCCCAATTTATACGCCCATGAGTGGAAGTGCCCTATGCTCTCTAAGCTGAGTTTTTTAGATGTTTCAGGACACACCGTACACTTCTCCAGAGTGGCTGTTGGCAATTTACAGCCCGCCCATCAGCGTAGCAAGGCTCCCATTTCTCCATGGCCTGTCCTGCATTTCTGGTTTTGACACTTTATTCAGCATGGCCCTTTTGACCGATGGGAAGCGAGACTTCTTTGTAGCGCTGATTTGCCTTTCCAGGTTGCTTGGTTGGCCAAAAAGGGCGTATGCGTTTTTTCCTGAATATATTCAGGAAAAAACGCATACGCCCTTTTTGGCCAAGGGCATCATTGTCGAGGTTTTGCCGCTTTTCCTGTGCTTTAAAGGCGATTCGAATCTACCTCCTGAAATCGGTTTCCTGCAATTCTGCCTTGCTTTCAAATCCTCTTCGTAGCCTTCCCTCCATATATTTGTGGACGAGAGTTATCATTTCTAACTCTGCAGGTTTGTGAATTGCAGTGCCCCTGAGCTCCATTTTTCAACTCGCTTTCTTGGGAGCTGGCCGCAAAAGCGCAGGATTGCTTCAGGCCCTATTCTGGCTCCGGGCGGCAGGCTGAGCCTGTGGTTAATTCTGCTACCTGATGGGAAAATAGAGTGACCTCTGCCTGTCCCAACACCTAGAGCTAGTCTCTCATTGGTTCCCCCTCTTCCCGTTCATCCTCAGGACAAATTGCAACGTGTACGGAACAGGAGGTTAAAGGCGCTGATTCTCCAAGGAGGGAGATTGCTAGTAAAGAGGCTGGAATGGCGAACCGGAGCACAAGGAGATGAGAAATGAGGTGCGTTTTAGAAACCTTTCCCGGTCACACGGTGTACCATCTTCTGGGTTTCTCGTGCATGTTTTCGACGTAGGAAGATGCCCTTGACCCTGGAGATTTGGGACCCATGGGATGGGTACCACGCCGTATTACTTTAAAGGGTCTGCGTTTGCTCACCCAACCTCACCAAACCTCTCAGCCCCAAGAGTGTCCACCCTTATGTCTCAGTCATCTGTGGGTCTAGATATGGTCAATCCAGGTGGCATCGCAGCCCCTGAACGAATTTTGTAAGAATTTCTCTCTCTTTCACTGTCTTTGTTTCACGGGTTTTTAAAAGTAATTGATTTTTATAATAGGGTTTAGCTGCTTTGCACTGCTGTGTTTATGCCGCTTTTCACCCACTTGACTCACTTACAGAGAGATATCAATACATAGGTTTTAAGATTCTTACTAGTCAGATATATTCTTGGGCGGTGAATAGGGGGCGTTGAGTCCAGTTCACTGAGCAAGGAGTAGGTCTGGTCTATTACATATTGGGTTTATGGAACGGTATCTGAGCTAATTTGAAACCCTTGTTTTATGCATCACCCCACCTCACCTTTCCCGTTAAGCAGCCATAGTGTGTTTTCTAAACGTGCGACTCTGTTCTGTTTTGTAATTCAGTTCAAGGGTAGCGGTTTTTACATTCCCTCTGTAAGTGATATCTTATGATAAGTGTCTTTTTCTGTGTGACTTATTTCACTTAGAATCGTCGTACCTAAATCCACTCATCATGCTGCTCCTAGCCTTATGACGTTGATTTCATGGCTGAGTGATATTCCATTGTACATAAGGACCACAACTTCTTTATCCATTCTTCTCTTTCCTGGGATGTTTCAGGTGTAACGAAGTGGAGGTTCTTGTCAACAGAGCAGCCCTAAACTTTGGGGTGCCTGTGTCTTGCTGATTTTTAGTTTTCCCAATTTATACGCCCATGAGTGGAAGTGCCCTATGCTCTCTAAGCTGAGTTTTTTAGATGTTTCAGGACACACCGTACACTTCTCCAGAGTGGCTGTTGGCAATTTACAGCCCGCCCATCAGCGTAGCAAGGCTCCCATTTCTCCATGGCCTGTCCTGCATTTCTGGTTTTGACACTTTATTCAGCATGGCCCTTTTGACCGATGGGAAGCGAGACTTCTTTGTAGCGCTGATTTGCCTTTCCAGGTTGCTTGGTTGGCCAAAAAGGGCGTATGCGTTTTTTCCTGAATATATTCAGGAAAAAACGCATACGCCCTTTTTGGCCAAGGGCATCATTGTCGAGGTTTTGCCGCTTTTCCTGTGCTTTAAAGGCGATTCGAATCTACCTCCTGAAATCGGTTTCCTGCAATTCTGCCTTGCTTTCAAATCCTCTTCGTAGCCTTCCCTCCATATATTTGTGGACGAGAGTTATCATTTCTAACTCTGCAGGTTTGTGAATTGCAGTGCCCCTGAGCTCCATTTTTCAACTCGCTTTCTTGGGAGCTGGCCGCAAAAGCGCAGGATTGCTTCAGGCCCTATTCTGGCTCCGGGCGGCAGGCTGAGCCTGTGGTTAATTCTGCTACCTGATGGGAAAATAGAGTGACCTCTGCCTGTCCCAACACCTAGAGCTAGTCTCTCATTGGTTCCCCCTCTTCCCGTTCATCCTCAGGACAAATTGCAACGTGTACGGAACAGGAGGTTAAAGGCGCTGATTCTCCAAGGAGGGAGATTGCTAGTAAAGAGGCTGGAATGGCGAACCGGAGCACAAGGAGATGAGAAATGAGGTGCGTTTTAGAAACCTTTCCCGGTCACACGGTGTACCATCTTCTGGGTTTCTCGTGCATGTTTTCGACGTAGGAAGATGCCCTTGACCCTGGAGATTTGGGACCCATGGGATGGGTACCACGCCGTATTACTTTAAAGGGTCTGCGTTTGCTCACCCAACCTCACCAAACCTCTCAGCCCCAAGAGTGTCCACCCTTATGTCTCAGTCATCTGTGGGTCTAGATATGGTCAATCCAGGTGGCATCGCAGCCCCTGAACGAATTTTGTAAGAATTTCTCTCTCTTTCACTGTCTTTGTTTCACGGGTTTTTAAAAGTAATTGATTTTTATAATAGGGTTTAGCTGCTTTGCACTGCTGTGTTTATGCCGCTTTTCACCCACTTGACTCACTTACAGAGAGATATCAATACATAGGTTTTAAGATTCTTACTAGTCAGATATATTCTTGGGCGGTGAATAGGGGGCGTTGAGTCCAGTTCACTGAGCAAGGAGTAGGTCTGGTCTATTACATATTGGGTTTATGGAACGGTATCTGAGCTAATTTGAAACCCTTGTTTTATGCATCACCCCACCTCACCTTTCCCGTTAAGCAGCCATAGTGTGTTTTCTAAACGTGCGACTCTGTTCTGTTTTGTAATTCAGTTCAAGGGTAGCGGTTTTTACATTCCCTCTGTAAGTGATATCTTATGATAAGTGTCTTTTTCTGTGTGACTTATTTCACTTAGAATCGTCGTACCTAAATCCACTCATCATGCTGCTCCTAGCCTTATGACGTTGATTTCATGGCTGAGTGATATTCCATTGTACATAAGGACCACAACTTCTTTATCCATTCTTCTCTTTCCTGGGATGTTTAAGGTGTAACGAAGTGGAGGTTCTTGTCAACAGAGCAGCCCTAAACTTTGGGGTGCCTGTGTCTTGCTGATTTTTAGTTTTCCCAATTTATACGCCCATGAGTGGAAGTGCCCTATGCTCTCTAAGCTGAGTTTTTTAGATGTTTCAGGACACACCGTACACTTCTCCAGAGTGGCTGTTGGCAATTTACAGCCCGCCCATCAGCGTAGCAAGGCTCCCATTTCTCCATGGCCTGTCCTGCATTTCTGGTTTTGACACTTTATTCAGCATGGCCCTTTTGACCGATGGGAAGCGAGACTTCTTTGTAGCGCTGATTTGCCTTTCCAGGTTGCTTGGTTGGCCAAAAAGGGCGTATGCGTTTTTTCCTGAATATATTCAGGAAAAAACGCATACGCCCTTTTTGGCCAAGGGCATCATTGTCGAGGTTTTGCCGCTTTTCCTGTGCTTTAAAGGCGATTCGAATCTACCTCCTGAAATCGGTTTCCTGCAATTCTGCCTTGCTTTCAAATCCTCTTCGTAGCCTTCCCTCCATATATTTGTGGACGAGAGTTATCATTTCTAACTCTGCAGGTTTGTGAATTGCAGTGCCCCTGAGCTCCATTTTTCAACTCGCTTTCTTGGGAGCTGGCCGCAAAAGCGCAGGATTGCTTCAGGCCCTATTCTGGCTCCGGGCGGCAGGCTGAGCCTGTGGTTAATTCTGCTACCTGATGGGAAAATAGAGTGACCTGTGCCTGTCCCAACACCTAGAGCTAGTCTCTCATTGGTTCCCCCTCTTCCCGTTCATCCTCAGGACAAATTGCAACGTGTACGGAACAGGAGGTTAAAGGCGCTGATTCTCCAAGGAGGGAGATTGCTAGTAAAGCGGCTGGAATGGCGAACCGGAGCACAAGGAGATGAGAAATGAGGTGCGTTTTAGAAACCTTTCCCGGTCACACGGTGTACCATCTTCTGGGTTTCTCGTGCATGTTTTCGACGTAGGAAGATGCCCTTGACCCTGGAGATTTGGGACCCATGGGATGGGTACCACGCCGTATTACTTTAAAGGGTCTGCGTTTGCTCACCCAACCTCACCAAACCTCTCAGCCCCAAGAGTGTCCTCCCTTATGTCTCAATCAGCTGTGGGTCTAGATATGGTCAATCCAGATGGCATCGCAGCCCCTGAACGAATTTTGTAAGAATTTCTCTCTCTTTCACTGTCTTTGTTTCACGGGTTTTTAAAAGTAATTGATTTTTATAATAGGGTTTAGCTGCTTTGCACTGCTGTGTTTATGCCGCTTTACACCCACTTGACTCACTTACAGAGAGATATCAATACATAGGTTTTAAGATTCTTACTAGTCAGATATATTCTTGGGCGGTGAATAGGGGGCGTTGAGTCCAGTTCACTGAGCAAGGAGTAGGTCTGGTCTATTACATATTGGGTTTATGGAACGGTATCTGAGCTAATTTGAAACCCTTGTTTTATGCATCACCCCACCTCACCTTTCCCGTTAAGCAGCCATAGTGTGTTTTCTAAACGTGCGACTCTGTTCTGTTTTGTAATTCAGTTCAAGGGTAGCGGTTTTTACATTCCCTCTGTAAGTGATATCTTATGATAAGTGTCTTTTTCTGTGTGACTTATTTCACTTAGAATCGTCGTACCTAAATCCACTCATCATGCTGCTCCTAGCCTTATGACGTTGATTTCATGGCTGAGTGATATTCCATTGTACATAAGGACCACAACTTCTTTATCCATTCTTCTCTTTCCTGGGATGTTTAAGGTGTAACGAAGTGGAGGTTCTTGTCAACAGAGCAGCCCTAAACTTTGGGGTGCCTGTGTCTTGCTGATTTTTAGTTTTCCCAATTTATACGCCCATGAGTGGAAGTGCCCTATGCTCTCTAAGCTGAGTTTTTTAGATGTTTCAGGACACACCGTACACTTCTCCAGAGTGGCTGTTGGCAATTTACAGCCCGCCCATCAGCGTAGCAAGGCTCCCATTTCTCCATGGCCTGTCCTGCATTTCTGGTTTTGACACTTTATTCAGCATGGCCCTTTTGACCGATGGGAAGCGAGACTTCTTTGTAGCGCTGATTTGCCTTTCCAGGTTGCTTGGTTGGCCAAAAAGGGCGTATGCGTTTTTTCCTGAATATATTCAGGAAAAAACGCATACGCCCTTTTTGGCCAAGGGCATCATTGTCGAGGTTTTGCCGCTTTTCCTGTGCTTTAAAGGCGATTCGAATCTACCTCCTGAAATCTGTTTCCTGCAATTCTGCCTTGCTTTCAAATCCTCTTCGTAGCCTTCCCTCCATATATTTGTGGACGAGAGTTATCATTTCTAACTCTGCAGGTTTGTGAATTGCAGTGCCCCTGAGCTCCATTTTTCAACTCGCTTTCTTGGGAGCTGGCCGCAAAAGCGCAGGATTGCTTCAGGCCCTATTCTGGCTCCGGGCGGCAGGCTGAGCCTGTGGTTAATTCTGCTACCTGATGGGAAAATAGAGTGACCTGTGCCTGTCCCAACACCTAGAGCTAGTCTCTCATTGGTTCCCCCTCTTCCCGTTCATCCTCAGGACAAATTGCAACGTGTACGGAACAGGAGGTTAAAGGCGCTGATTCTCCAAGGAGGGAGATTGCTAGTAAAGCGGCTGGAATGGCGAACCGGAGCACAAGGAGATGAGAAATGAGGTGCGTTTTAGAAACCTTTCCCGGTCACACGGTGTACCATCTTCTGGGTTTCTCGTGCATGTTTTCGACGTAGGAAGATGCCCTTGACCCTGGAGATTTGGGACCCATGGGATGGGTACCACGCCGTATTACTTTACAGGGTCTGCGTTAGCTCACCCAACCTCACCAAACCTCTCAGCCCCAAGAGTGTCCACCCTTATGTCTCAATCAGCTGTGGGTCTAGATATGGTCAATCCAGGTGGCATCGCAGCCCCTGAACGAATTTTGTAAGAATTTCTCTCTCTTTCACTGTCTTTGTTTCACGGGTTTTTAAAAGTAATTGATTTTTATAATAGGGTTTAGCTGCTTTGCACTGCTGTGTTTATGCCGCTTTTCACCCACTTGACTCACTTACAGAGAGATATCAATACATAGGTTTTAAGATTCTTACTAGTCAGATATATTCTTGGGCGGTGAATAGGGGGCGTTGAGTCCAGTTCACTGAGCAAGGAGTAGGTCTTGTCTATTACATATTGGGTTTATGGAACGGTATCTGAGCTAATTTGAAACCCTTGTTTTATGCATCACCCCACCTCACCTTTCCCGTTAAGCAGCCATAGTGTGTTTTCTAAACGTGCGACTCTGTTCTGTTTTGTAATTCAGTTCAAGGGTAGCGGTTTTTACATTCTCTCTGTAAGTGATATCTTATGATAAGTGTCTTTTTCTGTGTGACTTATTTCACTTAGAATCGTCGTACCTAAATCCACTCATCATGCTGCTCCTAGCCTTATGACGTTGATTTCATGGCTGAGTGATATTCCATTGTACATAAGGACCACAACTTCTTTATCCATTCTTCTCTTTCCTGGGATGTTTAAGGTGTAACGAAGTGGAGGTTCTTGTCAACAGAGCAGCCCTAAACTTTGGGGTGCCTGTGTCTTGCTGATTTTTAGTTTTCCCAATTTATACGCCCATGAGTGGAAGTGCCCTATGCTCTCTAAGCTGAGTTTTTTAGATGTTTCAGGACACACCGTACACTTCTCCAGAGTGGCTGTTGGCAATTTACAGCCCGCCCATCAGCGTAGCAAGGCTCCCATTTCTCCATGGCCTGTCCTGCATTTCTGGTTTTGACACTTTATTCAGCATGGCCCTTTTGACCGATGGGAAGCGAGACTTCTTTGTAGCGCTGATTTGCCTTTCCAGGTTGCTTGGTTGGCCAAAAAGGGCGTATGCGTTTTTTCCTGAATATATTCAGGAAAAAACGCATACGCCCTTTTTGGCCAAGGGCATCATTGTCGATGTTTTGCCGCTTTTCCTGTGCTTTAAAGGTGATTCGAATCTACCTCCTGAAATCTGTTTCCTGCAATTCTGCCTTGCTTTCAAATCCTCATCGTTGCCTTCCTTCCATATATTTGTGGACGAGAGTTATCATTTCTACCTCTGCAGGTTTGTGAATTGCAGTGCCCCTGAGCTCCATTTTTTAACTCGTTTTCTTGGGAGCTGGCCGCAAAAGCGCAGGATTGCTTCAGGCCCTATTCTGGCTCCGGGCGGCAGGCTGAGCCTGTCGTTAATTCTTCTTCCTGATGGGAAAATAGAGTGACTTGTGCCTGTCCCAAAACCTAGAGCTAGTCTCTCATTGGTTCCCCCTCTTCCCGTTCATCCTCAGGACAAATTGCAACCTGTACGGAACAGGAGGTTAAAGGTGCTGATTCTCCCAGGAGGGAGATTGCTAGTAAAGCGGCTGGAATGGCGAACCGGAGCACAAGGAGATGAGAAATGAGGTGCGTTTTAGAAACCTTTCCCGGTCACACGGTGTACCATCTTCTGGGTTTCTCGTGCGTGTTTTCGATGTAGGAAGATGCCCTTGAACCTGGAGATTTGGGACCCATGGGATGGGTACCACGCCGTATTACTTTAAAGGGTCTGCGTTTGCTCACCCAACCTCACCAAACCTCTCAGCCCCAAGAGTGTCCACCCTTATGTCTCAGTCATCTGTGGGTCTAGATATGGTCAATCCAGGTGGCATCGCAGCCCCTGAACGAATTTTGTAAGAATTTCTCTCTCTTTCACTGTCTTTGTTTCACGGGTTTTTAAAAGTAATTGATTTTTATAATGGGGTTTAGCTGCTTTGCACTGCTGTGTTTATGCCGCTTTACACCTACTTGACTCACTTACAGAGAGATATCAATACATAGGTTTTAAGATTCTTACTAGTCAGATATATTCTTGGGCGGTGAATAGGGGTTGTTGAGTCCAGTTCACTGAGCAAGGAGTAGGTCTTGTCTATTACATATTGGGTTTATGGAACGGTATCTGAGCTAATTTGAAACCCTTGTTTTATGCATCACCCCACCTCACCTTTCCCGTTAAGCCGCCATAGTGTGTTTTCTAAACGTGCGACTCTGTTCTGTTTTGTAATTCAGTTCAAGGGTAGCGGTTTTTACATTCCCTCTGTAAGTGATATCTTATGATAAGTGTCTTTTTCTGTGTGACTTATTTCACTTAGAATCGTCGTACCTAAATCCACTCATCATGCTGCTCCTAGCCTTATGACGTTGATTTCATGGCTGAGTGATATTCAATTGTACATAAGGACCACAACTTCTTTATCCATTCTTCTCTTTCCTGGGATGTTTCAGGTGTAACGAAGTGGAGGTTCTTGTCAACAGAGCAGCCCTAAACTTTGGGGTGCCTGTGTCTTGCTGATTTTTAGTTTTCCCAATTTATACGCCCATGAGTGGAAGTGCCCTATGCTCTCTAAGCTGAGTTTTTTAGATGTTTCAGGACACACCGTACACTTCTCCAGAGTGGCTGTTGGCAATTTACAGCCCGCCCATCAGCGTAGCAAGGCTCCCATTTCTCCATGGCCTGTCCTGCATTTCTGGTTTTGACACTTTATTCAGCATGGCCCTTTTGACCGATGGGAAGCGAGACTTCTTTGTAGCGCTGATTTGCCTTTCCAGGTTGCTTGGTTGGCCAAAAAGGGCGTATGCGTTTTTTCCTGAATATATTCAGGAAAAAACGCATACGCCCTTTTTGGCCAAGGGCATCATTGTCGAGGTTTTGCCGCTTTTCCTGTGCTTTAAAGGCGATTCGAATCTACCTCCTGAAATCTGTTTCCTGCAATTCTGCCTTGCTTTCAAATCCTCTTCGTAGCCTTCCCTCCATATATTTGTGGACGAGAGTTATCATTTCTAACTCTGCAGGTTTGTGAATTGCAGTGCCCCTGAGCTCCATTTTTCAACTCGCTTTCTTGGGAGCTGGCCGCAAAAGCGCAGGATTGCTTCAGGCCCTATTCTGGCTCCGGGCGGCAGGCTGAGCCTGTGGTTAATTCTGCTACCTGATGGGAAAATAGAGTGACCTCTGCCTGTCCCAACACCTAGAGCTAGTCTCTCATTGGTTCCCCCTCTTCCCGTTCATCCTCAGGACAAATTGCAACGTGTACGGAACAGGAGGTTAAAGGTGCTGATTCTCCCAGGAGGGAGATTGCTAGTAAAGCGGCTGGAATGGCGAACCGGAGCACAAGGAGATGAGAAATGAGGTGCGTTTTAGAAACCTTTCCCGGTCACACGGTGTACCATCTTCTGGGTTTCTCGTGCGTGTTTTCGATGTAGGAAGATGCCCTTGAACCTGGAGATTTGGGACGCATGGGATGGGTACCACGCCGTATTACTTTAAAGCGTCTGCGTTTGCTCACCCAACCTCACCAAACCTCTCAGCCCCAAGAGTGTCCACCCTTATGTCTCAGTCATCTGTGGGTCTAGATATGGTCAATCCAGCTGGCATCGCAGCCCCTGAACGAATTTTGTAAGAATTTCTCTCTCTTTCACTGTCTTTGTTTCACGGGTTTTTAAAAGTAATTGATTTTTATAATGGGGTTTAGCTGCTTTGCACTGCTGTGTTTATGCCGCTTTACACCCACTTGACTCACTTACAGAGAGATATCAATACATAGGTTTTAAGATTCTTACTAGTCAGATATATTCTTGGGCGGTGAATAGGGGGCGTTGAGTCCAGTTCACTGAGCAAGGAGTAGGTCTTGTCTATTACATATTGGGTTTATGGAACGGTATCTGAGCTAATTTGAAACCCTTGTTTTATGCATCACCCCACCTCACCTTTCCCGTTAAGCAGCCATAGTGTGTTTTCTAAACGTGCGACTCTGTTCTGTTTTGTAATTCAGTTCAAGGGTAGCGGTTTTTACATTCTCTCTGTAAGTGATATCTTATGATAAGTGTCTTTTTCTGTGTGACTTATTTCACTTAGAATCGTCGTACCTAAATCCACTCATCATGCTGCTCCTAGCCTTATGACGTTGATTTCATGGCTGAGTGATATTCCATTGTACATAAGGACCACAACTTCTTTATCCATTCTTCTCTTTCCTGGGATGTTTAAGGTGTAATGAAGTGGAGGTTCTTGTCAACAGAGCAGCCCTAAACTTTGGGGTGCCTGTGTCTTGCTGATTTTTAGTTTTCCCAATTTATACGCCCATGAGTGGAAGTGCCCTATGCTCTCTAAGCTGAGTTTTTTAGATGTTTCAGGACACACCGTACACTTCTCCAGAGTGGCTGTTGGCAATTTACAGCCCGCCCATCAGCGTAGCAAGGCTCCCATTTCTCCATGGCCTGTCCTGCATTTCTGGTTTTGACACTTTATTCAGCATGGCCCTTTTGACCGATGGGAAGCGAGACTTCTTTGTAGCGCTGATTTGCCTTTCCAGGTTGCTTGGTTGGCCAAAAAGGGCGTATGCGTTTTTTCCTGAATATATTCAGGAAAAAACGCATACGCCCTTTTTGGCCAAGGGCATCATTGTCGAGGTTTTGCCGCTTTTCCTGTGCTTTAAAGGCGATTCGAATCTACCTCCTGAAATTTGTTTCCTGCAATTCTGCCTTGCTTTCAAATCCTCATCGTTGCCTTCCTTCCATATATTTGTGGACGAGAGTTATCATTTCTACCTCTGCAGGTTTGTGAATTGCAGTGCCCCTGAGCTCCATTTTTTAACTCGCTTTCTTGGGAGCTGGCCGCAAAAGCGCAGGATTGCTTCAGGCCCTATTCTGGCTCCGGGCGGCAGGCTGAGCCTGTCGTTAATTCTTCTTCCTGATGGGAAAATAGAGTGACTTGTGCCTGTCCCAACACCTAGAGCTAGTCTCTCATTGGTTCCCCCTCTTCCCGTTCATCCTCAGGACAAATTGCAACGTGTACGGAACAGGAGGTTAAAGGCGCTGATTCTCCCAGGAGGGAGATTGCTAGTAAAGCGGCTGGAATGGCGAACCGGAGCACAAGGAGATGAGAAATGAGGTGCGTTTTAGAAACCTTTCCTGGTCACACGGTGTACCATCTTCTGGGTTTCTCGTGCGTGTTTTCGATGTAGGAAGATGCCCTTGAACCTGGAGATTTGGGACCCATGGGATGGGTACCACGCCGTATTACTTTAAAGGGTCTGCGTTTGCTCACCCAACCTCACCAAACCTCTCAGCCCCAAGAGTGTCCACCCTTATGTCTCAGTCATCTGTGGGTCTAGATATGGTCAATCCAGCTGGCATCGCAGCACCTGAACGAATTTTGTAAGAATTTCTCTCTCTTTCACTGTCTTTGTTTCACGGGTTTTTAAAAGTAATTGATTTTTATAATGGGGTTTAGCTGCTTTGCACTGCTGTGTTTATGCCGCTTTACACCCACTTGACTCACTTACAGAGAGATATCAATACATAGGTTTTAAGATTCTTACTAGTCAGATATATTCTTGGGCGGTGAATAGGGGGCGTTGAGTCCAGTTCACTGAGCAAGGAGTAGGTCTTGTCTATTACATATTGGGTTTATGGAACGGTATCTGAGCTAATTTGAAACCCTTGTTTTATGCATCACCCCACCTCACCTTTCCCGTTAAGCAGCCATAGTGTGTTTTCTAAACGTGCGACTCTGTTCTGTTTTGTAATTCAGTTCAAGGGTAGCGGTTTTTACATTCTCTCTGTAAGTGATATCTTATGATCAGTGTCTTTTTCTGTGTGACTTATTTCACTTAGAATCGTCGTACCTAAATCTACTCATCATGCTGCTCCTAGCCTTATGACGTTGATTTCATGGCTGAGTGATATTCCATTGTACATAAGGACCACAACTTCTTTATCCATTCTTCTCTTTCCTGGGATGTTTAAGGTGTAACGAAGTGGAGGTTCTTGTCAACAGAGCAGCCCTAAACTTTGGGGTGCCTGTGTCTTGCTGATTTTTAGTTTTCCCAATTTATACGCCCATGAGTGGAAGTGCCCTATGCTCTCTAAGCTGAGTTTTTTAGATGTTTCAGGACACACCGTACACTTCTCCAGAGTGGCTGTTGGCAATTTACAGCCTGCCCATCAGCGTAGCAAGGCTCCCATTTCTCCATGGCCTGTCCTGCATTTCTGGTTTTGACACTTTATTCAGCATGGCCCTTTTGACCGATGGGAAGCGAGACTTCTTTGTAGCGCTGATTTGCCTTTCCAGGTTGCTTGGTTGGCCAAAAAGGGCGTATGCGTTTTTTCCTGAATATATTCAGGAAAAAACGCATACGCCCTTTTTGGCCAAGGGCATCATTGTCGAGGTTTTGCCGCTTTTCCTGTGCTTTAAAGGCGATTCGAATCTACCTCCTGAAATCTGTTTCCTGCAATTCTGCCTTGCTTTCAAATCCTCTTCGTAGCCTTCCCTCCATATATTTGTGGACGAGAGTTATCATTTCTAAGTCTGCAGGTTTGTGAATTGCAGTGCCCCTGAGCTCCATTTTTCAACTCGCTTTCTTGGGAGCTGGCCGCAAAAGCGCAGGATTGCTTCAGGCCCTATTCTGGCTCCGGGCGGCAGGCTGAGCCTGTGGTTAATTCTGCTACCTGATGGGAAAATAGAGTGACCTGTGCCTGTCCCAACACCTAGAGCTAGTCTCTCATTGGTTCCCCCTCTTCCCATTCATCCTCAGGACAAATTGCAACGTGTACGGAACAGGAGGTTAAAGGTGCTGATTCTCCCAGGAGGGAGATTGCTAGTAAAGCGGCTGGAATGGCGAACCGGAGCACAAGGAGATGAGAAATGAGGTGCGTTTTAGAAACCTTTCCCGGTCACACGGTGTACCATCTTCTGGGTTTCTCGTGCATGTTTTCGATGTAGGAAGATGCCCTTGAACCTGGAGATTTGGGACCCATGGGATGGGTAGCACGCCGTATTACTTTAAAGGGTCTGCGTTTGCTCACCCAACCTCACCAAACCTCTCAGCCCCAAGAGTGTCCACCCTTATGTCTCAGTCATCTGTGGGTCTAGATATGGTCAATCCAGGTGGCATCGCAGCCCCTGAACGAATTTTGTAAGAATTTCTCTCTCTTTCACTGTCTTTGTTTCACGGGTTTTTAAAAGTAATTGATTTTTATAATGGGGTTTAGCTGCTTTGCACTGCTGTGTTTATGCCGCTTTACACCCACTTGACTCACTTACAGAGAGATATCAATACATAGGTTTTAAGATTCTTACTAGTCAGATATATTCTTGGGCGGTGAATAGGGGGCGTTGAGTCCAGTTCACTGAGCAAGGAGTAGGTCTTGTCTATTACATATTGGGTTTATGGAACGGTATCTGAGCTAATTTGAAACCCTTGTTTTATGCATCACCCCACCTCACCTTTCCCGTTAAGCAGCCATAGTGTGTTTTCTAAACGTGCGACTCTGTTCTGTTTTGTAATTCAGTTCAAGGGTAGCGGTTTTTACATTCCCTCTGTAAGTGATATCTTATGATAAGTGTCTTTTTCTGTGTGACTTATTTCACTTAGAATCGTCGTACCTAAATCCACTCATCATGCTGCTCCTAGCCTTATGACGTTGATTTCATGGCTCAGTGATATTCCATTGTACATAAGGACCACAACTTCTTTATCCATTCTTCTCTTTCCTGGGATGTTTCAGGTGTAACAAAGTGGAGGTTCTTGTCAACAGAGCAGCCCTAAACTTTGGGGTGCCTGTGTCTTGCTGATTTTTAGTTTTCCCAATTTATACGCCCATGAGTGGAAGTGCCCTATGCTCTCTAAGCTGAGTTTTTTAGATGTTTCAGGACACACCGTACACTTCTCCAGAGTGGCTGTTGGCAATTTACAGCCCGCCCATCAGCGTAGCAAGGCTCCCATTTCTCCATGGCCTGTCCTGCATTTCTGGTTTTGACACTTTATTCAGCATGGCCCTTTTGACCGATGGGAAGCGAGACTTCTTTGTAGCGCTGATTTGCCTTTCCAGGTTGCTTGGTTGGCCAAAAAGGGCGTATGCGTTTTTTCCTGAATATATTCAGGAAAAAACGCATACGCCCTTTTTGGCCAAGGGCATCATTGTCGAGGTTTTGCCGCTTTTCCTGTGCTTTAAAGGCGATTCGAATCTACCTCCTGAAATCGGTTTCCTGCAATTCTGCCTTGCTTTCAAATCCTCTTCGTAGCCTTCCCTCCATATATTTGTGGACGAGAGTTATCATTTCTAACTCTGCAGGTTTGTGAATTGCAGTGCCCCTGAGCTCCATTTTTCAACTCGCTTTCTTGGGAGCTGGCCGCAAAAGCGCAGGATTGCTTCAGGCCCTATTCTGGCTCCGGGCGGCAGGCTGAGCCTGTGGTTAATTCTGCTACCTGATGGGAAAATAGAGTGACCTGTGCCTGTCCCAACACCTAGAGCTAGTCTGTCAATGGTTCCCCCTCTTCCCGTTCATCCTCAGGAGAAATTGCAACGTGTACGGAACAGGAGGTTAAAGGTGCTGATTCTCCAAGGAGGGAGATTGCTAGTAAAGCGGCTGGAATGGCGAACCGGAGCACAAGGAGATGAGAAATGAGGTGCGTTTTAGAAACCTTTCCCGGTCACACGGTGTACCATCTTCTGGGTTGCTCGTGCATGTTTTCGACGTAGGAAGATGCCCTTGACCCTGGAGATTTGGGACCCATGGGATGGGTACCACGCCATATTACTTTAAAGGGTCTGCGTTTGCTCACCCAACCTCACCAAACCTCTCAGCCCCAAGAGTGTCCACCCTTATGTCTCAGGCATCTGTGGGTCTAGATATGGTCAATCCAGCTGGCATCGCAGCACCTGAACGAATTTTGTAAGAATTTCTCTCTCTTTCACTGTCTTTGTTTCACGGGTTTTTAAAAGTAATTGATTTTTATAATGGGGTTTAGCTGCTTTGCACTGCTGTGTTTATGCCGCTTTACACCTACTTGACTCACTTACAGAGAGCTATCAATACATAGGTTTTAAGATTCTTACTAGTCAGATATATTCTTGGGCGGTGAATAGGGGTTGTTGAGTCCAGTTCACTGAGCAAGGAGTAGGTCTTGTCTATTACATATTGGGTTTATGGAACGGTATCTGAGCTAATTTGAAACCCTTGTTTTATGCATCACCCCACCTCACCTTTCCCGTTAAGCAGCCATAGTGTGTTTTCTAAACGTGCGACTCTGTTCTGTTTTGTAATTCAGTTCAAGGGTAGCGGTTTTTACATTCCCTCTGTAAGTGATATCTTATGATAAGTGTCTTTTTCTGTGTGACTTATTTCACTTAGAATCGTCGTACCTAAATCCACTCATCATGCTGCTCCTAGCCTTATGACGTTGATTTCATGGCTGAGTGATATTCCATTGTACATAAGGACCACAACTTCTTTATCCATTCTTCTCTTTCCTGGGATGTTTAAGGTGTAACGAAGTGGAGGTTCTTGTCAACAGAGCAGCCCTAAACTTTGGGGTGCCTGTGTCTTGCTGATTTTTAGTTTTCCCAATTTATACGCCCATGAGTGGAAGTGCCCTATGCTCTCTAAGCTGAGTTTTTTAGATGTTTCAGGACACACCGTACACTTCTCCAGAGTGGCTGTTGGCAATTTACAGCCCGCCCATCAGCGTAGCAAGGCTCCCATTTCTCCATGGCCTGTCCTGCATTTCTGGTTTTGACACTTTATTCAGCATGGCCCTTTTGACCGATGGGAAGCGAGACTTCTTTGTAGCGCTGATTTGCCTTTCCAGGTTGCTTGGTTGGCCAAAAAGGGCGTATGCGTTTTTTCCTGAATATATTCAGGAAAAAACGCATACGCCCTTTTTGGCCAAGGGCATCATTGTCGAGGTTTTGCCGCTTTTCCTGTGCTTTAAAGGCGATTCGAATCTACCTCCTGAAATCTGTTTCCTGCAATTCTACCTTGCTTTCAAATCCTCTTCGTAGCCTTCCTTCCATATATTTGTGGACGAGAGTTATCATTTCTACCTCTGCAGGTTTGTGAATTGCAGTGCCCCTGAGCTCCATTTTTTAACTCGCTTTCTTGGGAGCTGGCCGCAAAAGCGCAGGATTGCTTCAGGCCCTATTCTGGCTCCGGGCGGCAGGCTGAGCCTGTCGTTAATTCTTCTTCCTGATGGGAAAATAGAGTGACTTGTGCCTGTCCCAACACCTAGAGCTAGTCTCTCATTGGTTCCCCCTCTTCCCGTTCATCCTCAGGACAAATTGCAACGTGTACGGAACAGGAGGTTAAAGGTGCTCATTCTCCCAGGAGGGAGATTGCTAGTAAAGCGGCTGGAATGGCGAACCGGAGCACAAGGAGATGAGAAATGAGGTGCGTTTTAGAAACCTTTCCTGGTCACACGGTGTACCATCTTCTGGGTTTCTCGTGCATGTTTTCGATGTAGGAAGATGCCCTTGAACCTGGAGATTTGGGACCCATGGGATGGGTAGCACGCCGTATTACTTTAAAGGGTCTGCGTTTGCTCACCCAACCTCACCAAACCTCTCAGCCCCAAGAGTGTCCACCCTTATGTCTCAATCAGCTGTGGGTCTAGATATGGTCAATCCAGGTGGCATCGCAGCCCCTGAACGAATTTTGTAAGAATTTCTCTCTCTTTCACTGTCTTTGTTTCACGGGTTTTTAAAAGTAATTGATTTTTATAATGGGGTTTAGCTGCTTTGCACTGCTGTGTTTATGCCACTTTACACCTACTTGTCTCACTTACAGAGAGATATCACTACATAGGTTTTAAGATTCTTACTAGTCAGATATATTCTTGGGCGGTGAATAGGGGTTGTTGAGTCCAGTTCACTGAGCAAGGAGTAGGTCTTGTGTATTACATATTGGGTTTATGGAACGGTATCTGAGCTAATTTGAAACCCTTGTTTTATGCATCACCCCACCTCACCTTTCCCGTTAAGCAGCCATAGTGTGTTTTCTAAACGTGCGACTCTGTTCTGTTTTGTAATTCAGTTCAAGGGTAGCGGTTTTTACATTCCCTCTGTAAGTGATATCTTATGATAAGTGTCTTTTTCTGTGTGACTTATTTCACTTAGAATCGTCGTACCTAAATCCACTCATCATGCTGCTCCTAGCCTTATGACGTTGATTTCATGGCTGAGTGATATTCCATTGTACATAAGGACCACAACTTCTTTATCCATTCTTCTCTTTCCTGGGATGTTTAAGGTGTAACGAAGTGGAGCTTCTTGTCAACAGAGCAGCCCTAAACTTTGGGGTGCCTGTGTCTTGCTGATTTTTAGTTTTCCCAATTTATACGCCCATGAGTGGAAGTGCCTTATGCTCTCTAAGCTGAGTTTTTTAGATGTTTCAGGACACACCGTACACTTCTCCAGAGTGGCTGTTGGCAATTTACAGCCCGCCCATCAGCGTAGCAAGGCTCCCATTTCTCCATGGCCTGTCCTGCATTTCTGGTTTTGACACTTTATTCAGCAGGGCCCTTTTGACCGATGGGAAGCGAGACTTCTTTGTAGCGCTGATTTGCCTTTCCAGGTTGCTTGGTTGGCCAAAAAGGGCGTATGCGTTTCTTCCTGAATATATTCAGGAAAAAACGCATACGCCCTTTTTGGCCAAGGGCATCATTGTCGAGGTTTTGCCGCTTTTCCTGTGCTTTAAAGGCGATTCGAATCTACCTCCTGAAATCGGTTTCCTGCAATTCTGCCTTGCTTTCAAATCCTCTTCGTAGCCTTCCCTCCATATATTTGTGGACGAGAGTTATCATTTCTAACTCTGCAGGTTTGTGAATTGCAGTGCCCCTGAGCTCCATTTTTCAACTCGCTTTCTTGGGAGCTGGCCGCAAAAGCGCAGGATTGCTTCAGGCCCTATTCTGGCTCCGGGCGGCAGGCTGAGCCTGTGGTTAATTCTGCTTCCTGATGGGAAAATAGAGTTACCTCTGCCTGTCCCAACACCTAGAGCTAGTCTCTCATTGGTTCCCCCTCTTCCCGTTCATCCTCAGGACAAATTGCAACGTGTACGGAACAGGAGGTTAAAGGTGCTCATTCTCCCAGGAGGGAGATTGCTAGTAAAGCGGCTGGAATGGCGAACCGGAGCACAAGGAGATGAGAAATGAGGTGCGTTTTAGAAACCTTTCCTGGTCACACGGTGTACCATCTTCTGGGTTTCTCGTGCATGTTTTCGATGTAGGAAGATGCCCTTGAACCTGGAGATTTGGGACCCATGGGATGGGTAGCACGCCGTATTACTTTAAAGGGTCTGCGTTTGCTCACCCAACCTCACCAAACCTCTCAGCCCCAAGAGTGTCCACCCTTATGTCTCAATCAGCTGTGGGTCTAGATATGGTCAATCCAGGTGGCATCGCAGCCCCTGAACGAATTTTGTAAGAATTTCTCTCTCTTTCACTGTCTTTGTTTCACGGGTTTTTAAAAGTAATTGATTTTTATAATAGGGTTTAGCTGCTTTGCACTGCTGTGTTTATGCCGCTTTACACCCACTTGACTCACTTACAGAGAGATATCAATACATAGGTTTTAAGATTCTTACTAGTCAGATATATTCTTGGGCGGTGAATAGGGGGCGTTGAGTCCAGTTCACTGAGCAAGGAGTAGGTCTTGTCTATTACATATTGGGTTTATGGAACGGTATCTGAGCTAATTTGAAACCCTTGTTTTATGCATCACCCCACCTCACCTTTCCCGTTAAGCAGCCATAGTGTGTTTTCTAAACGTGCGACTCTGTTCTGTTTTGTAATTCAGTTCAAGGGTAGCGGTTTTTACATTCCCTCTGTAAGTGATATCTTATGATAAGTGTCTTTTTCTGTGTGACTTATTTCACTTAGAATCGTCGTACCTAAATCCACTCATCATGCTGCTCCTAGCCTTATGACGTTGATTTCATGGCTGAGTGATATTCCATTGTACATAAGGACCACAACTTCTTTATCCATTCTTCTCTTTCCTGGGATGTTTAAGGTGTAACGAAGTGGAGGTTCTTGTCAACAGAGCAGCCCTAAACTTTGGGGTGCCTGTGTCTTGCTGATTTTTAGTTTTCCCAATTTATACGCCCATGAGTGGAAGTGCCCTATGCTCTCTAAGCTGAGTTTTTTAGATGTTTCAGGACACACCGTACACTTCTCCAGAGTGGCTGTTGGCAATTTACAGCCCGCCCATCAGCGTAGCAAGGCTCCCATTTCTCCATGGCCTGTCCTGCATTTCTGGTTTTGACACTTTATTCAGCATGGCCCTTTTGACCGATGGGAAGCGAGACTTCTTTGTAGCGCTGATTTGCCTTTCCAGATTGCTTGGTTGGCCAAAAAGGGCGTATGCGTTTTTTCCTGAATATATTCAGGAAAAAACGCATACGCCCTTTTTGGCCAAGGGCATCATTGTCGAGGTTTTGCCGCTTTTCCTGTGCTTTAAAGGCGATTCGAATCTACCTCCTGAAATCGGTTTCCTGCAATTCTGCCTTGCTTTCAAATCCTCTTCGTAGCCTTCCCTCCATATATTTGTGGACGAGAGTTATCATTTCTAACTCTGCAGGTTTGTGAATTGCAGTGCCCCTGAGCTCCATTTTTCAACTCGCTTTCTTGGGAGCTGGCCGCAAAAGCGCAGGATTGCTTCAGGCCCTATTCTGGCTCCGGGCGGCAGGCTGAGCCTGTGGTTAATTCTGCTACCTGATGGGAAAATAGAGTGACCTGTGCCTGTCCCAACACCTAGAGCTAGTCTGTCAATGGTTCCCCCTCTTCCCGTTCATCCTCAGGACAAATTGCAACGTGTACGGAACAGGAGGTTAAAGGTGCTGATTCTCCAAGGAGGGAGATTGCTAGTAAAGCGGCTGGAATGGCGAACCGGAGCACAAGGAGATGAGAAATGAGGTGCGTTTTAGAAACCTTTCCCGGTCACACGGTGTACCATCTTCTGGGTTTCTCATGCGTGTTTTCGACGTAGGAAGATGCCCTTGACCCTGGAGATTTGGGACCCATGGGATGGGTACCACGCCGTATTACTTTAAAGGGTCTGCGTTTGCTCACCCAACCTCACCAAACCTCTCAGCCCCAAGAGTGTCCACCCTTATGTCTCAGTCATCTGTGGGTCTAGATATGGTCAATCCAGCTGGCATCGCAGCACCTGAACGAATTTTGTAAGAATTTCTCTCTCTTTCACTGTCTTTGTTTCACGGGTTTTTAAAAGTAATTGATTTTTATAATGGGGTTTAGCTGCTTTGCACTGCTGTGTTTATGCCGCTTTACACCTACTTGACTCACTTACAGAGAGCTATCACTACATAGGTTTTAAGATTCTTACTAGTCAGATATATTCTTGGGCGGTGAATAGGGGTTGTTGAGTCCAGTTCACTGAGCAAGGAGTAGGTCTTGTCTATTACATATTGGGTTTATGGAACGGTATCTGAGCTAATTTGAAACCCTTGTTTTATGCATCACCCCACCTCACCTTTCCCGTTAAGCAGCCATAGTGTGTTTTCTAAACGTGCGACTCTGTTCTGTTTTGTAATTCAGTTCAAGGGTAGCGGTTTTTACATTCCCTCTGTAAGTGATATCTTATGATAAGTGTCTTTTTCTGTGTGACTTATTTCACTTAGAATCGTCGTACCTAAATCCACTCATCATGCTGCTCCTAGCCTTATGACGTTGATTTCATGGCTGAGTGATATTCCATTGTACATAAGGACCACAACTTCTTTATCCATTCTTCTCTTTCCTGGGATGTTTAAGGTGTAACGAAGTGGAGGTTCTTGTCAACAGAGCAGCCCTAAACTTTGGGGTGCCTGTGTCTTGCTGATTTTTAGTTTTCCCAATTTATACGCCCATGAGTGGAAGTGCCCTATGCTCTCTAAGCTGAGTTTTTTAGATGTTTCAGGACACACCGTACACTTCTCCAGAGTGGCTGTTGGCAATTTACAGCCCGCCCATCAGCGTAGCAAGGCTCCCATTTCTCCATGGCCTGTCCTGCATTTCTGGTTTTGACACTTTATTCAGCATGGCCCTTTTGACCGATGGGAAGCGAGACTTCTTTGTAGTGCTGATTTGCCTTTCCAGGTTGCTTGGTTGGCCAAAAAGGGCGTATGCGTTTTTTCCTGAATATATTCACGAAAAAACGCATACGCCCTTTTTGGCCAAGGGCATCATTGTCGAGGTTTTGCCGCTTTTCCTGTGCTTTAAAGGCGATTCGAATCTACCTCCTGAAATCGGTTTCCTGCAATTCTGCCTTGCTTTCAAATCCTCTTCGTAGCCTTCCCTCCATATATTTGTGGACGAGAGTTATCATTTCTAACTCTGCAGGTTTGTGAATTGCAGTGCCCCTGAGCTCCATTTTTCAACTCGCTTTCTTGGGAGCTGGCCGCAAAAGCGCAGGATTGCTTCAGGCCCTATTCTGGCTCCGGGCGGCAGGCTGAACCTGTGGTTAATTCTGCTTCCTGATGGGAAAATAGAGTGACCTCTGCCTGCCCCAACACCTAGAGCTAGTCTCTCATTGGTTCCCCCTCTTCCCGTTCATCCTCAGGACAAATTGCAACGTGTACGGAACAGGAGGTTAAAGGTGCTGATTCTCCAAGGAGGGAGATTGCTAGTAAAGCGGCTGGAATGGCGAACCGGAGCACAAGGAGATGAGAAATGAGGTGCGTTTTAGAAACCTTTCCCGGTCACACGGTGTACCATCTTCTGGGTTTCTCGTGCATGTTTTCGACGTAGGAAGATGCCCTTGAACCTGGAGATTTGGGACCCATGGGATGGGTACCACGCCATATTACTTTAAAGGGTCTGCGTTAGCTCACCCAACCTCACCAAACCTCTCAGCCCCAAGAGTGTCCACCCTTATGTCTCAATCAGCTGTGGGTCTAGATATGGTCAATCCAGGTGGCATCGCAGCCCCTGAACGAATTTTGTAAGAATTTCTCTCTCTTTCACTGTCTTTGTTTCACGGGTTTTTAAAAGTAATTGATTTTTATAATAGGGTTTAGCTGCTTTGCACTGCTGTGTTTATGCTGCTTTACACCCACTTGACTCACTTACAGAGAGATATCAATACATAGGTTTTAAGATTCTTACTAGTCAGATATGTTCCTGGGCGGTGAATAGGGGTTGTTGAGTCCAGTTCACTGAGCAAGGAGTAGGTCTTGTCTATTACATATTGGGTTTATGGAACGGTATCTGAGCTAATTTGAAACCCTTGTTTTATGCATCACCCCACCTCACCTTTCCCGTTAAGCAGCCATAGTGTGTTTTCTAAACGTGCGACTCTGTTCTGTTTTGTAATTCAGTTCAAGGGTAGCGGTTTTTACATTCTCTCTGTAAGTGATATCTTATGATAAGTGTCTTTTTCTGTGTGACTTATTTCACTTAGAATCGTCGTACCTAAATCCACTCATCATGCTGCTCCTAGCCTTATGACGTTGATTTCATGGCTGAGTGATATTCCATTGTACATAAGGACCACAACTTCTTTATCCATTCTTCTCTTTCCTGGGATGTTTAAGGTGTAACGAAGTGGAGGTTCTTGTCAACAGAGCAGCCCTAAACTTTGGGGTGCCTGTGTCTTGCTGATTTTTAGTTTTCCCAATTTATACGCCCATGAGTGGAAGTGCCCTATGCTCTCTAAGCTGAGTTTTTTAGATGTTTCAGGACACACCGTACACTTCTCCAGAGTGGCTGTTGGCAATTTACAGCCCGCCCATCAGCGTAGCAAGGCTCCCATTTCTCCATGGCCTGTCCTGCATTTCTGGTTTTGACACTTTATTTAGCATGGCCCTTTTGACCGATGGGAAGCGAGACTTCTTTGTAGCGCTGATTTGCCTTTCCAGGTTGCTTGGTTGGCCAAAAAGGGCGTATGCGTTTTTTCCTGAATATATTCAGGAAAAAACGCATACGCCCTTTTTGGCCAAGGGCATCATTGTCGAGGTTTTGCCGCTTTTCCTGTGCTTTAAAGGCGATTCGAATCTACCTCCTTAAATCGGTTTCCTGCAATTCTGCCTTGCTTTCAAATCCTCTTCGTTGCCTTCCCTCCATATATTTGTGGACGAGAGTTATCATTTCTAACTCTGCAGGTTTGTGAATTGCAGTGCCCCTGAGCTCCATTTTTCAACTCGCTTTCTTGGGAGCTGGCCGCAAAAGCGCAGGATTGCTTCAGGCCCTATTCTGGCTCCAGGCGGCAGGCTGAGCCTGTGGTTAATTCTGCTTCCTGATGGGAAAATAGAGTGACCTGTGCCTGTCCCAACACCTAGAGCTAGTCTCTCATTGGTTCCCCCTCTTCCCGTTCATCCTCAGGACAAATTGCAACGTGTTCGGAACAGGAGGTTAAAGGTGCTGATTCTCCAAGAAGGGAGATTGCTAGTAAAGCGGCTGGAATGGCGAACCGGAGCACAAGGAGATGAGAAATGAGGTGCGTTTTAGAAACCTTTCCCGGTCACACGGTGTACCATCTTCTGGGTTTCTCGTGCATGTTTTCGACGTAGGACGATGCCCTTGAACCTGGAGATTTGGGACCCATGGGATGGGTACCACGCCGTATTACTTTACAGGGTCTGCGTTAGCTCACCCAACCTCACCAAACCTCTCAGCCCCAAGAGTGTCCACCCTTATGTCTCAATCAGCTGTGGGTCTAGATATGGTCAATCCAGGTGGCATCGCAGCCCCTGAACGAATTTTGTAAGAATTTCTCTCTCTTTCACTGTCTTTGTTTCACGGGTTTTTAAAAGTAATTGATTTTTATAATAGGGTTTAGCTGCTTTGCTCTGCTGTGTTTATGCCGCTTTACACCCACTTGACTCACTTACAGAGAGATATCAATACATAGGTTTTAAGATTCTTACTAGTCAGATATATTCTTGGGCGGTGAATAGGGGGCGTTGAGTCCAGTTCACTGAGCAAGGAGTAGGTCTGGTCTATTACATATTGGGTTTATGGAACGGTATCTGAGCTAATTTGAAACCCTTGTTTTATGCATCACCCCACCTCACCTTTCCCGTTAAGCAGCCATAGTGTGTTTTCTAAACGTGCGACTCTGTTCTGTTTTGTAATTCAGTTCAAGGGTAGCGGTTTTTACATTCCCTCTGTAAGTGATATCTTATGATAAGTGTCTTTTTCTGTGTGAGTTATTTCACTTAGAATCGTCGTACCTAAATCCACTCATCATGCTGCTCCTAGCCTTATGACGTTGATTTCATGGCTGAGTGATATTCCATTGTACATAAGGACCACAACTTCTTTATCCATTCTTCTCTTTCCTGGGATGTTTAAGGTGTAACGAAGTGGAGGTTCTTGTCAACAGAGCAGCCCTAAACTTTGGGGTGCCTGTGTCTTGCTGATTTTTAGTTTTCCCAATTTATACGCCCATGAGTGGAAGTGCCCTATGCTCTCTAAGCTGAGTTTTTTAGATGTTTCAGGACACACCGTACACTTCTCCAGAGTGGCTGTTGGCAATTTACAGCCCGCCCATCAGCGTAGCAAGGCTCCCATTTCTCCATGGCCTGTCCTGCATTTCTGGTTTTGACACTTTATTCAGCATGGCCCTTTTGACCGATGGGAAGCGAGACTTCTTTGTAGCGCTGATTTGCCTTTCCAGGTTGCTTGGTTGGCCAAAAAGGGCGTATGCGTTTTTTCCTGAATATATTCAGGAAAAAACGCATACGCCCTTTTTGGCCAAGGGCATCATTGTCGAGGTTTTGCCGCTTTTCCTGTGCTTTAAAGGCGATTCGAATCTACCTCCTGAAATCGGTTTCCTGCAATTCTGCCTTGCTTTCAAATCCTCTTCGTAGCCTTCCCTCCATATATTTGTGGACGAGAGTTATCATTTCTAACTCTGCAGGTTTGTGAATTGCAGTGCCCCTGAGCTCCATTTTTCAACTCGCTTTCTTGGGAGCTGGCCGCAAAAGCGCAGGATTGCTTCAGGCACTATTCTGGCTCCGGGCGGCAGGCTGAGCCTGTGGTTAATTCTGCTACCTGATGGGAAAATAGAGTGACCTGTGCCTGTCCCAACACCTAGAGCTAGTCTCAATGGTTCCCCCTCTTCCCGTTCATCCTGAGGAGAAATTGCAACGTGTACGGAACAGGAGGTTAAAGGTGCTGATTCTCCAAGGAGGGAGATTGCTAGTAAAGCGGCTGGAATGGCGAACCGGAGCACAAGGAGATGAGAAATGAGGTGCGTTTTAGAAACCTTTCCCGGTCACACGGTGTACCATCTTCTGGGTTGCTCGTGCATGTGTTCGACGTAGGAAGATGCCCTTGACCCTGGAGATTTGGGACCCATGGGATGGGTACCACGCCGTATTACTTTAAAGGGTCTGCGTTTGCTCACCCAACCTCACCAAACCTCTCAGCCCCAAGAGTGTCCACCCTTATGTCTCAGTCATCTGTGGGTCTAGATATGGTCAATCCAGCTGGCATCGCAGCACCTGAACGAATTTTGTAAGAATTTCTCTCTCTTTCACTGTCTTTGTTTCACGGGTTTTTAAAAGTAATTGATTTTTATAATGGGGTTTAGCTGCTTTGCACTGCTGTGTTTATGCCGCTTTACACCTACTTGACTCACTTACAGAGAGATATCAATACATAGGTTTTAAGATTCTTACTAGTCAGATATATTCTTGGGCGGTGAATAGGGGTTGTTGAGTCCAGTTCACTGAGCAAGGAGTAGGTCTTGTCTATTACATATTGGGTTTATGGAACGGTATCTGAGCTAATTTGAAACCCTTGTTTTATGCATCACCCCACCTCACCTTTCCCGTTAAGCAGCCATAGTGTGTTTTCTAAACGTGCGACTCTGTTCTGTTTTGTAATTCAGTTCAAGGGTAGCGGTTTTTACATTCCCTCTGTAAGTGATATCTTATGATAAGTGTCTTTTTCTGTGTGACTTATTTCACTTAGAATCGTCGTACCTAAATCCACTCATCATGCTGCTCCTAGCCTTATGACGTTGATTTCATGGCTGAGTGATATTCCATTGTACATAAGGACCACAACTTCTTTATCCATTCTTCTCTTTCCTGGGATGTTTCAGGTGTAACGAAGTGGAGGTTCTTGTCAACAGAGCAGCCCTAAACTTTGGGGTGCCTGTGTCTTGCTGATTTTTAGTTTTCCCAATTTATACGCCCATGAGTGGAAGTGCCCTATGCTCTCTAAGCTGAGTTTTTTAGATGTTTCAGGACACACCGTACACTTCTCCAGAGTGGCTGTTGGCAATTTACAGCCCGCCCATCAGCGTAGCAAGGCTCCCATTTCTCCATGGCCTGTCCTGCATTTCTGGTTTTGACACTTTATTCAGCATGGCCCTTTTGACCGATGGGAAGCGAGACTTCTTTGTAGCGCTGATTTGCCTTTCCAGGTTGCTTGGTTGGCCAAAAAGGGCGTATGCGTTTTTTCCTGAATATATTCAGGAAAAAACGCATACGCCCTTTTTGGCCAAGGGCATCATTGTCGAGGTTTTGCCGCTTTTCCTGTGCTTTAAAGGCGATTCGAATCTACCTCCTGAAATTTGTTTCCTGCAATTCTGCCTTGCTTTCAAATCCTCATCGTTGCCTTCCTTCCATATATTTGTGGACGAGAGTTATCATTTCTACCTTTGCAGGTTTGTGAATTGCAGTGCCCCTGAGCTCCATTTTTCAACTCGCTTTCTTGGGAGCTGGCCGCAAAAGCGCAGGATTGCATCAGGCGCTATTCTGGCTCCGGGCGGCAGGCTGAGCCTGTCGTTAATTCTTCTTCCTGATGGGAAAATAGAGTGACTTGTGCCTGTCCCAACACCTAGAGCTAGTCTCTCATTGGTTCCCCCTCTTCCCGTTCATCCTCAGGCCAAATTGCAACGTGTACGGAACAGGAGGTTAAAGGTGCTGATTCTCCAAGGAGGGAGATTGCTAGTAAAGCGGCTGGAATGGCGAACCGGAGCACAAGGAGATGAGAAATGAGGTGCGTTTTAGAAACCTTTCCCGGTCACACGGTGTACCATCTTCTGGGTTTCTCGTGCATGTTTTCGACGTAGGACGATGCCCTTGAACCTGGAGATTTGGGACCCATGGGATGGGTACCACGCCGTATTACTTTACAGGGTCTGCGTTAGCTCACCCAACCTCACCAAACCTCTCAGCCCCAAGAGTGTCCTCCCTTATGTCTCAATCAGCTGTGGGTCTAGATATGGTCAATCCAGGTGGCATCGCAGCCCCTGAACGAATTTTGTAAGAATTTCTCTCTCTTTCACTGTCTTTGTTTCACGGGTTTTTAAAAGTAATTGATTTTTATAATAGGGTTTAGCTGCTTTGCACTGCTGTGTTTATGCCGCTTTACACCCACTTGACTCACTTACAGAGAGATATCAATACATAGGTTTTAAGATTCTTACTAGTCAGATATATTCTTGGGCGGTGAATAGGGGGCGTTGAGTCCAGTTCACTGAGCAAGGAGTAGGTCTTGTCTATTACATATTGGGTTTATGGAACGGTATCTGAGCTAATTTGAAACCCTTGTTTTATGCATCACCCCACCTCACCTTTCCCGTTAAGCAGCCATAGTGTGTTTTCTAAACGTGCGACTCTGTTCTGTTTTGTAATTCAGTTCAAGGGTAGCGGTTTTTACATTCTCTCTGTAAGTGATATCTTATGATAAGTGTCTTTCTGTGTGACTTATTTCACTTAGAATCGTCGTACCTAAATCCACTCATCATGCTGCTCCTAGCCTTATGACGTTGATTTCATGGCTGAGTGATATTCCATTGTACATAAGGACCACAACTTCTTTATCCATTCTTCTCTTTCCTGGGATGTTTAAGGTGTAACGAAGTGGAGGTTCTTGTCAACAGAGCAGCCCTAAACTTTGGGGTGCCTGTGTCTTGCTGATTTTTAGTTTTCCCAATTTATACGCCCATGAGTGGAAGTGCCCTATGCTCTCTAAGCTGAGTTTTTTAGATGTTTCAGGACACACCGTACACTTCTCCAGAGTGGCTGTTGGCAATTTACAGCCCGCCCATCAGCGTAGCAAGGCTCCCATTTCTCCATGGCCTGTCCTGCATTTCTGGTTTTGACACTTTATTCAGCATGGCCCTTTTGACCGATGGGAAGCGAGACTTCTTTGTAGCGCTGATTTGCCTTTCCAGGTTGCTTGGTTGGCCAAAAAGGGCGTATGCGTTTTTTCCTGAATATATTCAGGAAAAAACGCATACGCCCTTTTTGGCCAAGGGCATCATTGTCGAGGTTTTGCCGCTTTTCCTGTGCTTTAAAGGCGATTCGAATCTACCTCCTGAAATCGGTTTCCTGCAATTCTGCCTTGCTTTCAAATCCTCTTCGTTGCCTTCCCTCCATATATTTGTGGACGAGAGTTATCATTTCTAACTCTGCAGGTTTGTGAATTGCAGTGCCCCTGAGCTCCATTTTTCAACTCGCTTTCTTGGGAGCTGGCCGCAAAAGCGCAGGATTGCTTCAGGCCCTATTCTGGCTCCGGGTGGCAGGCTGAGCCTGTGGTTAATTCTGCTTCCTGATGGGAAAATAGAGTGACCTGTGCCTGTCCCAACACCTAGAGCTAGTCTCTCATTGGTTCCCCCTCTTCCCGTTCATCCTCAGGACAAATTGCAACGTGTTCGGAACAGGAGGTTAAAGGTGCTGATTCTCCAAGGAGGGAGATTGCTAGTAAAGCGGCTGGAATGGCGAACCGGAGCACAAGGAGATGAGAAATGAGGTGCGTTTTAGAAACCTTTCCCGGTCACACGGTGTACCATCTTCTGGGTTTCTCGTGCATGTTTTCGACGTAGGACGATGCCCTTGAACCTGGAGATTTGGGACCCATGGGATGGGTACCACGCCGTATTACTTTACAGGGTCTGCGTTAGCTCACCCAACCTCACCAAACCTCTCAGCCCCAAGAGTGTCCTCCCTTATGTCTCAATCAGCTGTGGGTCTAGATATGGTCAATCCAGGTGGCATCGCAGCCCCTGAACGAATTTTGTAAGAATTTCTCTCTCTTTCACTGTCTTTGTTTCACGGGTTTTTAAAAGTAATTGATTTTTATAATAGGGTTTAGCTGCTTTGCACTGCTGTGTTTATGCCGCTTTACACCCACTTGACTCACTTACAGAGAGATATCAATACATAGGTTTTAAGATTCTTACTAGTCAGATATATTCTTGGGCGGTGAATAGGGGTTGTTGAGTCCAGTTCACTGAGCAAGGAGTAGGTCTTGTCTATTACATATTGGGTTTATGGAACGGTATCTGAGCTAATTTGAAACCCTTGTTTTATGCATCACCCCACCTCACCTTTCCCGTTAAGCAGCCATAGTGTGTTTTCTAAACGTGCGACTCTGTTCTGTTTTGTAATTCAGTTCAAGGGTAGCGGTTTTTACATTCCCTCTGTCAGTGATATCTTATGATAAGTGTCTTTTTCTGTGTGACTTATTTCACTTAGAATCGTCGTACCTAAATCCACTCATCATGCTGCTCCTAGCCTTATGACGTTGATTTCATGGCTGAGTGATATTCCATTGTACATAAGGACCACAACTTCTTTATCCATTCTTCTCTTTCCTGGGATGTTTAAGGTGTAACGAAGTGGAGGTTCTTGTCAACAGAGCAGCCCTAAACTTTGGGGTGCCTGTGTCTTGCTGATTTTTAGTTTTCCCAATTTATACGCCCATGAGTGGAAGTGCCCTATGCTCTCTAAGCTGAGTTTTTTAGATGTTTCAGGACACACCGTACACTTCTCCAGAGTGGCTGTTGGCCATTTACAGCCCGCCCATCAGCGTAGCAAGGCTCCCATTTCTCCATGGCCTGTCCTGCATTTCTGGTTTTGACACTTTATTCAGCATGGCCCTTTTGACCGATGGGAAGCGAGACTTCTTTGTAGCGCTGATTTGCCTTTCCAGGTTGCTTGGTTGGCCAAAAAGGGCGTATGCGTTTTTTCCTGAATATATTCAGGAAAAAACGCATACGCCCTTTTTGGCCAAGGGCATCATTGTCGAGGTTTTGCCGCTTTTCCTGTGCTTTAAAGGCGATTCGAATCTACCTCCTGAAATCGGTTTCCTGCAATTCTGCCTTGCTTTCAAATCGTCTTCGTTGCCTTCCCTCCATATATTTGTGGACGAGAGTTATCATTTCTAACTCTGCAGGTTTGTGAATTGCAGTGCCCCTGAGCTCCATTTTTCAACTCGCTTTCTTGGGAGCTGGCCGCAAAAGCGCAGGATTGCTTCAGGCCCTATTCTGGCTCCGGGCGGCAGGCTGAGCCTGTGGTTAATTCTGCTTCCTGATGGGAAAATAGAGTGACCTGTGCCTGTCCCAACACCTAGAGCTAGTCTCTCATTGGTTCCCCCTCTTCCCGTTCATCCTCAGGACAAATTGCAACGTGTTCGGAACAGGAGGTTAAAGGTGCTGATTCTCCAAGGAGGGAGATTGCTAGTAAAGCGGCTGGAATGGCGAACCGGAGCACAAGGAGATGAGAAATGAGGTGCGTTTTAGAAACCTTTCCCGGTCACACGGTGTACCATCTTCTGGGTTTCTCGTGCATGTTTTCGACGTAGGACGATGCCCTTGAACCTGGAGATTTGGGACCGATGGGATGGGTACCACGCCGTATTACTTTACAGGGTCTGCGTTAGCTCACCCAACCTCACCAAACCTCTCAGCCCCAAGAGTGTCCTCCCTTATGTCTCAATCAGCTGTGGGTCTAGATATGGTCAATCCAGGTGGCATCGCAGCCCCTGAACGAATTTTGTAAGAATTTCTCTCTCTTTCACTGTCTTTGTTTCACGGGTTTTTAAAAGTAATTGATTTTTATAATAGGGTTTAGCTGCTTTGCACTGCTGTGTTTATGCCGCTTTACACCCACTTGACTCACTTACAGAGAGATATCAATACATAGGTTTTAAGATTCTTACTAGTCAGATATATTCTTGGGCGGTGAATAGGGGTTGTTGAGTCCAGTTCACTGAGCAAGGAGTAGGTCTTGTCTATTACATATTGGGTTTATGGAACGGTATCTGAGCTAATTTGAAACCCTTGTTTTATGCATCACCCCACCTCACCTTTCCCGTTAAGCAGCCATAGTGTGTTTTCTAAACGTGCGACTCTGTTCTGTTTTGTAATTCAGTTCAAGGGTAGCGGTTTTTACATTCCCTCTGTCAGTGATATCTTATGATAAGTGTCTTTTTCTGTGTGACTTATTTCACTTAGAATCGTCGTACCTAAATCCACTCATCATGCTGCTCCTAGCCTTATGACGTTGATTTCATGGCTGAGTGATATTCCATTGTACATAAGGACCACAACTTCTTTATCCATTCTTCTCTTTCCTGGGATGTTTAAGGTGTAACGAAGTGGAGGTTCTTGTCAACAGAGCAGCCCTAAACTTTGGGGTGCCTGTGTCTTGCTGATTTTTAGTTTTCCCAATTTATACGCCCATGAGTGGAAGTGCCCTATGCTCTCTAAGCTGAGTTTTTTAGATGTTTCAGGACACACCGTACACTTCTCCAGAGTGGCTGTTGGCCATTTACAGCCCGCCCATCAGCGTAGCAAGGCTCCCATTTCTCCATGGCCTGTCCTGCATTTCTGGTTTTGACACTTTATTCAGCATGGCCCTTTTGACCGATGGGAAGCGAGACTTCTTTGTAGCGCTGATTTGCCTTTCCAGGTTGCTTGGTTGGCCAAAAAGGGCGTATGCGTTTTTTCCTGAATATATTCAGGAAAAAACGCATACGCCCTTTTTGGCCAAGGGCATCATTGTCGAGGTTTTGCCGCTTTTCCTGTGCTTTAAAGGCGATTCGAATCTACCTCCTGAAATCGGTTTCCTGCAATTCTGCCTTGCTTTCAAATCGTCTTCGTTGCCTTCCCTCCATATATTTGTGGACGAGAGTTATCATTTCTAACTCTGCAGGTTTGTGAATTGCAGTGCCCCTGAGCTCCATTTTTCAACTCGCTTTCTTGGGAGCTGGCCGCAAAAGCGCAGGATTGCTTCAGGCCCTATTCTGGCTCCGGGCGGCAGGCTGAGCCTGTGGTTAATTCTGCTTCCTGATGGGAAAATAGAGTGACCTCTGCCTGTCCCAACACCTAGAGCTAGTCTCTCATTGGTTCCCCCTCTTCCCGTTCATCCTCAGGACAAATTGCAACGTGTTCGGAACAGGAGGTTAAAGGTGCTGATTCTCCAAGGAGGGAGATTGCTAGTAAAGCGGCTGGAATGGCGAACCGGAGCACAAGGAGATGAGAAATGAGGTGCGTTTTAGAAACCTTTCCCGGTCACACGGTGTACCATCTTCTGGGTTTCTCGTGCATGTTTTCGACGTAGGAAGATGCCCTTGAACCTGGAGATTTGGGACCCATGGGATGGGTACCACGCCGTATTACATTACAGGGTCTGCGTTAGCTCACCCAACCTCACCAAACCTCTCAGCCCCAAGAGTGTCCACCCTTATGTCTCAATCAGCTGTGGGTCTAGATATGGTCAATCCAGGTGGCATCGCAGCCCCTGAACGAATTTTGTAAGAATTTCTCTCTCTTTCACTGTCTTTGTTTCACGGGTTTTTAAAAGTAATTGATTTTTATAATAGGGTTTAGCTGCTTTGCACTGCTGTGTTTATGCCGCTTTACACCCACTTGACTCACTTACAGAGAGATATCAATACATAGGTTTTAAGATTCTTACTAGTCAGATATATTCTTGGGCGGTGAATAGGGGGCGTTGAGTCCAGTTCACTGAGCAAGGAGTAGGTCTGGTCTATTACATATTGGGTTTATGGAACGGTATCTGAGCTAATTTGAAACCCTTGTTTTATGCATCACCCCACCTCACCTTTCCCGTTAAGCAGCCATAGTGTGTTTTCTAAACGTGCGACTCTGTTCTGTTTTGTAATTCAGTTCAAGGGTAGCGGTTTTTACATTCCCTCTGTAAGTGATATCTTATGATAAGTGTCTTTTTCTGTGTGACTTATTTCACTTAGAATCGTCGTACCTAAATCCACTCATCATGCTGCTCCTAGCCTTATGACGTTGATTTCATGGCTGAGTGATATTCCATTGTACATAAGGACCACAACTTCCTTATCCATTCTTCTCTTTCCTGGGATGTTTAAGGTGTAACGAAGTGGAGGTTCTTGTCAACAGAGCAGCCCTAAACTTTGGGGTGCCTGTGTCTTGCTGATTTTTAGTTTTCCCAATTTATACGCCCATGAGTGGAAGTGCCCTATGCTCTCTAAGCTGAGTTTTTTAGATGTTTCAGGACACACCGTACACTTCTCCAGAGTGGCTGTTGGCCATTTACAGCCCGCCCATCAGCGTAGCAAGGCTCCCATTTCTCCATGGCCTGTCCTGCATTTCTGGTTTTGACACTTTATTCAGCATGGCCCTTTTGACCGATGGGAAGCGAGACTTCTTTGTAGCGCTGATTTGCCTTTCCAGGTTGCTTGGTTGGCCAAAAAGGGCGTATGCGTTTTTTCCTGAATATATTCAGGAAAAAACGCATACGCCCTTTTTGGCCAAGGGCATCATTGTCGAGGTTTTGCCGCTTTTCCTGTGCTTTAAATGCGATTCGAATCTACCTCCTGAAATCTGTTTCCTGCAATTCTACCTTGCTTTCAAATCCTCTTCGTAGCCTTCCCTCCATATATTTGTGGACGAGAGTTATCATTTCTAACTCTGCAGGTTTGTGAATTGCAGTGCCCCTGAGCACCATTTTTCAACTCGCTTTCTTGGGAGCTGGCCGCAAAAGCGCAGGATTGCTTCAGGCCCTATTCTGGCTCCGGGCGGCAGGCTGAGCCTGTGGTTAATTCTGCTTCCTGATGGGAAAATAGAGTGACCTGTGCCTGTCCCAACACCTAGAGCTAGTCTCTCATTGGTTCCCCCTCTTCCCGTTCATCCTCAGGACAAATTGCAACGTGTACGGAACAGGAGGTTAAAGGTGCTGATTCTCCTAGGAGGGAGATTGCTAGTAAAGCGGCTGGAATGGCGAACCGGAGCACAAGGAGATGAGAAATGAGGTGCGTTTTAGAAACCTTTCCCGGTCACACGGTGTACCATCTTCTGGGTTTCTCGTGCATGTTTTCGACGTAGGAAGATGCCCTTGAACCTGGAGATTTGGGACCCATGGGATGGGTACCACGCCGAATTACTTTAAAGGGTCTGCGTTAGCTCACCCAACCTCACCAAACCTCTCAGCCCCAAGAGTGTCCACCCTTATGTCTCAATCAGCTGTGGGTCTAGATATGGTCAATCCAGGTGGCTTCGCAGCCCCTGAACGAATTTTGTAAGAATTTCTCTCTCTTTCACTGTCTTTGTTTCACGGGTTTTTAAAAGTAATTGATTTTTATAATAGGGTTTAGCTGCTTTGCACTGCTGTGTTTATGCCGCTTTACACCCACTTGACTCACTTACAGAGAGATATCACTACATAGGTTTTAAGATTCTTACTAGTCAGATATATTCTTGGGCGGTGAATAGGGGGCGTTGAGTCCAGTTCACTGAGCAAGGAGTAGGTCTGGTCTATTACATATTGGGTTTATGGAACGGTATCTGAGCTAATTTGAAACCCTTGTTTTATGCATCACCCCACCTCACCTTTCCCGTTAAGCAGCCATAGTGTGTTTTCTAAACGTGCGACTCTGTTCTGTTTTGTAATTCAGTTCAAGGGTAGCGGTTTTTACATTCCCTCTGTAAGTGATATCTTATGATAAGTGTCTTTTTCTGTGTGAGTTATTTCACTTAGAATCGTCGTACCTAAATCCACTCATCATGCTGCTCCTAGCCTTATGACGTTGATTTCATGGCTGAGTGATATTCCATTGTACATAAGGACCACAACTTCTTTATCCATTCTTCTCTTTCCTGGGATGTTTAAGGTGTAACGAAGTGGAGGTTCTTGTCAACAGAGCAGCCCTAAACTTTGGGGTGCCTGTGTCTTGCTGATTTTTAGTTTTCCCAATTTATACGCCCATGAGTGGAAGTGCCCTATGCTCTCTAAGCTGAGTTTTTTAGATGTTTCAGGACACACCGTACACTTCTCCAGAGTGGCTGTTGGCCATTTACAGCCCGCCCATCAGCGTAGCAAGGCTCCCATTTCTCCATGGCCTGTCCTGCATTTCTGGTTTTGACACTTTATTCAGCATGGCCCTTTTGACCGATGGGAAGCGAGACTTCTTTGTAGCGCTGATTTGCCTTTCCAGGTTGCTTGGTTGGCCAAAAAGGGCGTATGCGTTTTTTCCTGAATATATTCAGGAAAAAACGCATACGCCCTTTTTGGCCAAGGGCATCATTGTCGAGGTTTTGCCGCTTTTCCTGTGCTTTAAAGGCGATTCGAATCTACCTCCTGAAATCGGTTTCCTGCAATTCTGCCTTGCTTTCAAATCGTCTTCGTTGCCTTCCCTCCATATATTTGTGGACGAGAGTTATCATTTCTAACTCTGCAGGTTTGTGAATTGCAGTGCCCCTGAGCTCCATTTTTCAACTCGCTTTCTTGGGAGCTGGCCGCAAAAGCGCAGGATTGCTTCAGGCCCTATTCTGGCTCCGGGCGGCAGGCTGAGCCTGTGGTTAATTCTGCTTCCTGATGGGAAAATAGAGTGACCTGTGCCTGTCCCAACACCTAGAGCTAGTCTCTCATTGGTTCCCCCTCTTCCCGTTCATCCTCAGGACAAATTGCAACGTGTTCGGAACAGGAGGTTAAAGGCGCTGATTCTCCAAGGAGGGAGATTGCTAGTAAAGCGGCTGGAATGGCGAACCGGAGCACAAGGAGATGAGAAATGAGGTGCGTTTTAGAAACCTTTCCCGGTCACACGGTGTACCATCTTCTGGGTTTCTCGTGCATGTTTTCGACGTAGGAAGATGCCCTTGAACCTGGAGATTTGGGACCCATGGGATGGGTACCACGCCGTATTACATTACAGGGTCTGCGTTAGCTCACCCAACCTCACCAAACCTCTCAGCCCCAAGAGTGTCCACCCTTATGTCTCAATCAGCTGTGGGTCTAGATATGGTCAATCCAGGTGGCATCGCAGCCCCTGAACGAATTTTGTAAGAATTTCTCTCTCTTTCACTGTCTTTGTTTCACGGGTTTTTAAAAGTAATTGATTTTTATAATAGGGTTTAGCTGCTTTGCACTGCTGTGTTTATGCCGCTTTACACCCACTTGACTCACTTACAGAGAGATATCAATACATAGGTTTTAAGATTCTTACTAGTCAGATATATTCTTGGGCGGTGAATAGGGGGCGTTGAGTCCAGTTCACTGAGCAAGGAGTAGGTCTGGTCTATTACATATTGGGTTTATGGAACGGTATCTGAGCTAATTTGAAACCCTTGTTTTATGCATCACCCCACCTCACCTTTCCCGTTAAGCAGCCATAGTGTGTTTTCTAAACGTGCGACTCTGTTCTGTTTTGTAATTCAGTTCAAGGGTAGCGGTTTTTACATTCCCTCTGTAAGTGATATCTTATGATAAGTGTCTTTTTCTGTGTGACTTATTTCACTTAGAATCGTCGTACCTAAATCCACTCATCATGCTGCTCCTAGCCTTATGACGTTGATTTCATGGCTGAGTGATATTCCATTGTACATAAGGACCACAACTTCTTTATCCATTCTTCTCTTTCCTGGGATGTTTAAGGTGTAACGAAGTGGAGGTTCTTGTCAACAGAGCAGCCCTAAACTTTGGGGTGCCTGTGTCTTGCTGATTTTTAGTTTTCCCAATTTATACGCCCATGAGTGGAAGTGCCCTATGCTCTCTAAGCTGAGTTTTTTAGATGTTTCAGGACACACCGTACACTTCTCCAGAGTGGCTGTTGGCCATTTACAGCCCGCCCATCAGCGTAGCAAGGCTCCCATTTCTCCATGGCCTGTCCTGCATTTCTGGTTTTGACACTTTATTCAGCATGGCCCTTTTGACCGATGGGAAGCGAGACTTCTTTGTAGCGCTGCTTGGCCTTTCCAGGTTGCTTGGTTGGCCAAAAAGGGCGTATGCGTTTTTTCCTGAATATATTCAGGAAAAAACGCATACGCCCTTTTTGGCCAAGGGCATCATTGTCGAGGTTTTGCCGCTTTTCCTGTGCTTTAAATGCGATTCGAATCTACCTCCTGAAATCTGTTTCCTGCAATTCTACCTTGCTTTCAAATCCTCTTCGTAGCCTTCCCTCCATATATTTGTGGACGAGAGTTATCATTTCTAACTCTGCAGGTTTGTGAATTGCAGTGCCCCTGAGCTCCATTTTTCAACTCGCTTTCTTGGGAGCTGGCCGCAAAAGCGCAGGATTGCTTCAGGCCCTATTCTGGCTCCGGGCGGCAGGCTGAGCCTGTGGTTAATTCTGCTTCCTGATGGGAAAATAGAGTGACCTGTGCCTGTCCCAACACCTAGAGCTAGTCTCTCATTGGTTCCCCCTCTTCCCGTTCATCCTCAGGACAAATTGCAACGTGTACGGAACAGGAGGTTAAAGGTGCTGATTCTCCTAGGAGGGAGATTGCTAGTAAAGCGGCTGGAATGGCGAACCGGAGCACAAGGAGATGAGAAATGAGGTGCGTTTTAGAAACCTTTCCCGGTCACACGGTGTACCATCTTCTGGGTTTCTCGTGCATGTTTTCGACGTAGGAAGATTCCCTTGAACCTGGAGTTTGGGACCCATGGGATGGGTACCACGCCGAATTACTTTAAAGGGTCTGCGTTAGCTCACCCAACCTCACCAAACCTCTCAGCCCCAAGAGTGTCCACCCTTATGTCTCAATCAGCTGTGGGTCTAGATATGGTCAATCCAGGTGGCTTCGCAGCCCCTGAACGAATTTTGTAAGAATTTCTCTCTCTTTCACTGTCTTTGTTTCACGGGTTTTTAAAAGTAATTGATTTTTATAATAGGGTTTAGCTGCTTTGCACTGCTGTGTTTATGCCGCTTTACACCCACTTGACTCACTTACAGAGAGATATCACTACATAGGTTTTAAGATTCTTACTAGTCAGATATATTCTTGGGCGGTGAATAGGGGGCGTTGAGTCCAGTTCACTGAGCAAGGAGTAGGTCTGGTCTATTACATATTGGGTTTATGGAACGGTATCTGAGCTAATTTGAAACCCTTGTTTTATGCATCACCCCACCTCACCTTTCCCGTTAAGCAGCCATAGTGTGTTTTCTAAACGTGCGACTCTGTTCTGTTTTGTAATTCAGTTCAAGGGTAGCGGTTTTTACATTCCCTCTGTAAGTGATATCTTATGATAAGTGTCTTTTTCTGTGTGAGTTATTTCACTTAGAATCGTCGTACCTAAATCCACTCATCATGCTGCTCCTAGCCTTATGACGTTGATTTCATGGCTGAGTGATATTCCATTGTACATAAGGACCACAACTTCTTTATCCATTCTTCTCTTTCCTGGGATGTTTAAGGTGTAACGAAGTGGAGGTTCTTGTCAACAGAGCAGCCCTAAACTTTGGGGTGCCTGTGTCTTGCTGATTTTTAGTTTTCCCAATTTATACGCCCATGAGTGGAAGTGCCCTATGCTCTCTAAGCTGAGTTTTTTAGATGTTTCAGGACACAGCGTACACTTCTCCAGAGTGGCTGTTGGCAATTTACAGCCCGCCCATCAGCGTAGCAAGGCTCCCATTTCTCCATGGCCTGTCCTGCATTTCTGGTTTTGACACTTTATTCAGCATGGCCCTTTTGACCGATGGGAAGCGAGACTTCTTTGTAGCGCTGATTTGCCTTTCCAGGTTGCTTGGTTGGCCAAAAAGGGCGTATGCGTTTTTTCCTGAATATATTCAGGAAAAAACGCATACGCCCTTTTTGGCCAAGGGCATCATTGTCGAGGTTTTGCCGCTTTTCCTGTGCTTTAAAGGCGATTCGAATCTACCTCCTGAAATCGGTTTCCTGCAATTCTGCCTTGCTTTCAAATCCTCTTCGTTGCCTTCCCTCCATATATTTGTGGACGAGAGTTATCATTTCTAACTCTGCAGGTTTGTGAATTGCAGTGCCCCTGAGCTCCATTTTTCAACTCGCTTTCTTGGGAGCTGGCCGCAAAAGCGCAGGATTGCTTCAGGCCCTATTCTGGCTCCGGGCGGCAGGCTGAGCCTGTGGTTAATTCTGCTTCCTGATGGGAAAATAGAGTGACCTGTGCCTGTCCCAACACCTAGAGCTAGTCTGTCATTGGTTCCCCCTCTTCCCGTTCATCCTCAGGACAAATTGCAACGTGTACGGAACAGGAGGTTAAAGGTGCTGATTCTCCTAGGAGGGAGATTGCTAGTAAAGCGGCTGGAATGGCGAACCGGAGCACAAGGAGATGAGAAATGAGGTGCGTTTTAGAAACCTTTCCCGGTCACACGGTGTACCATCTTCTGGGTTTCTCGTGCATGTTTTCGACGTAGGAAGATGCCCTTGAACCTGGAGATTTGGGACCCATGGGATGGGTACCACTCCGTATTACTTTACAGGGTCTGCGTTAGCTCACCCAACCTCACCAAACCTCTCAGCCCCAAGAGTGTCCACCCTTATGTCTCAATCAGCTGTGGGTCTAGATATGGTCAATCCAGGTGGCATCGCAGCCCCTGAACGAATTTTGTAAGAATTTCTCTCTCTTTCACTGTCTTTGTTTCACGGGTTTTTAAAAGTAATTGATTTTTATAATAGGGTTTAGCTGCTTTGCACTGCTGTGTTTATGCCGCTTTACACCCACTTGACTCACTTACAGAGAGATATCAATACATAGGTTTTAAGATTCTTACTAGTCAGATATATTCTTGGGCGGTGAATAGGGGGCGTTGAGTCCAGTTCACTGAGCAAGGAGTAGGTCTGGTCTATTACATATTGGGTTTATGGAACGGTATCTGAGCTAATTTGAAACCCTTGTTTTATGCATCACCCCACCTCACCTTTCCCGTTAAGCAGCCATAGTGTGTTTTCTAAACGTGCGACTCTGTTCTGTTTTGTAATTCAGTTCAAGGGTAGCGGTTTTTACATTCCCTCTGTAAGTGATATCTTATGATAAGTGTCTTTTTCTGTGTGACTTATTTCACTTAGAATCGTCGTACCTAAATCCACTCATCATGCTGCTCCTAGCCTTATGACGTTGATTTCATGGCTGAGTGATATTCCATTGTACATAAGGACCACAACTTCTTTATCCATTCTTCTCTTTCCTGGGATGTTTAAGGTGTAACGAAGTGGAGGTTCTTGTCAACAGAGCAGCCCTAAACTTTGGGGTGCCTGTGTCTTGCTGATTTTTAGTTTTCCCAATTTATACGCCCATGAGTGGAAGTGCCCTATGCTCTCTAAGCTGAGTTTTTTAGATGTTTCAGGACACACCGTACACTTCTCCAGAGTGGCTGTTGGCAATTTACAGCCCGCCCATCAGCGTAGCAAGGCTCCCATTTCTCCATGGCCTGTCCTGCATTTCTGGTTTTGACACTTTATTCAGCATGGCCCTTTTGACCGATGGGAAGCGAGACTTCTTTGTAGCGCTGATTTGCCTTTCCAGGTTGCTTGGTTGGCCAAAAAGGGCGTATGCGTTTTTTCCTGAATATATTCAGGAAAAAACGCATACGCCCTTTTTGGCCAAGGGCATCATTGTCGAGGTTTTGCCGCTTTTCCTGTGCTTTAAAGGCGATTCGAATCTACCTCCTGAAATCGGTTTCCTGCAATTCTGCCTTGCTTTCAAATCCTCTTCGTAGCCTTCCCTCCATATATTTGTGGACGAGAGTTATCATTTCTAACTCTGCAGGTTTGTGAATTGCAGTGCCCCTGAGCTCCATTTTTCAACTCGCTTTCTTGGGAGCTGGCCGCAAAAGCGCAGGATTGCTTCAGGCCCTATTCTGGCTCCGGGCGGCAGGCTGAGCCTGTGGTTAATTCTGCTTCCTGATGGGAAAATAGAGTGACCTGTGCCTGTCCCAACACCTAGAGCTAGTCTCTCATTGGTTCCCCCTCTTCCCGTTCATCCTCAGGACAAATTGCAACGTGTTCGGAACAGGAGGTTAAAGGTGCTGATTCTCCAAGGAGGGAGATTGCTAGTAAAGCGGCTGGAATGGCGAACCGGAGCACAAGGAGATGAGAAATGAGGTGCGTTTTAGAAACCTTTCCCGGTCACACGGTGTACCATCTTCTGGGTTTCTCGTGCATGTTTTCGACGTAGGAAGATGCCCTTGAACCTGGAGATTTGGGACCCATGGGATGGGTACCACGCCGAATTACTTTACAGGGTCTGCGTTAGCTCACCCAACCTCACCAAACCTCTCAGCCCCAAGAGTGTCCACCCTTATGTCTCAGTCATCTGTGGGTCTAGATATGGTCAATCCAGGTGGCATCGCAGCCCCTGAACGAATTTTGTAAGAATTTCTCTCTCTTTCACTGTCTTTGTTTCACGGGTTTTTAAAAGTAATTGATTTTTATAATAGGGTTTAGCTGCTTTGCACTGCTGTGTTTATGCCGCTTTACACCCACTTGACTCACTTACAGAGAGATATCAATACATAGGTTTTAAGATTCTTACTAGTCAGATATATTCTTGGGCGGTGAATAGGGGGCGTTGAGTCCAGTTCACTGAGCAAGGAGTAGGTCTGGTCTATTACATATTGGGTTTATGGAACGGTATCTGAGCTAATTTGAAACCCTTGTTTTATGCATCACCCCACCTCACCTTTCCCGTTAAGCAGCCATAGTGTGTTTTCTAAACGTGCGACTCTGTTCTGTTTTGTAATTCAGTTCAAGGGTAGCGGTTTTTACATTCCCTCTGTAAGTGATATCTTATGATAAGTGTCTTTTTCTGTGTGACTTATTTCACTTAGAATCGTCGTACCTAAATCCACTCATCATGCTGCTCCTAGCCTTATGACGTTGATTTCATGGCTGAGTGATATTCCATTGTACATAAGGACCACAACTTCTTTATCCATTCTTCTCTTTCCTGGGATGTTTAAGGTGTAACGAAGTGGAGGTTCTTGTCAACAGAGCAGCCCTAAACTTTGGGGTGCCTGTGTCTTGCTGATTTTTAGTTTTCCCAATTTATACGCCCATGAGTGGAAGTGCCCTATGCTCTCTAAGCTGAGTTTTTTAGATGTTTCAGGACACAGCGTACACTTCTCCAGAGTGGCTGTTGGCCATTTACAGCCCGCCCATCAGCGTAGCAAGGCTCCCATTTCTCCATGGCCTGTCCTGCATTTCTGGTTTTGACACTTTATTCAGCATGGCCCTTTTGACCGATGGGAAGCGAGACTTCTTTGTAGCGCTGATTTGCCTTTCCAGGTTGCTTGGTTGGCCAAAAAGGGCGTATGCGTTTTTTCCTGAATATATTCAGGAAAAAACGCATACGCCCTTTTTGGCCAAGGGCATCATTGTCGAGGTTTTGCCGCTTTTCCTGTGCTTTAAATGCGATTCGAATCTACCTCCTGAAATCTGTTTCCTGCAATTCTACCTTGCTTTCAAATCCTCTTCGTAGCCTTCCCTCCATATATTTGTGGACGAGAGTTATCATTTCTAACTCTGCAGGTTTGTGAATTGCAGTGCCCCTGAGCACCATTTTTCAACTCGCTTTCTTGGGAGCTGGCCGCAAAAGCGCAGGATTGCTTCAGGCCCTATTCTGGCTCCGGGCGGCAGGCTGAGCCTGTGGTTAATTCTGCTTCCTGATGGGAAAATAGAGTGACCTGTGCCTGTCCCAACACCTAGAGCTAGTCTCTCATTGGTTCCCCCTCTTCCCGTTCATCCTCAGGACAAATTGCAACGTGTACGGAACAGGAGGTTAAAGGTGCTGATTCTCCTAGGAGGGAGATTGCTAGTAAAGCGGCTGGAATGGCGAACCGGAGCACAAGGAGATGAGAAATGAGGTGCGTTTTAGAAACCTTTCCCGGTCACACGGTGTACCATCTTCTGGGTTTCTCGTGCATGTTTTCGACGTAGGAAGATGCCCTTGAACCTGGAGATTTGGGACCCATGGGATGGGTACCACGCCGAATTACTTTAAAGGGTCTGCGTTAGCTCACCCAACCTCACCAAACCTCTCAGCCCCAAGAGTGTCCACCCTTATGTCTCAATCAGCTGTGGGTCTAGATATGGTCAATCCAGGTGGCTTCGCAGCCCCTGAACGAATTTTGTAAGAATTTCTCTCTCTTTCACTGTCTTTGTTTCACGGGTTTTTAAAAGTAATTGATTTTTATAATAGGGTTTAGCTGCTTTGCACTGCTGTGTTTATGCCGCTTTACACCCACTTGACTCACTTACAGAGAGATATCACTACATAGGTTTTAAGATTCTTACTAGTCAGATATATTCTTGGGCGGTGAATAGGGGGCGTTGAGTCCAGTTCACTGAGCAAGGAGTAGGTCTGGTCTATTACATATTGGGTTTATGGAACGGTATCTGAGCTAATTTGAAACCCTTGTTTTATGCATCACCCCACCTCACCTTTCCCGTTAAGCAGCCATAGTGTGTTTTCTAAACGTGCGACTCTGTTCTGTTTTGTAATTCAGTTCAAGGGTAGCGGTTTTTACATTCCCTCTGTAAGTGATATCTTATGATAAGTGTCTTTTTCTGTGTGAGTTATTTCACTTAGAATCGTCGTACCTAAATCCACTCATCATGCTGCTCCTAGCCTTATGACGTTGATTTCATGGCTGAGTGATATTCCATTGTACATAAGGACCACAACTTCTTTATCCATTCTTCTCTTTCCTGGGATGTTTAAGGTGTAACGAAGTGGAGGTTCTTGTCAACAGAGCAGCCCTAAACTTTGGGGTGCCTGTGTCTTGCTGATTTTTAGTTTTCCCAATTTATACGCCCATGAGTGGAAGTGCCCTATGCTCTCTAAGCTGAGTTTTTTAGATGTTTCAGGACACAGCGTACACTTCTCCAGAGTGGCTGTTGGCCATTTACAGCCCGCCCATCAGCGTAGCAAGGCTCCCATTTCTCCATGGCCTGTCCTGCATTTCTGGTTTTGACACTTTATTCAGCATGGCCCTTTTGACCGATGGGAAGCGAGACTTCTTTGTAGCGCTGATTTGCCTTTCCAGGTTGCTTGGTTGGCCAAAAAGGGCGTATGCGTTTTTTCCTGAATATATTCAGGAAAAAACGCATACGCCCTTTTTGGCCAAGGGCATCATTGTCGAGGTTTTGCCGCTTTTCCTGTGCTTTAAATGCGATTCGAATCTACCTCCTGAAATCTGTTTCCTGCAATTCTACCTTGCTTTCAAATCCTCTTCGTAGCCTTCCCTCCATATATTTGTGGACGAGAGTTATCATTTCTAACTCTGCAGGTTTGTGAATTGCAGTGCCCCTGAGCACCATTTTTCAACTCGCTTTCTTGGGAGCTGGCCGCAAAAGCGCAGGATTGCTTCAGGCCCTATTCTGGCTCCGGGCGGCAGGCTGAGCCTGTGGTTAATTCTGCTTCCTGATGGGAAAATAGAGTGACCTGTGCCTGTCCCAACACCTAGAGCTAGTCTCTCATTGGTTCCCCCTCTTCCCGTTCATCCTCAGGACAAATTGCAACGTGTACGGAACAGGAGGTTAAAGGTGCTGATTCTCCTAGGAGGGAGATTGCTAGTAAAGCGGCTGGAATGGCGAACCGGAGCACAAGGAGATGAGAAATGAGGTGCGTTTTAGAAACCTTTCCCGGTCACACGGTGTACCATCTTCTGGGTTTCTCGTGCATGTTTTCGACGTAGGAAGATGCCCTTGAACCTGGAGATTTGGGACCCATGGGATGGGTACCACGCCGAATTACTTTAAAGGGTCTGCGTTAGCTCACCCAACCTCACCAAACCTCTCAGCCCCAAGAGTGTCCACCCTTATGTCTCAATCAGCTGTGGGTCTAGATATGGTCAATCCAGGTGGCTTCGCAGCCCCTGAACGAATTTTGTAAGAATTTCTCTCTCTTTCACTGTCTTTGTTTCACGGGTTTTTAAAAGTAATTGATTTTTATAATAGGGTTTAGCTGCTTTGCACTGCTGTGTTTATGCCGCTTTACACCCACTTGACTCACTTACAGAGAGATATCACTACATAGGTTTTAAGATTCTTACTAGTCAGATATATTCTTGGGCGGTGAATAGGGGGCGTTGAGTCCAGTTCACTGAGCAAGGAGTAGGTCTGGTCTATTACATATTGGGTTTATGGAACGGTATCTGAGCTAATTTGAAACCCTTGTTTTATGCATCACCCCACCTCACCTTTCCCGTTAAGCAGCCATAGTGTGTTTTCTAAACGTGCGACTCTGTTCTGTTTTGTAATTCAGTTCAAGGGTAGCGGTTTTTACATTCCCTCTGTAAGTGATATCTTATGATAAGTGTCTTTTTCTGTGTGAGTTATTTCACTTAGAATCGTCGTACCTAAATCCACTCATCATGCTGCTCCTAGCCTTATGACGTTGATTTCATGGCTGAGTGATATTCCATTGTACATAAGGACCACAACTTCTTTATCCATTCTTCTCTTTCCTGGGATGTTTAAGGTGTAACGAAGTGGAGGTTCTTGTCAACAGAGCAGCCCTAAACTTTGGGGTGCCTGTGTCTTGCTGATTTTTAGTTTTCCCAATTTATACGCCCATGAGTGGAAGTGCCCTATGCTCTCTAAGCTGAGTTTTTTAGATGTTTCAGGACACACCGTACACTTCTCCAGAGTGGCTGTTGGCAATTTACAGCCCGCCCATCAGCGTAGCAAGGCTCCCATTTCTCCATGGCCTGTCCTGCATTTCTGGTTTTGACACTTTATTCAGCATGGCCCTTTTGACCGATGGGAAGCGAGACTTCTTTGTAGCGCTGATTTGCCTTTCCAGGTTGCTTGGTTGGCCAAAAAGGGCGTATGCGTTTTTTCCTGAATATATTCAGGAAAAAACGCATACGCCCTTTTTGGCCAAGGGCATCATTGTCGAGGTTTTGCCGCTTTTCCTGTGCTTTAAAGGCGATTCGAATCTACCTCCTGAAATCGGTTTCCTGCAATTCTGCCTTGCTTTCAAATCCTCTTCGTTGCCTTCCCTCCATATATTTGTGGACGAGAGTTATCATTTCTAACTCTGCAGGTTTGTGAATTGCAGTGCCCCTGAGCTCCATTTTTCAACTCGCTTTCTTGGGAGCTGGCCGCAAAAGCGCAGGATTGCTTCAGGCCCTATTCTGGCTCCGGGCGGCAGGCTGAGCCTGTGGTTAATTCTGCTTCCTGATGGGAAAATAGAGTGACCTGTGCCTGTCCCAACACCTAGAGCTAGTCTCTCATTGGTTCCCCCTCTTCCCGTTCATCCTCAGGACAAATTGCAACGTGTACGGAACAGGAGGTTAAAGGTGCTGATTCTCCTAGGAGGGAGATTGCTAGTAAAGCGGCTGGAATGGCGAACCGGAGCACAAGGAGATGAGAAATGAGGTGCGTTTTAGAAACCTTTCCCGGTCACACGGTGTACCATCTTCTGGGTTTCTCGTGCATGTTTTCGACGTAGGAAGATGCCCTTGAACCTGGAGATTTGGGACCCATGGGATGGGTACCACGCCGTATTACTTTACAGGGTCTGCGTTAGCTCACCCAACCTCACCAAACCTCTCAGCCCCAAGAGTGTCCACCCTTATGTCTCAATCAGCTGTGGGTCTAGATATGGTCAATCCAGGTGGCATCGCAGCCCCTGAACGAATTTTGTAAGAATTTCTCTCTCTTTCACTGTCTTTGTTTCACGGGTTTTTAAAAGTAATTGATTTTTATAATAGGGTTTAGCTGCTTTGCACTGCTGTGTTTATGCCGCTTTACACCCACTTGACTCACTTACAGAGAGATATCACTACATAGGTTTTAAGATTCTTACTAGTCAGATATATTCTTGGGCGGTGAATAGGGGGCGTTGAGTCCAGTTCACTGAGCAAGGAGTAGGTCTGGTCTATTACATATTGGGTTTATGGAACGGTATCTGAGCTAATTTGAAACCCTTGTTTTATGCATCACCCCACCTCACCTTTCCCGTTAAGCAGCCATAGTGTGTTTTCTAAACGTGCGACTCTGTTCTGTTTTGTAATTCAGTTCAAGGGTAGCGGTTTTTACATTCCCTCTGTAAGTGATATCTTATGATAAGTGTCTTTTTCTGTGTGAGTTATTTCACTTAGAATCGTCGTACCTAAATCCACTCATCATGCTGCTCCTAGCCTTATGACGTTGATTTCATGGCTGAGTGATATTCCATTGTACATAAGGACCACAACTTCTTTATCCATTCTTCTCTTTCCTGGGATGTTTAAGGTGTAACGAAGTGGAGGTTCTTGTCAACAGAGCAGCCCTAAACTTTGGGGTGCCTGTGTCTTGCTGATTTTTAGTTTTCCCAATTTATACGCCCATGAGTGGAAGTGCCCTATGCTCTCTAAGCTGAGTTTTTTAGATGTTTCAGGACACACCGTACACTTCTCCAGAGTGGCTGTTGGCAATTTACAGCCCGCCCATCAGCGTAGCAAGGCTCCCATTTCTCCATGGCCTGTCCTGCATTTCTGGTTTTGACACTTTATTCAGCATGGCCCTTTTGACCGATGGGAAGCGAGACTTCTTTGTAGCGCTGATTTGCCTTTCCAGGTTGCTTGGTTGGCCAAAAAGGGCGTATGCGTTTTTTCCTGAATATATTCAGGAAAAAACGCATACGCCCTTTTTGGCCAAGGGCATCATTGTCGAGGTTTTGCCGCTTTTCCTGTGCTTTAAAGGCGATTCGAATCTACCTCCTGAAATCGGTTTCCTGCAATTCTGCCTTGCTTTCAAATCCTCTTCGTTGCCTTCCCTCCATATATTTGTGGACGAGAGTTATCATTTCTAACTCTGCAGGTTTGTGAATTGCAGTGCCCCTGAGCTCCATTTTTCAACTCGCTTTCTTGGGAGCTGGCCGCAAAAGCGCAGGATTGCTTCAGGCCCTATTCTGGCTCCGGGCGGCAGGCTGAGCCTGTGGTTAATTCTGCTTCCTGATGGGAAAATAGAGTGACCTGTGCCTGTCCCAACACCTAGAGCTAGTCTGTCATTGGTTCCCCCTCTTCCCGTTCATCCTCAGGACAAATTGCAACGTGTACGGAACAGGAGGTTAAAGGTGCTGATTCTCCTAGGAGGGAGATTGCTAGTAAAGCGGCTGGAATGGCGAACCGGAGCACAAGGAGATGAGAAATGAGGTGCGTTTTAGAAACCTTTCCCGGTCACACGGTGTACCATCTTCTGGGTTTCTCGTGCATGTTTTCGACGTAGGAAGATGCCCTTGAACCTGGAGATTTGGGACCCATGGGATGGGTACCACGCCGTATTACTTTACAGGGTCTGCGTTAGCTCACCCAACCTCACCAAACCTCTCAGCCCCAAGAGTGTCCACCCTTATGTCTCAATCAGCTGTGGGTCTAGATATGGTCAATCCAGGTGGCATCGCAGCCCCTGAACGAATTTTGTAAGAATTTCTCTCTCTTTCACTGTCTTTGTTTCACGGGTTTTTAAAAGTAATTGATTTTTATAATAGGGTTTAGCTGCTTTGCACTGCTGTGTTTATGCCGCTTTACACCCACTTGACTCACTTACAGAGAGATATCAATACATAGGTTTTAAGATTCTTACTAGTCAGATATATTCTTGGGCGGTGAATAGGGGGCGTTGAGTCCAGTTCACTGAGCAAGGAGTAGGTCTTGTCTATTACATATTGGGTTTATGGAACGGTATCTGAGCTAATTTGAAACCCTTGTTTTATGCATCACCCCACCTCACCTTTCCCGTTAAGCAGCCATAGTGTGTTTTCTAAACGTGCGACTCTGTTCTGTTTTGTAATTCAGTTCAAGGGTAGCGGTTTTTACATTCCCTCTGTAAGTGATATCTTATGATAAGTGTCTTTTTCTGTGTGAGTTATTTCACTTAGAATCGTCGTACCTAAATCCACTCATCATGCTGCTCCTAGCCTTATGACGTTGATTTCATGGCTGAGTGATATTCCATTGTACATAAGGACCACAACTTCTTTATCCATTCTTCTCTTTCCTGGGATGTTTAAGGTGTAACGAAGTGGAGGTTCTTGTCAACAGAGCAGCCCTAAACTTTGGGGTGCCTGTGTCTTGCTGATTTTTAGTTTTCCCAATTTATACGCCCATGAGTGGAAGTGCCCTATGCTCTCTAAGCTGAGTTTTTTAGATGTTTCAGGACACACCGTACACTTCTCCAGAGTGGCTGTTGGCAATTTACAGCCCGCCCATCAGCGTAGCAAGGCTCCCATTTCTCCATGGCCTGTCCTGCATTTCTGGTTTTGACACTTTATTCAGCATGGCCCTTTTGACCGATGGGAAGCGAGACTTCTTTGTAGCGCTGATTTGCCTTTCCAGGTTGCTTGGTTGGCCAAAAAGGGCGTATGCGTTTTTTCCTGAATATATTCAGGAAAAAACGCATACGCCCTTTTTGGCCAAGGGCATCATTGTCGAGGTTTTGCCGCTTTTCCTGTGCTTTAAAGGCGATTCGAATCTACCTCCTGAAATCGGTTTCCTGCAATTCTGCCTTGCTTTCAAATCCTCTTCGTAGCCTTCCCTCCATATATTTGTGGACGAGAGTTATCATTTCTAACTCTGCAGGTTTGTGAATTGCAGTGCCCCTGAGCTCCATTTTTCAACTCGCTTTCTTGGGAGCTGGCCGCAAAAGCGCAGGATTGCTTCAGGCCCTATTCTGGCTCCGGGCGGCAGGCTGAGCCTGTGGTTAATTCTGCTTCCTGATGGGAAAATAGAGTGACCTGTGCCTGTCCCAACACCTAGAGCTAGTCTCTCATTGGTTCCCCCTCTTCCCGTTCATCCTCAGGACAAATTGCAACGTGTTCGGAACAGGAGGTTAAAGGTGCTGATTCTCCAAGGAGGGAGATTGCTAGTAAAGCGGCTGGAATGGCGAACCGGAGCACAAGGAGATGAGAAATGAGGTGCGTTTTAGAAACCTTTCCCGGTCACACGGTGTACCATCTTCTGGGTTTCTCGTGCATGTTTTCGACGTAGGAAGATGCCCTTGAACCTGGAGATTTGGGACCCATGGGATGGGTACCACGCCGAATTACTTTACAGGGTCTGCGTTAGCTCACCCAACCTCACCAAACCTCTCAGCCCCAAGAGTGTCCACCCTTATGTCTCAGTCATCTGTGGGTCTAGATATGGTCAATCCAGGTGGCATCGCAGCCCCTGAACGAATTTTGTAAGAATTTCTCTCTCTTTCACTGTCTTTGTTTCACGGGTTTTTAAAAGTAATTGATTTTTATAATGGGGTTTAGCTGCTTTGCACTGCTGTGTTTATGCCGCTTTACACCTACTTGACTCACTTACAGAGAGATATCACTACATAGGTTTTAAGATTCTTACTAGTCAGATATATTCTTGGGCGGTGAATAGGGGTTGTTGAGTCCAGTTCACTGAGCAAGGAGTAGGTCTTGTCTATTACATATTGGGTTTATGGAACGGTATCTGAGCTAATTTGAAACCCTTGTTTTATGCATCACCCCACCTCACCTTTCCCGTTAAGCAGCCATAGTGTGTTTTCTAAACGTGCGACTCTGTTCTGTTTTGTAATTCAGTTCAAGGGTAGCGGTTTTTACATTCCCTCTGTCAGTGATATCTTATGATAAGTGTCTTTTTCTGTGTGACTTATTTCACTTAGAATCGTCGTACCTAAATCCACTCATCATGCTGCTCCTAGCCTTATGACGTTGATTTCATGGCTGAGTGATATTCCATTGTACATAAGGACCACAACTTCTTTATCCATTCTTCTCTTTCCTGGGATGTTTAAGGTGTAACGAAGTGGAGGTTCTTGTCAACAGAGCAGCCCTAAACTTTGGGGTGCCTGTGTCTTGCTGATTTTTAGTTTTCCCAATTTATACGCCCATGAGTGGAAGTGCCCTATGCTCTCTAAGCTGAGTTTTTTAGATGTTTCAGGACACAGCGTACACTTCTCCAGAGTGGCTGTTGGCAATTTACAGCCCGCCCATCAGCGTAGCAAGGCTCCCATTTCTCCATGGCCTGTCCTGCATTTCTGGTTTTGACACTTTATTCAGCATGGCCCTTTTGACCGATGGGAAGCGAGACTTCTTTGTAGCGCTGATTTGCCTTTCCAGGTTGCTTGGTTGGCCAAAAAGGGCGTATGCGTTTTTTCCTGAATATATTCAGGAAAAAACGCATACGCCCTTTTTGGCCAAGGGCATCATTGTCGAGGTTTTGCCGCTTTTCCTGTGCTTTAAAGGCGATTCGAATCTACCTCCTGAAATCGGTTTCCTGCAATTCTGCCTTGCTTTCAAATCCTCTTCGTAGCCTTCCCTCCATATATTTGTGGACGAGAGTTATCATTTCTAACTCTGCAGGTTTGTGAATTGCAGTGCCCCTGAGCTCCATTTTTCAACTCGCTTTCTTGGGAGCTGGCCGCAAAAGCGCAGGATTGCTTCAGGCCCTATTCTGGCTCCGGGCGGCAGGCTGAGCCTGTGGTTAATTCTGCTTCCTGATGGGAAAATAGAGTGACCTGTGCCTGTCCCAACACCTAGAGCTAGTCTCTCATTGGTTCCCCCTCTTCCCGTTCATCCTCAGGACAAATTGCAACGTGTACGGAACAGAAGGTTAAAGGTGCTGATTCTCCAAGGAGGGAGATTGCTAGTAAAGCGGCTGGAATGGCGAACCGGAGCACAAGGAGATGAGAAATGAGGTGCGTTTTAGAAACCTTTCCCGGTCACACGGTGTACCATCTTCTGGGTTTCTCGTGCATGTTTTCGACGTAGGAAGATGCCCTTGACCCTGGAGATTTGGGACCCATGGGATGGGTACCACGCCGTATTACTTTAAAGGGTCTGCGTTTGCTCACCCAACCTCACCAAACCTCTCAGCCCCAAGAGTGTCCACCCTTATGTCTCAGTCATTTGTGGGTCTAGATATGGTCAATCCAGGTGGCATCGCAGCCCCTGAACGAATTTTGTAAGAATTTCTCTCTCTTTCACTGTCTTTGTTTCACGGGTTTTTAAAAGTAATTGATTTTTATAATAGGGTTTAGCTGCTTTGCACTGCTGTGTTTATGCCGCTTTTCACCCACTTGACTCACTTACAGAGAGATATCAATACATAGGTTTTAAGATTCTTACTAGTCAGATATATTCTTGGGCGGTGAATAGGGGGCGTTGAGTCCAGTTCACTGAGCAAGGAGTAGGTCTTGTCTATTACATATTGGGTTTATGGAACGGTATCTGAGCTAATTTGAAACCCTTGTTTTATGCATCACCCCACCTCACCTTTCCCGTTAAGCAGCCATAGTGTGTTTTCTAAACGTGCGACTCTGTTCTGTTTTGTAATTCAGTTCAAGGGTAGCGGTTTTTACATTCTCTCTGTAAGTGATATCTTATGATAAGTGTCTTTCTGTGTGACTTATTTCACTTAGAATCGTCGTACCTAAATCCACTCATCATGCTGCTCCTAGCCTTATGACGTTGATTTCATGGCTGAGTGATATTCCATTGTACATAAGGACCACAACTTCTTTATCCATTCTTCTCTTTCCTGGGATGTTTAAGGTGTAACGAAGTGGAGGTTCTTGTCAACAGAGCAGCCCTAAACTTTGGGGTGCCTGTGTCTTGCTGATTTTTAGTTTTCCCAATTTATACGCCCATGAGTGGAAGTGCCCTATGCTCTCTAAGCTGAGTTTTTTAGATGTTTCAGGACACACCGTACACTTCTCCAGAGTGGCTGTTGGCCATTTACAGCCCGCCCATCAGCGTAGCAAGGCTCCCATTTCTCCATGGCCTGTCCTGCATTTCTGGTTTTGACACTTTATTCAGCATGGCCCTTTTGACCGATGGGAAGCGAGACTTCTTTGTAGCGCTGATTTGCCTTTCCAGGTTGCTTGGTTGGCCAAAAAGGGCGTATGCGTTTTTTCCTGAATATATTCAGGAAAGAACGCATACGCCCTTTTTGGCCAAGGGCATCATTGTCGAGGTTTTGCTGCTTTTCCTGTGCTTTAAAGGCGATTCGAATCTACCTCCTGGAATCGGTTTCCTGCAATTCTGCCTTGCTTTCAAATCCTCTTCGTTGCCTTCCCTCCATATATTTGTGGACGAGAGTTATCATTTCTAACTCTGCAGGTTTGTGAATTGCAGTGCCCCTGAGCTCCATTTTTCAACTCGCTTTCTTGGGAGCTGGCCGCAAAAGCGCAGGATTGCTTCAGGCCCTGTTCTGGCTCTCGGCAGCAGGCTGAGCCTGTGGTTAATTCTTCTTCCTGATGGGAAAATAGAGTGACCTGTGCCTGTCCCAACACCTAGAGCTAGTCTCTCATTGGTTCCCCCTCTTCCCGTTCATCCTCAGGACAAATTGCAACGTGTACGGAACAGGAGGTTAAAGGTGCTGATTCTCCAAGGAGGGAGATTGCTAGTAAAGCGGCTGGAATGGCGAACCGGAGCACAAGGAGATGAGAAATGAGGTGCGTTTTAGAAACCTTTCCCGGTCACACGGTGTACCATCTTCTGGGTTGCTCGTGCATGTTTTCGACGTAGGAAGATGCCCTTGAACCTGGAGATTTGGGACCCATGGGATGGGTACCACGCCGTATTACTTTAAAGGGTCTGCGTTTGCTCACCCAACCTCACCAAACCTCTCAGCCCCAAGAGTGTCCACCCTTATGTCTCAGTCATCTGTGGGTCTAGATATGGTCAATCCAGGTGGCATCGCAGCCCCTGAACGAATTTTGTAAGAATTTCTCTCTCTTTCACTGTCTTTGTTTCACGGGTTTTTAAAAGTAATTGATTTTTATAATGGGGTTTAGCTGCTTTGCACTGCTGTGTTTATGCCGCTTTACACCTACTTGACTCACTTACAGAGAGATATCAATACATAGGTTTTAAGATTCTTACTAGTCAGATATATTCTTGGGCGGTGAATAGGGGTTGTTGAGTCCAGTTCACTGAGCAAGGAGTAGGTCTTGTCTATTACATATTGGGTTTATGGAACGGTATCTGAGCTAATTTGAAACCCTTGTTTTATGCATCACCCCACCTCACCTTTCCCGTTAAGCAGCCATAGTGTGTTTTCTAAACGTGCGACTCTGTTCTGTTTTGTAATTCAGTTCAAGGGTAGCGGTTTTTACATTCCCTCTGTAAGTGATATCTTATGATAAGTGTCTTTTTCTGTGTGACTTATTTCACTTAGAATCGTCGTACCTAAATCCACTCATCATGCTGCTCCTAGCCTTATGACGTTGATTTCATGGCTGAGTGATATTCCATTGTACATAAGGACCACAACTTCTTTATCCATTCTTCTCTTTCCTGGGATGTTTAAGGTGTAACGAAGTGGAGGTTCTTGTCAACAGAGCAGCCCTAAACTTTGGGGTGCCTGTGTCTTGCTGATTTTTAGTTTTCCCAATTTATACGCCCATGAGTGGAAGTGCCCTATGCTCTCTAAGCTGAGTTTTTTAGATGTTTCAGGACACACCGTACACTTCTCCAGAGTGGCTGTTGGCCATTTACAGCCCGCCCATCAGCGTAGCAAGGCTCCCATTTCTCCATGGCCTGTCCTGCATTTCTGGTTTTGACACTTTATTCAGCATGGCCCTTTTGACCGATGGGAAGCGAGACTTCTTTGTAGCGCTGATTTGCCTTTCCAGGTTGCTTGGTTGGCCAAAAAGGGCGTATGCGTTTTTTCCTGAATATATTCAGGAAAAAACGCATACGCCCTTTTTGGCCAAGGGCATCATTGTCGAGGTTTTGCCACTTTTCCTGTGCTTTAAATGCGATTCGAATCTACCTCCTGAAATCTGTTTCCTGCAATTCTACCTTGCTTTCAAATCCTCTTCGTAGCCTTCCCTCCATATATTTGTGGACGAGAGTTATCATTTCTAACTCTGCAGGTTTGTGAATTGCAGTGCCCCTGAGCACCATTTTTCAACTCGCTTTCTTGGGAGCTGGCCGCAAAAGCGCAGGATTGCTTCAGGCCCTATTCTGGCTCCGGGCGGCAGGCTGAGCCTGTGGTTAATTCTGCTTCCTGATGGGAAAATAGAGTGACCTGTGCCTGTCCCAACACCTAGAGCTAGTCTCTCATTGGTTCCCCCTCTTCCCGTTCATCCTCAGGACAAATTGCAACGTGTACGGAACAGGAGGTTAAAGGTGCTGATTCTCCTAGGAGGGAGATTGCTAGTAAAGCGGCTGGAATGGCGAACCGGAGCACAAGGAGATGAGAAATGAGGTGCGTTTTAGAAACCTTTCCCGGTCACACGGTGTACCATCTTCTGGGTTTCTCGTGCATGTTTTCGACGTAGGAAGATGCCCTTGAACCTGGAGATTTGGGACCCATGGGATGGGTACCACGCCGAATTACTTTAAAGGGTCTGCGTTAGCTCACCCAACCTCACCAAACCTCTCAGCCCCAAGAGTGTCCACCCTTATGTCTCAATCAGCTGTGGGTCTAGATATGGTCAATCCAGGTGGCATCGCAGCCCCTGAACGAATTTTGTAAGAATTTCTCTCTCTTTCACTGTCTTTGTTTCACGGGTTTTTAAAAGTAATTGATTTTTATAATAGGGTTTAGCTGCTTTGCACTGCTGTGTTTATGCCGCTTTACACCCACTTGACTCACTTACAGAGAGATATCACTACATAGGTTTTAAGATTCTTACTAGTCAGATATATTCTTGGGCGGTGAATAGGGGGCGTTGAGTCCAGTTCACTGAGCAAGGAGTAGGTCTGGTCTATTACATATTGGGTTTATGGAACGGTATCTGAGCTAATTTGAAACCCTTGTTTTATGCATCACCCCACCTCACCTTTCCCGTTAAGCAGCCATAGTGTGTTTTCTAAACGTGCGACTCTGTTCTGTTTTGTAATTCAGTTCAAGGGTAGCGGTTTTTACATTCTCTCTGTAAGTGATATCTTATGATAAGTGTCTTTTTCTGTGTGAGTTATTTCACTTAGAATCGTCGTACCTAAATCCACTCATCATGCTGCTCCTAGCCTTATGACGTTGATTTCATGGCTGAGTGATATTCCATTGTACATAAGGACCACAACTTCTTTATCCATTCTTCTCTTTCCTGGGATGTTTAAGGTGTAACGAAGTGGAGGTTCTTGTCAACAGAGCAGCCCTAAACTTTGGGGTGCCTGTGTCTTGCTGATTTTTAGTTTTCCCAATTTATACGCCCATGAGTGGAAGTGCCCTATGCTCTCTAAGCTGAGTTTTTTAGATGTTTCAGGACACACCGTACACTTCTCCAGAGTGGCTGTTGGCCATTTACAGCCCGCCCATCAGCGTAGCAAGGCTCCCATTTCTCCATGGCCTGTCCTGCATTTCTGGTTTTGACACTTTATTCAGCATGGCCCTTTTGACCGATGGGAAGCGAGACTTCTTTGTAGCGCTGATTTGCCTTTCCAGGTTGCTTGGTTGGCCAAAAAGGGCGTATGCGTTTTTTCCTGAATATATTCAGGAAAAAACGCATACGCCCTTTTTGGCCAAGGGCATCATTGTCGAGGTTTTGCCGCTTTTCCTGTGCTTTAAATGCGATTCGAATCTACCTCCTGAAATCTGTTTCCTGCAATTCTACCTTGCTTTCAAATCCTCTTCGTAGCCTTCCCTCCATATATTTGTGGACGAGAGTTATCATTTCTAACTCTGCAGGTTTGTGAATTGCAGTGCCCCTGAGCACCATTTTTCAACTCGCTTTCTTGGGAGCTGGCCGCAAAAGCGCAGGATTGCTTCAGGCCCTATTCTGGCTCCGGGCGGCAGGCTGAGCCTGTGGTTAATTCTGCTTCCTGATGGGAAAATAGAGTGACCTGTGCCTGTCCCAACACCTAGAGCTAGTCTCTCATTGGTTCCCCCTCTTCCCGTTCATCCTCAGGACAAATTGCAACGTGTACGGAACAGGAGGTTAAAGGTGCTGATTCTCCTAGGAGGGAGATTGCTAGTAAAGCGGCTGGAATGGCGAACCGGAGCACAAGGAGATGAGAAATGAGGTGCGTTTTAGAAACCTTTCCCGGTCACACGGTGTACCATCTTCTGGGTTTCTCGTGCATGTTTTCGACGTAGGAAGATGCCCTTGAACCTGGAGATTTGGGACCCATGGGATGGGTACCACGCCGAATTACTTTAAAGGGTCTGCGTTAGCTCACCCAACCTCACCAAACCTCTCAGCCCCAAGAGTGTCCACCCTTATGTCTCAATCAGCTGTGGGTCTAGATATGGTCAATCCAGGTGGCATCGCAGCCCCTGAACGAATTTTGTAAGAATTTCTCTCTCTTTCACTGTCTTTGTTTCACGGGTTTTTAAAAGTAATTGATTTTTATAATAGGGTTTAGCTGCTTTGCACTGCTGTGTTTATGCCGCTTTACACCCACTTGACTCACTTACAGAGAGATATCACTACATAGGTTTTAAGATTCTTACTAGTCAGATATATTCTTGGGCGGTGAATAGGGGGCGTTGAGTCCAGTTCACTGAGCAAGGAGTAGGTCTGGTCTATTACATATTGGGTTTATGGAACGGTATCTGAGCTAATTTGAAACCCTTGTTTTATGCATCACCCCACCTCACCTTTCCCGTTAAGCAGCCATAGTGTGTTTTCTAAACGTGCGACTCTGTTCTGTTTTGTAATTCAGTTCAAGGGTAGCGGTTTTTACATTCTCTCTGTAAGTGATATCTTATGATAAGTGTCTTTTTCTGTGTGAGTTATTTCACTTAGAATCGTCGTACCTAAATCCACTCATCATGCTGCTCCTAGCCTTATGACGTTGATTTCATGGCTGAGTGATATTCCATTGTACATAAGGACCACAACTTCTTTATCCATTCTTCTCTTTCCTGGGATGTTTAAGGTGTAACGAAGTGGAGGTTCTTGTCAACAGAGCAGCCCTAAACTTTGGGGTGCCTGTGTCTTGCTGATTTTTAGTTTTCCCAATTTATACGCCCATGAGTGGAAGTGCCCTATGCTCTCTAAGCTGAGTTTTTTAGATGTTTCAGGACACACCGTACACTTCTCCAGAGTGGCTGTTGGCAATTTACAGCCCGCCCATCAGCGTAGCAAGGCTCCCATTTCTCCATGGCCTGTCCTGCATTTCTGGTTTTGACACTTTATTCAGCATGGCCCTTTTGACCGATGGGAAGCGAGACTTCTTTGTAGCGCTGATTTGCCTTTCCAGGTTGCTTGGTTGGCCAAAAAGGGCGTATGCGTTTTTTCCTGAATATATTCAGGAAAAAACGCATACGCCCTTTTTGGCCAAGGGCATCATTGTCGAGGTTTTGCCGCTTTTCCTGTGCTTTAAAGGCGATTCGAATCTACCTCCTGAAATCGGTTTCCTGCAATTCTGCCTTGCTTTCAAATCCTCTTCGTTGCCTTCCCTCCATATATTTGTGGACGAGAGTTATCATTTCTAACTCTGCAGGTTTGTGAATTGCAGTGCCCCTGAGCTCCATTTTTCAACTCGCTTTCTTGGGAGCTGGCCGCAAAAGCGCAGGATTGCTTCAGGCCCTATTCTGGCTCCGGGCGGCAGGCTGAGCCTGTGGTTAATTCTGCTTCCTGATGGGAAAATAGAGTGACCTGTGCCTGTCCCAACACCTAGAGCTAGTCTCTCATTGGTTCCCCCTCTTCCCGTTCATCCTCAGGACAAATTGCAACGTGTACGGAACAGGAGGTTAAAGGTGCTGATTCTCCTAGGAGGGAGATTGCTAGTAAAGCGGCTGGAATGGCGAACCGGAGCACAAGGAGATGAGAAATGAGGTGCGTTTTAGAAACCTTTCCCGGTCACACGGTGTACCATCTTCTGGGTTTCTCGTGCATGTTTTCGACGTAGGAAGATGCCCTTGAACCTGGAGATTTGGGACCCATGGGATGGGTACCACGCCGTATTACTTTACAGGGTCTGCGTTAGCTCACCCAACCTCACCAAACCTCTCAGCCCCAAGAGTGTCCACCCTTATGTCTCAATCAGCTGTGGGTCTAGATATGGTCAATCCAGGTGGCATCGCAGCCCCTGAACGAATTTTGTAAGAATTTCTCTCTCTTTCACTGTCTTTGTTTCACGGGTTTTTAAAAGTAATTGATTTTTATAATAGGGTTTAGCTGCTTTGCACTGCTGTGTTTATGCCGCTTTACACCCACTTGACTCACTTACAGAGAGATATCACTACATAGGTTTTAAGATTCTTACTAGTCAGATATATTCTTGGGCGGTGAATAGGGGGCGTTGAGTCCAGTTCACTGAGCAAGGAGTAGGTCTGGTCTATTACATATTGGGTTTATGGAACGGTATCTGAGCTAATTTGAAACCCTTGTTTTATGCATCACCCCACCTCACCTTTCCCGTTAAGCAGCCATAGTGTGTTTTCTAAACGTGCGACTCTGTTCTGTTTTGTAATTCAGTTCAAGGGTAGCGGTTTTTACATTCCCTCTGTAAGTGATATCTTATGATAAGTGTCTTTTTCTGTGTGACTTATTTCACTTAGAATCGTCGTACCTAAATCCACTCATCATGCTGCTCCTAGCCTTATGACGTTGATTTCATGGCTGAGTGATATTCCATTGTACATAAGGACCACAACTTCTTTATCCATTCTTCTCTTTCCTGGGATGTTTAAGGTGTAACGAAGTGGAGGTTCTTGTCAACAGAGCAGCCCTAAACTTTGGGGTGCCTGTGTCTTGCTGATTTTTAGTTTTCCCAATTTATACGCCCATGAGTGGAAGTGCCCTATGCTCTCTAAGCTGAGTTTTTTAGATGTTTCAGGACACACCGTACACTTCTCCAGAGTGGCTGTTGGCAATTTACAGCCCGCCCATCAGCGTAGCAAGGCTCCCATTTCTCCATGGCCTGTCCTGCATTTCTGGTTTTGACACTTTATTCAGCATGGCCCTTTTGACCGATGGGAAGCGAGACTTCTTTGTAGCGCTGATTTGCCTTTCCAGGTTGCTTGGTTGGCCAAAAAGGGCGTATGCGTTTTTTCCTGAATATATTCAGGAAAAAACGCATACGCCCTTTTTGGCCAAGGGCATCATTGTCGAGGTTTTGCCGCTTTTCCTGTGCTTTAAAGGCGATTCGAATCTACCTCCTGAAATCGGTTTCCTGCAATTCTGCCTTGCTTTCAAATCCTCTTCGTTGCCTTCCCTCCATATATTTGTGGACGAGAGTTATCATTTCTAACTCTGCAGGTTTGTGAATTGCAGTGCCCCTGAGCTCCATTTTTCAACTCGCTTTCTTGGGAGCTGGCCGCAAAAGCGCAGGATTGCTTCAGGCCCTATTCTGGCTCCGGGCGGCAGGCTGAGCCTGTGGTTAATTCTGCTTCCTGATGGGAAAATAGAGTGACCTGTGCCTGTCCCAACACCTAGAGCTAGTCTCTCATTGGTTCCCCCTCTTCCCGTTCATCCTCAGGACAAATTGCAACGTGTACGGAACAGGAGGTTAAAGGTGCTGATTCTCCTAGGAGGGAGATTGCTAGTAAAGCGGCTGGAATGGCGAACCGGAGCACAAGGAGATGAGAAATGAGGTGCGTTTTAGAAACCTTTCCCGGTCACACGGTGTACCATCTTCTGGGTTTCTCGTGCATGTTTTCGACGTAGGAAGATGCCCTTGAACCTGGAGATTTGGGACCCATGGGATGGGTACCACGCCGTATTACTTTACAGGGTCTGCGTTAGCTCACCCAACCTCACCAAACCTCTCAGCCCCAAGAGTGTCCACCCTTATGTCTCAATCAGCTGTGGGTCTAGATATGGTCAATCCAGGTGGCATCGCAGCCCCTGAACGAATTTTGTAAGAATTTCTCTCTCTTTCACTGTCTTTGTTTCACGGGTTTTTAAAAGTAATTGATTTTTATAATAGGGTTTAGCTGCTTTGCACTGCTGTGTTTATGCCGCTTTACACCCACTTGACTCACTTACAGAGAGATATCACTACATAGGTTTTAAGATTCTTACTAGTCAGATATATTCTTGGGCGGTGAATAGGGGGCGTTGAGTCCAGTTCACTGAGCAAGGAGTAGGTCTGGTCTATTACATATTGGGTTTATGGAACGGTATCTGAGCTAATTTGAAACCCTTGTTTTATGCATCACCCCACCTCACCTTTCCCGTTAAGCAGCCATAGTGTGTTTTCTAAACGTGCGACTCTGTTCTGTTTTGTAATTCAGTTCAAGGGTAGCGGTTTTTACATTCCCTCTGTAAGTGATATCTTATGATAAGTGTCTTTTTCTGTGTGAGTTATTTCACTTAGAATCGTCGTACCTAAATCCACTCATCATGCTGCTCCTAGCCTTATGACGTTGATTTCATGGCTGAGTGATATTCCATTGTACATAAGGACCACAACTTCTTTATCCATTCTTCTCTTTCCTGGGATGTTTAAGGTGTAACGAAGTGGAGGTTCTTGTCAACAGAGCAGCCCTAAACTTTGGGGTGCCTGTGTCTTGCTGATTTTTAGTTTTCCCAATTTATACGCCCATGAGTGGAAGTGCCCTATGCTCTCTAAGCTGAGTTTTTTAGATGTTTCAGGACACACCGTACACTTCTCCAGAGTGGCTGTTGGCAATTTACAGCCCGCCCATCAGCGTAGCAAGGCTCCCATTTCTCCATGGCCTGTCCTGCATTTCTGGTTTTGACACTTTATTCAGCATGGCCCTTTTGACCGATGGGAAGCGAGACTTCTTTGTAGCGCTGATTTGCCTTTCCAGGTTGCTTGGTTGGCCAAAAAGGGCGTATGCGTTTTTTCCTGAATATATTCAGGAAAAAACGCATACGCCCTTTTTGGCCAAGGGCATCATTGTCGAGGTTTTGCCGCTTTTCCTGTGCTTTAAAGGCGATTCGAATCTACCTCCTGAAATCGGTTTCCTGCAATTCTGCCTTGCTTTCAAATCCTCTTCGTAGCCTTCCCTCCATATATTTGTGGACGAGAGTTATCATTTCTAACTCTGCAGGTTTGTGAATTGCAGTGCCCCTGAGCTCCATTTTTCAACTCGCTTTCTTGGGAGCTGGCCGCAAAAGCGCAGGATTGCTTCAGGCCCTATTCTGGCTCCGGGCGGCAGGCTGAGCCTGTGGTTAATTCTGCTTCCTGATGGGAAAATAGAGTGACCTGTGCCTGTCCCAACACCTAGAGCTAGTCTCTCATTGGTTCCCCCTCTTCCCGTTCATCCTCAGGACAAATTGCAACGTGTTCGGAACAGGAGGTTAAAGGTGCTGATTCTCCAAGGAGGGAGATTGCTAGTAAAGCGGCTGGAATGGCGAACCGGAGCACAAGGAGATGAGAAATGAGGTGCGTTTTAGAAACCTTTCCCGGTCACACGGTGTACCATCTTCTGGGTTTCTCGTGCATGTTTTCGACGTAGGAAGATGCCCTTGAACCTGGAGATTTGGGACCCATGGGATGGGTACCACGCCGAATTACTTTACAGGGTCTGCGTTAGCTCACCCAACCTCACCAAACCTCTCAGCCCCAAGAGTGTCCACCCTTATGTCTCAGTCATCTGTGGGTCTAGATATGGTCAATCCAGGTGGCATCGCAGCCCCTGAACGAATTTTGTAAGAATTTCTCTCTCTTTCACTGTCTTTGTTTCACGGGTTTTTAAAAGTAATTGATTTTTATAATGGGGTTTAGCTGCTTTGCACTGCTGTGTTTATGCCGCTTTACACCTACTTGACTCACTTACAGAGAGATATCACTACATAGGTTTTAAGATTCTTACTAGTCAGATATATTCTTGGGCGGTGAATAGGGGTTGTTGAGTCCAGTTCACTGAGCAAGGAGTAGGTCTTGTCTATTACATATTGGGTTTATGGAACGGTATCTGAGCTAATTTGAAACCCTTGTTTTATGCATCACCCCACCTCACCTTTCCCGTTAAGCAGCCATAGTGTGTTTTCTAAACGTGCGACTCTGTTCTGTTTTGTAATTCAGTTCAAGGGTAGCGGTTTTTACATTCCCTCTGTCAGTGATATCTTATGATAAGTGTCTTTTTCTGTGTGACTTATTTCACTTAGAATCGTCGTACCTAAATCCACTCATCATGCTGCTCCTAGCCTTATGACGTTGATTTCATGGCTGAGTGATATTCCATTGTACATAAGGACCACAACTTCTTTATCCATTCTTCTCTTTCCTGGGATGTTTAAGGTGTAACGAAGTGGAGGTTCTTGTCAACAGAGCAGCCCTAAACTTTGGGGTGCCTGTGTCTTGCTGATTTTTAGTTTTCCCAATTTATACGCCCATGAGTGGAAGTGCCCTATGCTCTCTAAGCTGAGTTTTTTAGATGTTTCAGGACACACCGTACACTTCTCCAGAGTGGCTGTTGGCAATTTACAGCCCGCCCATCAGCGTAGCAAGGCTCCCATTTCTCCATGGCCTGTCCTGCATTTCTGGTTTTGACACTTTATTCAGCATGGCCCTTTTGACCGATGGGAAGCGAGACTTCTTTGTAGCGCTGATTTGCCTTTCCAGGTTGCTTGGTTGGCCAAAAAGGGCGTATGCGTTTTTTCCTGAATATATTCAGGAAAAAACGCATACGCCCTTTTTGGCCAAGGGCATCATTGTCGAGGTTTTGCCGCTTTTCCTGTGCTTTAAAGGCGATTCGAATCTACCTCCTGAAATCGGTTTCCTGCAATTCTGCCTTGCTTTCAAATCCTCTTCGTAGCCTTCCCTCCATATATTTGTGGACGAGAGTTATCATTTCTAACTCTGCAGGTTTGTGAATTGCAGTGCCCCTGAGCTCCATTTTTCAACTCGCTTTCTTGGGAGCTGGCCGCAAAAGCGCAGGATTGCTTCAGGCCCTATTCTGGCTCCGGGCGGCAGGCTGAGCCTGTGGTTAATTCTGCTTCCTGATGGGAAAATAGAGTGACCTGTGCCTGTCCCAACACCTAGAGCTAGTCTCTCATTGGTTCCCCCTCTTCCCGTTCATCCTCAGGACAAATTGCAACGTGTTCGGAACAGGAGGTTAAAGGTGCTGATTCTCCAAGGAGGGAGATTGCTAGTAAAGCGGCTGGAATGGCGAACCGGAGCACAAGGAGATGAGAAATGAGGTGCGTTTTAGAAACCTTTCCCGGTCACACGGTGTACCATCTTCTGGGTTTCTCGTGCATGTTTTCGACGTAGGAAGATGCCCTTGAACCTGGAGATTTGGGACCCATGGGATGGGTACCACGCCGAATTACTTTACAGGGTCTGCGTTAGCTCACCCAACCTCACCAAACCTCTCAGCCCCAAGAGTGTCCACCCTTATGTCTCAGTCATCTGTGGGTCTAGATATGGTCAATCCAGGTGGCATCGCAGCCCCTGAACGAATTTTGTAAGAATTTCTCTCTCTTTCACTGTCTTTGTTTCACGGGTTTTTAAAAGTAATTGATTTTTATAATGGGGTTTAGCTGCTTTGCACTGCTGTGTTTATGCCGCTTTACACCTACTTGACTCACTTACAGAGAGATATCACTACATAGGTTTTAAGATTCTTACTAGTCAGATATATTCTTGGGCGGTGAATAGGGGTTGTTGAGTCCAGTTCACTGAGCAAGGAGTAGGTCTTGTCTATTACATATTGGGTTTATGGAACGGTATCTGAGCTAATTTGAAACCCTTGTTTTATGCATCACCCCACCTCACCTTTCCCGTTAAGCAGCCATAGTGTGTTTTCTAAACGTGCGACTCTGTTCTGTTTTGTAATTCAGTTCAAGGGTAGCGGTTTTTACATTCCCTCTGTAAGTGATATCTTATGATAAGTGTCTTTTTCTGTGTGACTTATTTCACTTAGAATCGTCGTACCTAAATCCACTCATCATGCTGCTCCTAGCCTTATGACGTTGATTTCATGGCTGAGTGATATTCCATTGTACATAAGGACCACAACTTCTTTATCCATTCTTCTCTTTCCTGGGATGTTTCAGGTGTAACGAAGTGGAGGTTCTTGTCAACAGAGCAGCCCTAAACTTTGGGGTGCCTGTGTCTTGCTGATTTTTAGTTTTCCCAATTTATACGCCCATGAGTGGAAGTGCCCTATGCTCTCTAAGCTGAGTTTTTTAGATGTTTCAGGACACACCGTACACTTCTCCAGAGTGGCTGTTGGCAATTTACAGCCCGCCCATCAGCGTAGCAAGGCTCCCATTTCTCCATGGCCTGTCCTGCATTTCTGGTTTTGACACTTTATTCAGCATGGCCCTTTTGACCGATGGGAAGCGAGACTTCTTTGTAGCGCTGATTTGCCTTTCCAGGTTGCTTCGTTGGCCAAAAAGGGCGTATGCGTTTTTTCCTGAATATATTCAGGAAAAAACGCATACGCCCTTTTTGGCCAAGGGCATCATTGTCGAGGTTTTGCCGCTTTTCCTGTGCTTTAAAGGCGATTCGAATCTACCTCCTGAAATCGGTTTCCTGCAATTCTGCCTTGCTTTCAAATCCTCTTCGTAGCCTTCCCTCCATATATTTGTGGACGAGAGTTATCATTTCTAACTCTGCAGGTTTGTGAATTGCAGTGCCCCTGAGCTCCATTTTTCAACTCGCTTTCTTGGGAGCTGGCCGCAAAAGCGCAGGATTGCTTCAGGCCCTATTCTGGCTCCGGGCGGCAGGCTGAGCCTGTGGTTAATTCTGCTTCCTGATGGGAAAATAGAGTGACCTGTGCCTGTCCCAACACCTAGAGCTAGTCTCTCATTGGTTCCCCCTCTTCCCGTTCATCCTCAGGACAAATTGCAACGTGTTCGGAACAGGAGGTTAAAGGTGCTGATTCTCCAAGGAGGGAGATTGCTAGTAAAGCGGCTGGAATGGCGAACCGGAGCACAAGGAGATGAGAAATGAGGTGCGTTTTAGAAACCTTTCCCGGTCACACGGTGTACCATCTTCTGGGTTTCTCGTGCATGTTTTCGACGTAGGAAGATGCCCTTGAACCTGGAGATTTGGGACCCATGGGATGGGTACCACGCCGAATTACTTTACAGGGTCTGCGTTAGCTCACCCAACCTCACCAAACCTCTCAGCCCCAAGAGTGTCCACCCTTATGTCTCAATCAGCTGTGGGTCTAGATATGGTCAATCCAGGTGGCATCGCAGCCCCTGAACGAATTTTGTAAGAATTTCTCTCTCTTTCACTGTCTTTGTTTCACGGGTTTTTAAAAGTAATTGATTTTTATAATGGGGTTTAGCTGCTTTGCACTGCTGTGTTTATGCCGCTTTACACCTACTTGACTCACTTACAGAGAGATATCACTACATAGGTTTTAAGATTCTTACTAGTCAGATATATTCTTGGGTGGTGAATAGGGGTTGTTGAGTCCAGTTCACTGAGCAAGGAGTAGGTCTTGTCTATTACATATTGGGTTTATGGAACGGTATCTGAGCTAATTTGAAACCCTTGTTTTATGCATCACCCCACCTCACCTTTCCCGTTAAGCAGCCATAGTGTGTTTTCTAAACGTGCGACTCTGTTCTGTTTTGTAATTCAGTTCAAGGGTAGCGGTTTTTACATTCCCTCTGTAAGTGATATCTTATGATAAGTGTCTTTTTCTGTGTGAGTTATTTCACTTAGAATCGTCGTACCTAAATCCACTCATCATGCTGCTCCTAGCCTTATGACGTTGATTTCATGGCTGAGTGATATTCCATTGTACATAAGGACCACAACTTCTTTATCCATTCTTCTCTTTCCTGGGATGTTTCAGGTGTAACGAAGTGGAGGTTCTTGTCAACAGAGCAGCCCTAAACTTTGGGGTGCCTGTGTCTTGCTGATTTTTAGTTTTCCCAATTTATACGCCCATGAGTGGAAGTGCCCTATGCTCTCTAAGCTGAGTTTTTTAGATGTTTCAGGACACACCGTACACTTCTCCAGAGTGGCTGTTGGCAATTTACAGCCCGCCCATCAGCGTAGCAAGGCTCCCATTTCTCCATGGCCTGTCCTGCATTTCTGGTTTTGACACTTTATTCAGCATGGCCCTTTTGACCGATGGGAAGCGAGACTTCTTTGTAGCGCTGATTTGCCTTTCCAGGTTGCTTGGTTGGCCAAAAAGGGCGTATGCGTTTTTTCCTGAATATATTCAGGAAAAAACGCATACGCCCTTTTTGGCCAAGGGCATCATTGTCGAGGTTTTGCCGCTTTTCCTGTGCTTTAAAGGCGATTCGAATCTACCTCCTGAAATCGGTTTCCTGCAATTCTGCCTTGCTTTCAAATCCTCTTCGTAGCCTTCCCTCCATATATTTGTGGACGAGAGTTATCATTTCTACCTCTGCAGGTTTGTGAATTGCAGTGCCCCTGAGCTCCATTTTTCAACTCGCTTTCTTGGGAGCTGGCCGCAAAAGCGCAGGATTGCTTCAGGCCCTATTCTGGCTCCGGGCGGCAGGCTGAGCCTGTGGTTAATTCTGCTTCCTGATGGGAAAATAGAGTGACCTGTGCCTGTCCCAACACCTAGAGCTAGTCTCTCATTGGTTCCCCCTCTTCCCGTTCATCCTCAGGACAAATTGCAACGTGTACGGAACAGGAGGTTAAAGGTGCTGATTCTCCAAGGAGGGAGATTGCTAGTAAAGCGGCTGGAATGGCGAACCGGAGCACAAGGAGATGAGAAATGAGGTGCGTTTTAGAAACCTTTCCCGGTCACACGGTGTACCATCTTCTGGGTTTCTCGTGCATGTTTTCGACGTAGGAAGATGCCCTTGAACCTGGAGATTTGGGACCCATGGGATGGGTACCACGCCGTATTACTTTAAAGGGTCTGCGTTTGCTCACCCAACCTCACCAAACCTCTCAGCCCCAAGAGTGTCCACCCTTATGTCTCAGTCATCTGTGGGTCTAGATATGGTCAATCCAGGTGGCATCGCAGCCCCTGAACGAATTTTGTAAGAATTTCTCTCTCTTTCACTGTCTTTGTTTCACGGGTTTTTAAAAGTAATTGATTTTTATAATGGGGTTTAGCTGCTTTGCACTGCTGTGTTTATGCCGCTTTACACCTACTTGACTCACTTACAGAGAGATATCACTACATAGGTTTTAAGATTCTTACTAGTCAGATATATTCTTGGGCGGTGAATAGGGGTTGTTGAGTCCAGTTCACTGAGCAAGGAGTAGGTCTTGTCTATTACATATTGGGTTTATGGAACGGTATCTGAGCTAATTTGAAACCCTTGTTTTATGCATCACCCCACCTCACCTTTCCCGTTAAGCAGCCATAGTGTGTTTTCTAAACGTGCGACTCTGTTCTGTTTTGTAATTCAGTTCAAGGGTAGCAGTTTTTACATTCCCTCTGTCAGTGATATCTTATGATAAGTGTCTTTTTCTGTGTGACTTATTTCACTTAGAATCGTCGTACCTAAATCCACTCATCATGCTGCTCCTAGCCTTATGACGTTGATTTCATGGCTGAGTGATATTCCATTGTACATAAGGACCACAACTTCTTTATCCATTCTTCTCTTTCCTGGGATGTTTAAGGTGTAACGAAGTGGAGGTTCTTGTCAACAGAGCAGCCCTAAACTTTGGGGTGCCTGTGTCTTGCTGATTTTCAGTTTTCCCAATTTATACGCCCATGAGTGGAAGTGCCCTATGCTCTCTAAGCTGAGTTTTTTAGATGTTTCAGGACACACCGTACACTTCTCCAGAGTGGCTGTTGGCAATTTACAGCCCGCCCATCAGCGTAGCAAGGCTCCCATTTCTCCATGGCCTGTCCTGCATTTCTGGTTTTGACACTTTATTCAGCATGGCCCTTTTGACCGATGGGAAGCGAGACTTCTTTGTAGCGCTGATTTGCCTTTCCAGGTTGCTTCGTTGGCCAAAAAGGGCGTATGCGTTTTTTCCTGAATATATTCAGGGAAAAACGCATACGCCCTTTTTGGCCAAGGGCATCATTGTCGAGGTTTTGCCGCTTTTCCTGTGCTTTAAAGGCGATTCGAATCTACCTCCTGAAATCGGTTTCCTGCAATTCTGCCTTGCTTTCAAATCCTCTTCGTAGCCTTCCCTCCATATATTTGTGGACGAGAGTTATCATTTCTAACTCTGCAGGTTTGTGAATTGCAGTGCCCCTGAGCTCCATTTTTCAACTCGCTTTCTTGGGAGCTGGCCGCAAAAGCGCAGGATTGCTTCAGGCCCTATTCTGGCTCCGGGCGGCAGGCTGAGCCTGTGGTTAATTCTGCTTCCTGATGGGAAAATAGAGTGACCTGTGCCTGTCCCAACACCTAGAGCTAGTCTCTCATTGGTTCCCCCTCTTCCCGTTCATCCTCAGGACAAATTGCAACGTGTACGGAACAGAAGGTTAAAGGTGCTGATTCTCCAAGGAGGGAGATTGCTAGTAAAGCGGCTGGAATGGCGAACCGGAGCACAAGGAGATGAGAAATGAGGTGCGTTTTAGAAACCTTTCCCGGTCACACGGTGTACCATCTTCTGGGTTTCTCGTGCATGTTTTCGACGTAGGAAGATGCCCTTGACCCTGGAGATTTGGGACCCATGGGATGGGTACCACGCCGTATTACTTTAAAGGGTCTGCGTTTGCTCACCCAACCTCACCAAACCTCTCAGCCCCAAGAGTGTCCACCCTTATGTCTCAGTCATCTGTGGGTCTAGATATGGTCAATCCAGCTGGCATCGCAGCACCTGAACGAATTTTGTAAGAATTTCTCTCTCTTTCACTGTCTTTGTTTCACGGGTTTTTAAAAGTAATTGATTTTTATAATGGGGTTTAGCTGCTTTGCACTGCTGTGTTTATGCCGCTTTACACCTACTTGACTCACTTACAGAGAGATATCACTACATAGGTTTTAAGATTCTTACTAGTCAGATATATTCTTGGGTGGTGAATAGGGGTTGTTGAGTCCAGTTCACTGAGCAAGGAGTAGGTCTTGTCTATTACATATTGGGTTTATGGAACGGTATCTGAGCTAATTTGAAACCCTTGTTTTATGCATCACCCCACCTCACCTTTCCCGTTAAGCAGCCATAGTGTGTTTTCTAAACGTGCGACTCTGTTCTGTTTTGTAATTCAGTTCAAGGGTAGCGGTTTTTACATTCCCTCTGTAAGTGATATCTTATGATAAGTGTCTTTTTCTGTGTGAGTTATTTCACTTAGAATCGTCGTACCTAAATCCACTCATCATGCTGCTCCTAGCCTTATGACGTTGATTTCATGGCTGAGTGATATTCCATTGTACATAAGGACCACAACTTCTTTATCCATTCTTCTCTTTCCTGGGATGTTTCAGGTGTAACGAAGTGGAGGTTCTTGTCAACAGAGCAGCCCTAAACTTTGGGGTGCCTGTGTCTTGCTGATTTTTAGTTTTCCCAATTTATACGCCCATGAGTGGAAGTGCCCTATGCTCTCTAAGCTGAGTTTTTTAGATGTTTCAGGACACACCGTACACTTCTCCAGAGTGGCTGTTGGCAATTTACAGCCCGCCCATCAGCGTAGCAAGGCTCCCATTTCTCCATGGCCTGTCCTGCATTTCTGGTTTTGACACTTTATTCAGCATGGCCCTTTTGACCGATGGGAAGCGAGACTTCTTTGTAGCGCTGATTTGCCTTTCCAGGTTGCTTGGTTGGCCAAAAAGGGCGTATGCGTTTTTTCCTGAATATATTCAGGAAAAAACGCATACGCCCTTTTTGGCCAAGGGCATCATTGTCGAGGTTTTGCCGCTTTTCCTGTGCTTTAAAGGCGATTCGAATCTACCTCCTGAAATCGGTTTCCTGCAATTCTGCCTTGCTTTCAAATCCTCTTCGTAGCCTTCCCTCCATATATTTGTGGACGAGAGTTATCATTTCTACCTCTGCAGGTTTGTGAATTGCAGTGCCCCTGAGCTCCATTTTTCAACTCGCTTTCTTGGGAGCTGGCCGCAAAAGCGCAGGATTGCTTCAGGCCCTATTCTGGCTCCGGGCGGCAGGCTGAGCCTGTGGTTAATTCTGCTTCCTGATGGGAAAATAGAGTGACCTGTGCCTGTCCCAACACCTAGAGCTAGTCTCTCATTGGTTCCCCCTCTTCCCGTTCATCCTCAGGACAAATTGCAACGTGTACGGAACAGGAGGTTAAAGGTGCTGATTCTCCAAGGAGGGAGATTGCTAGTAAAGCGGCTGGAATGGCGAACCGGAGCACAAGGAGATGAGAAATGAGGTGCGTTTTAGAAACCTTTCCCGGTCACACGGTGTACCATCTTCTGGGTTTCTCGTGCATGTTTTCGACGTAGGAAGATGCCCTTGAACCTGGAGATTTGGGACCCATGGGATGGGTACCACGCCGTATTACTTTAAAGGGTCTGCGTTTGCTCACCCAACCTCACCAAACCTCTCAGCCCCAAGAGTGTCCACCCTTATGTCTCAGTCATCTGTGGGTCTAGATATGGTCAATCCAGGTGGCATCGCAGCCCCTGAACGAATTTTGTAAGAATTTCTCTCTCTTTCACTGTCTTTGTTTCACGGGTTTTTAAAAGTAATTGATTTTTATAATGGGGTTTAGCTGCTTTGCACTGCTGTGTTTATGCCGCTTTACACCTACTTGACTCACTTACAGAGAGATATCACTACATAGGTTTTAAGATTCTTACTAGTCAGATATATTCTTGGGCGGTGAATAGGGGTTGTTGAGTCCAGTTCACTGAGCAAGGAGTAGGTCTTGTCTATTACATATTGGGTTTATGGAACGGTATCTGAGCTAATTTGAAACCCTTGTTTTATGCATCACCCCACCTCACCTTTCCCGTTAAGCAGCCATAGTGTGTTTTCTAAACGTGCGACTCTGTTCTGTTTTGTAATTCAGTTCAAGGGTAGCAGTTTTTACATTCCCTCTGTCAGTGATATCTTATGATAAGTGTCTTTTTCTGTGTGACTTATTTCACTTAGAATCGTCGTACCTAAATCCACTCATCATGCTGCTCCTAGCCTTATGACGTTGATTTCATGGCTGAGTGATATTCCATTGTACATAAGGACCACAACTTCTTTATCCATTCTTCTCTTTCCTGGGATGTTTAAGGTGTAACGAAGTGGAGGTTCTTGTCAACAGAGCAGCCCTAAACTTTGGGGTGCCTGTGTCTTGCTGATTTTCAGTTTTCCCAATTTATACGCCCATGAGTGGAAGTGCCCTATGCTCTCTAAGCTGAGTTTTTTAGATGTTTCAGGACACACCGTACACTTCTCCAGAGTGGCTGTTGGCAATTTACAGCCCGCCCATCAGCGTAGCAAGGCTCCCATTTCTCCATGGCCTGTCCTGCATTTCTGGTTTTGACACTTTATTCAGCATGGCCCTTTTGACCGATGGGAAGCGAGACTTCTTTGTAGCGCTGATTTGCCTTTCCAGGTTGCTTCGTTGGCCAAAAAGGGCGTATGCGTTTTTTCCTGAATATATTCAGGGAAAAACGCATACGCCCTTTTTGGCCAAGGGCATCATTGTCGAGGTTTTGCCGCTTTTCCTGTGCTTTAAAGGCGATTCGAATCTACCTCCTGAAATCGGTTTCCTGCAATTCTGCCTTGCTTTCAAATCCTCTTCGTAGCCTTCCCTCCATATATTTGTGGACGAGAGTTATCATTTCTAACTCTGCAGGTTTGTGAATTGCAGTGCCCCTGAGCTCCATTTTTCAACTCGCTTTCTTGGGAGCTGGCCGCAAAAGCGCAGGATTGCTTCAGGCCCTATTCTGGCTCCGGGCGGCAGGCTGAGCCTGTGGTTAATTCTGCTTCCTGATGGGAAAATAGAGTGACCTGTGCCTGTCCCAACACCTAGAGCTAGTCTCTCATTGGTTCCCCCTCTTCCCGTTCATCCTCAGGACAAATTGCAACGTGTACGGAACAGAAGGTTAAAGGTGCTGATTCTCCAAGGAGGGAGATTGCTAGTAAAGCGGCTGGAATGGCGAACCGGAGCACAAGGAGATGAGAAATGAGGTGCGTTTTAGAAACCTTTCCCGGTCACACGGTGTACCATCTTCTGGGTTTCTCGTGCATGTTTTCGACGTAGGAAGATGCCCTTGACCCTGGAGATTTGGGACCCATGGGATGGGTACCACGCCGTATTACTTTAAAGGGTCTGCGTTTGCTCACCCAACCTCACCAAACCTCTCAGCCCCAAGAGTGTCCACCCTTATGTCTCAGTCATCTGTGGGTCTAGATATGGTCAATCCAGGTGGCATCGCAGCCCCTGAACGAATTTTGTAAGAATTTCTCTCTCTTTCACTGTCTTTGTTTCACGGGTTTTTAAAAGTAATTGATTTTTATAATAGGGTTTAGCTGCTTTGCACTGCTGTGTTTATGCCGCTTTACACCCACTTGACTCACTTACAGAGAGATATCACTACATAGGTTTTAAGATTCTTACTAGTCAGATATATTCTTGGGCGGTGAATAGGGGGCGTTGAGTCCAGTTCACTGAGCAAGGAGTAGGTCTGGTCTATTACATATTGGGTTTATGGAACGGTATCTGAGCTAATTTGAAACCCTTGTTTTATGCATCACCCCACCTCACCTTTCCCGTTAAGCAGCCATAGTGTGTTTTCTAAACGTGCGACTCTGTTCTGTTTTGTAATTCAGTTCAAGGGTAGCGGTTTTTACATTCTCTCTGTAAGTGATATCTTATGATAAGTGTCTTTTTCTGTGTGAGTTATTTCACTTAGAATCGTCGTACCTAAATCCACTCATCATGCTGCTCCTAGCCTTATGACGTTGATTTCATGGCTGAGTGATATTCCATTGTACATAAGGACCACAACTTCTTTATCCATTCTTCTCTTTCCTGGGATGTTTAAGGTGTAACGAAGTGGAGGTTCTTGTCAACAGAGCAGCCCTAAACTTTGGGGTGCCTGTGTCTTGCTGATTTTTAGTTTTCCCAATTTATACGCCCATGAGTGGAAGTGCCCTATGCTCTCTAAGCTGAGTTTTTTAGATGTTTCAGGACACACCGTACACTTCTCCAGAGTGGCTGTTGGCCATTTACAGCCCGCCCATCAGCGTAGCAAGGCTCCCATTTCTCCATGGCCTGTCCTGCATTTCTGGTTTTGACACTTTATTCAGCATGGCCCTTTTGACCGATGGGAAGCGAGACTTCTTTGTAGCGCTGATTTGCCTTTCCAGGTTGCTTGGTTGGCCAAAAAGGGCGTATGCGTTTTTTCCTGAATATATTCAGGAAAAAACGCATACGCCCTTTTTGGCCAAGGGCATCATTGTCGAGGTTTTGCCGCTTTTCCTGTGCTTTAAATGCGATTCGAATCTACCTCCTGAAATCTGTTTCCTGCAATTCTACCTTGCTTTCAAATCCTCTTCGTAGCCTTCCCTCCATATATTTGTGGACGAGAGTTATCATTTCTAACTCTGCAGGTTTGTGAATTGCAGTGCCCCTGAGCACCATTTTTCAACTCGCTTTCTTGGGAGCTGGCCGCAAAAGTGCAGGATTGCTTCAGGCCCTATTCTGGCTCCGGGCGGCAGGCTGAGCCTGTGGTTAATTCTGCTTCCTGATGGGAAAATAGAGTGACCTGTGCCTGTCCCAACACCTAGAGCTAGTCTCTCATTGGTTCCCCCTCTTCCCGTTCATCCTCAGGACAAATTGCAACGTGTACGGAACAGGAGGTTAAAGGTGCTGATTCTCCTAGGAGGGAGATTGCTAGTAAAGCGGCTGGAATGGCGAACCGGAGCACAAGGAGATGAGAAATGAGGTGCGTTTTAGAAACCTTTCCCGGTCACACGGTGTACCATCTTCTGGGTTTCTCGTGCATGTTTTCGACGTAGGAAGATGCCCTTGAACCTGGAGATTTGGGACCCATGGGATGGGTACCACGCCGAATTACTTTAAAGGGTCTGCGTTAGCTCACCCAACCTCACCAAACCTCTCAGCCCCAAGAGTGTCCACCCTTATGTCTCAATCAGCTGTGGGTCTAGATATGGTCAATCCAGGTGGCATCGCAGCCCCTGAACGAATTTTGTAAGAATTTCTCTCTCTTTCACTGTCTTTGTTTCACGGGTTTTTAAAAGTAATTGATTTTTATAATAGGGTTTAGCTGCTTTGCACTGCTGTGTTTATGCCGCTTTACACCCACTTGACTCACTTACAGAGAGATATCACTACATAGGTTTTAAGATTCTTACTAGTCAGATATATTCTTGGGCGGTGAATAGGGGGCGTTGAGTCCAGTTCACTGAGCAAGGAGTAGGTCTGGTCTATTACATATTGGGTTTATGGAACGGTATCTGAGCTAATTTGAAACCCTTGTTTTATGCATCACCCCACCTCACCTTTCCCGTTAAGCAGCCATAGTGTGTTTTCTAAACGTGCGACTCTGTTCTGTTTTGTAATTCAGTTCAAGGGTAGCGGTTTTTACATTCCCTCTGTAAGTGATATCTTATGATAAGTGTCTTTTTCTGTGTGAGTTATTTCACTTAGAATCGTCGTACCTAAATCCACTCATCATGCTGCTCCTAGCCTTATGACGTTGATTTCATGGCTGAGTGATATTCCATTGTACATAAGGACCACAACTTCTTTATCCATTCTTCTCTTTCCTGGGATGTTTAAGGTGTAACGAAGTGGAGGTTCTTGTCAACAGAGCAGCCCTAAACTTTGGGGTGCCTGTGTCTTGCTGATTTTTAGTTTTCCCAATTTATACGCCCATGAGTGGAAGTGCCCTATGCTCTCTAAGCTGAGTTTTTTAGATGTTTCAGGACACACCGTACACTTCTCCAGAGTGGCTGTTGGCAATTTACAGCCCGCCCATCAGCGTAGCAAGGCTCCCATTTCTCCATGGCCTGTCCTGCATTTCTGGTTTTGACACTTTATTCAGCATGGCCCTTTTGACCGATGGGAAGCGAGACTTCTTTGTAGCGCTGATTTGCCTTTCCAGGTTGCTTGGTTGGCCAAAAAGGGCGTATGCGTTTTTTCCTGAATATATTCAGGAAAAAACGCATACGCCCTTTTTGGCCAAGGGCATCATTGTCGAGGTTTTGCCGCTTTTCCTGTGCTTTAAAGGCGATTCGAATCTACCTCCTGAAATCGGTTTCCTGCAATTCTGCCTTGCTTTCAAATCCTCTTCGTAGCCTTCCCTCCATATATTTGTGGACGAGAGTTATCATTTCTAACTCTGCAGGTTTGTGAATTGCAGTGCCCCTGAGCTCCATTTTTCAACTCGCTTTCTTGGGAGCTGGCCGCAAAAGCGCAGGATTGCTTCAGGCCCTATTCTGGCTCCGGGCGGCAGGCTGAGCCTGTGGTTAATTCTGCTTCCTGATGGGAAAATAGAGTGACCTGTGCCTGTCCCAACACCTAGAGCTAGTCTCTCATTGGTTCCCCCTCTTCCCGTTCATCCTCAGGACAAATTGCAACGTGTTCGGAACAGGAGGTTAAAGGTGCTGATTCTCCAAGGAGGGAGATTGCTAGTAAAGCGGCTGGAATGGCGAACCGGAGCACAAGGAGATGAGAAATGAGGTGCGTTTTAGAAACCTTTCCCGGTCACACGGTGTACCATCTTCTGGGTTTCTCGTGCATGTTTTCGACGTAGGAAGATGCCCTTGAACCTGGAGATTTGGGACCCATGGGATGGGTACCACGCCGAATTACTTTACAGGGTCTGCGTTAGCTCACCCAACCTCACCAAACCTCTCAGCCCCAAGAGTGTCCACCCTTATGTCTCAGTCATCTGTGGGTCTAGATATGGTCAATCCAGGTGGCATCGCAGCCCCTGAACGAATTTTGTAAGAATTTCTCTCTCTTTCACTGTCTTTGTTTCACGGGTTTTTAAAAGTAATTGATTTTTATAATGGGGTTTAGCTGCTTTGCACTGCTGTGTTTATGCCGCTTTACACCTACTTGACTCACTTACAGAGAGATATCACTACATAGGTTTTAAGATTCTTACTAGTCAGATATATTCTTGGGCGGTGAATAGGGGTTGTTGAGTCCAGTTCACTGAGCAAGGAGTAGGTCTTGTCTATTACATATTGGGTTTATGGAACGGTATCTGAGCTAATTTGAAACCCTTGTTTTATGCATCACCCCACCTCACCTTTCCCGTTAAGCAGCCATAGTGTGTTTTCTAAACGTGCGACTCTGTTCTGTTTTGTAATTCAGTTCAAGGGTAGCGGTTTTTACATTCCCTCTGTCAGTGATATCTTATGATAAGTGTCTTTTTCTGTGTGACTTATTTCACTTAGAATCGTCGTACCTAAATCCACTCATCATGCTGCTCCTAGCCTTATGACGTTGATTTCATGGCTGAGTGATATTCCATTGTACATAAGGACCACAACTTCTTTATCCATTCTTCTCTTTCCTGGGATGTTTAAGGTGTAACGAAGTGGAGGTTCTTGTCAACAGAGCAGCCCTAAACTTTGGGGTGCCTGTGTCTTGCTGATTTTTAGTTTTCCCAATTTATACGCCCATGAGTGGAAGTGCCCTATGCTCTCTAAGCTGAGTTTTTTAGATGTTTCAGGACACACCGTACACTTCTCCAGAGTGGCTGTTGGCAATTTACAGCCCGCCCATCAGCGTAGCAAGGCTCCCATTTCTCCATGGCCTGTCCTGCATTTCTGGTTTTGACACTTTATTCAGCATGGCCCTTTTGACCGATGGGAAGCGAGACTTCTTTGTAGCGCTGATTTGCCTTTCCAGGTTGCTTGGTTGGCCAAAAAGGGCGTATGCGTTTTTTCCTGAATATATTCAGGAAAAAACGCATACGCCCTTTTTGGCCAAGGGCATCATTGTCGAGGTTTTGCCGCTTTTCCTGTGCTTTAAAGGCGATTCGAATCTACCTCCTGAAATCGGTTTCCTGCAATTCTGCCTTGCTTTCAAATCCTCTTCGTAGCCTTCCCTCCACATATTTGTGGACGAGAGTTATCATTTCTAACTCTGCAGGTTTGTGAATTGCAGTGCCCCTGAGCTCCATTTTTCAACTCGCTTTCTTGGGAGCTGGCCGCAAAAGCGCAGGATTGCTTCAGGCCCTATTCTGGCTCCGGGCGGCAGGCTGAGCCTGTGGTTAATTCTGCTTCCTGATGGGAAAATAGAGTGACCTGTGCCTGTCCCAACACCTAGAGCTAGTCTCTCATTGGTTCCCCCTCTTCCCGTTCATCCTCAGGACAAATTGCAACGTGTTCGGAACAGGAGGTTAAAGGTGCTGATTCTCCAAGGAGGGAGATTGCTAGTAAAGCGGCTGGAATGGCGAACCGGAGCACAAGGAGATGAGAAATGAGGTGCGTTTTAGAAACCTTTCCCGGTCACACGGTGTACCATCTTCTGGGTTTCTCGTGCATGTTTTCGACGTAGGAAGATGCCCTTGAACCTGGAGATTTGGGACCCATGGGATGGGTACCACGCCGAATTACTTTACAGGGTCTGCGTTAGCTCACCCAACCTCACCAAACCTCTCAGCCCCAAGAGTGTCCACCCTTATGTCTCAATCAGCTGTGGGTCTAGATATGGTCAATCCAGGTGGCATCGCAGCCCCTGAACGAATTTTGTAAGAATTTCTCTCTCTTTCACTGTCTTTGTTTCACGGGTTTTTAAAAGTAATTGATTTTTATAATGGGGTTTAGCTGCTTTGCACTGCTGTGTTTATGCCGCTTTACACCTACTTGACTCACTTACAGAGAGATATCACTACATAGGTTTTAAGATTCTTACTAGTCAGATATATTCTTGGGCGGTGAATAGGGGTTGTTGAGTCCAGTTCACTGAGCAAGGAGTAGGTCTTGTCTATTACATATTGGGTTTATGGAACGGTATCTGAGCTAATTTGAAACCCTTGTTTTATGCATCACCCCACCTCACCTTTCCCGTTAAGCAGCCATAGTGTGTTTTCTAAACGTGCGACTCTGTTCTGTTTTGTAATTCAGTTCAAGGGTAGCGGTTTTTACATTCCCTCTGTCAGTGATATCTTATGATAAGTGTCTTTTTCTGTGTGACTTATTTCACTTAGAATCGTCGTACCTAAATCCACTCATCATGCTGCTCCTAGCCTTATGACGTTGATTTCATGGCTGAGTGATATTCCATTGTACATAAGGACCACAACTTCTTTATCCATTCTTCTCTTTCCTGGGATGTTTAAGGTGTAACGAAGTGGAGGTTCTTGTCAACAGAGCAGCCCTAAACTTTGGGGTGCCTGTGTCTTGCTGATTTTTAGTTTTCCCAATTTATACGCCCATGAGTGGAAGTGCCCTATGCTCTCTAAGCTGAGTTTTTTAGATGTTTCAGGACACACCGTACACTTCTCCAGAGTGGCTGTTGGCAATTTACAGCCCGCCCATCAGCGTAGCAAGGCTCCCATTTCTCCATGGCCTGTCCTGCATTTCTGGTTTTGACACTTTATTCAGCATGGCCCTTTTGACCGATGGGAAGCGAGACTTCTTTGTAGCGCTGATTTGCCTTTCCAGGTTGCTTGGTTGGCCAAAAAGGGCGTATGCGTTTTTTCCTGAATATATTCAGGAAAAAACGCATACGCCCTTTTTGGCCAAGGGCATCATTGTCGAGGTTTTGCCGCTTTTCCTGTGCTTTAAAGGCGATTCGAATCTACCTCCTGAAATCGGTTTCCTGCAATTCTGCCTTGCTTTCAAATCCTCTTCGTAGCCTTCCCTCCATATATTTGTGGACGAGAGTTATCATTTCTAACTCTGCAGGTTTGTGAATTGCAGTGCCCCTGAGCTCCATTTTTCAACTCGCTTTCTTGGGAGCTGGCCGCAAAAGCGCAGGATTGCTTCAGGCCCTATTCTGGCTCCGGGCGGCAGGCTGAGCCTGTGGTTAATTCTGCTTCCTGATGGGAAAATAGAGTGACCTGTGCCTGTCCCAACACCTAGAGCTAGTCTCTCATTGGTTCCCCCTCTTCCCGTTCATCCTCAGGACAAATTGCAACGTGTACGGAACAGAAGGTTAAAGGTGCTGATTCTCCAAGGAGGGAGATTGCTAGTAAAGCGGCTGGAATGGCGAACCGGAGCACAAGGAGATGAGAAATGAGGTGCGTTTTAGAAACCTTTCCCGGTCACACGGTGTACCATCTTCTGGGTTTCTCGTGCATGTTTTCGACGTAGGAAGATGCCCTTGACCCTGGAGATTTGGGACCCATGGGATGGGTACCACGCCGTATTACTTTAAAGGGTCTGCGTTTGCTCACCCAACCTCACCAAACCTCTCAGCCCCAAGAGTGTCCACCCTTATGTCTCAGTCATCTGTGGGTCTAGATATGGTCAATCCAGGTGGCATCGCAGCCCCTGAACGAATTTTGTAAGAATTTCTCTCTCTTTCACTGTCTTTGTTTCACGGGTTTTTAAAAGTAATTGATCTTTATAATAGGGTTTAGCTGCTTTGCACTGCTGTGTTTATGCCGCTTTTCACCCACTTGACTCACTTACAGAGAGATATCAATACATAGGTTTTAAGATTCTTACTAGTCAGATATATTCTTGGGCGGTGAATAGGGGGCGTTGAGTCCAGTTCACTGAGCAAGGAGTAGGTCTTGTCTATTACATATTGGGTTTATGGAACGGTATCTGAGCTAATTTGAAACCCTTGTTTTATGCATCACCCCACCTCACCTTTCCCGTTAAGCAGCCATAGTGTGTTTTCTAAACGTGCGACTCTGTTCTGTTTTGTAATTCAGTTCAAGGGTAGCGGTTTTTACATTCTCTCTGTAAGTGATATCTTATGATAAGTGTCTTTTTCTGTGTGACTTATTTCACTTAGAATCGTCGTACCTAAATCCACTCATCATGCTGCTCCTAGCCTTATGACGTTGATTTCATGGCTGAGTGATATTCCATTGTACATAAGGACCACAACTTCTTTATCCATTCTTCTCTTTCCTGGGATGTTTAAGGTGTAACGAAGTGGAGGTTCTTATCAACAGAGCAGCCCTAAACTTTGGGGTGTCTGTGTCTTGCTGATTTTTAGTTTTCCCAATTTATACGCCCATGAGTGGAAGTGCCCTATGCTCTCTAAGCTGAGTTTTTTAGATGTTTCAGGACACACCGTACACTTCTCCAGAGTGGCTGTTGGCAATTTACAGCCCGCCCATCAGCGTAGCAAGGCTCCCATTTCTCCATGGCCTGTCCTGCATTTCTGGTTTTGACACTTTATTCAGCATGGCCCTTTTGACCGATGGGAAGCGAGACTTCTTTGTAGCGCTGATTTGCCTTTCCAGGTTGCTTCGTTGGCCAAAAAGGGCGTATGCGTTTTTTCCTGAATATATTCAGGGAAAAACGCATACGCCCTTTTTGGCCAAGGGCATCATTGTCGAGGTTTTGCCGCTTTTCCTGTGCTTTAAAGGCGATTCGAATCTACCTCCTGAAATCGGTTTCCTGCAATTCTGCCTTGCTTTCAAATCCTCTTCGTAGCCTTCCCTCCATATATTTGTGGACGAGAGTTATCATTTCTAACTCTGCAGGTTTGTGAATTGCAGTGCCCCTGAGCTCCATTTTTCAACTCGCTTTCTTGGGAGCTGGCCGCAAAAGCGCAGGATTGCTTCAGGCCCTATTCTGGCTCCGGGCGGCAGGCTGAGCCTGTGGTTAATTCTGCTTCCTGATGGGAAAATAGAGTGACCTGTGCCTGTCCCAACACCTAGAGCTAGTCTCTCATTGGTTCCCCCTCTTCCCGTTCATCCTCAGGACAAATTGCAACGTGTACGGAACAGAAGGTTAAAGGTGCTGATTCTCCAAGGAGGGAGATTGCTAGTAAAGCGGCTGGAATGGCGAACCGGAGCACAAGGAGATGAGAAATGAGGTGCGTTTTAGAAACCTTTCCCGGTCACACGGTGTACCATCTTCTGGGTTTCTCGTGCATGTTTTCGACGTAGGAAGATGCCCTTGACCTTGGAGATTTGGGACCCATGGGATGGGTACCACGCCGTATTACTTTAAAGGGTCTGCGTTTGCTCACCCAACCTCACCAAACCTCTCAGCCCCAAGAGTGTCCACCCTTATGTCTCAGTCATTTGTGGGTCTAGATATGGTCAATCCAGGTGGCATCGCAGCCCCTGAACGAATTTTGTAAGAATTTCTCTCTCTTTCACTGTCTTTGTTTCACGGGTTTTTAAAAGTAATTGATTTTTATAATAGGGTTTAGCTGCTTTGCACTGCTGTGTTTATGCCGCTTTTCACCCACTTGACTCACTTACAGAGAGATATCAATACATAGGTTTTAAGATTCTTACTAGTCAGATATATTCTTGGGCGGTGAATAGGGGGCGTTGAGTCCAGTTCACTGAGCAAGGAGTAGGTCTTGTCTATTACATATTGGGTTTATGGAACGGTATCTGAGCTAATTTGAAACCCTTGTTTTATGCATCACCCCACCTCACCTTTCCCGTTAAGCAGCCATAGTGTGTTTTCTAAACGTGCGACTCTGTTCTGTTTTGTAATTCAGTTCAAGGGTAGCGGTTTTTACATTCTCTCTGTAAGTGATATCTTATGATAAGTGTCTTTCTGTGTGACTTATTTCACTTAGAATCGTCGTACCTAAATCCACTCATCATGCTGCTCCTAGCCTTATGACGTTGATTTCATGGCTGAGTGATATTCCATTGTACATAAGGACCACAACTTCTTTATCCATTCTTCTCTTTCCTGGGATGTTTAAGGTGTAACGAAGTGGAGGTTCTTGTCAACAGAGCAGCCCTAAACTTTGGGGTGCCTGTGTCTTGCTGATTTTTAGTTTTCCCAATTTATACGCCCATGAGTGGAAGTGCCCTATGCTCTCTAAGCTGAGTTTTTTAGATGTTTCAGGACACACCGTACACTTCTCCAGAGTGGCTGTTGGCAATTTACAGCCCGCCCATCAGCGTAGCAAGGCTCCCATTTCTCCATGGCCTGTCCTGCATTTCTGGTTTTGACACTTTATTCAGCATGGCCCTTTTGACCGATGGGAAGCGAGACTTCTTTGTAGCGCTGATTTGCCTTTCCAGGTTGCTTGGTTGGCCAAAAAGGGCGTATGCGTTTTTTCCTGAATATATTCAGGAAAGAACGCATACGCCCTTTTTGGCCAAGGGCATCATTGTCGAGGTTTTGCTGCTTTTCCTGTGCTTTAAAGGCGATTCGAATCTACCTCCTGGAATCGGTTTCCTGCAATTCTGCCTTGCTTTCAAATCCTCTTCGTTGCCTTCCCTCCATATATTTGTGGACGAGAGTTATCATTTCTAACTCTGCAGGTTTGTGAATTGCAGTGCCCCTGAGCTCCATTTTTCAACTCGCTTTCTTGGGAGATGGCCGCAAAAGCGCAGGATTGCTTCAGGCCCTGTTCTGGCTCCCGGCAGCAGGCTGAGCCTGTGGTTAATTCTTCTTCCTGATGGGAAAATAGAGTGACCTGTGCCTGTCCCAACACCTAGAGCTAGTCTCTCATTGGTTCCCCCTCTTCCCGTTCATCCTCAGGACAAATTGCAACGTGTACGGAACAGGAGGTTAAAGGTGCTGATTCTCCAAGGAGGGAGATTGCTAGTAAAGCGGCTGGAATGGCGAACCGGAGCACAAGGAGATGAGAAATGAGGTGCGTTTTAGAAACCTTTCCCGGTCACACGGTGTACCATCTTCTGGGTTGCTCGTGCATGTTTTCGACTTAGGAAGATGCCCTTGAACCTGGAGATTTGGGACCCATGGGATGGGTACCACGCCGTATTACTTTAAAGGGTCTGCGTTTGCTCACCCAACCTCACCAAACCTCTCAGCCCCAAGAGTGTCCACCCTTATGTCTCAGTCATCTGTGGGTCTAGATATGGTCAATCCAGGTGGCATCGCAGCCCCTGAACGAATTTTGTAAGAATTTCTCTCTCTTTCACTGTCTTTGTTTCACGGGTTTTTAAAAGTAATTGATTTTTATAATGGGGTTTAGCTGCTTTGCACTGCTGTGTTTATGCCGCTTTACACCTACTTGACTCACTTACAGAGAGATATCAATACATAGGTTTTAAGATTCTTACTAGTCAGATATATTCTTGGGCGGTGAATAGGGGTTGTTGAGTCCAGTTCACTGAGCAAGGAGTAGGTCTTGTCTATTACATATTGGGTTTATGGAACGGTATCTGAGCTAATTTGAAACCCTTGTTTTATGCATCACCCCACCTCACCTTTCCCGTTAAGCAGCCATAGTGTGTTTTCTAAACGTGCGACTCTGTTCTGTTTTGTAATTCAGTTCAAGGGTAGCGGTTTTTACATTCCCTCTGTAAGTGATATCTTATGATAAGTGTCTTTTTCTGTGTGACTTATTTCACTTAGAATCGTCGTACCTAAATCCACTTATCATGCTGCTCCTAGCCTTATGACGTTGATTTCATGGCTGAGTGATATTCCATTGTACATAAGGACCACAACTTCTTTATGCATTCTTCTCTTTCCTGGGATGTTTAAGGTGTAACGAAGTGGAGGTTCTTGTCAACAGAGCAGCCCTAAACTTTGGGGTGCCTGTGTCTTGCTGATTTTTAGTTTTCCCAATTTATACGCCCATGAGTGGAAGTGCCCTATGCTCTCTAAGCTGAGTTTTTTAGATGTTTCAGGACACACCGTACACTTCTCCAGAGTGGCTGTTGGCAATTTACAGCCCGCCCATCAGCGTAGCAAGGCTCCCATTTCTCCATGGCCTGTCCTGCATTTCTGGTTTTGACACTTTATTCAGCATGGCCCTTTTGACCGATGGGAAGCGAGACTTCTTTGTAGCGCTGATTTGCCTTTCCAGGTTGCTTGGTTGGCCAAAAAGGGCGTATGCGTTTTTTCCTGAATATATTCAGGAAAAAACGCATACGCCCTTTTTGGCCAAGGGCATCATTGTCGAGGTTTTGCCGCTTTTCCTGTGCTTTAAAGGCGATTCGAATCTACCTCCTGAAATCGGTTTCCTGCAATTCTGCCTTGCTTTCAAATCCTCTTCGTAGCCTTCCCTCCATATATTTGTGGACGAGAGTTATCATTTCTACCTCTGCAGGTTTGTGAATTGCAGTGCCCCTGAGCTCCATTTTTCAACTCGCTTTCTTGGGAGCTGGCCGCAAAAGCGCAGGATTGCTTCAGGCCCTATTCTGGCTCCGGGCGGCAGGCTGAGCCTGTGGTTAATTCTGCTTCCTGATGGGAAAATAGAGTGACCTGTGCCTGTCCCAACACCTAGAGCTAGTCTCTCATTGGTTCCCCCTCTTCCCGTTCATCCTCAGGACAAATTGCAACGTGTACGGAACAGGAGGTTAAAGGTGCTGATTCTCCAAGGAGGGAGATTGCTAGTAAAGCGGCTGGAATGGCGAACCGGAGCACAAGGAGATGAGAAATGAGGTGCGTTTTAGAAACCTTTCCCGGTCACACGGTGTACCATCTTCTGGGTTGCTCGTGCATGTTTTCGACGTAGGAAGATGCCCTTGAACCTGGAGATTTGGGACCCATGGGATGGGTACCACGCCGTATTACTTTAAAGGGTCTGCGTTTGCTCACCCAACCTCACCAAACCTCTCAGCCCCAAGAGTGTCCACCCTTATGTCTCAGTCATCTGTGGGTCTAGATATGGTCAATCCAGGTGGCATCGCAGCCCCTGAACGAATTTTGTAAGAATTTCTCTCTCTTTCACTGTCTTTGTTTCACGGGTTTTTAAAAGTAATTGATTTTTATAATGGGGTTTAGCTGCTTTGCACTGCTGTGTTTATGCCGCTTTACACCTACTTGACTCACTTACAGAGAGATATCAATACATAGGTTTTAAGATTCTTACTAGTCAGATATATTCTTGGGCGGTGAATAGGGGTTGTTGAGTCCAGTTCACTGAGCAAGGAGTAGGTCTTGTCTATTACATATTGGGTTTATGGAACGGTATCTGAGCTAATTTGAAACCCTTGTTTTATGCATCACCCCACCTCACCTTTCCCGTTAAGCAGCCATAGTGTGTTTTCTAAACGTGCGACTCTGTTCTGTTTTGTAATTCAGTTCAAGGGTAGCGGTTTTTACATTCCCTCTGTAAGTGATATCTTATGATAAGTGTCTTTTTCTGTGTGACTTATTTCACTTAGAATCGTCGTACCTAAATCCACTCATCATGCTGCTCCTAGCCTTATGACGTTGATTTCATGGCTGAGTGATATTCCATTGTACATAAGGACCACAACTTCTTTATCCATTCTTCTCTTTCCTGGGATGTTTAAGGTGTAACGAAGTGGAGGTTCTTGTCAACAGAGCAGCCCTAAACTTTGGGGTGCCTGTGTCTTGCTGATTTTTAGTTTTCCCAATTTATACGCCCATGAGTGGAAGTGCCCTATGCTCTCTAAGCTGAGTTTTTTAGATGTTTCAGGACACACCGTACACTTCTCCAGAGTGGCTGTTGGCAATTTACAGCCCGCCCATCAGCGTAGCAAGGCTCCCATTTCTCCATGGCCTGTCCTGCATTTCTGGTTTTGACACTTTATTCAGCATGGCCCTTTTGACCGATGGGAAGCGAGACTTCTTTGTAGCGCTGATTTGCCTTTCCAGGTTGCTTGGTTGGCCAAAAAGGGCGTATGCGTTTTTTCCTGAATATATTCAGGAAAAAACGCATACGCCCTTTTTGGCCAAGGGCATCATTGTCGAGGTTTTGCCGCTTTTCCTGTGCTTTAAAGGCGATTCGAATCTACCTCCTGAAATCGGTTTCCTGCAATTCTGCCTTGCTTTCAAATCCTCTTCGTAGCCTTCCCTCCATATATTTGTGGACGAGAGTTATCATTTCTACCTCTGCAGGTTTGTGAATTGCAGTGCCCCTGAGCTCCATTTTTCAACTCGCTTTCTTGGGAGCTGGCCGCAAAAGCGCAGGATTGCTTCAGGCCCTATTCTGGCTCCAGGCGGCAGGCTGAGCCTGTGGTTAATTCTGCTTCCTGATGGGAAAATAGAGTGACCTGTGCCTGTCCCAACACCTAGAGCTAGTCTCTCATTGGTTCCCCCTCTTCCCGTTCATCCTCAGGACAAATTGCAACGTGTTCGGAACAGGAGGTTAAAGGTGCTGATTCTCCAAGGAGGGAGATTGCTAGTAAAGCGGCTGGAATGGCGAACCGGAGCACAAGGAGATGAGAAATGAGGTGCGTTTTAGAAACCTTTCCCGGTCACACGGTGTACCATCTTCTGGGTTTCTCGTGCATGTTTTCGACGTAGGAAGATGCCCTTGAACCTGGAGATTTGGGACCCATGGGATGGGTACCACGCCGAATTACTTTACAGGGTCTGCGTTAGCTCACCCAACCTCACCAAACCTCTCAGCCCCAAGAGTGTCCACCCTTATGTCTCAATCAGCTGTGGGTCTAGATATGGTCAATCCAGGTGGCATCGCAGCCCCTGAACGAATTTTGTAAGAATTTCTCTCTCTTTCACTGTCTTTGTTTCACGGGTTTTTAAAAGTAATTGATTTTTATAATGGGGTTTAGCTGCTTTGCACTGCTGTGTTTATGCCGCTTTACACCTACTTGACTCACTTACAGAGAGATATCACTACATAGGTTTTAAGATTCTTACTAGTCAGATATATTCTTGGGCGGTGAATAGGGGTTGTTGAGTCCAGTTCACTGAGCAAGGAGTAGGTCTTGTCTATTACATATTGGGTTTATGGAACGGTATCTGAGCTAATTTGAAACCCTTGTTTTATGCATCACCCCACCTCACCTTTCCCGTTAAGCAGCCATAGTGTGTTTTCTAAACGTGCGACTCTGTTCTGTTTTGTAATTCAGTTCAAGGGTAGCGGTTTTTACATTCCCTCTGTCAGTGATATCTTATGATAAGTGTCTTTTTCTGTGTGACTTATTTCACTTAGAATCGTCGTACCTAAATCCACTCATCATGCTGCTCCTAGCCTTATGACGTTGATTTCATGGCTGAGTGATATTCCATTGTACATAAGGACCACAACTTCTTTATCCATTCTTCTCTTTCCTGGGATGTTTCAGGTGTAACGAAGTGGAGGTTCTTGTCAACAGAGCAGCCCTAAACTTTGGGGTGCCTGTGTCTTGCTGATTTTTAGTTTTCCCAATTTATACGCCCATGAGTGGAAGTGCCCTATGCTCTCTAAGCTGAGTTTTTTAGATGTTTCAGGACACACCGTACACTTCTCCTGAGTGGCTGTTGGCAATTTACAGCCCGCCCATCAGCGTAGCAAGGCTCCCATTTCTCCATGGCCTGTCCTGCATTTCTGGTTTTGACACTTTATTCAGCATGGCCCTTTTGACCGATGGGAAGCGAGACTTCTTTGTAGCGCTGATTTGCCTTTCCAGGTTGCTTGGTTGGCCAAAAAGGGCGTATGCGTTTTTTCCTGAATATATTCAGGAAAAAACGCATACGCCCTTTTTGGCCAAGGGCATCATTGTCGAGGTTTTGCCGCTTTTCCTGTGCTTTAAAGGCGATTCGAATCTACCTCCTGAAATCGGTTTCCTGCAATTCTGCCTTGCTTTCAAATCCTCTTCGTAGCCTTCCCTCCATATATTTGTGGACGAGAGTTATCATTTCTAACTCTGCAGGTTTGTGAATTGCAGTGCCCCTGAGCTCCATTTTTCAACTCGCTTTCTTGGGAGCTGGCCGCAAAAGCGCAGGATTGCTTCAGGCCCTATTCTGGCTCCGGGCGGCAGGCTGAGCCTGTGGTTAATTCTGCTTCCTGATGGGAAAATAGAGTGACCTGTGCCTGTCCCAACACCTAGAGCTAGTCTCTCATTGGTTCCCCCTCTTCCCGTTCGTCCTCAGGACAAATTGCAACGTGTACGGAACAGAAGGTTAAAGGTGCTGATTCTCCAAGGAGGGAGATTGCTAGTAAAGCGGCTGGAATGGCGAACCGGAGCACAAGGAGATGAGAAATGAGGTGCGTTTTAGAAACCTTTCCCGGTCACACGGTGTACCATCTTCTGGGTTTCTCGTGCATGTTTTCGACGTAGGAAGATGCCCTTGACCCTGGAGATTTGGGACCCATGGGATGGGTACCACGCCGTATTACTTTAAAGGGTCTGCGTTTGCTCACCCAACCTCACCAAACCTCTCAGCCCCAAGAGTGTCCACCCTTATGTCTCAGTCATCTGTGGGTCTAGATATGGTCAATCCAGGTGGCATCGCAGCCCCTGAACGAATTTTGTAAGAATTTCTCTCTCTTTCACTGTCTTTGTTTCACGGGTTTTTAAAAGTAATTGATTTTTATAATAGGGTTTAGCTGCTTTGCACTGCTGTGTTTATGCCGCTTTTCACCCACTTGACTCACTTACAGAGAGATATCAATACATAGGTTTTAAGATTCTTACTAGTCAGATATATTCTTGGGCGGTGAATAGGGGGCGTTGAGTCCAGTTCACTGAGCAAGGAGTAGGTCTTGTCTATTACATATTGGGTTTATGGAACGGTATCTGAGCTAATTTGAAACCCTTGTTTTATGCATCACCCCACCTCACCTTTCCCGTTAAGCAGCCATAGTGTGTTTTCTAAACGTGCGACTCTGTTCTGTTTTGTAATTCAGTTCAAGGGTAGCGGTTTTTACATTCCCTCTGTCAGTGATATCTTATGATAAGTGTCTTTTTCTGTGTGACTTATTTCACTTAGAATCGTCGTACCTAAATCCACTCATCATGCTGCTCCTAGCCTTATGACGTTGATTTCATGGCTGAGTGATATTCCATTGTACATAAGGACCACAACTTCTTTATCCATTCTTCTCTTTCCTGGGATGTTTAAGGTGTAACGAAGTGGAGGTTCTTGTCAACAGAGCAGCCCTAAACTTTGGGGTGCCTGTGTCTTGCTGATTTTTAGTTTTCCCAATTTATACGCCCATGAGTGGAAGTGCCCTATGCTCTCTAAGCTGAGTTTTTTAGATGTTTCAGGACACACCGTACACTTCTCCAGAGTGGCTGTTGGCAATTTACAGCCCGCCCATCAGCGTAGCAAGGCTCCCATTTCTCCATGGCCTGTCCTGCATTTCTGGTTTTGACACTTTATTCAGCATGGCCCTTTTGACCGATGGGAAGCGAGACTTCTTTGTAGCGCTGATTTGCCTTTCCAGGTTGCTTGGTTGGCCAAAAAGGGCGTATGCGTTTTTTCCTGAATATATTCAGGAAAAAACGCATACGCCCTTTTTGGCCAAGGGCATCATTGTCGAGGTTTTGCCGCTTTTCCTGTGCTTTAAAGGCGATTCGAATCTACCTCCTGAAATCGGTTTCCTGCAATTCTGCCTTGCTTTCAAATCCTCTTCGTAGCCTTCCCTCCATATATTTGTGGACGAGAGTTATCATTTCTAACTCTGCAGGTTTGTGAATTGCAGTGCCCCTGAGCTCCATTTTTCAACTCGCTTTCTTGGGAGCTGGCCGCAAAAGCGCAGGATTGCTTCAGGCCCTATTCTGGCTCCGGGCGGCAGGCTGAGCCTGTGGTTAATTCTGCTTCCTGATGGGAAAATAGAGTGACCTGTGCCTGTCCCAACACCTAGAGCTAGTCTCTCATTGGTTCCCCCTCTTCCCGTTCATCCTCAGGACAAATTGCAACGTGTACGGAACAGAAGGTTAAAGGTGCTGATTCTCCAAGGAGGGAGATTGCTAGTAAAGCGGCTGGAATGGCGAACCGGAGCACAAGGAGATGAGAAATGAGGTGCGTTTTAGAAACCTTTCCCGGTCACACGGTGTACCATCTTCTGGGTTTCTCGTGCATGTTTTCGACGTAGGAAGATGCCCTTGACCCTGGAGATTTGGGACCCATGGGATGGGTACCACGCCGTATTACTTTAAAGGGTCTGCGTTTGCTCACCCAACCTCACCAAACCTCTCAGCCCCAAGAGTGTCCACCCTTATGTCTCAGTCATCTGTGGGTCTAGATATGGTCAATCCAGGTGGCATCGCAGCCCCTGAACGAATTTTGTAAGAATTTCTCTCTCTTTCACTGTCTTTGTTTCACGGGTTTTTAAAAGTAATTGATTTTTATAATAGGGTTTAGCTGCTTTGCACTGCTGTGTTTATGCCGCTTTTCACCCACTTGACTCACTTACAGAGAGATATCAATACATAGGTTTTAAGATTCTTACTAGTCAGATATATTCTTGGGCGGTGAATAGGGGGCGTTGAGTCCAGTTCACTGAGCAAGGAGTAGGTCTTGTCTATTACATATTGGGTTTATGGAACGGTATCTGAGCTAATTTGAAACCCTTGTTTTATGCATCACCCCACCTCACCTTTCCCGTTAAGCAGCCATAGTGTGTTTTCTAAACGTGCGACTCTGTTCTGTTTTGTAATTCAGTTCAAGGGTAGCGGTTTTTACATTCTCTCTGTAAGTGATATCTTATGATAAGTGTCTTTTTCTGTGTGACTTATTTCACTTAGAATCGTCGTACCTAAATCCACTCATCATGCTGCTCCTAGCCTTATGACGTTGATTTCATGGCTGAGTGATATTCCATTGTACATAAGGACCACAACTTCTTTATCCATTCTTCTCTTTCCTGGGATGTTTAAGGTGTAACGAAGTGGAGGTTCTTATCAACAGAGCAGCCCTAAACTTTGGGGTGTCTGTGTCTTGCTGATTTTTAGTTTTCCCAATTTATACGCCCATGAGTGGAAGTGCCCTATGCTCTCTAAGCTGAGTTTTTTAGATGTTTCAGGACACACCGTACACTTCTCCAGAGTGGCTGTTGGCAATTTACAGCCCGCCCATCAGCGTAGCAAGGCTCCCATTTCTCCATGGCCTGTCCTGCATTTCTGGTTTTGACACTTTATTCAGCATGGCCCTTTTGACCGATGGGAAGCGAGACTTCTTTGTAGCGCTGATTTGCCTTTCCAGGTTGCTTCGTTGGCCAAAAAGGGCGTATGCGTTTTTTCCTGAATATATTCAGGGAAAAACGCATACGCCCTTTTTGGCCAAGGGCATCATTGTCGAGGTTTTGCCGCTTTTCCTGTGCTTTAAAGGCGATTCGAATCTACCTCCTGAAATCGGTTTCCTGCAATTCTGCCTTGCTTTCAAATCCTCTTCGTAGCCTTCCCTCCATATATTTGTGGACGAGAGTTATCATTTCTAACTCTGCAGGTTTGTGAATTGCAGTGCCCCTGAGCTCCATTTTTCAACTCGCTTTCTTGGGAGCTGGCCGCAAAAGCGCAGGATTGCTTCAGGCCCTATTCTGGCTCCGGGCGGCAGGCTGAGCCTGTGGTTAATTCTGCTTCCTGATGGGAAAATAGAGTGACCTGTGCCTGTCCCAACACCTAGAGCTAGTCTCTCATTGGTTCCCCCTCTTCCCGTTCATCCTCAGGACAAATTGCAACGTGTACGGAACAGAAGGTTAAAGGTGCTGATTCTCCAAGGAGGGAGATTGCTAGTAAAGCGGCTGGAATGGCGAACCGGAGCACAAGGAGATGAGAAATGAGGTGCGTTTTAGAAACCTTTCCCGGTCACACGGTGTACCATCTTCTGGGTTTCTCGTGCATGTTTTCGACGTAGGAAGATGCCCTTGACCTTGGAGATTTGGGACCCATGGGATGGGTACCACGCCGTATTACTTTAAAGGGTCTGCGTTTGCTCACCCAACCTCACCAAACCTCTCAGCCCCAAGAGTGTCCACCCTTATGTCTCAGTCATTTGTGGGTCTAGATATGGTCAATCCAGGTGGCATCGCAGCCCCTGAACGAATTTTGTAAGAATTTCTCTCTCTTTCACTGTCTTTGTTTCACGGGTTTTTAAAAGTAATTGATTTTTATAATAGGGTTTAGCTGCTTTGCACTGCTGTGTTTATGCCGCTTTTCACCCACTTGACTCACTTACAGAGAGATATCAATACATAGGTTTTAAGATTCTTACTAGTCAGATATATTCTTGGGCGGTGAATAGGGGGCGTTGAGTCCAGTTCACTGAGCAAGGAGTAGGTCTTGTCTATTACATATTGGGTTTATGGAACGGTATCTGAGCTAATTTGAAACCCTTGTTTTATGCATCACCCCACCTCACCTTTCCCGTTAAGCAGCCATAGTGTGTTTTCTAAACGTGCGACTCTGTTCTGTTTTGTAATTCAGTTCAAGGGTAGCGGTTTTTACATTCTCTCTGTAAGTGATATCTTATGATAAGTGTCTTTCTGTGTGACTTATTTCACTTAGAATCGTCGTACCTAAATCCACTCATCATGCTGCTCCTAGCCTTATGACGTTGATTTCATGGCTGAGTGATATTCCGTTGTACATAAGGACCACAACTTCTTTATCCATTCTTCTCTTTCCTGGGATGTTTAAGGTGTAACGAAGTGGAGGTTCTTGTCAACAGAGCAGCCCTAAACTTTGGGGTGCCTGTGTCTTGCTGATTTTTAGTTTTCCCAATTTATACGCCCATGAGTGGAAGTGCCCTATGCTCTCTAAGCTGAGTTTTTTAGATGTTTCAGGACACACCGTACACTTCTCCAGAGTGGCTGTTGGCAATTTACAGCCCGCCCATCAGCGTAGCAAGGCTCCCATTTCTCCATGGCCTGTCCTGCATTTCTGGTTTTGACACTTTATTCAGCATGGCCCTTTTGACCGATGGGAAGCGAGACTTCTTTGTAGCGCTGATTTGCCTTTCCAGGTTGCTTGGTTGGCCAAAAAGGGCGTATGCGTTTTTTCCTGAATATATTCAGGAAAGAACGCATACGCCCTTTTTGGCCAAGGGCATCATTGTCGAGGTTTTGCTGCTTTTCCTGTGCTTTAAAGGCGATTCGAATCTACCTCCTGGAATCGGTTTCCTGCAATTCTGCCTTGCTTTCAAATCCTCTTCGTTGCCTTCCCTCCATATATTTGTGGACGAGAGTTATCATTTCTAACTCTGCAGGTTTGTGAATTGCAGTGCCCCTGAGCTCCATTTTTCAACTCGCTTTCTTGGGAGATGGCCGCAAAAGCGCAGGATTGCTTCAGGCCCTGTTCTGGCTCCCGGCAGCAGGCTGAGCCTGTGGTTAATTCTTCTTCCTGATGGGAAAATAGAGTGACCTGTGCCTGTCCCAACACCTAGAGCTAGTCTCTCATTGGTTCCCCCTCTTCCCGTTCATCCTCAGGACAAATTGCAACGTGTACGGAACAGGAGGTTAAAGGTGCTGATTCTCCAAGGAGGGAGATTGCTAGTAAAGCGGCTGGAATGGCGAACCGGAGCACAAGGAGATGAGAAATGAGGTGCGTTTTAGAAACCTTTCCCGGTCACACGGTGTACCATCTTCTGGGTTGCTCGTGCATGTTTTCGACGTAGGAAGATGCCCTTGAACCTGGAGATTTGGGACCCATGGGATGGGTACCACGCCGTATTATTTTAAAGGGTCTGCGTTTGCTCACCCAACCTCACCAAACCTCTCAGCCCCAAGAGTGTCCACCCTTATGTCTCAGTCATCTGTGGGTCTAGATATGGTCAATCCAGGTGGCATCGCAGCCCCTGAACGAATTTTGTAAGAATTTCTCTCTCTTTCACTGTCTTTGTTTCACGGGTTTTTAAAAGTAATTGATTTTTATAATGGGGTTTAGCTGCTTTGCACTGCTGTGTTTATGCCGCTTTACACCTACTTGACTCACTTACAGAGAGATATCAATACATAGGTTTTAAGATTCTTACTAGTCAGATATATTCTTGGGCGGTGAATAGGGGTTGTTGAGTCCAGTTCACTGAGCAAGGAGTAGGTCTTGTCTATTACATATTGGGTTTATGGAACGGTATCTGAGCTAATTTGAAACCCTTGTTTTATGCATCACCCCACCTCACCTTTCCCGTTAAGCAGCCATAGTGTGTTTTCTAAACGTGCGACTCTGTTCTGTTTTGTAATTCAGTTCAAGGGTAGCGGTTTTTACATTCCCTCTGTAAGTGATATCTTATGATAAGTGTCTTTTTCTGTGTGACTTATTTCACTTAGAATCGTCGTACCTAAATCCACTCATCATGCTGCTCCTAGCCTTATGACGTTGATTTCATGGCTGAGTGATATTCCATTGTACATAAGGACCACAACTTCTTTATGCATTCTTCTCTTTCCTGGGATGTTTAAGGTGTAACGAAGTGGAGGTTCTTGTCAACAGAGCAGCCCTAAACTTTGGGGTGCCTGTGTCTTGCTGATTTTTAGTTTTCCCAATTTATACGCCCATGAGTGGAAGTGCCCTATGCTCTCTAAGCTGAGTTTTTTAGATGTTTCAGGACACACCGTACACTTCTCCAGAGTGGCTGTTGGCAATTTACAGCCCGCCCATCAGCGTAGCAAGGCTCCCATTTCTCCATGGCCTGTCCTGCATTTCTGGTTTTGACACTTTATTCAGCATGGCCCTTTTGACCGATGGGAAGCGAGACTTCTTTGTAGCGCTGATTTGCCTTTCCAGGTTGCTTGGTTGGCCAAAAAGGGCGTATGCGTTTTTTCCTGAATATATTCAGGAAAAAACGCATACGCCCTTTTTGGCCAAGGGCATCATTGTCGAGGTTTTGCCGCTTTTCCTGTGCTTTAAAGGCGATTCGAATCTACCTCCTGAAATCGGTTTCCTGCAATTCTGCCTTGCTTTCAAATCCTCTTCGTAGCCTTCCCTCCATATATTTGTGGACGAGAGTTATCATTTCTACCTCTGCAGGTTTGTGAATTGCAGTGCCCCTGAGCTCCATTTTTCAACTCGCTTTCTTGGGAGCTGGCCGCAAAAGCGCAGGATTGCTTCAGGCCCTATTCTGGCTCCGGGCGGCAGGCTGAGCCTGTGGTTAATTCTGCTTCCTGATGGGAAAATAGAGTGACCTGTGCCTGTCCCAACACCTAGAGCTAGTCTCTCATTGGTTCCCCCTCTTCCCGTTCATCCTCAGGACAAATTGCAACGTGTTCGGAACAGGAGGTTAAAGGTGCTGATTCTCCAAGGAGGGAGATTGCTAGTAAAGCGGCTGGAATGGCGAACCGGAGCACAAGGAGATGAGAAATGAGGTGCGTTTTAGAAACCTTTCCCGGTCACACGGTGTACCATCTTCTGGGTTTCTCGTGCATGTTTTCGACGTAGGAAGATGCCCTTGAACCTGGAGATTTGGGACCCATGGGATGGGTACCACGCCGAATTACTTTACAGGGTCTGCGTTAGCTCACCCAACCTCACCAAACCTCTCAGCCCCAAGAGTGTCCACCCTTATGTCTCAATCAGCTGTGGGTCTAGATATGGTCAATCCAGGTGGCATCGCAGCCCCTGAACGAATTTTGTAAGAATTTCTCTCTCTTTCACTGTCTTTGTTTCACGGGTTTTTAAAAGTAATTGATTTTTATAATGGGGTTTAGCTGCTTTGCACTGCTGTGTTTATGCCGCTTTACACCTACTTGACTCACTTACAGAGAGATATCACTACATAGGTTTTAAGATTCTTACTAGTCAGATATATTCTTGGGCGGTGAATAGGGGTTGTTGAGTCCAGTTCACTGAGCAAGGAGTAGGTCTTGTCTATTACATATTGGGTTTATGGAACGGTATCTGAGCTAATTTGAAACCCTTGTTTTATGCATCACCCCACCTCACCTTTCCCGTTAAGCAGCCATAGTGTGTTTTCTAAACGTGCGACTCTGTTCTGTTTTGTAATTCAGTTCAAGGGTAGCGGTTTTTACATTCTCTCTGTAAGTGATATCTTATGATAAGTGTCTTTCTGTGTGACTTATTTCACTTAGAATCGTCGTACCTAAATCCACTCATCATGCTGCTCCTAGCCTTATGACGTTGATTTCATGGCTGAGTGATATTCCATTGTACATAAGGACCACAACTTCTTTATCCATTCTTCTCTTTCCTGGGATGTTTAAGGTGTAACGAAGTGGAGGTTCTTGTCAACAGAGCAGCCCTAAACTTTGGGGTGCCTGTGTCTTGCTGATTTTTAGTTTTCCCAATTTATACGCCCATGAGTGGAAGTGCCCTATGCTCTCTAAGCTGAGTTTTTTAGATGTTTCAGGACACACCGTACACTTCTCCAGAGTGGCTGTTGGCAATTTACAGCCCGCCCATCAGCGTAGCAAGGCTCCCATTTCTCCATGGCCTGTCCTGCATTTCTGGTTTTGACACTTTATTCAGCATGGCCCTTTTGACCGATGGGAAGCGAGACTTCTTTGTAGCGCTGATTTGCCTTTCCAGGTTGCTTGGTTGGCCAAAAAGGGCGTATGCGTTTTTTCCTGAATATATTCAGGAAAAAACGCATACGCCCTTTTTGGCCAAGGGCATCATTGTCGAGGTTTTGCCGCTTTTCCTGTGCTTTAAAGGCGATTCGAATCTACCTCCTGAAATCGGTTTCCTGCAATTCTGCCTTGCTTTCAAATCCTCTTCGTAGCCTTCCCTCCATATATTTGTGGACGAGAGTTATCATTTCTAACTCTGCAGGTTTGTGAATTGCAGTGCCCCTGAGCTCCATTTTTCAACTCGCTTTCTTGGGAGCTGGCCGCAAAAGCGCAGGATTGCTTCAGGCCCTATTCTGGCTCCGGGCGGCAGGCTGAGCCTGTGGTTAATTCTGCTTCCTGATGGGAAAATAGAGTGACCTGTGCCTGTCCCAACACCTAGAGCTAGTCTCTCATTGGTTCCCCCTCTTCCCGTTCATCCTCAGGACAAATTGCAACGTGTTCGGAACAGGAGGTTAAAGGTGCTGATTCTCCAAGGAGGGAGATTGCTAGTAAAGCGGCTGGAATGGCGAACCGGAGCACAAGGAGATGAGAAATGAGGTGCGTTTTAGAAACCTTTCCCGGTCACACGGTGTACCATCTTCTGGGTTTCTCGTGCATGTTTTCGACGTAGGAAGATGCCCTTGAACCTGGAGATTTGGGACCCATGGGATGGGTACCACGCCGTATTACTTTACAGGGTCTGCGTTAGCTCACCCAACCTCACCAAACCTCTCAGCCCCAAGAGTGTCCTCCCTTATGTCTCAATCAGCTGTGGGCCTAGATATGGTCAATCCAGGTGGCATCGCAGCCCCTGAACGAATTTTGTAAGAATTTCTCTCTCTTTCACTGTCTTTGTTTCACGGGTTTTTAAAAGTAATTGATTTTTATAATGGGGTTTAGCTGCTTTGCACTGCTGTGTTTATGCCGCTTTACACCTACTTGACTCACTTACAGAGAGATATCACTACATAGGTTTTAAGATTCTTACTAGTCAGATATATTCTTGGGCGGTGAATAGGGGTTGTTGAGTCCAGTTCACTGAGCAAGGAGTAGGTCTTGTCTATTACATATTGGGTTTATGGAACGGTATCTGAGCTAATTTGAAACCCTTGTTTTATGCATCACCCCACCTCACCTTTCCCGTTAAGCAGCCATAGTGTGTTTTCTAAACGTGCGACTCTGTTCTGTTTTGTAATTCAGTTCAAGGGTAGCGGTTTTTACATTCCCTCTGTCAGTGATATCTTATGATAAGTGTCTTTTTCTGTGTGACTTATTTCACTTAGAATCGTCGTACCTAAATCCACTCATCATGCTGCTCCTAGCCTTATGACGTTGATTTCATGGCTGAGTGATATTCCATTGTACATAAGGACCACAACTTCTTTATCCATTCTTCTCTTTCCTGGGATGTTTAAGGTGTAACGAAGTGGAGGTTCTTGTCAACAGAGCAGCCCTAAACTTTGGGGTGCCTGTGTCTTGCTGATTTTTAGTTTTCCCAATTTATACGCCCATGAGTGGAAGTGCCCTATGCTCTCTAAGCTGAGTTTTTTAGATGTTTCAGGACACACCGTACACTTCTCCAGAGTGGCTGTTGGCAATTTACAGCCCGCCCATCAGCGTAGCAAGGCTCCCATTTCTCCATGGCCTGTCCTGCATTTCTGGTTTTGACACTTTATTCAGCATGGCCCTTTTGACCGATGGGAAGCGAGACTTCTTTGTAGCGCTGATTTGCCTTTCCAGGTTGCTTGGTTGGCCAAAAAGGGCGTATGCGTTTTTTCCTGAATATATTCAGGAAAAAACGCATACGCCCTTTTTGGCCAAGGGCATCATTGTCGAGGTTTTGCCGCTTTTCCTGTGCTTTAAAGGCGATTCGAATCTACCTCCTGAAATCGGTTTCCTGCAATTCTGCCTTGCTTTCAAATCCTCTTCGTAGCCTTCCCTCCATATATTTGTGGACGAGAGTTATCATTTCTAACTCTGCAGGTTTGTGAATTGCAGTGCCCCTGAGCTCCATTTTTCAACTCGCTTTCTTGGGAGCTGGCCGCAAAAGCGCAGGATTGCTTCAGGCCCTATTCTGGCTCCGGGCGGCAGGCTGAGCCTGTGGTTAATTCTGCTTCCTGATGGGAAAATAGAGTGACCTGTGCCTGTCCCAACACCTAGAGCTAGTCTCTCATTGGTTCCCCCTCTTCCCGTTCATCCTCAGGACAAATTGCAACGTGTACGGAACAGAAGGTTAAAGGTGCTGATTCTCCAAGGAGGGAGATTGCTAGTAAAGCGGCTGGAATGGCGAACCGGAGCACAAGGAGATGAGAAATGAGGTGCGTTTTAGAAACCTTTCCCGGTCACACGGTGTACCATCTTCTGGGTTTCTCGTGCATGTTTTCGACGTAGGAAGATGCCCTTGACCCTGGAGATTTGGGACCCATGGGATGGGTACCACGCCGTATTACTTTAAAGGGTCTGCGTTTGCTCACCCAACCTCACCAAACCTCTCAGCCCCAAGAGTGTCCACCCTTATGTCTCAGTCATCTGTGGGTCTAGATATGGTCAATCCAGGTGGCATCGCAGCCCCTGAACGAATTTTGTAAGAATTTCTCTCTCTTTCACTGTCTTTGTTTCACGGGTTTTTAAAAGTAATTGATTTTTATAATAGGGTTTAGCTGCTTTGCACTGCTGTGTTTATGCCGCTTTTCACCCACTTGACTCACTTACAGAGAGATATCAATACATAGGTTTTAAGATTCTTACTAGTCAGATATATTCTTGGGCGGTGAATAGGGGGCGTTGAGTCCAGTTCACTGAGCAAGGAGTAGGTCTTGTCTATTACATATTGGGTTTATGGAACGGTATCTGAGCTAATTTGAAACCCTTGTTTTATGCATCACCCCACCTCACCTTTCCCGTTAAGCAGCCATAGTGTGTTTTCTAAACGTGCGACTCTGTTCTGTTTTGTAATTCAGTTCAAGGGTAGCGGTTTTTACATTCTCTCTGTAAGTGATATCTTATGATAAGTGTCTTTTTCTGTGTGACTTATTTCACTTAGAATCGTCGTACCTAAATCCACTCATCATGCTGCTCCTAGCCTTATGACGTTGATTTCATGGCTGAGTGATATTCCATTGTACATAAGGACCACAACTTCTTTATCCATTCTTCTCTTTCCTGGGATGTTTAAGGTGTAACGAAGTGGAGGTTCTTATCAACAGAGCAGCCCTAAACTTTGGGGTGTCTGTGTCTTGCTGATTTTTAGTTTTCCCAATTTATACGCCCATGAGTGGAAGTGCCCTATGCTCTCTAAGCTGAGTTTTTTAGATGTTTCAGGACACACCGTACACTTCTCCAGAGTGGCTGTTGGCAATTTACAGCCCGCCCATCAGCATAGCAAGGCTCCCATTTCTCCATGGCCTGTCCTGCATTTCTGGTTTTGACACTTTATTCAGCATGGCCCTTTTGACCGATGGGAAGCGAGACTTCTTTGTAGCGCTGATTTGCCTTTCCAGGTTGCTTGGTTGGCCAAAAAGGGCGTATGCGTTTTTTCCTGAATATATTCAGGAAAGAACGCATACGCCCTTTTTGGCCAAGGGCATCATTGTCGAGGTTTTGCTGCTTTTCCTGTGCTTTAAAGGCGATTCGAATCTACCTCCTGGAATCGGTTTCCTGCAATTCTGCCTTGCTTTCAAATCCTCTTCGTTGCCTTCCCTCCATATATTTGTGGACGAGAGTTATCATTTCTAACTCTGCAGGTTTGTGAATTGCAGTGCCCCTGAGCTCCATTTTTCAACTCGCTTTCTTGGGAGCTGGCCGCAAAAGCGCAGGATTGCTTCAGGCCCTGTTCTGGCTCCCGGCAGCAGGCTGAGCCTGTGGTTAATTCTTCTTCCTGATGGGAAAATAGAGTGACCTGTGCCTGTCCCAACACCTAGAGCTAGTCTCTCATTGGTTCCCCCTCTTCCCGTTCATCCTCAGGACAAATTGCAACGTGTACGGAACAGGAGGTTAAAGGCGCTGATTCTCCAAGGAGGGAGATTGCTAGTAAAGCGGCTGGAATGGCGAACCGGAGCACAAGGAGATGAGAAATGAGGTGCGTTTTTGAAACCTTTCCCGGTCACACGGTGTACCATCTTCTGGGTTGCTCGTGCATGTTTTCGACGTAGGAAGATGCCCTTGAACCTGGAGATTTGGGACCCATGGGATGGGTACCACGCCGTATTACTTTAAAGGGTCTGCGTTTGCTCACCCAACCTCACCAAACCTCTCAGCCCCAAGAGTGTCCACCCTTATGTCTCAGTCATCTGTGGGTCTAGATATGGTCAATCCAGGTGGCATCGCAGCCCCTGAACGAATTTTGTAAGAATTTCTCTCTCTTTCACTGTCTTTGTTTCACGGGTTTTTAAAAGTAATTGATTTTTATAATGGGGTTTAGCTGCTTTGCACTGCTGTGTTTATGCCGCTTTACACCTACTTGACTCACTTACAGAGAGATATCAATACATAGGTTTTAAGATTCTTACTAGTCAGATATATTCTTGGGCGGTGAATAGGGGTTGTTGAGTCCAGTTCACTGAGCAAGGAGTAGGTCTTGTCTATTACATATTGGGTTTATGGAACGGTATCTGAGCTAATTTGAAACCCTTGTTTTATGCATCACCCCACCTCACCTTTCCCGTTAAGCAGCCATAGTGTGTTTTCTAAACGTGCGACTCTGTTCTGTTTTGTAATTCAGTTCAAGGGTAGCGGTTTTTACATTCCCTCTGTAAGTGATATCTTATGATAAGTGTCTTTTTCTGTGTGACTTATTTCACTTAGAATCGTCGTACCTAAATCCACTCATCATGCTGCTCCTAGCCTTATGACGTTGATTTCATGGCTGAGTGATATTCCATTGTACATAAGGACCACAACTTCTTTATCCATTCTTCTCTTTCCTGGGATGTTTAAGGTGTAACGAAGTGGAGGTTCTTGTCAACAGAGCAGCCCTAAACTTTGGGGTGCCTGTGTCTTGCTGATTTTTAGTTTTCCCAATTTATACGCCCATGAGTGGAAGTGCCCTATGCTCTCTAAGCTGAGTTTTTTAGATGTTTCAGGACACACCGTACACTTCTCCAGAGTGGCTGTTGGCAATTTACAGCCCGCCCATCAGCGTAGCAAGGCTCCCATTTCTCCATGGCCTGTCCTGCATTTCTGGTTTTGACACTTTATTCAGCATGGCCCTTTTGACCGATGGGAAGCGAGACTTCTTTGTAGCGCTGATTTGCCTTTCCAGGTTGCTTGGTTGGCCAAAAAGGGCGTATGCGTTTTTTCCTGAATATATTCAGGAAAAAACGCATACGCCCTTTTTGGCCAAGGGCATCATTGTCGAGGTTTTGCCGCTTTTCCTGTGCTTTAAAGGCGATTCGAATCTACCTCCTGAAATCGGTTTCCTGCAATTCTGCCTTGCTTTCAAATCCTCTTCGTAGCCTTCCCTCCATATATTTGTGGACGAGAGTTATCATTTCTAACTCTGCAGGTTTGTGAATTGCAGTGCCCCTGAGCTCCATTTTTCAACTCGCTTTCTTGGGAGCTGGCCGCAAAAGCGCAGGATTGCTTCAGGCCCTATTCTGGCTCCGGGCGGCAGGCTGAGCCTGTGGTTAATTCTGCTTCCTGATGGGAAAATAGAGTGACCTGTGCCTGTCCCAACACCTAGAGCTAGTCTCTCATTGGTTCCCCCTCTTCCCGTTCATCCTCAGAACAAATTGCAACGTGTACGGAACAGAAGGTTAAAGGTGCTGATTCTCCAAGGAGGGAGATTGCTAGTAAAGCGGCTGGAATGGCGAACCGGAGCACAAGGAGATGAGAAATGAGGTGCGTTTTAGAAACCTTTCCCGGTCACACGGTGTACCATCTTCTGGGTTTCTCGTGCATGTTTTCGACGTAGGAAGATGCCCTTGACCCTGGAGATTTGGGACCCATGGGATGGGTACCACGCCGTATTACTTTAAAGGGTCTGCGTTTGCTCACCCAACCTCACCAAACCTCTCAGCCCCAAGAGTGTCCACCCTTATGTCTCAGTCATCTGTGGGTCTAGATATGGTCAATCCAGGTGGCATCGCAGCCCCTGAACGAATTTTGTAAGAATTTCTCTCTCTTTCACTGTCTTTGTTTCACGGGTTTTTAAAAGTAATTGATTTTTATAATAGGGTTTAGCTGCTTTGCACTGCTGTGTTTATGCCGCTTTTCACCCACTTGACTCACTTACAGAGAGATATCAATACATAGGTTTTAAGATTCTTACTAGTCAGATATATTCTTGGGCGGTGAATAGGGGGCGTTGAGTCCAGTTCACTGAGCAAGGAGTAGGTCTGGTCTATTACATATTGGGTTTATGGAACGGTATCTGAGCTAATTTGAAACCCTTGTTTTATGCATCACCCCACCTCACCTTTCCCGTTAAGCAGCCATAGTGTGTTTTCTAAACGTGCGACTCTGTTCTGTTTTGTAATTCAGTTCAAGGGTAGCGGTTTTTACATTCCCTCTGTAAGTGATATCTTATGATAAGTGTCTTTTTCTGTGTGACTTATTTCACTTAGAATCGTCGTACCTAAATCCACTCATCATGCTGCTCCTAGCCTTATGACGTTGATTTCATGGCTGAGTGATATTCCATTGTACATAAGGACCACAACTTCTTTATCCATTCTTCTCTTTCCTGGGATGTTTAAGGTGTAACGAAGTGGAGGTTCTTGTCAACAGAGCAGCCCTAAACTTTGGGGTGCCTGTGTCTTGCTGATTTTTAGTTTTCCCAATTTATACGCCCATGAGTGGAAGTGCCCTATGCTCTCTAAGCTGAGTTTTTTAGATGTTTCAGGACACACCGTACACTTCTCCAGAGTGGCTGTTGGCAATTTACAGCCCGCCCATCAGCGTAGCAAGGCTCCCATTTCTCCATGGCCTGTCCTGCATTTCTGGTTTTGACACTTTATTCAGCATGGCCCTTTTGACCGATGGGAAGCGAGACTTCTTTGTAGCGCTGATTTGCCTTTCCAGGTTGCTTGGTTGGCCAAAAAGGGCGTATGCGTTTTTTCCTGAATATATTCAGGAAAGAACGCATACGCCCTTTTTGGCCAAGGGCATCATTATCGAGGTTTTGCCGCTTTTCCTGTGCTTTAAAGGCGATTCGAATCTACCTCCTGGAATCGGTTTCCTGCAATTCTGCCTTGCTTTCAAATCCTCTTCGTTGCCTTCCCTCCATATATTTGTGGACGAGAGTTATCATTTCTAACTCTGCAGGTTTGTGAATTGCAGTGCCCCTGAGCTCCATTTTTCAACTCGCTTTCTTGGGAGCTGGCCGCAAAAGCGCAGGATTGCTTCAGGCCCTATTCTGGCTCCCGGCGGCAGGCTGAGCCTGTGGTTAATTCTTCTTCCTGATGGGAAAATAGAGTGACCTGTGCCTGTCCCAACACCTAGAGCTAGTCTCTCATTGGTTCCCCCTCTTCCCGTTCATCCTCAGGACAAATTGCAACGTGTACGGAACAGGAGGTTAAAGGTGCTGATTCTCCAAGGAGGGAGATTGCTAGTAAAGCGGCTGGAATGGCGAACCGGAGCACAAGGAGATGAGAAATGAGGTGCGTTTTAGAAACCTTTCCCGGTCACACGGTGTACCATCTTCTGGGTTGCTCGTGCATGTTTTCGACGTAGGAAGATGCCCTTGAACCTGGAGATTTGGGACCCATGGGATGGGTACCACGCCGTATTACTTTAAAGGGTCTGCGTTTGCTCACCCAACCTCACCAAACCTCTCAGCCCCAAGAGTGTCCACCCTTATGTCTCAGTCATCTGTGGGTCTAGATATGGTCAATCCAGGTGGCATCGCAGCCCCTGAACGAATTTTGTAAGAATTTCTCTCTCTTTCACTGTCTTTGTTTCACGGGTTTTTAAAAGTAATTGATTTTTATAATGGGGTTTAGCTGCTTTGCACTGCTGTGTTTATGCCGCTTTTCACCCACTTGACTCACTTACAGAGAGATATCACTACATAGGTTTTAAGATTCTTACTAGTCAGATATATTCTTGGGCGGTGAATAGGGGTTGTTGAGTCCAGTTCACTGAGCAAGGAGTAGGTCTTGTCTATTACATATTGGGTTTATGGAACGGTATCTGAGCTAATTTGAAACCCTTGTTTTATGCATCACCCCACCTCACCTTTCCCGTTAAGCAGCCATAGTGTGTTTTCTAAACGTGCGACTCTGTTCTGTTTTGTAATTCAGTTCAAGGGTAGCGGTTTTTACATTCCCTCTGTAAGTGATATCTTATGATAAGTGTCTTTTTCTGTGTGACTTATTTCACTTAGAATCGTCGTACCTAAATCCACTCATCATGCTGCTCCTAGCCTTATGACGTTGATTTCATGGCTGAGTGATATTCCATTGTACATAAGGACCACAACCTCTTTATCCATTCTTCTCTTTCCTGGGATGTTTAAGGTGTAACGAAGTGGAGGTTCTTGTCAACAGAGCAGCCCTAAACTTTGGGGTGCCTGTGTCTTGCTGATTTTTAGTTTTCCCAATTTATACGCCCATGAGTGGAAGTGCCCTATGCTCTCTAAGCTGAGTTTTTTAGATGTTTCAGGACACACCGTACACTTCTCCAGAGTGGCTGTTGGCAATTTACAGCCCGCCCATCAGCGTAGCAAGGCTCCCATTTCTCCATGGCCTGTCCTGCATTTCTGGTTTTGACACTTTATTCAGCATGGCCCTTTTGACCGATGGGAAGCGAGACTTCTTTGTAGCGCTGATTTGCCTTTCCAGGTTGCTTGGTTGGCCAAAAAGGGCGTATGCGTTTTTTCCTGAATATATTCAGGAAAAAACGCATACGCCCTTTTTGGCCAAGGGCATCATTGTCGAGGTTTTGCCGCTTTTCCTGTGCTTTAAAGGCGATTCGAATCTACCTCCTGAAATCGGTTTCCTGCAATTCTGCCTTGCTTTCAAATCCTCTTCGTAGCCTTCCCTCCATATATTTGTGGACGAGAGTTATCATTTCTAACTCTGCAGGTTTGTGAATTGCAGTGCCCCTGAGCTCCATTTTTCAACTCGCTTTCTTGGGAGCTGGCCGCAAAAGCGCAGGATTGCTTCAGGCCCTATTCTGGCTCCGGGCGGCAGGCTGAGCCTGTGGTTAATTCTGCTTCCTGATGGGAAAATAGAGTGACCTGTGCCTGTCCCAACACCTAGAGCTAGTCTCTCATTGGTTCCCCCTCTTCCCGTTCATCCTCAGGACAAATTGCAACGTGTTCGGAACAGGAGGTTAAAGGTGCTGATTCTCCAAGGAGGGAGATTGCTAGTAAAGCGGCTGGAATGGCGAACCGGAGCACAAGGAGATGAGAAATGAGGTGCGTTTTAGAAACCTTTCCCGGTCACACGGTGTACCATCTTCTGGGTTTCTCGTGCATGTTTTCGACGTAGGAAGATGCCCTTGACCCTGGAGATTTGGGACCCATGGGATGGGTACCACGCCGTATTACTTTACAGGGTCTGCGTTTGCTCACCCAACCTCACCAAACCTCTCAGCCCCAAGAGTGTCCACCCTTATGTCTCAGTCATCTGTGGGTCTAGATATGGTCAATCCAGGTGGCATCGCAGCCCCTGAACGAATTTTGTAAGAATTTCTCTCTCTTTCACTGTCTTTGTTTCACGGGTTTTTAAAAGTAATTGATTTTTATAATAGGGTTTAGCTGCTTTGCACTGCTGTGTTTATGCCGCTTTTCACCCACTTGACTCACTTACAGAGAGATATCAATACATAGGTTTTAAGATTCTTACTAGTCAGATATATTCTTGGGCGGTGAATAGGGGGCGTTGAGTCCAGTTCACTGAGCAAGGAGTAGGTCTTGTCTATTACATATTGGGTTTATGGAACGGTATCTGAGCTAATTTGAAACCCTTGTTTTATGCATCACCCCACCTCACCTTTCCCGTTAAGCAGCCATAGTGTGTTTTCTAAACGTGCGACTCTGTTCTGTTTTGTAATTCAGTTCAAGGGTAGCGGTTTTTACATTCTCTCTGTAAGTGATATCTTATGATAAGTGTCTTTCTGTGTGACTTATTTCACTTAGAATCGTCGTACCTAAATCCACTCATCATGCTGCTCCTAGCCTTATGACGTTGATTTCATGGCTGAGTGATATTCCATTGTACATAAGGACCACAACTTCTTTATCCATTCTTCTCTTTCCTGGGATGTTTAAGGTGTAACGAAGTGGAGGTTCTTGTCAACAGAGCAGCCCTAAACTTTGGGGTGCCTGTGTCTTGCTGATTTTTAGTTTTCCCAATTTATACGCCCATGAGTGGAAGTGCCCTATGCTCTCTAAGCTGAGTTTTTTAGATGTTTCAGGACACACCGTACACTTCTCCAGAGTGGCTGTTGGCAATTTACAGCCCGCCCATTAGCGTAGCAAGGCTCCCATTTCTCCATGGCCTGTCCTGCATTTCTGGTTTTGACACTTTATTCAGCATGGCCCTTTTGACCGATGGGAAGCGAGACTTCTTTGTAGCGCTGATTTGCCTTTCCAGGTTGCTTCGTTGGCCAAAAAGGGCGTATGCGTTTTTTCCTGAATATATTCAGGAAAAAACGCATACGCCCTTTTTGGCCAAGGGCATCATTGTCGAGGTTTTGCCGCTTTTCCTGTGCTTTAAAGGCGATTCGAATCTACCTCCTGAAATCGGTTTCCTGCAATTCTGCCTTGCTTTCAAATCCTCTTCGTTGCCTTCCCTCCATATATTTGTGGACGAGAGTTATCATTTCTAACTCTGCAGGTTTGTGAATTGCAGTGCCCCTGAGCTCCATTTTTCAACTCGCTTTCTTGGGAGCTGGCCGCAAAAGCGCAGGATTGCTTCAGGCCCTATTCTGGCTCCCGGCAGCAGGCTGAGCCTGTGGTTAATTCTTCTTCCTGATGGGAAAATAGAGTGACCTGTGCCTGTCCCAACACCTAGAGCTAGTCTCTCATTGGTTCCCCCTCTTCCCGTTCATCCTCAGGACAAATTGCAACGTGTACGGAACAGGAGGTTAAAGGTGCTGATTCTCCAAGGAGGGAGATTGCTAGTAAAGCGGCTGGAATGGCGAACCGGAGCACAAGGAGATGAGAAATGAGGTGCGTTTTAGAAACCTTTCCCGGTCACACGGTGTACCATCTTCTGGGTTGCTCGTGCATGTTTTCGACGTAGGAAGATGCCCTTGACCCTGGAGATTTGGGACCCATGGGATGGGTACCACGCCGTATTACTTTAAAGGGTCTGCGTTTGCTCACCCAACCTCACCAAACCTCTCAGCCCCAAGAGTGTCCACCCTTATGTCTCAGTCATCTGTGGGTCTAGATATGGTCAATCCAGCTGGCATCGCAGCCCCTGAACGAATTTTGTAAGAATTTCTCTCTCTTTCACTGTCTTTGTTTCACGGGTTTTTAAAAGTAATTGATTTTTATAATAGGGTTTAGCTGCTTTGCACTGCTGTGTTTATGCCGCTTTACACCTACTTGACTCACTTACAGAGAGATATCAATACATAGGTTTTAAGATTCTTACTAGTCAGATATATTCTTGGGCGGTGAATAGGGGTTGTTGAGTCCAGTTCACTGAGCAAGGAGTAGGTCTTGTCTATTACATATTGGGTTTATGGAACGGTATCTGAGCTAATTTGAAACCCTTGTTTTATGCATCACCCCACCTCACCTTTCCCGTTAAGCAGCCATAGTGTGTTTTCTAAACGTGCGACTCTGTTCTGTTTTGTAATTCAGTTCAAGGGTAGCGGTTTTTACATTCCCTCTGTAAGTGATATCTTATGATAAGTGTCTTTTTCTGTGTGACTTATTTCACTTAGAATCGTCGTACCTAAATCCACTCATCATGCTGCTCCTAGCCTTATGACGTTGATTTCATGGCTGAGTGATATTCCATTGTACATAAGGACCACAACTTCTTTATCCATTCTTCTCTTTCCTGGGATGTTTAAGGTGTAACGAAGTGGAGGTTCTTGTCAACAGAGCAGCCCTAAACTTTGGGGTGCCTGTGTCTTGCTGATTTTTAGTTTTCCCAATTTATACGCCCATGAGTGGAAGTGCCCTATGCTCTCTAAGCTGAGTTTTTTAGATGTTTCAGGACACACCGTACACTTCTCCAGAGTGGCTGTTGGCAATTTACAGCCCGCCCATCAGCGTAGCAAGGCTCCCATTTCTCCATGGCCTGTCCTGCATTTCTGGTTTTGACACTTTATTCAGCATGGCCCTTTTGACCGATGGGAAGCGAGACTTCTTTGTAGCGCTGATTTGCCTTTCCAGGTTGCTTGGTTGGCCAAAAAGGGCGTATGCGTTTTTTCCTGAATATATTCAGGAAAAAACGCATACGCCCTTTTTGGCCAAGGGCATCATTGTCGAGGTTTTGCCGCTTTTCCTGTGCTTTAAAGGCGATTCGAATCTACCTCCTGAAATCGGTTTCCTGCAATTCTGCCTTGCTTTCAAATCCTCTTCGTAGCCTTCCCTCCATATATTTGTGGACGAGAGTTATCATTTCTAACTCTGCAGGTTTGTGAATTGCAGTGCCCCTGAGCTCCATTTTTCAACTCGCTTTCTTGGGAGCTGGCCGCAAAAGCGCAGGATTGCTTCAGGCCCTATTCTGGCTCCGGGCGGCAGGCTGAGCCTGTGGTTAATTCTGCTTCCTGATGGGAAAATAGAGTGACCTGTGCCTGTCCCAACACCTAGAGCTAGTCTCTCATTGGTTCCCCCTCTTCCCGTTCATCCTCAGGACAAATTGCAACGTGTACGGAACAGAAGGTTAAAGGCACTGATTCTCCAAGGAGGGAGATTGCTAGTAAAGCGGCTGGAATGGCGAACCGGAGCACAAGGAGATGAGAAATGAGGTGCGTTTTAGAAACCTTTCCCGGTCACACGGTGTACCATCTTCTGGGTTGCTCGTGCATGTTTTCGACGTAGGAAGATGCCCTTGACCCTGGAGATTTGGGACCCATGGGATGGGTACCACGCCGTATTACTTTAAAGGGTCTGCGTTTGCTCACCCAACCTCACCAAACCTCTCAGCCCCAAGAGTGTCCACCCTTATGTCTCAGTCATCTGTGGGTCTAGATATGGTCAATTCAGGTGGCATCGCAGCCCCTGAACGAATTTTGTAAGAATTTCTCTCTCTTTCACTGTCTTTGTTTCACGGGTTTTTAAAAGTAATTGATTTTTATAATAGGGTTTAGCTGCTTTGCACTGCTGTGTTTATGCCGCTTTTCACCCACTTGACTCACTTACAGAGAGATATCAATACATAGGTTTTAAGATTCTTACTAGTCAGATATATTCTTGGGCGGTGAATAGGGGGCGTTGAGTCCAGTTCACTGAGCAAGGAGTAGGTCTTGTCTATTACATATTGGGTTTATGGAACGGTATCTGAGCTAATTTGAAACCCTTGTTTTATGCATCACCCCACCTCACCTTTCCCGTTAAGCAGCCATAGTGTATTTTCTAAACGTGCGACTCTGTTCTGTTTTGTAATTCAGTTCAAGGGTAGCGGTTTTTACATTCTCTCTGTAAGTGATATCTTATGATAAGTGTCTTTCTGTGTGACTTATTTCACTTAGAATCGTCGTACCTAAATCCACTCATCATGCTGCTCCTAGCCTTATGACGTTGATTTCATGGCTGAGTGATATTCCATTGTACATAAGGACCACAACTTCTTTATCCATTCTTCTCTTTCCTGGGATGTTTAAGGTGTAACGAAGTGGAGGTTCTTGTCAACAGAGCAGCCCTAAACTTTGGGGTGCCTGTGTCTTGCTGATTTTTAGTTTTCCCAATTTATACGCCCATGAGTGGAAGTGCCCTATGCTCTCTAAGCTGAGTTTTTTAGATGTTTCAGGACACACCGTACACTTCTCCAGAGTGGCTGTTGGCAATTTACAGCCCGCCCATCAGCGTAGCAAGGCTCCCATTTCTCCATGGCCTGTCCTGCATTTCTGGTTTTGACACTTTATTCAGCATGGCCCTTTTGACCGATGGGAAGCGAGACTTCTTTGTAGCGCTGATTTGCCTTTCCAGGTTGCTTGGTTGGCCAAAAAGGGCGTATGCGTTTTTTCCTGAATATATTCAGGAAAAAACGCATACGCCCTTTTTGGCCAAGGGCATCATTGTCGAGGTTTTGCCGCTTTTCCTGTGCTTTAAAGGCGATTCGAATCTACCTCCTGAAATCGGTTTCCTGCAATTCTGCCTTGCTTTCAAATCCTCTTCGTAGCCTTCCCTCCATATATTTGTGGACGAGAGTTATCATTTCTAACTCTGCAGGTTTGTGAATTGCAGTGCCCCTGAGCTCCATTTTTCAACTCGCTTTCTTGGGAGCTGGCCGCAAAAGCGCAGGATTGCTTCAGGCCCTATTCTGGCTCCGGGCGGCAGGCTGAGCCTGTGGTTAATTCTGCATCCTGATGGGAAAATAGAGTGACCTGTGCCTGTCCCAACACCTAGAGCTAGTCTCTCATTGGTTCCCCCTCTTCCCGTTCATCCTCAGGACAAATTGCAACGTGTACGGAACAGAAGGTTAAAGGTGCTGATTCTCCAAGGAGGGAGATTGCTAGTAAAGCGGCTGGAATGGCGAACCGGAGCACAGGGAGATGAGAAATGAGGTGCGTTTTAGAAACCTTTCCCGGTCACACGGTGTACCATCTTCTGGGTTGCTCGTGCATGTTTTCGACGTAGGAAGATGCCCTTGAACCTGGAGATTTGGGACCCATGGGATGGGTACCACGCCGTATTACTTTAAAGGGTCTGCGTTTGCTCACCCAACCTCACCAAACCTCTCAGCCCCAAGAGTGTCCACCCTTATGTCTCAGTCATCTGTGGGTCTAGATATGGTCAATCAAGGTGGCATCGCAGCCCCTGAACGAATTTTGTAAGAATTTCTCTCTCTTTCACTGTCTTTGTTTCACGGGTTTTTAAAAGTAATTGATTTTTATAATAGGGTTTAGCTGCTTTGCACTGCTGTGTTTATGCCGCTTTTCACCCACTTGACTCACTTACAGAGAGATATCAATACATAGGTTTTAAGATTCTTACTAGTCAGATATATTCTTGGGCGGTGAATAGGGGGCGTTGAGTCCAGTTCACTGAGCAAGGAGTAGGTCTTGTCTATTACATATTGGGTTTATGGAACGGTATCTGAGCTAATTTGAAACCCTTGTTTTATGCATCACCCCACCTCACCTTTCCCGTTAAGCAGCCATAGTGTGTTTTCTAAACGTGCGACTCTGTTCTGTTTTGTAATTCAGTTCAAGGGTAGCGGTTTTTACATTCTCTCTGTAAGTGATATCTTATGATAAGTGTCTTTCTGTGTGACTTATTTCACTTAGAATCGTCGTACCTAAATCCACTCATCATGCTGCTCCTAGCCTTACGACGTTGATTTCATGGCTGAGTGATATTCCATTGTACATAAGGACCACAACTTCTTTATCCATTCTTCTCTTTCCTGGGAAGTTTAAGGTGTAACGAAGTGGAGGTTCTTGTCAACAGAGCAGCCCTAAACTTTGGGGTGCCTGTGTCTTGCTGATTTTTAGTTTTCCCAATTTATACGCCCATGAGTGGAAGTGCCCTATGCTCTCTAAGCTGAGTTTTTTAGATGTTTCAGGACACACCGTACACTTCTCCAGAGTGGCTGTTGGCAATTTACAGCCCGCCCATTAGCGTAGCAAGGCTCCCATTTCTCCATGGCCTGTCCTGCATTTCTGGTTTTGACACTTTATTCAGCATGGCCCTTTTGACCGATGGGAAGCGAGACTTCTTTGTAGCGCTGATTTGCCTTTCCAGGTTGCTTGGTTGGCCAAAAAGGGCGTATGCGTTTTTTCCTGAATATATTCAGGATAAAACGCATACGCCCTTTTTGGCCAAGGGCATCATTGTCGAGGTTTTGCCGCTTTTCCTGTGCTTTAAAGGCGATTCGAATCTACCTCCTGAAATCGGTTTCCTGCAATTCTGCCTTGCTTTCAAATCCTCTTCGTAGCCTTCCCTCCATATATTTGTGGACGAGAGTTATCATTTCTAACTCTGCAGGTTTGTGAATTGCAGTGCCCCTGAGCTCCATTTTTCAACTCGCTTTCTTGGGAGCTGGCCGCAAAAGCGCAGGATTGCTTCAGGCCCTATTCTGGCTCCGGGCGGCAGGCTGAGCCTGTGGTTAATTCTGCTTCCTGATGGGAAAATAGAGTGACCTGTGCCTGTTCCAACACGTAGAGCTAGTCTCTCATTGGTTCCCCCTCTTCCCGTTCATCCTCAGGACAAATTGCAACGTGTACGGAACAGAAGGTTAAAGGTGCTGATTCTCCAAGGAGGGAGATTGCTAGTAAAGCGGCTGGAATGGCGAACCGGAGCACAAGGAGATGAGAAATGAGGTGCGTTTTAGAAACCTTTCCCGGTCACACGGTGTACCATCTTCTGGGTTTCTCGTGCATGTTTTCGACGTAGGAAGATGCCCTTGACCCTGGAGATTTGGGACCCATGGGATGGGTACCACGCCGTATTACTTTAAAGGGTCTGCGTTTGCTCACCCAACCTCACCAAACCTCTCAGCCCCAAGAGTGTCCACCCTTATGTCTCAGTCATCTGTGGGTCTAGATATGGTCAATCCAGGTGGCATCGCAGCCCCTGAACGAATTTTGTAAGAATTTCTCTCTCTTTCACTGTCTTTGTTTCACGGGTTTTTAAAAGTAATTGATCTTTATAATAGGGTTTAGCTGCTTTGCACTGCTGTGTTTATGCCGCTTTTCACCCACTTGACTCACTTACAGAGAGATATCAATACATAGGTTTTAAGATTCTTACTAGTCAGATATATTCTTGGGCGGTGAATAGGGGGCGTTGAGTCCAGTTCACTGAGCAAGGAGTAGGTCTTGTCTATTACATATTGGGTTTATGGAACGGTATCTGAGCTAATTTGAAACCCTTGTTTTATGCATCACCCCACCTCACCTTTCCCGTTAAGCAGCCATAGTGTGTTTTCTAAACGTGCGACTCTGTTCTGTTTTGTAATTCAGTTCAAGGGTAGCGGTTTTTACATTCTCTCTGTAAGTGATATCTTATGATAAGTGTCTTTTTCTGTGTGACTTATTTCACTTAGAATCGTCGTACCTAAATCCACTCATCATGCTGCTCCTAGCCTTATGACGTTGATTTCATGGCTGAGTGATATTCCATTGTACATAAGGACCACAACTTCTTTATCCATTCTTCTCTTTCCTGGGATGTTTAAGGTGTAACGAAGTGGAGGTTCTTGTCAACAGAGCAGCCCTAAACTTTGGGGTGCCTGTGTCTTGCTGATTTTTAGTTTTCCCAATTTATACGCCCATGAGTGGAAGTGCCCTATGCTCTCTAAGCTGAGTTTTTTAGATGTTTCAGGACACACCGTACACTTCTCCAGAGTGGCTGTTGGCAATTTACAGCCCGCCCATCAGCGTAGCAAGGCTCCCATTTCTCCATGGCCTGTCCTGCATTTCTGGTTTTGACACTTTATTCAGCATGGCCCTTTTGACCGATGGGAAGCGAGACTTCTTTGTAGCGCTGATTTGCCTTTCCAGGTTGCTTGGTTGGCCAAAAAGGGCATATGCGTTTTTTCCTGAATATATTCAGGAAAAAACGCATACGCCCTTTTTGGCCAAGGGCATCATTGTCGAGGTTTTGCCGCTTTTCCTGTGCTTTAAAGGCGATTCGAATCTACCTCCTGGAATCGGTTTCCTGCAATTCTGCCTTGCTTTCAAATCCTCTTCGTTGCCTTCCCTCCATATATTTGTGGACGAGAGTTATCATTTCTAACTCTGCAGGTTTGTGAATTGCAGTGCCCCTGAGCTCCATTTTTCAACTCGCTTTCTTGGGAGCTGGCCGCAAAAGCGCAGGATTGCTTCAGGCCCTATTCTGGCTCCCGGCGGCAGGCTGAGCCTGTGGTTAATTCTTCTTCCTGATGGGAAAATAGAGTGACCTGTGCCTGTCCCAACACCTAGAGCTAGTCTCTCATTGGTTCCCCCTCTTCCCGTTCATCCTCAGGACAAATTGCAACGAGTACGGAACAGAAGGTTAAAGGTGCTGATTCTCCAAGGAGGGAGATTGCTAGTAAAGCGGCTGGAATGGCGAACCGGAGCACAAGGAGATGAGAAATGAGGTGCGTTTTAGAAACCTTTCCCGGTCATACGGTGTACAATCTTCTGGGTTGCTCGTGCATGTTTTCGACGTAGGAAGATGCCCTTGAACCTGGAGATTTGGGACCCATGGGATGGGTACCACGCCGTATTACTTTAAAGGGTCTGCGTTTGCTCACCCAACCTCACCAAACCTCTCAGCCCCAAGAGTGTCCACCCTTATGTCTCAGTCATCTGTGGGTCTAGATATGGTCAATCCAGGTGGCATCGCAGCCCCTGAACGAATTTTGTAAGAATTTCTCTCTCTTTCACTGTCTTTGTTTCACGGGTTTTTAAAAGTAATTGATTTTTATAATGGGGTTTAGCTGCTTTGCACTGCTGTGTTTATGCCGCTTTACACCTACTTGACTCACTTACAGAGAGATATCAATACATAGGTTTTAAGATTCTTACTAGTCAGATATATTCTTGGGCGGTGAATAGGGGGCGTTGAGTCCAGTTCACTGAGCAAGGAGTAGGTCTTGTCTATTACATATTGGGTTTATGGAACGGTATCTGAGCTAATTTGAAACCCTTGTTTTATGCATCACCCCACCTCACCTTTCCCGTTAAGCAGCCATAGTGTGTTTTCTAAACGTGCGACTCTGTTCTGTTTTGTAATTCAGTTCAAGGGTAGCGGTTTTTACATTCCCTCTGTAAGTGATATCTTATGATAAGTGTCTTTTTCTGTGTGACTTATTTCACTTAGAATCGTCGTACCTAAATCCACTCATCATGCTGCTCCTAGCCTTATGACGTTGATTTCATGGCTGAGTGATATTCCATTGTACATAAGGACCACAACTTCTTTATCCATTCTTCTCTTTCCTGGGATGTTTAAGGTGTAACGAAGTGGAGGTTCTTGTCAACAGAGCAGCCCTAAACTTTGGGGTGCCTGTGTCTTGCTGATTTTTAGTTTTCCCAATTTATACGCCCATGAGTGGAAGTGCCCTATGCTCTCTAAGCTGAGTTTTTTAGATGTTTCAGGACACACCGTACACTTCTCCAGAGTGGCTGTTGGCAATTTACAGCCCGCCCATCAGCGTAGCAAGGCTCCCATTTCTCCATGGCCTGTCCTGCATTTCTGGTTTTGACACTTTATTCAGCATGGCCCTTTTGACCGATGGGAAGCGAGACTTTTTTGTAGCGCTGATTTGCCTTTCCAGGTTGCTTGGTTGGCCAAAAAGGGCGTATGCGTTTTTTCCTGAATATATTCAGGAAAAAACGCATACGCCCTTTTTGGCCAAGGGCATCATTGTCGAGGTTTTGCCGCTTTTCCTGTGCTTTAAAGGCGATTCGAATCTACCTCCTGAAATCTGTTTCCTGCAATTCTGCCTTGCTTTCAAATCCTCTTCGTAGCCTTCCCTCCATATATTTGTGGACGAGAGTTATCATTTCTAACTCTGCAGGTTTGTGAATTGCAGTGCCCCTGAGCTCCATTTTTCAACTCGCATTCTTGGGAGCTGGCCGCAAAAGCGCAGGATTGCTTCAGGCCCTATTCTGGCTCCGGGCGGCAGGCTGAGCCTGTGGTTAATTCTGCTACCTGATGGGAAAATAGAGTGACCTGTGCCTGTCCCAACAACTAGAGCTAGTCTCTCATTGGTTCCCCCTCTTCCCGTTCATCCTCAGGATAAATTGCAACGTGTACGGAACAGGAGGTTAAAGGCGCTGATTCTCCAAGGAGGGAGATTGCTAGTAAAGCGGCTGGAATGGCGAACCGGAGCACAAGGAGATGAGAAATGAGGTGCGTTTTAGAAACCTTTCCCGGTCACACGGTGTACCATCTTCTGGGTTTCTCGTGCATGTTTTCGACGTAGGAAGATGCCCTTGACCCTGCAGATTTGGGACCCATGGGATGGGTACCTCGCCGTATTACTTTACAGGGTCTGCGTTAGCTCACCCAACCTCACCAAACCTCTCAGCCCCAAGAGTGTCCACCCTTATGTCTCAATCAGCTGTGGGTCTAGATATGGTCAATCCAGGTGGCATCGCAGCCCCTGAACGAATTTTGTAAGAATTTCTCTCTCTTTCACTGTCTTTGTTTCACGGGTTTTTAAAAGTAATTGATTTTTATAATAGGGTTTAGCTGCTTTGCACTGCTGTGTTTATGCCGCTTTTCACCCACTTGACTCACTTACAGAGAGATATCAATACATAGGTTTTAAGATTCTTACTAGTCAGATATATTCTTGGGCGGTGAATAGGGGGCGTTGAGTCCAGTTCACTGAGCAAGGAGTAGGTCTTGTCTATTACATATTGGGTTTATGGAACGGTATCTGAGCTAATTTGAAACCCTTGTTTTATGCATCACCCCACCTCACCTTTCCCGTTAAGCAGCCATAGTGTGTTTTCTAAACGTGCGACTCTGTTCTGTTTTGTAATTCAGTTCAAGGGTAGCGGTTTTTACATTCCCTCTGTAAGTGATATCTTATGATAAGTGTCTTTTTCTGTGTGACTTATTTCACTTAGAATCGTCGTACCTAAATCCACTCATCATGCTGCTCCTAGCCTTATGACGTTGATTTCATGGCTGAGTGATATTCCATTGTACATAAGGACCACAACTTCTTTATCCATTCTTCTCTTTCCTGGGATGTTTCAGGTGTAACGAAGTGGAGGTTCTTGTCAACAGAGCAGCCCTAAACTTTGGGGTGCCTGTGTCTTGCTGATTTTTAGTTTTCCCAATTTATACGCCCATGAGTGGAAGTGCCCTATGCTCTCTAAGCTGAGTTTTTTAGATGTTTCAGGACACACCGTACACTTCTCCAGAGTGGCTGTTGGCAATTTACAGCCCGCCCATCAGCGTAGCAAGGCTCCCATTTCTCCATGGCCTGTCCTGCATTTCTGGTTTTGACACTTTATTCAGCATGGCCCTTTTGACCGATGGGAAGCGAGACTTCTTTGTAGCGCTGATTTGCCTTTCCAGGTTGCTTGGTTGGCCAAAAAGGGCGTATGCGTTTTTTCCTGAATATATTCAGGAAAAAACGCATACGCCCTTTTTGGCCAAGGGCATCATTGTCGAGGTTTTGCCGCTTTTCCTGTGCTTTAAAGGCGATTCGAATCTACCTCCTGAAATCTGTTTCCTGCAATTCTGCCTTGCTTTCAAATCCTCTTCGTAGCCGTCCCTCCATATATTTGTGGACGAGAGTTATCATTTCTAACTCTGCAGGTTTGTGAATTGCAGTGCCCCTGAGCTCCATTTTTCAACTCGCTTTCTTGGGAGATGGCCGCAAAAGCGCAGGATTGCTTCAGGCCCTATTCTGGCTCCGGGCGGCAGGCTGAGCCTGTGGTTAATTCTGCTACCTGATGGGAAAATAGAGTGACCTGTGCCTGTCCCAACACCTAGAGCTAGTCTCTCATTGGTTCCCCCTCTTCCCGTTCATCCTCAGGACAAATTGCAACGTGTACGGAACAGGAGGTTAAAGGCGCTGATTCTCCAAGGAGGGAGATTGATAGTAAAGCGGCTGGAATGGCGAACCGGAGCACAAGGAGATGAGAAATGAGGTGCGTTTTAGAAACCTTTCCCGGTCACACGGTGTACCATCTTCTGGGTTTCTCGTGCATGTTTTCGACGTAGGAAGATGCCCTTGACCCTGGAGATTTGGGACCCATGGGATGGGTACCACGCCGTATTACTTTAAAGGGTCTGCGTTTGCTCACCCAACCTCACCAAACCTCTCAGCCCCAAGAGTGTCCACCCTTATGTCTCAGTCATCTGTGGGTCTAGATATGGTCAATCCAGGTGGCATCGCAGCCCCTGAACGAATTTTGTAAGAATTTCTCTCTCTTTCACTGTCTTTGTTTCACGGGTTTTTAAAAGTAATTGATTTTTATAATGGGGTTTAGCTGCTTTGCACTGCTGTGTTTATGCCGCTTTTCACCCACTTGACTCACTTACAGAGAGATATCAATACATAGGTTTTAAGATTCTTACTAGTCAGATATATTCTTGGGCGGTGAATAGGGGGCGTTGAGTCCAGTTCACTGAGCAAGGAGTAGGTCTTGTCTATTACATATTGGGTTTATGGAACGGTATCTGAGCTAATTTGAAACCCTTGTTTTATGCATCACCCCACCTCACCTTTCCCGTTAAGCAGCCATAGTGTGTTTTCTAAACGTGCGACTCTGTTCTGTTTTGTAATTCAGTTCAAGGGTAGCGGTTTTTACATTCTCTCTGTAAGTGATATCTTATGATAAGTGTCTTTTTCTGTGTGACTTATTTCACTTAGAATCGTCGTACCTAAATCCACTCATCATGCTGCTCCTAGCCTTATGACGTTGATTTCATGGCTGAGTGATATTCCATTGTACATAAGGACCACAACTTCTTTATCCATTCTTCTCTTTCCTGGGATGTTTAAGGTGTAACGAAGTGGAGGTTCTTGTCAACAGAGCAGCCCTAAACTTTGGGGTGCCTGTGTCTTGCTGATTTTTAGTTTTCCCAATTTATACGCCCATGAGTGGAAGTGCCCTATGCTCTCTAAGCTGAGTTTTTTAGATGTTTCAGGACACACCGTACACGTCTCCAGAGTGGCTGTTGGCAATTTACAGCCCGCCCATCAGCGTAGCAAGGCTCCCATTTCTCCATGGCCTGTCCTGCATTTCTGGTTTTGACACTTTATTCAGCATGGCCCTTTTGACCGATGGGAAGCGAGACTTCTTTGTAGCGCTGATTTGCCTTTCCAGGTTGCTTGGTTGGCCAAAAAGGGCGTATGCGTTTTTTCCTGAATATATTCAGGAAAAAACGCATACGCCCTTTTTGGCCAAGGGCATCATTGTCGAGGTTTTGCCGCTTTTCCTGTGCTTTAAAGGCGATTCGAATCTACCTCCTGAAATCTGTTTCCTGCAATTCTGCCTTGCTTTCAAATCCTCTTCGTAGCCTTCCCTCCATATATTTGTGGACGAGAGTTATCATTTCTAACTCTGCAGGTTTGTGAATTGCAGTGCCCCTGAGCTCCATTTTTCAACTCGCTTTCTTGGGAGCTGGCCGCAAAAGCGCAGGATTGCTTCAGGCCCTATTCTGGCTCCGGGCGGCAGGCTGAGCCTGTGGTTAATTCTGCTACCTGATGGGAAAATAGAGTGACCTCTGCCTGTCCCAACACCTAGAGCTAGTCTCTCATTGGTTCCCCCTCTTCCCGTTCATCCTCAGGACAAATTGCAACGTGTACGGAACAGGAGGTTAAAGGTGCTGATTCTCCCAGGAGGGAGATTGCTAGTAAAGCGGCTGGAATGGCGAACCGGAGCACAAGGAGATGAGAAATGAGGTGCGTTTTAGAAACCTTTCCCGGTCACACGGTGTACCATCTTCTGGGTTTCTCGTGCATGTTTTCGATGTAGGAAGATGCCCATGAACCTGGAGATTTGGGACCCATGGGATGGGTACCACGCTGTATTACTTTAAAGGGTCTGCGTTTGCTCACCCAACCTCACCAAACCTCTCAGCCCCAAGAGTGTCCACCCTTATGTCTCAGTCATCTGTGGGTCTAGATATGGTCAATCCAGCTGGCATCGCAGCCCCTGAACGAATTTTGTAAGAATTTCTCTCTCTTTCACTGTCTTTGTTTCACGGGTTTTTAAAAGTAATTGATTTTTATAATGGGGTTTAGCTGCTTTGCACTGCTGTGTTTATGCCGCTTTTCACCCACTTGACTCACTTACAGAGAGATATCAATACATAGGTTTTAAGATTCTTACTAGTCAGATATATTCTTGGGCGGTGAATAGGGGGCGTTGAGTCCAGTTCACTGAGCAAGGAGTAGGTCTTGTCTATTACATATTGGGTTTATGGAACGGTATCTGAGCTAATTTGAAACCCTTGTTTTATGCATCACCCCACCTCACCTTTCCCGTTAAGCAGCCATAGTGTGTTTTCTAAACGTGCGACTCTGTTCTGTTTTGTAATTCAGTTCAAGGGTAGCGGTTTTTACATTCTCTCTGTAAGTGATATCTTATGATAAGTGTCTTTTTCTGTGTGACTTATTTCACTTAGAATCGTCGTACCTAAATCCACTCATCATGCTGCTCCTAGCCTTATGACGTTGATTTCATGGCTGAGTGATATTCCATTGTACATAAGGACCACAACTTCTTTATCCATTCTTCTCTTTCCTGGGATGTTTAAGGTGTAACGAAGTGGAGGTTCTTGTCAACAGAGCAGCCCTAAACTTTGGGGTGCCTGTGTCTTGCTGATTTTTAGTTTTCCCAATTTATACGCCCATGAGTGGAAGTGCCCTATGCTCTCTAAGCTGAGTTTTTTAGATGTTTCAAGACACACCGTACACTTCTCCAGAGTGGCTGTTGGCAATTTACAGCCCGCCCATCAGCGTAGCAAGGCTCCCATTTCTCCATGGCCTGTCCTGCATTTCTGGTTTTGACACTTTATTCAGCATGGCCCTTTTGACCGATGGGAAGCGAGACTTCTTTGTAGCGCTGATTTGCCTTTCCAGGTTGCTTGGTTGGCCAAAAAGGGCGTATGCGTTTTTTCCTGAATATATTCAGGAAAAAACGCATACGCCCTTTTTGGCCAAGGGCATCATTGTCGAGGTTTTGCCGCTTTTCCTGTGCTTTAAAGGCGATTCGAATCTACCTCCTGGAATCGGTTTCCTGCAATTCTGCCTTGCTTTCAAATCCTCTTCGTAGCCTTCCCTCCATATATTTGTGGACGAGAGTTATCATTTCTAACTCTGCAGGTTTGTGAATTGCAGTGCCCCTGAGCTCCATTTTTCAACTCGCTTTCTTGGGAGCTGGCCGCAAAAGCGCAGGATTGCTTCAGGCCCTATTCTGGCTCCGGGCGGCAGGCTGAGCCTGTGGTTAATTCTGCTACCTGATGGGAAAATAGAGTGACCTCTGCCTGTCCCAACACCTAGAGCTAGTCTCTCATTGGTTCCCCCTCTTCCCGTTCATCCTCAGGACAAATTGCAACGTGTACGGAACAGGAGGTTAAAGGTGCTGATTCTCCCAGGAGGGAGATTGCTAGTAAAGCGGCTGGAATGGCGAACCGGAGCACAAGGAGATGAGAAATGAGGTGCGTTTTAGAAACCTTTCCCGGTCACACGGTGTACCATCTTCTGGGTTTCTCGTGCATGTTTTCGATGTAGGAAGATGCCCATGAACCTGGAGATTTGGGACCCATGGGATGGGTACCACGCTGTATTACTTTAAAGGGTCTGCGTTTGCTCACCCAACCTCACCAAACCTCTCAGCCCCAAGAGTGTCCACCCTTATGTCTCAGTCATCTGTGGGTCTAGATATGGTCAATCCAGCTGGCATCGCAGCCCCTGAACGAATTTTGTAAGAATTTCTCTCTCTTTCACTGTCTTTGTTTCACGGGTTTTTAAAAGTAATTGATTTTTATAATGGGGTTTAGCTGCTTTGCACTGCTGTGTTTATGCCGCTTTTCACCCACTTGACTCACTTACAGAGAGATATCAATACATAGGTTTTAAGATTCTTACTAGTCAGATATATTCTTGGGCGGTGAATAGGGGGCGTTGAGTCCAGTTCACTGAGCAAGGAGTAGGTCTTGTCTATTACATATTGGGTTTATGGAACGGTATCTGAGCTAATTTGAAACCCTTGTTTTATGCATCACCCCACCTCACCTTTCCCGTTAAGCAGCCATAGTGTGTTTTCTAAACGTGCGACTCTGTTCTGTTTTGTAATTCAGTTCAAGGGTAGCGGTTTTTACATTCTCTCTGTAAGTGATATCTTATGATAAGTGTCTTTTTCTGTGTGACTTATTTCACTTAGAATCGTCGTACCTAAATCCACTCATCATGCTGCTCCTAGCCTTATGACGTTGATTTCATGGCTGAGTGATATTCCATTGTACATAAGGACCACAACTTCTTTATCCATTCTTCTCTTTCCTGGGATGTTTAAGGTGTAACGAAGTGGAGGTTCTTGTCAACAGAGCAGCCCTAAACTTTGGGGTGCCTGTGTCTTGCTGATTTTTAGTTTTCCCAATTTATACGCCCATGAGTGGAAGTGCCCTATGCTCTCTAAGCTGAGTTTTTTAGATGTTTCAAGACACACCGTACACTTCTCCAGAGTGGCTGTTGGCAATTTACAGCCCGCCCATCAGCGTAGCAAGGCTCCCATTTCTCCATGGCCTGTCCTGCATTTCTGGTTTTGACACTTTATTCAGCATGGCCCTTTTGACCGATGGGAAGCGAGACTTCTTTGTAGCGCTGATTTGCCTTTCCAGGTTGCTTGGTTGGCCAAAAAGGGCGTATGCGTTTTTTCCTGAATATATTCAGGAAAAAACGCATACGCCCTTTTTGGCCAAGGGCATCATTGTCGAGGTTTTGCCGCTTTTCCTGTGCTTTAAAGGCGATTCGAATCTACCTCCTGGAATCGGTTTCCTGCAATTCTGCCTTGCTTTCAAATCCTCTTCGTTGCCTTCCCTCCATATATTTGTGGACGAGAGTTATCATTTCTAACTCTGCAGGTTTGTGAATTGCAGTGCCCCTGAGCTCCATTTTTCAACTCGCTTTCTTGGGAGCTGGCCGCAAAAGCGCAGGATTGCTTCAGGCCCTATTCTGGCTCCCAGCGGCAGGCTGAGCCTGTGGTTAATTCTTCTTCCTGATGGGAAAATAGAGTGACCTGTGCCTGTCCCAACACCTAGAGCTAGTCTCTCATTGGTTCCCCCTCTTCCCGTTCATCCTCAGGACAAATTGCAACGTGTACGGAACAGAAGGTTAAAGGTGCTGATTCTCCAAGGAGGGAGATTGCTAGTAAAGCGGCTGGAATGGCGAACCGGAGCACAAGGAGATGAGAAATGAGGTGCGTTTTAGAAACCTTTCCCGGTCACACGGTGTACCATCTTCTGGGTTGCTCGTGCATGTTTTCGACGTAGGAAGATGCCCTTGAACCTGGAGATTTGGGACCCATGGGATGGGTACCACGCCGTATTACTTTAAAGGGTCTGCGTTTGCTCACCCAACCTCACCAAACCTCTCAGCCCCAAGAGTGTCCACCCTTATGTCTCAGTCATCTGTGGGTCTAGATATGGTCAATCCAGCTGGCATCGCAGCCCCTGAACGAATTTTGTAAGAATTTCTCTCTCTTTCACTGTCTTTGTTTCACGGGTTTTTAAAAGTAATTGATTTTTATAATGGGGTTTAGCTGCTTTGCACTGCTGTGTTTATGCCGCTTTACACCTACTTGACTCACTTACAGAGAGATATCAATACATAGGTTTTAAGATTCTTACTAGTCAGATATATTCTTGGGCGGTGAATAGGGGGCGTTGAGTCCAGTTCACTGAGCAAGGAGTAGGTCTTGTCTATTACATATTGGGTTTATGGAACGGTATCTGAGCTAATTTGAAACCCTTGTTTTATGCATCACCCCACCTCACCTTTCCCGTTAAGCAGCCATAGTGTGTTTTCTAAACGTGCGACTCTGTTCTGTTTTGTAATTCAGTTCAAGGGTAGCGGTTTTTACATTCTCTCTGTAAGTGATATCTTATGATAAGTGTCTTTTTCTGTGTGACTTATTTCACTTAGAATCGTCGTACCTAAATCCACTCATCATGCTGCTCCTAGCCTTATGACGTTGATTTCATGGCTGAGTGATATTCCATTGTACATAAGGACCACAACTTCTTTATCCATTCTTCTCTTTCCTGGGATGTTTAAGGTGTAACGAAGTGGAGGTTCTTGTCAACAGAGCAGCCCTAAACTTTGGGGTGCCTGTGTCTTGCTGATTTTTAGTTTTCCCAATTTATACGCCCATGAGTGGAAGTGCCCTATGCTCTCTAAGCTGAGTTTTTTAGATGTTTCAGGACACACCGTACACTTCTCCAGAGTGGCTGTTGGCAATTTACAGCCCGCCCATCAGCGTAGCAAGGCTCCCATTTCTCCATGGCCTGTCCTGCATTTCTGGTTTTGACACTTTATTCAGCATGGCCCTTTTGACCGATGGGAAGCGAGACTTCTTTGTAGCGCTGATTTGCCTTTCCAGGTTGCTTGGTTGGCCAAAAAGGGCGTATGCGTTTTTTCCTGAATATATTCAGGAAAAAACGCATACGCCCTTTTTGGCCAAGGGCATCATTGTCGAGGTTTTGCCGCTTTTCCTGTGCTTTAAAGGCGATTCGAATCTACCTCCTGAAATCTGTTTCCTGCAATTCTGCCTTGCTTTCAAATCCTCTTCGTAGCCTTCCCTCCATATATTTGTGGACGAGAGTTATCATTTCTAACTCTGCAGGTTTGTGAATTGCAGTGCCCCTGAGCTCCATTTTTCAACTCGCATTCTTGGGAGCTGGCCGCAAAAGCGCAGGATTGCTTCAGGCCCTATTCTGGCTCCGGGCGGCAGGCTGAGCCTGTGGTTAATTCTGCTACCTGATGGGAAAATAGAGTGACCTGTGCCTGTCCCAACACCTAGAGCTAGTCTCTCATTGGTTCCCCCTCTTCCCGTTCATCCTCAGGACAAATTGCAACGTGTACGGAACAGGAGGTTAAAGGCGCTGATTCTCCAAGGAGGGAGATTGCTAGTAAAGCGGCTGGAATGGCGAACCGGAGCACAAGGAGATGAGAAATGAGGTGCGTTTTAGAAACCTTTCCCGGTCACACGGTGTACCATCTTCTGGGTTTCTCGTGCATGTTTTCGACGTAGGAAGATGCCCTTGACCCTGGAGATTTGGGACCCATGGGATGGGTACCACGCCGTATTACTTTACAGGGTCTGCGTTAGCTCACCCAACCTCACCAAACCTCTCAGCCCCAAGAGTGTCCACCCTTATGTCTCAATCAGCTGTGGGTCTAGATATGGTCAATCCAGGTGGCATCGCAGCCCCTGAACGAATTTTGTAAGAATTTCTCTCTCTTTCACTGTCTTTGTTTCACGGGTTTTTAAAAGTAATTGATTTTTATAATAGAGTTTAGCTGCTTTGCACTGCTGTGTTTATGCCGCTTTTCACCCACTTGACTCACTTACAGAGAGATATCAATACATAGGTTTTAAGATTCTTACTAGTCAGATATATTCTTGGGCGGTGAATAGGGGGCGTTGAGTCCAGTTCACTGAGCAAGGAGTAGGTCTTGTCTATTACATATTTGGTTTATGGAACGGTATCTGAGCTAATTTGAAACCCTTGTTTTATGCATCACCCCACCTCACCTTTCCCGTTAAGCAGCCATAGTGTGTTTTCTAAACGTGCGACTCTGTTCTGTTTTGTAATTCAGTTCAAGGGTAGCGGTTTTTACATTCTCTCTGTAAGTGATATCTTATGATAAGTGTCTTTCTGTGTGACTTATTTCACTTAGAATCGTCGTACCTAAATCCACTCATCATGCTGCTCCTAGCCTTATGACGTTGATTTCATGGCTGAGTGATATTCCATTGTACATAAGGACCACAACTTCTTTATCCATTCTTCTCTTTCCTGGGATGTTTAAGGTGTAACGAAGTGGAGGTTCTTGTCAACAGAGCAGCCCTAAACTTTGGGGTGCCTGTGTCTTGCTGATTTTTAGTTTTCCCAATTTATACGCCCATGAGTGGAAGTGCCCTATGCTCTCTAAGCTGAGTTTTTTAGATGTTTCAGGACACACCGTACACTTCTCCAGAGTGGCTGTTGGCAATTTACAGCCCGCCCATTAGCGTAGCAAGGCTCCCATTTCTCCATGGCCTGTCCTGCATTTCTGGTTTTGACACTTTATTCAGCATGGCCCTTTTGACCGATGGGAAGCGAGACTTCTTTGTAGCGCTGATTTGCCTTTCCAGGTTGCTTGGTTGGCCAAAAAGGGCGTATGCGTTTTTTCCTGAATATATTCAGGAAAAAACGCATACGCCCTTTTTGGCCAAGGGCATCATTGTCGAGGTTTTGCCGCTTTTCCTGTGCTTTAAAGGCGATTCGAATCTACCTCCTGAAATCGGTTTCCTGCAATTCTGCCTTGCTTTCAAATCCTCTTCGTTGCCTTCCCTCCATATATTTGTGGACGAGAGTTATCATTTCTAACTCTGCAGGTTTGTGAATTGCAGTGCCCCTGAGCTCCATTTTTCAACTCGCTTTCTTGGGAGATGGCCGCAAAAGCGCAGGATTGCTTCAGGCCCTATTCTGGCTCCCGGCAGCAGGCTGAGCCTGTGGTTAATTCTTCTTCCTGATGGGAAAATAGAGTGACCTGTGCCTGTCCCAACACCTAGAGCTAGTCTCTCATTGGTTCCCCCTCTTCCCGTTCATCCTCAGGACAAATTGCAACGTGTACGGAACAGGAGGTTAAAGGTGCTGATTCTCCAAGGAGGGAGATTGCTAGTAAAGCGGCTGGAATGGCGAACCGGAGCACAAGGAGATGAGAAATGAGGTGCGTTTTAGAAACCTTTCCCGGTCACACGGTGTACCATCTTCTGGGTTGCTCGTGCATGTTTTCGACGTAGGAAGATGCCCTTGAACCTGGAGATTTGGGACCCATGGGATGGGTACCACGCCGTATTACTTTAAAGGGTCTGCGTTTGCTCACCCAACCTCACCAAACCTCTCAGCCCCAAGAGTGTCCACCCTTATGTCTCAGTCATCTGTGGGTCTAGATATGGTCAATCCAGCTGGCATCGCAGCCCCTGAACGAATTTTGTAAGAATTTCTCTCTCTTTCACTGTCTTTGTTTCACGGGTTTTTAAAAGTAATTGATTTTTATAATAGGGTTTAGCTGCTTTGCACTGCTGTGTTTATGCCGCTTTACACCTACTTGACTCACTTACAGAGAGATATCAATACATAGGTTTTAAGATTCTTACTAGTCAGATATATTCTTGGGCGGTGAATAGGGGTTGTTGAGTCCAGTTCACTGAGCAAGGAGTAGGTCTTGTCTATTACATATTGGGTTTATGGAACGGTATCTGAGCTAATTTGAAACCCTTGTTTTATGCATCACCCCACCTCACCTTTCCCGTTAAGCAGCCATAGTGTGTTTTCTAAACGTGCGACTCTGTTCTGTTTTGTAATTCAGTTCAAGGGTAGCGGTTTTTACATTCCCTCTGTAAGTGATATCTTATGATAAGTGTCTTTTTCTGTGTGACTTATTTCACTTAGAATCGTCGTACCTAAATCCACTCATCATGCTGCTCCTAGCCTTATGACGTTGATTTCATGGCTGAGTGATATTCCATTGTACATAAGGACCACAACTTCTTTATCCATTCTTCTCTTTCCTGGGATGTTTCAGGTGTAACGAAGTGGAGGTTCTTGTCAACAGAGCAGCCCTAAACTTTGGGGTGCCTGTGTCTTGCTGATTTTTAGTTTTCCCAATTTATACGCCCATGAGTGGAAGTGCCCTATGCTCTCTAAGCTGAGTTTTTTAGATGTTTCAGGACACACCGTACACTTCTCCAGAGTGGCTGTTGGCAATTTACAGCCCGCCCATCAGCGTAGCAAGGCTCCCATTTCTCCATGGCCTGTCCTGCATTTCTGGTTTTGACACTTTATTCAGCATGGCCCTTTTGACCGATGGGAAGCGAGACTTCTTTGTAGCGCTGATTTGCCTTTCCAGGTTGCTTGGTTGGCCAAAAAGGGCGTATGCGTTTTTTCCTGAATATATTCAGGAAAAAACGCATACGCCCTTTTTGGCCAAGGGCATCATTGTCGAGGTTTTGCCGCTTTTCCTGTGCTTTAAAGGCGATTCGAATCTACCTCCTGAAATCTGTTTCCTGCAATTCTGCCTTGCTTTCAAATCCTCTTCGTAGCCTTCCCTCCATATATTTGTGGACGAAAGTTATCATTTCTAACTCTGCAGGTTTGTGAATTGCAGTGCCCCTGAGCTCCATTTTTCAACTCGCTTTCTTGGGAGCTGGCCGCAAAAGCGCAGGATTGCTTCAGACCCTATTATGGCTCCGGGCGGCAGGCTGAGCCTGTGGTTAATTCTGCTACCTGATGGGAAAATAGAGTGACCTGTGCCTGTCCCAACACCTAGAGCTAGTCTCTCATTGGTTCCCCCTCTTCCCGTTCATCCTCAGGACAAATTGCAACGTGTACGGAACAGGAGGTTAAAGGCGCTGATTCTCCAAGGAGGGAGATTGCTAGTAAAGCGGCTGGAATGGCGAACCGGAGCACAAGGAGATGAGAAATGAGGTGCGTTTTAGAAACCTTTCCCGGTCACACGGTGTACCATCTTCTGGGTTTCTCGTGCATGTTTTCGACGTAGGAAGATGCCCTTGACCCTGGAGATTTGGGACCCATGGGATGGGTACCACGCCGTATTACTTTAAAGGGTCTGCGTTTGCTCACCCAACCTCACCAAACCTCTCAGCCCCAAGAGTGTCCACCCTTATGTCTCAGTCATCTGTGGGTCTAGATATGGTCAATCCAGGTGGCATCGCAGCCCCTGAACGAATTTTGTAAGAATTTCTCTCTCTTTCACTGTCTTTGTTTCACGGGTTTTTAAAAGTAATTGATTTTTATAATAGGGTTTAGCTGCTTTGCACTGCTGTGTTTATGCCGCTTTACACCTACTTGACTCACTTACAGAGAGATATCAATACATAGGTTTTAAGATTCTTACTAGTCAGATATATTCTTGGGCGGTGAATAGGGGTTGTTGAGTCCAGTTCACTGAGCAAGGAGTAGGTCTTGTCTATTACATATTGGGTTTATGGAACGGTATCTGAGCTAATTTGAAACCCTTGTTTTATGCATCACCCCACCTCACCTTTCCCGTTAAGCAGCCATAGTGTGTTTTCTAAACGTGCGACTCTGTTCTGTTTTGTAATTCAGTTCAAGGGTAGCGGTTTTTACATTCCCTCTGTAAGTGATATCTTATGATAAGTGTCTTTTTCTGTGTGACTTATTTCACTTAGAATCGTCGTACCTAAATCCACTCATCATGCTGCTCCTAGCCTTATGACGTTGATTTCATGGCTGAGTGATATTCCATTGTACATAAGGACCACAACTTCTTTATCCATTCTTCTCTTTCCTGGGATGTTTCAGGTGTAACGAAGTGGAGGTTCTTGTCAACAGAGCAGCCCTAAACTTTGGGGTGCCTGTGTCTTGCTGATTTTTAGTTTTCCCAATTTATACGCCCATGAGTGGAAGTGCCCTATGCTCTCTAAGCTGAGTTTTTTAGATGTTTCAGGACACACCGTACACGTCTCCAGAGTGGCTGTTGGCAATTTACAGCCCGCCCATCAGCGTAGCAAGGCTCCCATTTCTCCATGGCCTGTCCTGCATTTCTGGTTTTGACACTTTATTCAGCATGGCCCTTTTGACCGATGGGAAGCGAGACTTCTTTGTAGCGCTGATTTGCCTTTCCAGGTTGCTTGGTTGGCCAAAAAGGGCGTATGCGTTTTTTCCTGAATATATTCAGGAAAAAACGCATACGCCCTTTTTGGCCAAGGGCATCATTGTCGAGGTTTTGCCGCTTTTCCTGTGCTTTAAAGGCGATTCGAATCTACCTCCTGAAATCTGTTTCCTGCAATTCTGCCTTGCTTTCAAATCCTCTTCGTAGCCTTCCCTCCATATATTTGTGGACGAAAGTTATCATTTCTAACTCTGCAGGTTTGTGAATTGCAGTGCCCCTGAGCTCCATTTTTCAACTCGCTTTCTTGGGAGCTGGCCGCAAAAGCGCAGGATTGCTTCAGACCCTATTATGGCTCCGGGCGGCAGGCTGAGCCTGTGGTTAATTCTGCTACCTGATGGGAAAATAGAGTGACCTGTGCCTGTCCCAACACCTAGAGCTAGTCTCTCATTGGTTCCCCCTCTTCCCGTTCATCCTCAGGACAAATTGCAACGTGTACGGAACAGGAGGTTAAAGGCGCTGATTCTCCAAGGAGGGAGATTGCTAGTAAAGCGGCTGGAATGGCGAACCGGAGCACAAGGAGATGAGAAATGAGGTGCGTTTTAGAAACCTTTCCCGGTCACACGGTGTACCATCTTCTGGGTTTCTCGTGCATGTTTTCGACGTAGGAAGATGCCCTTGACCCTGGAGATTTGGGACCCATGGGATGGGTACCACGCCGTATTACTTTAAAGGGTCTGCGTTTGCTCACCCAACCTCACCAAACCTCTCAGCCCCAAGAGTGTCCACCCTTATGTCTCAGTCATCTGTGGGTCTAGATATGGTCAATCCAGGTGGCATCGCAGCCCCTGAACGAATTTTGTAAGAATTTCTCTCTCTTTCACTGTCTTTGTTTCACGGGTTTTTAAAAGTAATTGATTTTTATAATAGGGTTTAGCTGCTTTGCACTGCTGTGTTTATGCCGCTTTTCACCCACTTGACTCACTTACAGAGAGATATCAATACATAGGTTTTAAGATTCTTACTAGTCAGATATATTCTTGGGCGGTGAATAGGGGGCGTTGAGTCCAGTTCACTGAGCAAGGAGTAGGTCTTGTCTATTACATATTGGGTTTATGGAACGGTATCTGAGCTAATTTGAAACCCTTGTTTTATGCATCACCCCACCTCACCTTTCCCGTTAAGCAGCCATAGTGTGTTTTCTAAACGTGCGACTCTGTTCTGTTTTGTAATTCAGTTCAAGGGTAGCGGTTTTTACATTCTCTCTGTAAGTGATATCTTATGATAAGTGTCTTTTTCTGTGTGACTTATTTCACTTAGAATCGTCGTACCTAAATCCACTCATCATGCTGCTCCTAGCCTTATGACGTTGATTTCATGGCTGAGTGATATTCCATTGTACATAAGGACCACAACTTCTTTATCCATTCTTCTCTTTCCTGGGATGTTTAAGGTGTAACGAAGTGGAGGTTCTTGTCAACAGAGCAGCCCTAAACTTTGGGGTGCCTGTGTCTTGCTGATTTTTAGTTTTCCCAATTTATACGCCCATGAGTGGAAGTGCCCTATGCTCTCTAAGCTGAGTTTTTTAGATGTTTCAGGACACACCGTACACGTCTCCAGAGTGGCTGTTGGCAATTTACAGCCCGCCCATCAGCGTAGCAAGGCTCCCATTTCTCCATGGCCTGTCCTGCATTTCTGGTTTTGACACTTTATTCAGCATGGCCCTTTTGACCGATGGGAAGCGAGACTTCTTTGTAGCGCTGATTTGCCTTTCCAGGTTGCTTGGTTGGCCAAAAAGGGCGTATGCGTTTTTTCCTGAATATATTCAGGAAAAAACGCATACGCCCTTTTTGGCCAAGGGCATCATTGTCGAGGTTTTGCCGCTTTTCCTGTGCTTTAAAGGCGATTCGAATCTACCTCCTGAAATCTGTTTCCTGCAATTCTGCCTTGCTTTCAAATCCTCTTCGTAGCCTTCCCTCCATATATTTGTGGACGAGAGTTATCATTTCTAACTCTGCAGGTTTGTGAATTGCAGTGCCCCTGAGCTCCATTTTTCAACTCGCTTTCTTGGGAGCTGGCCGCAAAAGCGCAGGATTGCTTCAGGCCCTATTCTGGCTCCGGGCGGCAGGCTGAGCCTGTGGATAATTCTGCTACCTGATGGGAAAATAGAGTGACCTCTGCCTGTCCCAACACCTAGAGCTAGTCTCTCATTGGTTCCCCCTCTTCCCGTTCATCCTCAGGACAAATTGCAACGTGTACGGAACAGGAGGTTAAAGGTGCTGATTCTCCCAGGAGGGAGATTGCTAGTAAAGCGGCTGGAATGGCGAACCGGAGCACAAGGAGATGAGAAATGAGGTGCGTTTTAGAAACCTTTCCCGGTCACACGGTGTACCATCTTCTGGGTTTCTCGTGCATGTTTTCGATGTAGGAAGATGCCCATGAACCTGGAGATTTGGGACCCATGGGATGGGTACCACGCCGTATTACTTTAAAGGGTCTGCGTTTGCTCACCCAACCTCACCAAACCTCTCAGCCCCAAGAGTGTCCACCCTTATGTCTCAGTCATCTGTGGGTCTAGATATGGTCAATCCAGGTGGCATCGCAGCCCCTGAACGAATTTTGTAAGAATTTCTCTCTCTTTCACTGTCTTTGTTTCACGGGTTTTTAAAAGTAATTGATCTTTATAATAGGGTTTAGCTGCTTTGCACTGCTGTGTTTATGCCGCTTTTCACCCACTTGACTCACTTACAGAGAGATATCAATACATAGGTTTTAAGATTCTTACTAGTCAGATATATTCTTGGGCGGTGAATAGGGGGCGTTGAGTCCAGTTCACTGAGCAAGGAGTAGGTCTTGTCTATTACATATTGGGTTTATGGAACGGTATCTGAGCTAATTTGAAACCCTTGTTTTATGCATCACCCCACCTCACCTTTCCCGTTAAGCAGCCATAGTGTGTTTTCTAAACGTGCGACTCTGTTCTGTTTTGTAATTCAGTTCAAGGGTAGCGGTTTTTACATTCCCTCTGTAAGTGATATCTTATGATAAGTGTCTTTTTCTGTGTGACTTATTTCACTTAGAATCGTCGTACCTAAATCCACTCATCATGCTGCTCCTAGCCTTATGACGTTGATTTCATGGCTGAGTGATATTCCATTGTACATAAGGACCACAACTTCTTTATCCATTCTTCTCTTTCCTGGGATGTTTCAGGTGTAACGAAGTGGAGGTTCTTGTCAACAGAGCAGCCCTAAACTTTGGGGTGCCTGTGTCTTGCTGATTTTTAGTTTTCCCAATTTATACGCCCATGAGTGGAAGTGCCCTATGCTCTCTAAGCTGAGTTTTTTAGATGTTTCAGGACACACCGTACACTTCTCCAGAGTGGCTGTTGGCAATTTACAGCCCGCCCATCAGCGTAGCAAGGCTCCCATTTCTCCATGGCCTGTCCTGCATTTCTGGTTTTGACACTTTATTCAGCATGGCCCTTTTGACCGATGGGAAGCGAGACTTCTTTGTAGCGCTGATTTGCCTTTCCAGGTTGCTTGGTTGGCCAAAAAGGGCGTATGCGTTTTTTCCTGAATATATTCAGGAAAAAACGCATACGCCCTTTTTGGCCAAGGGCATCATTGTCGAGGTTTTGCCGCTTTTCCTGTGCTTTAAAGGCGATTCGAATCTACCTCCTGAAATCTGTTTCCTGCAATTCTGCCTTGCTTTCAAATCCTCTTCGTAGCCTTCCCTCCATATATTTGTGGACGAGAGTTATCATTTCTAACTCTGCAGGTTTGTGAATTGCAGTGCCCCTGAGCTCCATTTTTCAACTCGCTTTCTTGGGAGCTGGCCGCAAAAGCGCAGGATTGCTTCAGGCCCTATTCTGGCTCCGGGCGGCAGGCTGAGCCTGTGGTTAATTCTGCTACCTGATGGGAAAATAGAGTGACCTGTGCCTGTCCCAACACCTAGAGCTAGTCTCTCATTGGTTCCCCCTCTTCCCGTTCATCCTCAGGACAAATTGCAACGTGTACGGAACAGGAGGTTAAAGGCGCTGATTCTCCAAGGAGGGAGATTGCTAGTAAAGCGGCTGGAATGGCGAACCGGAGCACAAGGAGATGAGAAATGAGGTGCGTTTTAGAAACCTTTCCCGGTCACACGGTGTACCATCTTCTGGGTTTCTCGTGCATGTTTTCGACGTAGGAAGATGCCCTTGACCCTGGAGATTTGGGACCCATGGGATGGGTACCACGCCGTATTACTTTACAGGGTCTGCGTTAGCTCACCCAACCTCACCAAACCTCTCAGCCCCAAGAGTGTCCACCCTTATGTCTCAATCAGCTGTGGGTCTAGATATGGTCAATCCAGGTGGCATCGCAGCCCCTGAACGAATTTTGTAAGAATTTCTCTCTCTTTCACTGTCTTTGTTTCACGGGTTTTTAAAAGTAATTGATTTTTATAATAGGGTTTAGCTGCTTTGCACTGCTGTGTTTATGCCGCTTTTCACCCACTTGACTCACTTACAGAGAGATATCAATACATAGGTTTTAAGATTCTTACTAGTCAGATATATTCTTGGGCGGTGAATAGGGGGCGTTGAGTCCAGTTCACTGAGCAAGGAGTAGGTCTTGTCTATTACATATTTGGTTTATGGAACGGTATCTGAGCTAATTTGAAACCCTTGTTTTATGCATCACCCCACCTCACCTTTCCCGTTAAGCAGCCATAGTGTGTTTTCTAAACGTGCGACTCTGTTCTGTTTTGTAATTCAGTTCAAGGGTAGCGGTTTTTACATTCTCTCTGTAAGTGATATCTTATGATAAGTGTCTTTTTCTGTGTGACTTATTTCACTTAGAATCGTCGTACCTAAATCCACTCATCATGCTGCTCCTAGCCTTATGACGTTGATTTCATGGCTGAGTGATATTCCATTGTACATAAGGACCACAACTTCTTTATCCATTCTTCTCTTTCCTGGGATGTTTAAGGTGTAACGAAGTGGAGGTTCTTGTCAACAGAGCAGCCCTAAACTTTGGGGTGCCTGTGTCTTGCTGATTTTTAGTTTTCCCAATTTATACGCCCATGAGTGGAAGTGCCCTATGCTCTCTAAGCTGAGTTTTTTAGATGTTTCAGGACACACCGTACACTTCTCCAGAGTGGCTGTTGGCAATTTACAGCCCGCCCATCAGCGTAGCAAGGCTCCCATTTCTCCATGGCCTGTCCTGCATTTCTGGTTTTGACACTTTATTCAGCATGGCCCTTTTGACCGATGGGAAGCGAGACTTCTTTGTAGCGCTGATTTGCCTTTCCAGGTTGCTTGGTTGGCCAAAAAGGGCGTATGCGTTTTTTCCTGAATATATTCAGGAAAAAACGCATACGCCCTTTTTGGCCAAGGGCATCATTGTCGAGGTTTTGCCGCTTTTCCTGTGCTTTAAAGGTGATTCGAATCTACCTCCTGAAATCTGTTTCCTGCAATTCTGCCTTGCTTTCAAATCCTCATCGTTGCCTTCCTTCCATATATTTGTGGACGAGAGTTATCATTTCTACCTCTGCAGGTTTGTGAATTGCAGTGCCCCTGAGCTCCATTTTTTAACTCGTTTTCTCGGGAGCTGGCCGCAAAAGCGCAGGATTGCTTCAGGCCCTATTCTGGCTCCGGGCGGCAGGCTGAGCCTGTCGTTAATTCTTCTTCCTGATGGGAAAATAGAGTGACTTGTGCCTGTCCCAAAACCTAGAGCTAGTCTCTCATTGGTTCCCCCTCTTCCCGTTCATCCTCAGGACAAATTGCAACCTGTACGGAACAGGAGGTTAAAGGTGCTGATTCTCCCAGGAGGGAGATTGCTAGTAAAGCGGCTGGAATGGCGAACCGGAGCACAAGGAGATGAGAAATGAGGTGCGTTTTAGAAACCTTTCCCGGTCACACGGTGTACCATCTTCTGGGTTTCTCGTGCATGTTTTCGATGTAGGAAGATGCCCATGAACCTGGAGATTTGGGACCCATGGGATGGGTACCACGCCGTATTACTTTAAAGGGTCTGCGTTTGCTCACCCAACCTCACCAAACCTCTCAGCCCCAAGAGTGTCCACCCTTATGTCTCAGTCATCTGTGGGTCTAGATATGGTCAATCCAGCTGGCATCGCAGCCCCTGAACGAATTTTGTAAGAATTTCTCTCTCTTTCACTGTCTTTGTTTCACGGGTTTTTAAAAGTAATTGATTTTTATAATGGGGTTTAGCTGCTTTGCACTGCTGTGTTTATGCCGCTTTACACCCACTTGACTCACTTACAGAGAGATAGCAATACATAGGTTTTAAGATTCTTACTAGTCAGATATATTCTTGGGCGGTGAATAGGGGGCGTTGAGTCCAGTTCACTGAGCAAGGAGTAGGTCTTGTCTATTACATATTGGGTTTATGGAACGGTATCTGAGCTAATTTGAAACCCTTGTTTTATGCATCACCCCACCTCACCTTTCCCGTTAAGCAGCCATAGTGTGTTTTCTAAACGTGCGACTCTGTTCTGTTTTGTAATTCAGTTCAAGGGTAGCGGTTTTTACATTCTCTCTGTAAGTGATATCTTATGATAAGTGTCTTTTTCTGTGTGACTTATTTCACTTAGAATCGTCGTACCTAAATCCACTCATCATGCTGCTCCTAGCCTTATGACGTTGATTTCATGGCTGAGTGATATTCCATTGTACATAAGGACCACAACTTCTTTATCCATTCTTCTCTTTCCTGGGATGTTTAAGGTGTAACGAAGTGGAGGTTCTTGTCAACAGAGCAGCCCTAAACTTTGGGGTGCCTGTGTCTTGCTGATTTTTAGTTTTCCCAATTTATACGCCCATGAGTGGAAGTGCCCTATGCTCTCTAAGGTGAGTTTTTTAGATGTTTCAAGACACACCGTACACTTCTCCAGAGTGGCTGTTGGCAATTTACAGCCCGCCCATCAGCGTAGCAAGGCTCCCATTTCTCCATGGCCTGTCCTGCATTTCTGGTTTTGACACTTTATTCAGCATGGCCCTTTTGACCGATGGGAAGCGAGACTTCTTTGTAGCGCTGATTTGCCTTTCCAGGTTGCTTGGTTGGCCAAAAAGGGCGTATGCGTTTTTTCCTGAATATATTCAGGAAAAAACGCATACGCCCTTTTTGGCCAAGGGCATCATTGTCGAGGTTTTGCCGCTTTTCCTGTGCTTTAAAGGCGATTCGAATCTACCTCCTGAAATCTGTTTCCTGCAATTCTGCCTTGCTTTCAAATCCTCTTCGTAGCCTTCCCTCCATATATTTGTGGACGAGAGTTATCATTTCTAACTCTGCAGGTTTGTGAATTGCAGTGCCCCTGAGCTCCATTTTTCAACTCGCTTTCTTGGGAGCTGGCCGCAAAAGCGCAGGATTGCTTCAGGCCGTATTCTGACTCCGGGCGGCAGGCTGAGCCTGTGGTTAATTCTGCTACCTGATGGGAAAATAGAGTGACCTCTGCCTGTCCCAACACCTAGAGCTAGTCTCTCATTGGTTCCCCCTCTTCCCGTTCATCCTCAGGACAAATTGCAACGTGTACGGAACAGGAGGTTAAAGGTGCTGATTCTCCCAGGAGGGAGATTGCTAGTAAAGCGGCTGGAATGGCGAACCGGAGCACAAGGAGATGAGAAATGAGGTGCGTTTTAGAAACCTTTCCCGGTCACACGGTGTACCATCTTCTGGGTTTCTCGTGCATGTTTTCGACGTAGGAAGATGCCCTTGACCCTGGAGATTTGGGACCCATGGGATGGGTACCACGCCGTATTACTTTACAGGGTCTGCGTTAGCTCACCCAACCTCACCAAACCTCTCAGCCCCAAGAGTGTCCACCCTTATGTCTCAATCAGCTGTGGGTCTAGATATGGTCAATCCAGGTGGCATCGCAGCCCCTGAACGAATTTTGTAAGAATTTCTCTCTCTTTCACTGTCTTTGTTTCACGGGTTTTTAAAAGTAATTGATTTTTATAATAGGGTTTAGCTGCTTTGCACTGCTGTGTTTATGCCGCTTTTCACCCACTTGACTCACTTACAGAGAGATATCAATACATAGGTTTTAAGATTCTTACTAGTCAGATATATTCTTGGGCGGTGAATAGGGGTTGTTGAGTCCAGTTCACTGAGCAAGGAGTAGGTCTTGTCTATTACATATTGGGTTTATGGAACGGTATCTGAGCTAATTTGAAACCCTTGTTTTATGCATCACCCCACCTCACCTTTCCCGTTAAGCAGCCATAGTGTGTTTTCTAAACGTGCGACTCTGTTCTGTTTTGTAATTCAGTTCAAGGGTAGCGGTTTTTACATTCCCTCTGTAAGTGATATCTTATGATAAGTGTCTTTTTCTGTGTGACTTATTTCACTTAGAATCGTCGTACCTAAATCCACTCATCATGCTGCTCCTAGCCTTATGACGTTGATTTCATGGCTGAGTGATATTCCATTGTACATAAGGACCACAACTTCTTTATCCATTCTTCTCTTTCCTGGGATGTTTCAGGTGTAACGAAGTGGAGGTTCTTGTCAACAGAGCAGCCCTAAACTTTGGGGTGCCTGTGTCTTGCTGATTTTTAGTTTTCCCAATTTATACGCCCATGAGTGGAAGTGCCCTATGCTCTCTAAGCTGAGTTTTTTAGATGTTTCAGGACACACCGTACACTTCTCCAGAGTGGCTGTTGGCAATTTACAGCCCGCCCATCAGCGTAGCAAGGCTCCCATTTCTCCATGGCCTGTCCTGCATTTCTGGTTTTGACACTTTATTCAGCATGGCCCTTTTGACCGATGGGAAGCGAGACTTCTTTGTAGCGCTGATTTGCCTTTCCAGGTTGCTTGGTTGGCCAAAAAGGGCGTATGCGTTTTTTCCTGAATATATTCAGGAAAAAACGCATACGCCCTTTTTGGCCAAGGGCATCATTGTCGAGGTTTTGCCGCTTTTCCTGTGCTTTAAAGGTGATTCGAATCTACCTCCTGAAATCTGTTTCCTGCAATTCTGCCTTGCTTTCAAATCCTCATCGTTGCCTTCCTTCCATATATTTGTGGACGAGAGTTATCATTTCTACCTCTGCAGGTTTGTGAATTGCAGTGCCCCTGAGCTCCATTTTTTAACTCGTTTTCTCGGGAGCTGGCCGCAAAAGCGCAGGATTGCTTCAGGCCCTATTCTGGCTCCGGGCGGCAGGCTGAGCCTGTCGTTAATTCTTCTTCCTGATGGGAAAATAGAGTGACTTGTGCCTGTCCCAAAACCTAGAGCTAGTCTCTCATTGGTTCCCCCTCTTCCCGTTCATCCTCAGGACAAATTGCAACCTGTACGGAACAGGAGGTTAAAGGTGCTGATTCTCCCAGGAGGGAGATTGCTAGTAAAGCGGCTGGAATGGCGAACCGGAGCACAAGGAGATGAGAAATGAGGTGCGTTTTAGAAACCTTTCCCGGTCACACGGTGTACCATCTTCTGGGTTTCTCGTGCATGTTTTCGATGTAGGAAGATGCCCTTGAACCTGGAGATTTGGGACCCATGGGATGGGTACCACGCCGTATTACTTTAAAGGGTCTGCGTTTGCTCACCCAACCTCACCAAACCTCTCAGCCCCAAGAGTGTCCACCCTTATGTCTCAGTCATCTGTGGGTCTAGATATGGTCAATCCAGGTGGCATCGCAGCCCCTGAACGAATTTTGTAAGAATTTCTCTCTCTTTCACTGTCTTTGTTTCACGGGTTTTTAAAAGTAATTGATTTTTATAATGGGGTTTAGCTGCTTTGCACTGCTGTGTTTATGCCGCTTTACACCTACTTGACTCACTTACAGAGAGATATCAATACATAGGTTTTAAGATTCTTACTAGTCAGATATATTCTTGGGCGGTGAATAGGGGTTGTTGAGTCCAGTTCACTGAGCAAGGAGTAGGTCTTGTCTATTACATATTGGGTTTATGGAACGGTATCTGAGCTAATTTGAAACCCTTGTTTTATGCATCACCCCACCTCACCTTTCCCGTTAAGCAGCCATAGTGTGTTTTCTAAACGTGCGACTCTGTTCTGTTTTGTAATTCAGTTCAAGGGTAGCGGTTTTTACATTCCCTCTGTAAGTGATATCTTATGATAAGTGTCTTTTTCTGTGTGACTTATTTCACTTAGAATCGTCGTACCTAAATCCACTCATCATGCTGCTCCTAGCCTTATGACGTTGATTTCATGGCTGAGTGATATTCCATTGTACATAAGGACCACAACTTCTTTATCCATTCTTCTCTTTCCTGGGATGTTTCAGGTGTAACGAAGTGGAGGTTCTTGTCAACAGAGCAGCCCTAAACTTTGGGGTGCCTGTGTCTTGCTGATTTTTAGTTTTCCCAATTTATACGCCCATGAGTGGAAGTGCCCTATGCTCTCTAAGCTGAGTTTTTTAGATGTTTCAGGACACACCGTACACTTCTCCAGAGTGGCTGTTGGCAATTTACAGCCCGCCCATCAGCGTAGCAAGGCTCCCATTTCTCCATGGCCTGTCCTGCATTTCTGGTTTTGACACTTTATTCAGCATGGCCCTTTTGACCGATGGGAAGCGAGACTTCTTTGTAGTGCTGATTTGCCTTTCCAGGTTGCTTGGTTGGCCAAAAAGGGCGTATGCGTTTTTTCCTGAATATATTCAGGAAAAAACGCATACGCCCTTTTTGGCCAAGGGCATCATTGTCGAGGTTTTGCCGCTTTTCCTGTGCTTTAAAGGCGATTCGAATCTACCTCCTGAAATCTGTTTCCTGCAATTCTGCCTTGCTTTCAAATCCTCTTCGTAGCCTTCCCTCCATATATTTGTGGACGAAAGTTATCATTTCTAACTCTGCAGGTTTGTGAATTGCAGTGCCCCTGAGCTCCATTTTTCAACTCGCTTTCTTGGGAGCTGGCCGCAAAAGCGCAGGATTGCTTCAGACCCTATTCTGGCTCCGGGCGGCAGGCTGAGCCTGTGGTTAATTCTGCTACCTGATGGGAAAATAGAGTGACCTGTGCCTGTCCCAACACCTAGAGCTAGTCTCTCATTGGTTCCCCCTCTTCCCGTTCATCCTCAGGACAAATTGCAACGTGTACGGAACAGGAGGTTAAAGGCGCTGATTCTCCAAGGAGGGAGATTGCTAGTAAAGCGGCTGGAATGGCGAACCGGAGCACAAGGAGATGAGAAATGAGGTGCGTTTTAGAAACCTTTCCCGGTCACACGGTGTACCATCTTCTGGGTTTCTCGTGCATGTTTTCGACGTAGGAAGATGCCCTTGACCCTGGAGATTTGGGACCCATGGGATGGGTACCACGCCGTATTACTTTAAAGGGTCTGCGTTTGCTCACCCAACCTCACCAAACCTCTCAGCCCCAAGAGTGTCCACCCTTATGTCTCAGTCATCTGTGGGTCTAGATATGGTCAATCCAGGTGGCATCGCAGCCCCTGAACGAATTTTGTAAGAATTTCTCTCTCTTTCACTGTCTTTGTTTCACGGGTTTTTAAAAGTAATTGATTTTTATAATAGGGTTTAGCTGCTTTGCACTGCTGTGTTTATGCCGCTTTTCACCCACTTGACTCACTTACAGAGAGATATCAATACATAGGTTTTAAGATTCTTACTAGTCAGATATATTCTTGGGCGGTGAATAGGGGGCGTTGAGTCCAGTTCACTGAGCAAGGAGTAGGTCTTGTCTATTACATATTGGGTTTATGGAACGGTATCTGAGCTAATTTGAAACCCTTGTTTTATGCATCACCCCACCTCACCTTTCCCGTTAAGCAGCCATAGTGTGTTTTCTAAACGTGCGACTCTGTTCTGTTTTGTAATTCAGTTCAAGGGTAGCGGTTTTTACATTCTCTCTGTAAGTGATATCTTATGATAAGTGTCTTTTTCTGTGTGACTTATTTCACTTAGAATCGTCGTACCTAAATCCACTCATCATGCTGCTCCTAGCCTTATGACGTTGATTTCATGGCTGAGTGATATTCCATTGTACATAAGGACCACAACTTCTTTATCCATTCTTCTCTTTCCTGGGATGTTTAAGGTGTAACGAAGTGGAGGTTCTTGTCAACAGAGCAGCCCTAAACTTTGGGGTGCCTGTGTCTTGCTGATTTTTAGTTTTCCCAATTTATACGCCCATGAGTGGAAGTGCCCTATGCTCTCTAAGCTGAGTTTTTTAGATGTTTCAGGACACACCGTACACGTCTCCAGAGTGGCTGTTGGCAATTTACAGCCCGCCCATCAGCGTAGCAAGGCTCCCATTTCTCCATGGCCTGTCCTGCATTTCTGGTTTTGACACTTTATTCACCATGGCCCTTTTGACCGATGGGAAGCGAGACTTCTTTGTAGCGCTGATTTGCCTTTCCAGGTTGCTTGGTTGGCCAAAAAGGGCGTATGCGTTTTTTCCTGAATATATTCAGGAAAAAACGCATACGCCCTTTTTGGCCAAGGGCATCATTGTCGAGGTTTTGCCGCTTTTCCTGTGCTTTAAAGGCGATTCGAATCTACCTCCTGAAATCTGTTTCCTGCAATTCTGCCTTGCTTTCAAATCCTCTTCGTAGCCTTCCCTCCATATATTTGTGGACGAGAGTTATCATTTCTAACTCTGCAGGTTTGTGAATTGCAGTGCCCCTGAGCTCCATTTTTCAACTCGCTTTCTTGGGAGCTGGCCGCAAAAGCGCAGGATTGCTTCAGGCCCTATTCTGGCTCCGGGCGGCAGGCTGAGCCTGTGGTTAATTCTGCTACCTGATGGGAAAATAGAGTGACCTCTGCCTGTCCCAACACCTAGAGCTAGTCTCTCATTGGTTCCCCCTCTTCCCGTTCATCCTCAGGACAAATTGCAACGTGTACGGAACAGGAGGTTAAAGGTGCTGATTCTCCCAGGAGGGAGATTGCTAGTAAAGCGGCTGGAATGGCGAACCGGAGCACAAGGAGATGAGAAATGAGGTGCGTTTTAGAAACCTTTCCCGGTCACACGGTGTACCATCTTCTGGGTTTCTCGTGCATGTTTTCGATGTAGGAAGATGCCCATGAACCTGGAGATTTGGGACCCATGGGATGGGTACCACGCCGTATTACTTTAAAGGGTCTGCGTTTGCTCACCCAACCTCACCAAACCTCTCAGCCCCAAGAGTGTCCACCCTTATGTCTCAGTCATCTGTGGGTCTAGATATGGTCAATCCAGCTGGCATCGCAGCCCCTGAACGAATTTTGTAAGAATTTCTCTCTCTTTCACTGTCTTTGTTTCACGGGTTTTTAAAAGTAATTGATTTTTATAATGGGGTTTAGCTGCTTTGCACTGCTGTGTTTATGCCGCTTTACACCCACTTGACTCACTTACAGAGAGATAGCAATACATAGGTTTTAAGATTCTTACTAGTCAGATATATTCTTGGGCGGTGAATAGGGGGCGTTGAGTCCAGTTCACTGAGCAAGGAGTAGGTCTTGTCTATTACATATTGGGTTTATGGAACGGTATCTGAGCTAATTTGAAACCCTTGTTTTATGCATCACCCCACCTCACCTTTCCCGTTAAGCAGCCATAGTGTGTTTTCTAAACGTGCGACTCTGTTCTGTTTTGTAATTCAGTTCAAGGGTAGCGGTTTTTACATTCTCTCTGTAAGTGATATCTTATGATAAGTGTCTTTTTCTGTGTGACTTATTTCACTTAGAATCGTCGTACCTAAATCCACTCATCATGCTGCTCCTAGCCTTATGACGTTGATTTCATGGCTGAGTGATATTCCATTGTACATAAGGACCACAACTTCTTTATCCATTCTTCTCTTTCCTGGGATGTTTAAGGTGTAACGAAGTGGAGGTTCTTGTCAACAGAGCAGCCCTAAACTTTGGGGTGCCTGTGTCTTGCTGATTTTTAGTTTTCCCAATTTATACGCCCATGAGTGGAAGTGCCCTATGCTCTCTAAGGTGAGTTTTTTAGATGTTTCAAGACACACCGTACACTTCTCCAGAGTGGCTGTTGGCAATTTACAGCCCGCCCATCAGCGTAGCAAGGCTCCCATTTCTCCATGGCCTGTCCTGCATTTCTGGTTTTGACACTTTATTCAGCATGGCCCTTTTGACCGATGGGAAGCGAGACTTCTTTGTAGCGCTGATTTGCCTTTCCAGGTTGCTTGGTTGGCCAAAAAGGGCGTATGCGTTTTTTCCTGAATATATTCAGGAAAAAACGCATACGCCCTTTTTGGCCAAGGGCATCATTGTCGAGGTTTTGCCGCTTTTCCTGTGCTTTAAAGGCGATTCGAATCTACCTCCTGAAATCTGTTTCCTGCAATTCTGCCTTGCTTTCAAATCCTCTTCGTAGCCTTCCCTCCATATATTTGTGGACGAGAGTTATCATTTCTAACTCTGCAGGTTTGTGAATTGCAGTGCCCCTGAGCTCCATTTTTCAACTCGCTTTCTTGGGAGCTGGCCGCAAAAGCGCAGGATTGCTTCAGGCCGTATTCTGACTCCGGGCGGCAGGCTGAGCCTGTGGTTAATTCTGCTACCTGATGGGAAAATAGAGTGACCTCTGCCTGTCCCAACACCTAGAGCTAGTCTCTCATTGGTTCCCCCTCTTCCCGTTCATCCTCAGGACAAATTGCAACGTGTACGGAACAGGAGGTTAAAGGTGCTGATTCTCCCAGGAGGGAGATTGCTAGTAAAGCGGCTGGAATGGCGAACCGGAGCACAAGGAGATGAGAAATGAGGTGCGTTTTAGAAACCTTTCCCGGTCACACGGTGTACCATCTTCTGGGTTTCTCGTGCATGTTTTCGACGTAGGAAGATGCCCTTGACCCTGGAGATTTGGGACCCATGGGATGGGTACCACGCCGTATTACTTTACAGGGTCTGCGTTAGCTCACCCAACCTCACCAAACCTCTCAGCCCCAAGAGTGTCCACCCTTATGTCTCAATCAGCTGTGGGTCTAGATATGGTCAATCCAGGTGGCATCGCAGCCCCTGAACGAATTTTGTAAGAATTTCTCTCTCTTTCACTGTCTTTGTTTCACGGGTTTTTAAAAGTAATTGATTTTTATAATAGGGTTTAGCTGCTTTGCACTGCTGTGTTTATGCCGCTTTTCACCCACTTGACTCACTTACAGAGAGATATCAATACATAGGTTTTAAGATTCTTACTAGTCAGATATATTCTTGGGCGGTGAATAGGGGTTGTTGAGTCCAGTTCACTGAGCAAGGAGTAGGTCTTGTCTATTACATATTGGGTTTATGGAACGGTATCTGAGCTAATTTGAAACCCTTGTTTTATGCATCACCCCACCTCACCTTTCCCGTTAAGCAGCCATAGTGTGTTTTCTAAACGTGCGACTCTGTTCTGTTTTGTAATTCAGTTCAAGGGTAGCGGTTTTTACATTCCCTCTGTAAGTGATATCTTATGATAAGTGTCTTTTTCTGTGTGACTTATTTCACTTAGAATCGTCGTACCTAAATCCACTCATCATGCTGCTCCTAGCCTTATGACGTTGATTTCATGGCTGAGTGATATTCCATTGTACATAAGGACCACAACTTCTTTATCCATTCTTCTCTTTCCTGGGATGTTTCAGGTGTAACGAAGTGGAGGTTCTTGTCAACAGAGCAGCCCTAAACTTTGGGGTGCCTGTGTCTTGCTGATTTTTAGTTTTCCCAATTTATACGCCCATGAGTGGAAGTGCCCTATGCTCTCTAAGCTGAGTTTTTTAGATGTTTCAGGACACACCGTACACTTCTCCAGAGTGGCTGTTGGCAATTTACAGCCCGCCCATCAGCGTAGCAAGGCTCCCATTTCTCCATGGCCTGTCCTGCATTTCTGGTTTTGACACTTTATTCAGCATGGCCCTTTTGACCGATGGGAAGCGAGACTTCTTTGTAGTGCTGATTTGCCTTTCCAGGTTGCTTGGTTGGCCAAAAAGGGCGTATGCGTTTTTTCCTGAATATATTCAGGAAAAAACGCATACGCCCTTTTTGGCCAAGGGCATCATTGTCGAGGTTTTGCCGCTTTTCCTGTGCTTTAAAGGCGATTCGAATCTACCTCCTGAAATCTGTTTCCTGCAATTCTGCCTTGCTTTCAAATCCTCTTCGTAGCCTTCCCTCCATATATTTGTGGACGAAAGTTATCATTTCTAACTCTGCAGGTTTGTGAATTGCAGTGCCCCTGAGCTCCATTTTTCAACTCGCTTTCTTGGGAGCTGGCCGCAAAAGCGCAGGATTGCTTCAGACCCTATTCTGGCTCCGGGCGGCAGGCTGAGCCTGTGGTTAATTCTGCTACCTGATGGGAAAATAGAGTGACCTGTGCCTGTCCCAACACCTAGAGCTAGTCTCTCATTGGATCCCCCTCTTCCCGTTCATCCTCAGGACAAATTGCAACGTGTACGGAACAGGAGGTTAAAGGCGCTGATTCTCCAAGGAGGGAGATTGCTAGTAAAGCGGCTGGAATGGCGAACCGGAGCACAAGGAGATGAGAAATGAGGTGCGTTTTAGAAACCTTTCCCGGTCACACGGTGTACCATCTTCTGGGTTTCTCGTGCATGTTTTCGACGTAGGAAGATGCCCTTGACCCTGGAGATTTGGGACCCATGGGATGGGTACCACGCCGTATTACTTTAAAGGGTCTGCGTTTGCTCACCCAACCTCACCAAACCTCTCAGCCCCAAGAGTGTCCACCCTTATGTCTCAGTCATCTGTGGGTCTAGATATGGTCAATCCAGGTGGCATCGCAGCCCCTGAACGAATTTTGTAAGAATTTCTCTCTCTTTCACTGTCTTTGTTTCACGGGTTTTTAAAAGTAATTGATTTTTATAATAGGGTTTAGCTGCTTTGCACTGCTGTGTTTATGCCGCTTTTCACCCACTTGACTCACTTACAGAGAGATATCAATACATAGGTTTTAAGATTCTTACTAGTCAGATATATTCTTGGGCGGTGAATAGGGGGCGTTGAGTCCAGTTCACTGAGCAAGGAGTAGGTCTTGTCTATTACATATTGGGTTTATGGAACGGTATCTGAGCTAATTTGAAACCCTTGTTTTATGCATCACCCCACCTCACCTTTCCCGTTAAGCAGCCATAGTGTGTTTTCTAAACGTGCGACTCTGTTCTGTTTTGTAATTCAGTTCAAGGGTAGCGGTTTTTACATTCTCTCTGTAAGTGATATCTTATGATAAGTGTCTTTTTCTGTGTGACTTATTTCACTTAGAATCGTCGTACCTAAATCCACTCATCATGCTGCTCCTAGCCTTATGACGTTGATTTCATGGCTGAGTGATATTCCATTGTACATAAGGACCACAACTTCTTTATCCATTCTTCTCTTTCCTGGGATGTTTAAGGTGTAACGAAGTGGAGGTTCTTGTCAACAGAGCAGCCCTAAACTTTGGGGTGCCTGTGTCTTGCTGATTTTTAGTTTTCCCAATTTATACGCCCATGAGTGGAAGTGCCCTATGCTCTCTAAGCTGAGTTTTTTAGATGTTTCAGGACACACCGTACACGTCTCCAGAGTGGCTGTTGGCAATTTACAGCCCGCCCATCAGCGTAGCAAGGCTCCCATTTCTCCATGGCCTGTCCTGCATTTCTGGTTTTGACACTTTATTCACCATGGCCCTTTTGACCGATGGGAAGCGAGACTTCTTTGTAGCGCTGATTTGCCTTTCCAGGTTGCTTGGTTGGCCAAAAAGGGTGTATGCGTTTTTTCCTGAATATATTCAGGAAAAAACGCATACGCCCTTTTTGGCCAAGGGCATCATTGTCGAGGTTTTGCCGCTTTTCCTGTGCTTTAAAGGCGATTCGAATCTACCTCCTGAAATCTGTTTCCTGCAATTCTGCCTTGCTTTCAAATCCTCTTCGTAGCCTTCCCTCCATATATTTGTGGACGAGAGTTATCATTTCTAACTCTGCAGGTTTGTGAATTGCAGTGCCCCTGAGCTCCATTTTTCAACTCGCTTTCTTGGGAGCTGGCCGCAAAAGCGCAGGATTGCTTCAGGCCCTATTCTGGCTCCGGGCGGCAGGCTGAGCCTGTGGTTAATTCTGCTACCTGATGGGAAAATAGAGTGACCTCTGCCTGTCCCAACACCTAGAGCTAGTCTCTCATTGGTTCCCCCTCTTCCCGTTCATCCTCAGGACAAATTGCAACGTGTACGGAACAGGAGGTTAAAGGTGCTGATTCTCCCAGGAGGGAGATTGCTAGTAAAGCGGCTGGAATGGCGAACCGGAGCACAAGGAGATGAGAAATGAGGTGCGTTTTAGAAACCTTTCCCGGTCACACGGTGTACCATCTTCTGGGTTTCTCGTGCATGTTTTCGATGTAGGAAGATGCCCATGAACCTGGAGATTTGGGACCCATGGGATGGGTACCACGCCGTATTACTTTAAAGGGTCTGCGTTTGCTCACCCAACCTCACCAAACCTCTCAGCCCCAAGAGTGTCCACCCTTATGTCTCAGTCATCTGTGGGTCTAGATATGGTCAATCCAGCTGGCATCGCAGCCCCTGAACGAATTTTGTAAGAATTTCTCTCTCTTTCACTGTCTTTGTTTCACGGGTTTTTAAAAGTAATTGATTTTTATAATGGGGTTTAGCTGCTTTGCACTGCTGTGTTTATGCCGCTTTACACCCACTTGACTCACTTACAGAGAGATAGCAATACATAGGTTTTAAGATTCTTACTAGTCAGATATATTCTTGGGCGGTGAATAGGGGGCGTTGAGTCCAGTTCACTGAGCAAGGAGTAGGTCTTGTCTATTACATATTGGGTTTATGGAACGGTATCTGAGCTAATTTGAAACCCTTGTTTTATGCATCACCCCACCTCACCTTTCCCGTTAAGCAGCCATAGTGTGTTTTCTAAACGTGCGACTCTGTTCTGTTTTGTAATTCAGTTCAAGGGTAGCGGTTTTTACATTCTCTCTGTAAGTGATATCTTATGATAAGTGTCTTTTTCTGTGTGACTTATTTCACTTAGAATCGTCGTACCTAAATCCACTCATCATGCTGCTCCTAGCCTTATGACGTTGATTTCATGGCTGAGTGATATTCCATTGTACATAAGGACCACAACTTCTTTATCCATTCTTCTCTTTCCTGGGATGTTTAAGGTGTAACGAAGTGGAGGTTCTTGTCAACAGAGCAGCCCTAAACTTTGGGGTGCCTGTGTCTTGCTGATTTTTAGTTTTCCCAATTTATACGCCCATGAGTGGAAGTGCCCTATGCTCTCTAAGGTGAGTTTTTTAGATGTTTCAAGACACACCGTACACTTCTCCAGAGTGGCTGTTGGCAATTTACAGCCCGCCCATCAGCGTAGCAAGGCTCCCATTTCTCCATGGCCTGTCCTGCATTTCTGGTTTTGACACTTTATTCAGCATGGCCCTTTTGACCGATGGGAAGCGAGACTTCTTTGTAGCGCTGATTTGCCTTTCCAGGTTGCTTGGTTGGCCAAAAAGGGCGTATGCGTTTTTTCCTGAATATATTCAGGAAAAAACGCATACGCCCTTTTTGGCCAAGGGCATCATTGTCGAGGTTTTGCCGCTTTTCCTGTGCTTTAAAGGCGATTCGAATCTACCTCCTGAAATCTGTTTCCTGCAATTCTGCCTTGCTTTCAAATCCTCTTCGTAGCCTTCCCTCCATATATTTGTGGACGAGAGTTATCATTTCTAACTCTGCAGGTTTGTGAATTGCAGTGCCCCTGAGCTCCATTTTTCAACTCGCTTTCTTGGGAGCTGGCCGCAAAAGCGCAGGATTGCTTCAGGCCGTATTCTGACTCCGGGCGGCAGGCTGAGCCTGTGGTTAATTCTGCTACCTGATGGGAAAATAGAGTGACCTCTGCCTGTCCCAACACCTAGAGCTAGTCTCTCATTGGTTCCCCCTCTTCCCGTTCATCCTCAGGACAAATTGCAACGTGTACGGAACAGGAGGTTAAAGGTGCTGATTCTCCCAGGAGGGAGATTGCTAGTAAAGCGGCTGGAATGGCGAACCGGAGCACAAGGAGATGAGAAATGAGGTGCGTTTTAGAAACCTTTCCCGGTCACACGGTGTACCATCTTCTGGGTTTCTCGTGCATGTTTTCGACGTAGGAAGATGCCCTTGACCCTGGAGATTTGGGACCCATGGGATGGGTACCACGCCGTATTACTTTACAGGGTCTGCGTTAGCTCACCCAACCTCACCAAACCTCTCAGCCCCAAGAGTGTCCACCCTTATGTCTCAATCAGCTGTGGGTCTAGATATGGTCAATCCAGGTGGCATCGCAGCCCCTGAACGAATTTTGTAAGAATTTCTCTCTCTTTCACTGTCTTTGTTTCACGGGTTTTTAAAAGTAATTGATTTTTATAATAGGGTTTAGCTGCTTTGCACTGCTGTGTTTATGCCGCTTTTCACCCACTTGACTCACTTACAGAGAGATATCAATACATAGGTTTTAAGATTCTTACTAGTCAGATATATTCTTGGGCGGTGAATAGGGGGCGTTGAGTCCAGTTCACTGAGCAAGGAGTAGGTCTTGTCTATTACATATTTGGTTTATGGAACGGTATCTGAGCTAATTTGAAACCCTTGTTTTATGCATCACCCCACCTCACCTTTCCCGTTAAGCAGCCATAGTGTGTTTTCTAAACGTGCGACTCTGTTCTGTTTTGTAATTCAGTTCAAGGGTAGCGGTTTTTACATTCTCTCTGTAAGTGATATCTTATGATAAGTGTCTTTTTCTGTGTGACTTATTTCACTTAGAATCGTCGTACCTAAATCCACTCATCATGCTGCTCCTAGCCTTATGACGTTGATTTCATGGCTGAGTGATATTCCATTGTACATAAGGACCACAACTTCTTTATCCATTCTTCTCTTTCCTGGGATGTTTAAGGTGTAACGAAGTGGAGGTTCTTGTCAACAGAGCAGCCCTAAACTTTGGGGTGCCTGTGTCTTGCTGATTTTTAGTTTTCCCAATTTATACGCCCATGAGTGGAAGTGCCCTATGCTCTCTAAGCTGAGTTTTTTAGATGTTTCAGGACACACCGTACACTTCTCCAGAGTGGCTGTTGGCAATTTACAGCCCGCCCATCAGCGTAGCAAGGCTCCCATTTCTCCATGGCCTGTCCTGCATTTCTGGTTTTGACACTTTATTCAGCATGGCCCTTTTGACCGATGGGAAGCGAGACTTCTTTGTAGCGCTGATTTGCCTTTCCAGGTTGCTTGGTTGGCCAAAAAGGGCGTATGCGTTTTTTCCTGAATATATTCAGGAAAAAACGCATACGCCCTTTTTGGCCAAGGGCATCATTGTCGAGGTTTTGCCGCTTTTCCTGTGCTTTAAAGGTGATTCGAATCTACCTCCTGAAATCTGTTTCCTGCAATTCTGCCTTGCTTTCAAATCCTCATCGTTGCCTTCCTTCCATATATTTGTGGACGAGAGTTATCATTTCTACCTCTGCAGGTTTGTGAATTGCAGTGCCCCTGAGCTCCATTTTTTAACTCGTTTTCTCGGGAGCTGGCCGCAAAAGCGCAGGATTGCTTCAGGCCCTATTCTGGCTCCGGGCGGCAGGCTGAGCCTGTCGTTAATTCTTCTTCCTGATGGGAAAATAGAGTGACTTGTGCCTGTCCCAAAACCTAGAGCTAGTCTCTCATTGGTTCCCCCTCTTCCCGTTCATCCTCAGGACAAATTGCAACCTGTACGGAACAGGAGGTTAAAGGTGCTGATTCTCCCAGGAGGGAGATTGCTAGTAAAGCGGCTGGAATGGCGAACCGGAGCACAAGGAGATGAGAAATGAGGTGCGTTTTAGAAACCTTTCCCGGTCACACGGTGTACCATCTTCTGGGTTTCTCGTGCATGTTTTCGATGTAGGAAGATGCCCTTGAACCTGGAGATTTGGGACCCATGGGATGGGTACCACGCCGTATTACTTTAAAGGGTCTGCGTTTGCTCACCCAACCTCACCAAACCTCTCAGCCCCAAGAGTGTCCACCCTTATGTCTCAGTCATCTGTGGGTCTAGATATGGTCAATCCAGGTGGCATCGCAGCCCCTGAACGAATTTTGTAAGAATTTCTCTCTCTTTCACTGTCTTTGTTTCACGGGTTTTTAAAAGTAATTGATTTTTATAATGGGGTTTAGCTGCTTTGCACTGCTGTGTTTATGCCGCTTTACACCTACTTGACTCACTTACAGAGAGATATCAATACATAGGTTTTAAGATTCTTACTAGTCAGATATATTCTTGGGCGGTGAATAGGGGTTGTTGAGTCCAGTTCACTGAGCAAGGAGTAGGTCTTGTCTATTACATATTGGGTTTATGGAACGGTATCTGAGCTAATTTGAAACCCTTGTTTTATGCATCACCCCACCTCACCTTTCCCGTTAAGCAGCCATAGTGTGTTTTCTAAACGTGCGACTCTGTTCTGTTTTGTAATTCAGTTCAAGGGTAGCGGTTTTTACATTCCCTCTGTAAGTGATATCTTATGATAAGTGTCTTTTTCTGTGTGACTTATTTCACTTAGAATCGTCGTACCTAAATCCACTCATCATGCTGCTCCTAGCCTTATGACGTTGATTTCATGGCTGAGTGATATTCCATTGTACATAAGGACCACAACTTCTTTATCCATTCTTCTCTTTCCTGGGATGTTTCAGGTGTAACGAAGTGGAGGTTCTTGTCAACAGAGCAGCCCTAAACTTTGGGGTGCCTGTGTCTTGCTGATTTTTAGTTTTCCCAATTTATACGCCCATGAGTGGAAGTGCCCTATGCTCTCTAAGCTGAGTTTTTTAGATGTTTCAGGACACACCGTACACTTCTCCAGAGTGGCTGTTGGCAATTTACAGCCCGCCCATCAGCGTAGCAAGGCTCCCATTTCTCCATGGCCTGTCCTGCATTTCTGGTTTTGACACTTTATTCAGCATGGCCCTTTTGACCGATGGGAAGCGAGACTTCTTTGTAGTGCTGATTTGCCTTTCCAGGTTGCTTGGTTGGCCAAAAAGGGCGTATGCGTTTTTTCCTGAATATATTCAGGAAAAAACGCATACGCCCTTTTTGGCCAAGGGCATCATTGTCGAGGTTTTGCCGCTTTTCCTGTGCTTTAAAGGCGATTCGAATCTACCTCCTGAAATCTGTTTCCTGCAATTCTGCCTTGCTTTCAAATCCTCTTCGTAGCCTTCCCTCCATATATTTGTGGACGAAAGTTATCATTTCTAACTCTGCAGGTTTGTGAATTGCAGTGCCCCTGAGCTCCATTTTTCAACTCGCTTTCTTGGGAGCTGGCCGCAAAAGCGCAGGATTGCTTCAGACCCTATTCTGGCTCCGGGCGGCAGGCTGAGCCTGTGGTTAATTCTGCTACCTGATGGGAAAATAGAGTGACCTGTGCCTGTCCCAACACCTAGAGCTAGTCTCTCATTGGATCCCCCTCTTCCCGTTCATCCTCAGGACAAATTGCAACGTGTACGGAACAGGAGGTTAAAGGCGCTGATTCTCCAAGGAGGGAGATTGCTAGTAAAGCGGCTGGAATGGCGAACCGGAGCACAAGGAGATGAGAAATGAGGTGCGTTTTAGAAACCTTTCCCGGTCACACGGTGTACCATCTTCTGGGTTTCTCGTGCATGTTTTCGACGTAGGAAGATGCCCTTGACCCTGGAGATTTGGGACCCATGGGATGGGTACCACGCCGTATTACTTTAAAGGGTCTGCGTTTGCTCACCCAACCTCACCAAACCTCTCAGCCCCAAGAGTGTCCACCCTTATGTCTCAGTCATCTGTGGGTCTAGATATGGTCAATCCAGGTGGCATCGCAGCCCCTGAACGAATTTTGTAAGAATTTCTCTCTCTTTCACTGTCTTTGTTTCACGGGTTTTTAAAAGTAATTGATTTTTATAATAGGGTTTAGCTGCTTTGCACTGCTGTGTTTATGCCGCTTTTCACCCACTTGACTCACTTACAGAGAGATATCAATACATAGGTTTTAAGATTCTTACTAGTCAGATATATTCTTGGGCGGTGAATAGGGGGCGTTGAGTCCAGTTCACTGAGCAAGGAGTAGGTCTTGTCTATTACATATTGGGTTTATGGAACGGTATCTGAGCTAATTTGAAACCCTTGTTTTATGCATCACCCCACCTCACCTTTCCCGTTAAGCAGCCATAGTGTGTTTTCTAAACGTGCGACTCTGTTCTGTTTTGTAATTCAGTTCAAGGGTAGCGGTTTTTACATTCTCTCTGTAAGTGATATCTTATGATAAGTGTCTTTTTCTGTGTGACTTATTTCACTTAGAATCGTCGTACCTAAATCCACTCATCATGCTGCTCCTAGCCTTATGACGTTGATTTCATGGCTGAGTGATATTCCATTGTACATAAGGACCACAACTTCTTTATCCATTCTTCTCTTTCCTGGGATGTTTAAGGTGTAACGAAGTGGAGGTTCTTGTCAACAGAGCAGCCCTAAACTTTGGGGTGCCTGTGTCTTGCTGATTTTTAGTTTTCCCAATTTATACGCCCATGAGTGGAAGTGCCCTATGCTCTCTAAGCTGAGTTTTTTAGATGTTTCAGGACACACCGTACACGTCTCCAGAGTGGCTGTTGGCAATTTACAGCCCGCCCATCAGCGTAGCAAGGCTCCCATTTCTCCATGGCCTGTCCTGCATTTCTGGTTTTGACACTTTATTCACCATGGCCCTTTTGACCGATGGGAAGCGAGACTTCTTTGTAGCGCTGATTTGCCTTTCCAGGTTGCTTGGTTGGCCAAAAAGGGCGTATGCGTTTTTTCCTGAATATATTCAGGAAAAAACGCATACGCCCTTTTTGGCCAAGGGCATCATTGTCGAGGTTTTGCCGCTTTTCCTGTGCTTTAAAGGCGATTCGAATCTACCTCCTGAAATCTGTTTCCTGCAATTCTGCCTTGCTTTCAAATCCTCTTCGTAGCCTTCCCTCCATATATTTGTGGACGAGAGTTATCATTTCTAACTCTGCAGGTTTGTGAATTGCAGTGCCCCTGAGCTCCATTTTTCAACTCGCTTTCTTGGGAGCTGGCCGCAAAAGCGCAGGATTGCTTCAGGCCCTATTCTGGCTCCGGGCGGCAGGCTGAGCCTGTGGTTAATTCTGCTACCTGATGGGAAAATAGAGTGACCTCTGCCTGTCCCAACACCTAGAGCTAGTCTCTCATTGGTTCCCCCTCTTCCCGTTCATCCTCAGGACAAATTGCAACGTGTACGGAACAGGAGGTTAAAGGTGCTGATTCTCCCAGGAGGGAGATTGCTAGTAAAGCGGCTGGAATGGCGAACCGGAGCACAAGGAGATGAGAAATGAGGTGCGTTTTAGAAACCTTTCCCGGTCACACGGTGTACCATCTTCTGGGTTTCTCGTGCATGTTTTCGATGTAGGAAGATGCCCATGAACCTGGAGATTTGGGACCCATGGGATGGGTACCACGCCGTATTACTTTAAAGGGTCTGCGTTTGCTCACCCAACCTCACCAAACCTCTCAGCCCCAAGAGTGTCCACCCTTATGTCTCAGTCATCTGTGGGTCTAGATATGGTCAATCCAGCTGGCATCGCAGCCCCTGAACGAATTTTGTAAGAATTTCTCTCTCTTTCACTGTCTTTGTTTCACGGGTTTTTAAAAGTAATTGATTTTTATAATGGGGTTTAGCTGCTTTGCACTGCTGTGTTTATGCCGCTTTACACCCACTTGACTCACTTACAGAGAGATAGCAATACATAGGTTTTAAGATTCTTACTAGTCAGATATATTCTTGGGCGGTGAATAGGGGGCGTTGAGTCCAGTTCACTGAGCAAGGAGTAGGTCTTGTCTATTACATATTGGGTTTATGGAACGGTATCTGAGCTAATTTGAAACCCTTGTTTTATGCATCACCCCACCTCACCTTTCCCGTTAAGCAGCCATAGTGTGTTTTCTAAACGTGCGACTCTGTTCTGTTTTGTAATTCAGTTCAAGGGTAGCGGTTTTTACATTCTCTCTGTAAGTGATATCTTATGATAAGTGTCTTTTTCTGTGTGACTTATTTCACTTAGAATCGTCGTACCTAAATCCACTCATCATGCTGCTCCTAGCCTTATGACGTTGATTTCATGGCTGAGTGATATTCCATTGTACATAAGGACCACAACTTCTTTATCCATTCTTCTCTTTCCTGGGATGTTTAAGGTGTAACGAAGTGGAGGTTCTTGTCAACAGAGCAGCCCTAAACTTTGGGGTGCCTGTGTCTTGCTGATTTTTAGTTTTCCCAATTTATACGCCCATGAGTGGAAGTGCCCTATGCTCTCTAAGGTGAGTTTTTTAGATGTTTCAAGACACACCGTACACTTCTCCAGAGTGGCTGTTGGCAATTTACAGCCCGCCCATCAGCGTAGCAAGGCTCCCATTTCTCCATGGCCTGTCCTGCATTTCTGGTTTTGACACTTTATTCAGCATGGCCCTTTTGACCGATGGGAAGCGAGACTTCTTTGTAGCGCTGATTTGCCTTTCCAGGTTGCTTGGTTGGCCAAAAAGGGCGTATGCGTTTTTTCCTGAATATATTCAGGAAAAAACGCATACGCCCTTTTTGGCCAAGGGCATCATTGTCGAGGTTTTGCCGCTTTTCCTGTGCTTTAAAGGCGATTCGAATCTACCTCCTGAAATCTGTTTCCTGCAATTCTGCCTTGCTTTCAAATCCTCTTCGTAGCCTTCCCTCCATATATTTGTGGACGAGAGTTATCATTTCTAACTCTGCAGGTTTGTGAATTGCAGTGCCCCTGAGCTCCATTTTTCAACTCGCTTTCTTGGGAGCTGGCCGCAAAAGCGCAGGATTGCTTCAGGCCCTATTCTGGCTCCGGGCGGCAGGCTGAGCCTGTGGTTAATTCTGCTACCTGATGGGAAAATAGAGTGACCTCTGCCTGTCCCAACACCTAGAGCTAGTCTCTCATTGGTTCCCCCTCTTCCCGTTCATCCTCAGGACAAATTGCAACGTGTACGGAACAGGAGGTTAAAGGTGCTGATTCTCCCAGGAGGGAGATTGCTAGTAAAGCGGCTGGAATGGCGAACCGGAGCACAAGGAGATGAGAAATGAGGTGCGTTTTAGAAACCTTTCCCGGTCACACGGTGTACCATCTTCTGGGTTTCTCGTGCATGTTTTCGATGTAGGAAGATGCCCATGAACCTGGAGATTTGGGACCCATGGGATGGGTACCACGCCGTATTACTTTAAAGGGTCTGCGTTTGCTCACCCAACCTCACCAAACCTCTCAGCCCCAAGAGTGTCCACCCTTATGTCTCAGTCATCTGTGGGTCTAGATATGGTCAATCCAGCTGGCATCGCAGCCCCTGAACGAATTTTGTAAGAATTTCTCTCTCTTTCACTGTCTTTGTTTCACGGGTTTTTAAAAGTAATTGATTTTTATAATGGGGTTTAGCTGCTTTGCACTGCTGTGTTTATGCCGCTTTACACCCACTTGACTCACTTACAGAGAGATAGCAATACATAGGTTTTAAGATTCTTACTAGTCAGATATATTCTTGGGCGGTGAATAGGGGGCGTTGAGTCCAGTTCACTGAGCAAGGAGTAGGTCTTGTCTATTACATATTGGGTTTATGGAACGGTATCTGAGCTAATTTGAAACCCTTGTTTTATGCATCACCCCACCTCACCTTTCCCGTTAAGCAGCCATAGTGTGTTTTCTAAACGTGCGACTCTGTTCTGTTTTGTAATTCAGTTCAAGGGTAGCGGTTTTTACATTCCCTCTGTAAGTGATATCTTATGATAAGTGTCTTTTTCTGTGTGACTTATTTCACTTAGAATCGTCGTACCTAAATCCACTCATCATGCTGCTCCTAGCCTTATGACGTTGATTTCATGGCTGAGTGATATTCCATTGTACATAAGGACCACAACTTCTTTATCCATTCTTCTCTTTCCTGGGACGTTTAAGGTGTAACGAAGTGGAGGTTCTTGTCAACAGAGCAGCCCTAAACTTTGGGGTGCCTGTGTCTTGCTGATTTTTAGTTTTCCCAATTTATACGCCCATGAGTGGAAGTGCCCTATGCTCTCTAAGGTGAGTTTTTTAGATGTTTCAAGACACACCGTACACTTCTCCAGAGTGGCTGTTGGCAATTTACAGCCCGCCCATCAGCGTAGCAAGGCTCCCATTTCTCCATGGCCTGTCCTGCATTTCTGGTTTTGACACTTTATTCAGCATGGCCCTTTTGACCGATGGGAAGCGAGACTTCTTTGTAGCGCTGATTTGCCTTTCCAGGTTGCTTGGTTGGCCAAAAAGGGCGTATGCGTTTTTTCCTGAATATATTCAGGAAAAAACGCATACGCCCTTTTTGGCCAAGGGCATCATTGTCGAGGTTTTGCCGCTTTTCCTGTGCTTTAAAGGCGATTCGAATCTACCTCCTGAAATCTGTTTCCTGCAATTCTGCCTTGCTTTCAAATCCTCATCGTTGCCTTCCTTCCATATATTTGTGGACGAGAGTTATCATTTCTACCTCTGCAGGTTTGTGAATTGCAGTGCCCCTGAGCTCCATTTTTTAACTCGCTTTCTTGGGAGCTGGCCGCAAAAGCGCAGGATTGCTTCAGGCCCTATTCTGGCTCCGGGCGGTAGGCTGAGCCTGTCGTTAATTCTTCTTCCTGATGGGAAAATAGAGTGACTTGTGCCTGTCCCAACACCTAGAGCTAGTCTCTCATTGGTTCCCCCTCTTCCCGTTCATCCTCAGGACAAATTGCAACGTGTACGGAACAGGAGGTTAAAGGTGCTGATTCTCCCAGGAGGGAGATTGCTAGTAAAGCGGCTGGAATGGCGAACCGGAGCACAAGGAGATGAGAAATGAGGTGCGTTTTAGAAACCTTTCCCGGTCACACGGTGTACCATCTTCTGGGTTTCTCGTGCGTGTTTTCGATGTAGGAAGATGCCCTTGAACCTGGAGATTTGGGACGCATGGGATGGGTACCACGCCGTATTACTTTAAAGGGTCTGCGTTTGCTCACCCAACCTCACCAAACCTCTCAGCCCCAAGAGTGTCCACCCTTATGTCTCAGTCATCTGTGGGTCTAGATATGGTCAATCCAGCTGGCATCGCAGCCCCTGAACGAATTTTGTAAGAATTTCTCTCTCTTTCACTGTCTTTGTTTCACGGGTTTTTAAAAGTAATTGATTTTTATAATGGGGTTTAGCTGCTTTGCACTGCTGTGTTTATGCCGCTTTACACCCACTTGACTCATTACAGAGAGATATCAATACATAGGTTTTAAGATTCTTACTAGTCAGATATATTCTTGGGCGGTGAATAGGGGGCGTTGAGTCCAGTTCACTGAGCAAGGAGTAGGTCTTGTCTATTACATATTGGGTTTATGGAACGGTATCTGAGCTAATTTGAAACCCTTGTTTTATGCATCACCCCACCTCACCTTTCCCGTTAAGCAGCCATAGTGTGTTTTCTAAACGTGCGACTCTGTTCTGTTTTGTAATTCAGTTCAAGGGTAGCGGTTTTTACATTCCCTCTGTAAGTGATATCTTATGATAAGTGTCTTTTTCTGTGTGACTTATTTCACTTAGAATCGTCGTACCTAAATCCACTCATCATGCTGCTCCTAGCCTTATGACGTTGATTTCATGGCTGAGTGATATTCCATTGTACATAAGGACCACAACTTCTTTATCCATTCTTCTCTTTCCTGGGATGTTTAAGGTGTAACGAAGTGGAGGTTCTTGTCAACAGAGCAGCCCTAAACTTTGGGGTGCCTGTGTCTTGCTGATTTTTAGTTTTCCCAATTTATACGCCCATGAGTGGAAGTGCCCTATGCTCTCTAAGCTGAGTTTTTTAGATGTTTCAAGACACACCGTACACGTCTCCAGAGTGGCTGTTGGCAATTTACAGCCCGCCCATCAGCGTAGCAAGGCTCCCATTTCTCCATGGCCTGTCCTGCATTTCTGGTTTTGACACTTTATTCAGCATGGCCCTTTTGACCGATGGGAAGCGAGACTTCTTTGTAGCGCTGATTTGCCTTTCCAGGTTGCTTGGTTGGCCAAAAAGGGCGTATGCGTTTTTTCCTGAATATATTCAGGAAAAAACGCATACGCCCTTTTTGGCCAAGGGCATCATTGTCGAGGTTTTGCCGCTTTTCCTGTGCTTTAAAGGCGATTCGAATCTACCTCCTGAAATCTGTTTCCTGCAATTCTGCCTTGCTTTCAAATCCTCTTCGTAGCCTTCCCTCCATATATTTGTGGACGAGAGTTATCATTTCTAACTCTGCAGGTTTGTGAATTGCAGTGCCCCTGAGCTCCATTTTTCAACTCGCTTTCTTGGGAGCTGGCCGCAAAAGCGCAGGATTGCTTCAGGCCCTATTCTGGCTCCGGGCGGCAGGCTGAGCCTGTGGTTAATTCTGCTACCTGATGGGAAAATAGAGTGACCTGTGCCTGTCCCAACACCTAGAGCTAGTCTCTCATTGGTTCCCCCTCTTCCCGTTCATCCTCAGGACAAATTGCAACGTGTACGGAACAGGAGGTTAAAGGTGCTGATTCTCCCAGGAGGGAGATTGCTAGTAAAGCGGCTGGAATGGCGAACCGGAGCACAAGGAGATGAGAAATGAGGTGCGTTTTAGAAACCATTCCCGGTCACACGGTGTACCATCTTCTGGGTTTCTCGTGCATGTTTTCGATGTAGGAAGATGCCCATGAACCTGGAGATTTGGGACCCATGGGATGGGTACCACGCTGTATTACTTTAAAGGGTCTGCGTTTGCTCACCCAACCTCACCAAACCTCTCAGCCCCAAGAGTGTCCACCCTTATGTCTCAGTCATCTGTGGGTCTAGATATGGTCAATCCAGCTGGCATCGCAGCCCCTGAACGAATTTTGTAAGAATTTCTCTCTCTTTCACTGTCTTTGTTTCACGGGTTTTTAAAAGTAATTGATTTTTATAATGGGGTTTAGCTGCTTTGCACTGCTGTGTTTATGCCGCTTTACACCCACTTGACTCACTTACAGAGAGATATCAATACATAGGTTTTAAGATTCTTACTAGTCAGATATATTCTTGGGCGGTGAATAGGGGGCGTTGAGTCCAGTTCACTGAGCAAGGAGTAGGTCTTGTCTATTACATATTGGGTTTATGGAACGGTATCTGAGCTAATTTGAAACCCTTGTTTTATGCATCACCCCACCTCACCTTTCCCGTTAAGCAGCCATAGTGTGTTTTCTAAACGTGCGACTCTGTTCTGTTTTGTAATTCAGTTCAAGGGTAGCGGTTTTTACATTCTCTCTGTAAGTGATATCTTATGATAAGTGTCTTTTTCTGTGTGACTTATTTCACTTAGAATCGTCGTACCTAAATCCACTCATCATGCTGCTCCTAGCCTTATGACGTTGATTTCATGGCTGAGTGATATTCCATTGTACATAAGGACCACAACTTCTTTATCCATTCTTCTCTTTCCTGGGATGTTTAAGGTGTAACGAAGTGGAGGTTCTTGTCAACAGAGCAGCCCTAAACTTTGGGGTGCCTGTGTCTTGCTGATTTTTAGTTTTCCCAATTTATACGCCCATGAGTGGAAGTGCCCTATGCTCTCTAAGCTGAGTTTTTTAGATGTTTCAAGACACACCGTACACTTCTCCAGAGTGGCTGTTGGCAATTTACAGCCCGCCCATCAGCGTAGCAAGGCTCCCATTTCTCCATGGCCTGTCCTGCATTTCTGGTTTTGACACTTTATTCAGCATGGCCCTTTTGACCGATGGGAAGCGAGACTTCTTTGTAGCGCTGATTTGCCTTTCCAGGTTGCTTGGTTGGCCAAAAAGGGCGTATGCGTTTTTTCCTGAATATATTCAGGAAAAAACGCATACGCCCTTTTTGGCCAAGGGCATCATTGTCGAGGTTTTGCCACTTTTCCTGTGCTTTAAAGGCGATTCGAATCTACCTCCTGGAATCGGTTTCCTGCAATTCTGCCTTGCTTTCAAATCCTCTTCGTTGCCTTCCCTCCATATATTTGTGGACGAGAGTTATCATTTCTAACTCTGCAGGTTTGTGAATTGCAGTGCCCCTGAGCTCCATTTTTCAACTCGCTTTCTTGGGAGCTGGCCGCAAAAGCGCAGGATTGCTTCAGGCCCTATTCTGGCTCCGGGCGGCAGGCTGAGGCTGTCGTTAATTCTTCTTCCTGATGGGAAAATAGAGTGACCTGTGCCTGTCCCAACACCTAGAGCTAGTCTCTCATTGGTTCCCCCTCTTCCCGTTCATCCTCAGGACAAATTGCAACGTGTACGGAACAGAAGGTTAAAGGTGCTGATTCTCCAAGGAGGGAGATTGCTAGTAAAGCGGCTGGAATGGCGAACCGGAGCACAAGGAGATGAGAAATGAGGTGCGTTTTAGAAACCTTTCCCGGTCACACGGTGTACCATCTTCTGGGTTGCTCGTGCATGTTTTCGACGTAGGAAGATGCCCTTGAACCTGGAGATTTGGGACCCATGGGATGGGTACCACGCCGTATTACTTTAAAGGGTCTGCGTTTGCTCACCCAACCTCACCAAACCTCTCAGCCCCAAGAGTGTCCACCCTTATGTCTCAGTCATCTGTGGGTCTAGATATGGTCAATCCAGGTGGCATCGCAGCCCCTGAACGAATTTTGTAAGAATTTCTCTCTCTTTCACTGTCTTTGTTTCACGGGTTTTTAAAAGTAATTGATTTTTATAATGGGGTTTAGCTGCTTTGCACTGCTGTGTTTATGCCGCTTTACACCTACTTGACTCACTTACAGAGAGATATCAATACATAGGTTTTAAGATTCTTACTAGTCAGATATATTCTTGGGCGGTGAATAGGGGGCGTTGAGTCCAGTTCACTGAGCAAGGAGTAGGTCTTGTCTATTACATATTGGGTTTATGGAACGGTATCTGAGCTAATTTGAAACCCTTGTTTTATGCATCACCCCACCTCACCTTTCCCGTTAAGCAGCCATAGTGTGTTTTCTAAACGTGCGACTCTGTTCTGTTTTGTAATTCAGTTCAAGGGTAGCGGTTTTTACATTCTCTCTGTAAGTGATATCTTATGATAAGTGTCTTTTTCTGTGTGACTTATTTCACTTAGAATCGTCGTACCTAAATCCACTCATCATGCTGCTCCTAGCCTTATGACGTTGATTTCATGGCTGAGTGATATTCCATTGTACATAAGGACCACAACTTCTTTATCCATTCTTCTCTTTCCTGGGATGTTTAAGGTGTAACGAAGTGGAGGTTCTTGTCAACAGAGCAGCCCTAAACTTTGGGGTGCCTGTGTCTTGCTGATTTTTAGTTTTCCCAATTTATACGCCCATGAGTGGAAGTGCCCTATGCTCTCTAAGCTGAGTTTTTTAGATGTTTCAGGACACACCGTACACTTCTCCAGAGTGGCTGTTGGCAATTTACAGCCCGCCCATCAGCGTAGCAAGGCTCCCATTTCTCCATGGCCTGTCCTGCATTTCTGGTTTTGACACTTTATTCAGCATGGCCCTTTTGACCGATGGGAAGCGAGACTTCTTTGTAGCGCTGATTTGCCTTTCCAGGTTGCTTGGTTGGCCAAAAAGGGCGTATGCGTTTTTTCCTGAATATATTCAGGAAAAAACGCATACGCCCTTTTTGGCCAAGGGCATCATTGTCGAGGTTTTGCCGCTTTTCCTGTGCTTTAAAGGCGATTCGAATCTACCTCCTGAAATCTGTTTCCTGCAATTCTGCCTTGCTTTCAAATCCTCTTCGTAGCCTTCCCTCCATATATTTGTGGACGAGAGTTATCATTTCTAACTCTGCAGGTTTGTGAATTGCAGTGCCCCTGAGCTCCATTTTTCAACTCGCTTTCTTGGGAGCTGGCCGCAAAAGCGCAGGATTGCTTCAGGCCCTATTCTGGCTCCGGGCGGCAGGCTGAGCCTGTGGTTAATTCTGCTACCTGATGGGAAAATAGAGTGACCTGTGCCTGTCCCAACACCTAGAGCTAGTCTCTCATTGGTTCCCCCTCTTCCCGTTCATCCTCAGGACAAATTGCAACGTGTACGGAACAGGAGGTTAAAGGCGCTGATTCTCCAAGGAGGGAGATTGCTAGTAAAGCGGCTGGAATGGCGAACCGGAGCACAAGGAGATGAGAAATGAGGTGCGTTTTAGAAACCTTTCCCGGTCACACGGTGTACCATCTTCTGGGTTTCTCGTGCATGTTTTCGACGTAGGAAGATGCCCTTGACCCTGGAGATTTGGGACCCATGGGATGGGTACCACGCCGTATTACTTTAAAGGGTCTGCGTTTGCTCACCCAACCTCACCAAACCTCTCAGCCCCAAGAGTGTCCACCCTTATGTCTCAGTCATCTGTGGGTCTAGATATGGTCAATCCAGGTGGCATCGCAGCCCCTGAACGAATTTTGTAAGAATTTCTCTCTCTTTCACTGTCTTTGTTTCACGGGTTTTTAAAAGTAATTGATTTTTATAATAGGGTTTAGCTGCTTTGCACTGCTGTGTTTATGCCGCTTTTCACCCACTTGACTCACTTACAGAGAGATATCAATTCATAGGTTTTAAGATTCTTACTAGTCAGATATATTCTTGGGCGGTGAATAGGGGGCGTTGAGTCCAGTTCACTGAGCAAGGAGTAGGTCTTGTCTATTACATATTGGGTTTATGGAACGGTATCTGAGCTAATTTGAAACCCTTGTTTTATGCATCACCCCACCTCACCTTTCCCGTTAAGCAGCCATAGTGTGTTTTCTAAACGTGCGACTCTGTTCTGTTTTGTAATTCAGTTCAAGGGTAGCGGTTTTTACATTCTCTCTGTAAGTGATATCTTATGATAAGTGTCTTTTTCTGTGTGACTTATTTCACTTAGAATCGTCGTACCTAAATCCACTCATCATGCTGCTCCTAGCCTTATGACGTTGATTTCATGGCTGAGTGATATTCCATTGTACATAAGGACCACAACTTCTTTATCCATTCTTCTCTTTCCTGGGATGTTTAAGGTGTAACGAAGTGGAGGTTCTTGTCAACAGAGCAGCCCTAAACTTTGGGGTGCCTGTGTCTTGCTGATTTTTAGTTTTCCCAATTTATACGCCCATGAGTGGAAGTGCCCTATGCTCTCTAAGCTGAGTTTTTTAGATGTTTCAGGACACACCGTACACGTCTCCAGAGTGGCTGTTGGCAATTTACAGCCCGCCCATCAGCGTAGCAAGGCTCCCATTTCTCCATGGCCTGTCCTGCATTTCTGGTTTTGACACTTTATTCAGCATGGCCCTTTTGACCGATGGGAAGCGAGACTTCTTTGTAGCGCTGATTTGCCTTTCCAGGTTGCTTGGTTGGCCAAAAAGGGCGTATGCGTTTTTTCCTGAATATATTCAGGAAAAAACGCATACGCCCTTTTTGGCCAAGGGCATCATTGTCGAGGTTTTGCCGCTTTTCCTGTGCTTTAAAGGCGATTCGAATCTACCTCCTGAAATCTGTTTCCTGCAATTCTGCCTTGCTTTCAAATCCTCTTCGTAGCCTTCCCTCCATATATTTGTGGACGAGAGTTATCATTTCTAACTCTGCAGGTTTGTGAATTGCAGTGCCCCTGAGCTCCATTTTTCAACTCGCTTTCTTGGGAGCTGGCCGCAAAAGCGCAGGATTGCTTCAGGCCCTATTCTGGCTCCGGGCGGCAGGCTGAGCCTGTGGTTAATTCTGCTACCTGATGGGAAAATAGAGTGACCTCTGCCTGTCCCAACACCTAGAGCTAGTCTCTCATTGGTTCCCCCTCTTCCCGTTCATCCTCAGGACAAATTGCAACGTGTACGGAACAGGAGGTTAAAGGTGCTGATTCTCCCAGGAGGGAGATTGCTAGTAAAGCGGCTGGAATGGCGAACCGGAGCACAAGGAGATGAGAAATGAGGTGCGTTTTAGAAACCTTTCCCGGTCACACGGTGTACCATCTTCTGGGTTTCGCGTGCATGTTTTCGATGTAGGAAGATGCCCATGAACCTGGAGATTTGGGACCCATGGGATGGGTACCACGCCGTATTACTTTAAAGGGTCTGCGTTTGCTCACCCAACCTCACCAAACCTCTCAGCCCCAAGAGTGTCCACCCTTATGTCTCAGTCATCTGTGGGTCTAGATATGGTCAATCCAGCTGGCATCGCAGCCCCTGAACGAATTTTGTAAGAATTTCTCTCTCTTTCACTGTCTTTGTTTCACGGGTTTTTAAAAGTAATTGATTTTTATAATGGGGTTTAGCTGCTTTGCACTGCTGTGTTTATGCCGCTTTACACCCACTTGACTCACTTACAGAGAGATAGCAATACATAGGTTTTAAGATTCTTACTAGTCAGATATATTCTTGGGCGGTGAATAGGGGGCGTTGAGTCCAGTTCACTGAGCAAGGAGTAGGTCTTGTCTATTACATATTGGGTTTATGGAACGGTATCTGAGCTAATTTGAAACCCTTGTTTTATGCATCACCCCACCTCACCTTTCCCGTTAAGCAGCCATAGTGTGTTTTCTAAACGTGCGACTCTGTTCTGTTTTGTAATTCAGTTCAAGGGTAGCGGTTTTTACATTCTCTCTGTAAGTGATATCTTATGATAAGTGTCTTTTTCTGTGTGACTTATTTCACTTAGAATCGTCGTACCTAAATCCACTCATCATGCTGCTCCTAGCCTTATGACGTTGATTTCATGGCTGAGTGATATTCCATTGTACATAAGGACCACAACTTCTTTATCCATTCTTCTCTTTCCTGGGATGTTTAAGGTGTAACGAAGTGGAGGTTCTTGTCAACAGAGCAGCCCTAAACTTTGGGGTGCCTGTGTCTTGCTGATTTTTAGTTTTCCCAATTTATACGCCCATGAGTGGAAGTGCCCTATGCTCTCTAAGCTGAGTTTTTTAGATGTTTCAGGACACACCGTACACGTCTCCAGAGTGGCTGTTGGCAATTTACAGCCCGCCCATCAGCGTAGCAAGGCTCCCATTTCTCCATGGCCTGTCCTGCATTTCTGGTTTTGACACTTTATTCAGCATGGCCCTTTTGACCGATGGGAAGCGAGACTTCTTTGTAGCGCTGATTTGCCTTTCCAGGTTGCTTGGTTGGCCAAAAAGGGCGTATGCGTTTTTTCCTGAATATATTCAGGAAAAAACGCATACGCCCTTTTTGGCCAAGGGCATCATTGTCGAGGTTTTGCCGCTTTTCCTGTGCTTTAAAGGCGATTCGAATCTACCTCCTGAAATCTGTTTCCTGCAATTCTGCCTTGCTTTCAAATCCTCTTCGTAGCCTTCCCTCCATATATTTGTGGACGAGAGTTATCATTTCTAACTCTGCAGGTTTGTGAATTGCAGTGCCCCTGAGCTCCATTTTTCAACTCGCTTTCTTGGGAGCTGGCCGCAAAAGCGCAGGATTGCTTCAGGCCCTATTCTGGCTCCGGGCGGCAGGCTGAGCCTGTGGTTAATTCTGCTACCTGATGGGAAAATAGAGTGACCTCTGCCTGTCCCAACACCTAGAGCTAGTCTCTCATTGGTTCCCCCTCTTCCCGTTCATCCTCAGGACAAATTGCAACGTGTACGGAACAGGAGGTTAAAGGTGCTGATTCTCCCAGGAGGGAGATTGCTAGTAAAGCGGCTGGAATGGCGAACCGGAGCACAAGGAGATGAGAAATGAGGTGCGTTTTAGAAACCTTTCCCGGTCACACGGTGTACCATCTTCTGGGTTTCGCGTGCATGTTTTCGATGTAGGAAGATGCCCATGAACCTGGAGATTTGGGACCCATGGGATGGGTACCACGCCGTATTACTTTAAAGGGTCTGCGTTTGCTCACCCAACCTCACCAAACCTCTCAGCCCCAAGAGTGTCCACCCTTATGTCTCAGTCATCTGTGGGTCTAGATATGGTCAATCCAGCTGGCATCGCAGCCCCTGAACGAATTTTGTAAGAATTTCTCTCTCTTTCACTGTCTTTGTTTCACGGGTTTTTAAAAGTAATTGATTTTTATAATGGGGTTTAGCTGCTTTGCACTGCTGTGTTTATGCCGCTTTACACCCACTTGACTCACTTACAGAGAGATAGCAATACATAGGTTTTAAGATTCTTACTAGTCAGATATATTCTTGGGCGGTGAATAGGGGGCGTTGAGTCCAGTTCACTGAGCAAGGAGTAGGTCTTGTCTATTACATATTGGGTTTATGGAACGGTATCTGAGCTAATTTGAAACCCTTGTTTTATGCATCACCCCACCTCACCTTTCCCGTTAAGCAGCCATAGTGTGTTTTCTAAACGTGCGACTCTGTTCTGTTTTGTAATTCAGTTCAAGGGTAGCGGTTTTTACATTCTCTCTGTAAGTGATATCTTATGATAAGTGTCTTTTTCTGTGTGACTTATTTCACTTAGAATCGTCGTACCTAAATCCACTCATCATGCTGCTCCTAGCCTTATGACGTTGATTTCATGGCTGAGTGATATTCCATTGTACATAAGGACCACAACTTCTTTATCCATTCTTCTCTTTCCTGGGATGTTTAAGGTGTAACGAAGTGGAGGTTCTTGTCAACAGAGCAGCCCTAAACTTTGGGGTGCCTGTGTCTTGCTGATTTTTAGTTTTCCCAATTTATACGCCCATGAGTGGAAGTGCCCTATGCTCTCTAAGGTGAGTTTTTTAGATGTTTCAAGACACACCGTACACTTCTCCAGAGTGGCTGTTGGCAATTTACAGCCCGCCCATCAGCGTAGCAAGGCTCCCATTTCTCCATGGCCTGTCCTGCATTTCTGGTTTTGACACTTTATTCAGCATGGCCCTTTTGACCGATGGGAAGCGAGACTTCTTTGTAGCGCTGATTTGCCTTTCCAGGTTGCTTGGTTGGCCAAAAAGGGCGTATGCGTTTTTTCCTGAATATATTCAGGAAAAAACGCATACGCCCTTTTTGGCCAAGGGCATCATTGTCGAGGTTTTGCCGCTTTTCCTGTGCTTTAAAGGCGATTCGAATCTACCTCCTGAAATCTGTTTCCTGCAATTCTGCCTTGCTTTCAAATCCTCTTCGTAGCCTTCCCTCCATATATTTGTGGACGAGAGTTATCATTTCTAACTCTGCAGGTTTGTGAATTGCAGTGCCCCTGAGCTCCATTTTTCAACTCGCTTTCTTGGGAGCTGGCCGCAAAAGCGCAGGATTGCTTCAGGCCCTATTCTGGCTCCGGGCGGCAGGCTGAGCCTGTGGTTAATTCTGCTACCTGATGGGAAAATAGAGTGACCTCTGCCTGTCCCAACACCTAGAGCTAGTCTCTCATTGGTTCCCCCTCTTCCCGTTCATCCTCAGGACAAATTGCAACGTGTACGGAACAGGAGGTTAAAGGTGCTGATTCTCCCAGGAGGGAGATTGCTAGTAAAGCGGCTGGAATGGCGAACCGGAGCACAAGGAGATGAGAAATGAGGTGCGTTTTAGAAACCTTTCCCGGTCACACGGTGTACCATCTTCTGGGTTTCTCGTGCATGTTTTCGATGTAGGAAGATGCCCATGAACCTGGAGATTTGGGACCCATGGGATGGGTACCACGCCGTATTACTTTAAAGGGTCTGCGTTTGCTCACCCAACCTCACCAAACCTCTCAGCCCCAAGAGTGTCCACCCTTATGTCTCAGTCATCTGTGGGTCTAGATATGGTCAATCCAGCTGGCATCGCAGCCCCTGAACGAATTTTGTAAGAATTTCTCTCTCTTTCACTGTCTTTGTTTCACGGGTTTTTAAAAGTAATTGATTTTTATAATGGGGTTTAGCTGCTTTGCACTGCTGTGTTTATGCCGCTTTACACCCACTTGACTCACTTACAGAGAGATAGCAATACATAGGTTTTAAGATTCTTACTAGTCAGATATATTCTTGGGCGGTGAATAGGGGGCGTTGAGTCCAGTTCACTGAGCAAGGAGTAGGTCTTGTCTATTACATATTGGGTTTATGGAACGGTATCTGAGCTAATTTGAAACCCTTGTTTTATGCATCACCCCACCTCACCTTTCCCGTTAAGCAGCCATAGTGTGTTTTCTAAACGTGCGACTCTGTTCTGTTTTGTAATTCAGTTCAAGGGTAGCGGTTTTTACATTCCCTCTGTAAGTGATATCTTATGATAAGTGTCTTTTTCTGTGTGACTTATTTCACTTAGAATCGTCGTACCTAAATCCACTCATCATGCTGCTCCTAGCCTTATGACGTTGATTTCATGGCTGAGTGATATTCCATTGTACATAAGGACCACAACTTCTTTATCCATTCTTCTCTTTCCTGGGACGTTTAAGGTGTAACGAAGTGGAGGTTCTTGTCAACAGAGCAGCCCTAAACTTTGGGGTGCCTGTGTCTTGCTGATTTTTAGTTTTCCCAATTTATACGCCCATGAGTGGAAGTGCCCTATGCTCTCTAAGGTGAGTTTTTTAGATGTTTCAAGACACACCGTACACTTCTCCAGAGTGGCTGTTGGCAATTTACAGCCCGCCCATCAGCGTAGCAAGGCTCCCATTTCTCCATGGCCTGTCCTGCATTTCTGGTTTTGACACTTTATTCAGCATGGCCCTTTTGACCGATGGGAAGCGAGACTTCTTTGTAGCGCTGATTTGCCTTTCCAGGTTGCTTGGTTGGCCAAAAAGGGCGTATGCGTTTTTTCCTGAATATATTCAGGAAAAAACGCATACGCCCTTTTTGGCCAAGGGCATCATTGTCGAGGTTTTGCCGCTTTTCCTGTGCTTTAAAGGCGATTCGAATCTACCTCCTGAAATCTGTTTCCTGCAATTCTGCCTTGCTTTCAAATCCTCATCGTTGCCTTCCTTCCATATATTTGTGGACGAGAGTTATCATTTCTACCTCTGCAGGTTTGTGAATTGCAGTGCCCCTGAGCTCCATTTTTTAACTCGCTTTCTTGGGAGCTGGCCGCAAAAGCGCAGGATTGCTTCAGGCCCTATTCTGGCTCCGGGCGGTAGGCTGAGCCTGTCGTTAATTCTTCTTCCTGATGGGAAAATAGAGTGACTTGTGCCTGTCCCAACACCTAGAGCTAGTCTCTCATTGGTTCCCCCTCTTCCCGTTCATCCTCAGGACAAATTGCAACGTGTACGGAACAGGAGGTTAAAGGTGCTGATTCTCCCAGGAGGGAGATTGCTAGTAAAGCGGCTGGAATGGCGAACCGGAGCACAAGGAGATGAGAAATGAGGTGCGTTTTAGAAACCTTTCCCGGTCACACGGTGTACCATCTTCTGGGTTTCTCGTGCGTGTTTTCGATGTAGGAAGATGCCCTTGAACCTGGAGATTTGGGACGCATGGGATGGGTACCACGCCGTATTACTTTAAAGGGTCTGCGTTTGCTCACCCAACCTCACCAAACCTCTCAGCCCCAAGAGTGTCCACCCTTATGTCTCAGTCATCTGTGGGTCTAGATATGGTCAATCCAGCTGGCATCGCAGCCCCTGAACGAATTTTGTAAGAATTTCTCTCTCTTTCACTGTCTTTGTTTCACGGGTTTTTAAAAGTAATTGATTTTTATAATGGGGTTTAGCTGCTTTGCACTGCTGTGTTTATGCCGCTTTACACCCACTTGACTCATTACAGAGAGATATCAATACATAGGTTTTAAGATTCTTACTAGTCAGATATATTCTTGGGCGGTGAATAGGGGGCGTTGAGTCCAGTTCACTGAGCAAGGAGTAGGTCTTGTCTATTACATATTGGGTTTATGGAACGGTATCTGAGCTAATTTGAAACCCTTGTTTTATGCATCACCCCACCTCACCTTTCCCGTTAAGCAGCCATAGTGTGTTTTCTAAACGTGCGACTCTGTTCTGTTTTGTAATTCAGTTCAAGGGTAGCGGTTTTTACATTCCCTCTGTAAGTGATATCTTATGATAAGTGTCTTTTTCTGTGTGACTTATTTCACTTAGAATCGTCGTACCTAAATCCACTCATCATGCTGCTCCTAGCCTTATGACGTTGATTTCATGGCTGAGTGATATTCCATTGTACATAAGGACCACAACTTCTTTATCCATTCTTCTCTTTCCTGGGATGTTTAAGGTGTAACGAAGTGGAGGTTCTTGTCAACAGAGCAGCCCTAAACTTTGGGGTGCCTGTGTCTTGCTGATTTTTAGTTTTCCCAATTTATACGCCCATGAGTGGAAGTGCCCTATGCTCTCTAAGCTGAGTTTTTTAGATGTTTCAAGACACACCGTACACGTCTCCAGAGTGGCTGTTGGCAATTTACAGCCCGCCCATCAGCGTAGCAAGGCTCCCATTTCTCCATGGCCTGTCCTGCATTTCTGGTTTTGACACTTTATTCAGCATGGCCCTTTTGACCGATGGGAAGCGAGACTTCTTTGTAGCGCTGATTTGCCTTTCCAGGTTGCTTGGTTGGCCAAAAAGGGCGTATGCGTTTTTTCCTGAATATATTCAGGAAAAAACGCATACGCCCTTTTTGGCCAAGGGCATCATTGTCGAGGTTTTGCCGCTTTTCCTGTGCTTTAAAGGCGATTCGAATCTACCTCCTGAAATCTGTTTCCTGCAATTCTGCCTTGCTTTCAAATCCTCTTCGTAGCCTTCCCTCCATATATTTGTGGACGAGAGTTATCATTTCTAACTCTGCAGGTTTGTGAATTGCAGTGCCCCTGAGCTCCATTTTTCAACTCGCTTTCTTGGGAGCTGGCCGCAAAAGCGCAGGATTGCTTCAGGCCCTATTCTGGCTCCGGGCGGCAGGCTGAGCCTGTGGTTAATTCTGCTACCTGATGGGAAAATAGAGTGACCTGTGCCTGTCCCAACACCTAGAGCTAGTCTCTCATTGGTTCCCCCTCTTCCCGTTCATCCTCAGGACAAATTGCAACGTGTACGGAACAGGAGGTTAAAGGTGCTGATTCTCCCAGGAGGGAGATTGCTAGTAAAGCGGCTGGAATGGCGAACCGGAGCACAAGGAGATGAGAAATGAGGTGCGTTTTAGAAACCATTCCCGGTCACACGGTGTACCATCTTCTGGGTTTCTCGTGCATGTTTTCGATGTAGGAAGATGCCCATGAACCTGGAGATTTGGGACCCATGGGATGGGTACCACGCTGTATTACTTTAAAGGGTCTGCGTTTGCTCACCCAACCTCACCAAACCTCTCAGCCCCAAGAGTGTCCACCCTTATGTCTCAGTCATCTGTGGGTCTAGATATGGTCAATCCAGCTGGCATCGCAGCCCCTGAACGAATTTTGTAAGAATTTCTCTCTCTTTCACTGTCTTTGTTTCACGGGTTTTTAAAAGTAATTGATTTTTATAATGGGGTTTAGCTGCTTTGCACTGCTGTGTTTATGCCGCTTTACACCCACTTGACTCACTTACAGAGAGATATCAATACATAGGTTTTAAGATTCTTACTAGTCAGATATATTCTTGGGCGGTGAATAGGGGGCGTTGAGTCCAGTTCACTGAGCAAGGAGTAGGTCTTGTCTATTACATATTGGGTTTATGGAACGGTATCTGAGCTAATTTGAAACCCTTGTTTTATGCATCACCCCACCTCACCTTTCCCGTTAAGCAGCCATAGTGTGTTTTCTAAACGTGCGACTCTGTTCTGTTTTGTAATTCAGTTCAAGGGTAGCGGTTTTTACATTCTCTCTGTAAGTGATATCTTATGATAAGTGTCTTTTTCTGTGTGACTTATTTCACTTAGAATCGTCGTACCTAAATCCACTCATCATGCTGCTCCTAGCCTTATGACGTTGATTTCATGGCTGAGTGATATTCCATTGTACATAAGGACCACAACTTCTTTATCCATTCTTCTCTTTCCTGGGATGTTTAAGGTGTAACGAAGTGGAGGTTCTTGTCAACAGAGCAGCCCTAAACTTTGGGGTGCCTGTGTCTTGCTGATTTTTAGTTTTCCCAATTTATACGCCCATGAGTGGAAGTGCCCTATGCTCTCTAAGCTGAGTTTTTTAGATGTTTCAAGACACACCGTACACTTCTCCAGAGTGGCTGTTGGCAATTTACAGCCCGCCCATCAGCGTAGCAAGGCTCCCATTTCTCCATGGCCTGTCCTGCATTTCTGGTTTTGACACTTTATTCAGCATGGCCCTTTTGACCGATGGGAAGCGAGACTTCTTTGTAGCGCTGATTTGCCTTTCCAGGTTGCTTGGTTGGCCAAAAAGGGCGTATGCGTTTTTTCCTGAATATATTCAGGAAAAAACGCATACGCCCTTTTTGGCCAAGGGCATCATTGTCGAGGTTTTGCCACTTTTCCTGTGCTTTAAAGGCGATTCGAATCTACCTCCTGGAATCGGTTTCCTGCAATTCTGCCTTGCTTTCAAATCCTCTTCGTTGCCTTCCCTCCATATATTTGTGGACGAGAGTTATCATTTCTAACTCTGCAGGTTTGTGAATTGCAGTGCCCCTGAGCTCCATTTTTCAACTCGCTTTCTTGGGAGCTGGCCGCAAAAGCGCAGGATTGCTTCAGGCCCTATTCTGGCTCCGGGCGGCAGGCTGAGGCTGTCGTTAATTCTTCTTCCTGATGGGAAAATAGAGTGACCTGTGCCTGTCCCAACACCTAGAGCTAGTCTCTCATTGGTTCCCCCTCTTCCCGTTCATCCTCAGGACAAATTGCAACGTGTACGGAACAGAAGGTTAAAGGTGCTGATTCTCCAAGGAGGGAGATTGCTAGTAAAGCGGCTGGAATGGCGAACCGGAGCACAAGGAGATGAGAAATGAGGTGCGTTTTAGAAACCTTTCCCGGTCACACGGTGTACCATCTTCTGGGTTGCTCGTGCATGTTTTCGACGTAGGAAGATGCCCTTGAACCTGGAGATTTGGGACCCATGGGATGGGTACCACGCCGTATTACTTTAAAGGGTCTGCGTTTGCTCACCCAACCTCACCAAACCTCTCAGCCCCAAGAGTGTCCACCCTTATGTCTCAGTCATCTGTGGGTCTAGATATGGTCAATCCAGGTGGCATCGCAGCCCCTGAACGAATTTTGTAAGAATTTCTCTCTCTTTCACTGTCTTTGTTTCACGGGTTTTTAAAAGTAATTGATTTTTATAATGGGGTTTAGCTGCTTTGCACTGCTGTGTTTATGCCGCTTTACACCTACTTGACTCACTTACAGAGAGATATCAATACATAGGTTTTAAGATTCTTACTAGTCAGATATATTCTTGGGCGGTGAATAGGGGGCGTTGAGTCCAGTTCACTGAGCAAGGAGTAGGTCTTGTCTATTACATATTGGGTTTATGGAACGGTATCTGAGCTAATTTGAAACCCTTGTTTTATGCATCACCCCACCTCACCTTTCCCGTTAAGCAGCCATAGTGTGTTTTCTAAACGTGCGACTCTGTTCTGTTTTGTAATTCAGTTCAAGGGTAGCGGTTTTTACATTCTCTCTGTAAGTGATATCTTATGATAAGTGTCTTTTTCTGTGTGACTTATTTCACTTAGAATCGTCGTACCTAAATCCACTCATCATGCTGCTCCTAGCCTTATGACGTTGATTTCATGGCTGAGTGATATTCCATTGTACATAAGGACCACAACTTCTTTATCCATTCTTCTCTTTCCTGGGATGTTTAAGGTGTAACGAAGTGGAGGTTCTTGTCAACAGAGCAGCCCTAAACTTTGGGGTGCCTGTGTCTTGCTGATTTTTAGTTTTCCCAATTTATACGCCCATGAGTGGAAGTGCCCTATGCTCTCTAAGCTGAGTTTTTTAGATGTTTCAGGACACACCGTACACTTCTCCAGAGTGGCTGTTGGCAATTTACAGCCCGCCCATCAGCGTAGCAAGGCTCCCATTTCTCCATGGCCTGTCCTGCATTTCTGGTTTTGACACTTTATTCAGCATGGCCCTTTTGACCGATGGGAAGCGAGACTTCTTTGTAGCGCTGATTTGCCTTTCCAGGTTGCTTGGTTGGCCAAAAAGGGCGTATGCGTTTTTTCCTGAATATATTCAGGAAAAAACGCATACGCCCTTTTTGGCCAAGGGCATCATTGTCGAGGTTTTGCCGCTTTTCCTGTGCTTTAAAGGCGATTCGAATCTACCTCCTGAAATCTGTTTCCTGCAATTCTGCCTTGCTTTCAAATCCTCTTCGTAGCCTTCCCTCCATATATTTGTGGACGAGAGTTATCATTTCTAACTCTGCAGGTTTGTGAATTGCAGTGCCCCTGAGCTCCATTTTTCAACTCGCTTTCTTGGGAGCTGGCCGCAAAAGCGCAGGATTGCTTCAGGCCCTATTCTGGCTCCGGGCGGCAGGCTGAGCCTGTGGTTAATTCTGCTACCTGATGGGAAAATAGAGTGACCTGTGCCTGTCCCAACACCTAGAGCTAGTCTCTCATTGGTTCCCCCTCTTCCCGTTCATCCTCAGGACAAATTGCAACGTGTACGGAACAGGAGGTTAAAGGCGCTGATTCTCCAAGGAGGGAGATTGCTAGTAAAGCGGCTGGAATGGCGAACCGGAGCACAAGGAGATGAGAAATGAGGTGCGTTTTAGAAACCTTTCCCGGTCACACGGTGTACCATCTTCTGGGTTTCTCGTGCATGTTTTCGACGTAGGAAGATGCCCTTGACCCTGGAGATTTGGGACCCATGGGATGGGTACCACGCCGTATTACTTTAAAGGGTCTGCGTTTGCTCACCCAACCTCACCAAACCTCTCAGCCCCAAGAGTGTCCACCCTTATGTCTCAGTCATCTGTGGGTCTAGATATGGTCAATCCAGGTGGCATCGCAGCCCCTGAACGAATTTTGTAAGAATTTCTCTCTCTTTCACTGTCTTTGTTTCACGGGTTTTTAAAAGTAATTGATTTTTATAATAGGGTTTAGCTGCTTTGCACTGCTGTGTTTATGCCGCTTTTCACCCACTTGACTCACTTACAGAGAGATATCAATTCATAGGTTTTAAGATTCTTACTAGTCAGATATATTCTTGGGCGGTGAATAGGGGGCGTTGAGTCCAGTTCACTGAGCAAGGAGTAGGTCTTGTCTATTACATATTGGGTTTATGGAACGGTATCTGAGCTAATTTGAAACCCTTGTTTTATGCATCACCCCACCTCACCTTTCCCGTTAAGCAGCCATAGTGTGTTTTCTAAACGTGCGACTCTGTTCTGTTTTGTAATTCAGTTCAAGGGTAGCGGTTTTTACATTCTCTCTGTAAGTGATATCTTATGATAAGTGTCTTTTTCTGTGTGACTTATTTCACTTAGAATCGTCGTACCTAAATCCACTCATCATGCTGCTCCTAGCCTTATGACGTTGATTTCATGGCTGAGTGATATTCCATTGTACATAAGGACCACAACTTCTTTATCCATTCTTCTCTTTCCTGGGATGTTTAAGGTGTAACGAAGTGGAGGTTCTTGTCAACAGAGCAGCCCTAAACTTTGGGGTGCCTGTGTCTTGCTGATTTTTAGTTTTCCCAATTTATACGCCCATGAGTGGAAGTGCCCTATGCTCTCTAAGCTGAGTTTTTTAGATGTTTCAGGACACACCGTACACGTCTCCAGAGTGGCTGTTGGCAATTTACAGCCCGCCCATCAGCGTAGCAAGGCTCCCATTTCTCCATGGCCTGTCCTGCATTTCTGGTTTTGACACTTTATTCAGCATGGCCCTTTTGACCGATGGGAAGCGAGACTTCTTTGTAGCGCTGATTTGCCTTTCCAGGTTGCTTGGTTGGCCAAAAAGGGCGTATGCGTTTTTTCCTGAATATATTCAGGAAAAAACGCATACGCCCTTTTTGGCCAAGGGCATCATTGTCGAGGTTTTGCCGCTTTTCCTGTGCTTTAAAGGCGATTCGAATCTACCTCCTGAAATCTGTTTCCTGCAATTCTGCCTTGCTTTCAAATCCTCTTCGTAGCCTTCCCTCCATATATTTGTGGACGAGAGTTATCATTTCTAACTCTGCAGGTTTGTGAATTGCAGTGCCCCTGAGCTCCATTTTTCAACTCGCTTTCTTGGGAGCTGGCCGCAAAAGCGCAGGATTGCTTCAGGCCCTATTCTGGCTCCGGGCGGCAGGCTGAGCCTGTGGTTAATTCTGCTACCTGATGGGAAAATAGAGTGACCTCTGCCTGTCCCAACACCTAGAGCTAGTCTCTCATTGGTTCCCCCTCTTCCCGTTCATCCTCAGGACAAATTGCAACGTGTACGGAACAGGAGGTTAAAGGTGCTGATTCTCCCAGGAGGGAGATTGCTAGTAAAGCGGCTGGAATGGCGAACCGGAGCACAAGGAGATGAGAAATGAGGTGCGTTTTAGAAACCTTTCCCGGTCACACGGTGTACCATCTTCTGGGTTTCGCGTGCATGTTTTCGATGTAGGAAGATGCCCATGAACCTGGAGATTTGGGACCCATGGGATGGGTACCACGCCGTATTACTTTAAAGGGTCTGCGTTTGCTCACCCAACCTCACCAAACCTCTCAGCCCCAAGAGTGTCCACCCTTATGTCTCAGTCATCTGTGGGTCTAGATATGGTCAATCCAGCTGGCATCGCAGCCCCTGAACGAATTTTGTAAGAATTTCTCTCTCTTTCACTGTCTTTGTTTCACGGGTTTTTAAAAGTAATTGATTTTTATAATGGGGTTTAGCTGCTTTGCACTGCTGTGTTTATGCCGCTTTACACCCACTTGACTCACTTACAGAGAGATAGCAATACATAGGTTTTAAGATTCTTACTAGTCAGATATATTCTTGGGCGGTGAATAGGGGGCGTTGAGTCCAGTTCACTGAGCAAGGAGTAGGTCTTGTCTATTACATATTGGGTTTATGGAACGGTATCTGAGCTAATTTGAAACCCTTGTTTTATGCATCACCCCACCTCACCTTTCCCGTTAAGCAGCCATAGTGTGTTTTCTAAACGTGCGACTCTGTTCTGTTTTGTAATTCAGTTCAAGGGTAGCGGTTTTTACATTCTCTCTGTAAGTGATATCTTATGATAAGTGTCTTTTTCTGTGTGACTTATTTCACTTAGAATCGTCGTACCTAAATCCACTCATCATGCTGCTCCTAGCCTTATGACGTTGATTTCATGGCTGAGTGATATTCCATTGTACATAAGGACCACAACTTCTTTATCCATTCTTCTCTTTCCTGGGATGTTTAAGGTGTAACGAAGTGGAGGTTCTTGTCAACAGAGCAGCCCTAAACTTTGGGGTGCCTGTGTCTTGCTGATTTTTAGTTTTCCCAATTTATACGCCCATGAGTGGAAGTGCCCTATGCTCTCTAAGCTGAGTTTTTTAGATGTTTCAGGACACACCGTACACGTCTCCAGAGTGGCTGTTGGCAATTTACAGCCCGCCCATCAGCGTAGCAAGGCTCCCATTTCTCCATGGCCTGTCCTGCATTTCTGGTTTTGACACTTTATTCAGCATGGCCCTTTTGACCGATGGGAAGCGAGACTTCTTTGTAGCGCTGATTTGCCTTTCCAGGTTGCTTGGTTGGCCAAAAAGGGCGTATGCGTTTTTTCCTGAATATATTCAGGAAAAAACGCATACGCCCTTTTTGGCCAAGGGCATCATTGTCGAGGTTTTGCCGCTTTTCCTGTGCTTTAAAGGCGATTCGAATCTACCTCCTGAAATCTGTTTCCTGCAATTCTGCCTTGCTTTCAAATCCTCTTCGTAGCCTTCCCTCCATATATTTGTGGACGAGAGTTATCATTTCTAACTCTGCAGGTTTGTGAATTGCAGTGCCCCTGAGCTCCATTTTTCAACTCGCTTTCTTGGGAGCTGGCCGCAAAAGCGCAGGATTGCTTCAGGCCCTATTCTGGCTCCGGGCGGCAGGCTGAGCCTGTGGTTAATTCTGCTACCTGATGGGAAAATAGAGTGACCTCTGCCTGTCCCAACACCTAGAGCTAGTCTCTCATTGGTTCCCCCTCTTCCCGTTCATCCTCAGGACAAATTGCAACGTGTACGGAACAGGAGGTTAAAGGTGCTGATTCTCCCAGGAGGGAGATTGCTAGTAAAGCGGCTGGAATGGCGAACCGGAGCACAAGGAGATGAGAAATGAGGTGCGTTTTAGAAACCTTTCCCGGTCACACGGTGTACCATCTTCTGGGTTTCGCGTGCATGTTTTCGATGTAGGAAGATGCCCATGAACCTGGAGATTTGGGACCCATGGGATGGGTACCACGCCGTATTACTTTAAAGGGTCTGCGTTTGCTCACCCAACCTCACCAAACCTCTCAGCCCCAAGAGTGTCCACCCTTATGTCTCAGTCATCTGTGGGTCTAGATATGGTCAATCCAGCTGGCATCGCAGCCCCTGAACGAATTTTGTAAGAATTTCTCTCTCTTTCACTGTCTTTGTTTCACGGGTTTTTAAAAGTAATTGATTTTTATAATGGGGTTTAGCTGCTTTGCACTGCTGTGTTTATGCCGCTTTACACCCACTTGACTCACTTACAGAGAGATAGCAATACATAGGTTTTAAGATTCTTACTAGTCAGATATATTCTTGGGCGGTGAATAGGGGGCGTTGAGTCCAGTTCACTGAGCAAGGAGTAGGTCTTGTCTATTACATATTGGGTTTATGGAACGGTATCTGAGCTAATTTGAAACCCTTGTTTTATGCATCACCCCACCTCACCTTTCCCGTTAAGCAGCCATAGTGTGTTTTCTAAACGTGCGACTCTGTTCTGTTTTGTAATTCAGTTCAAGGGTAGCGGTTTTTACATTCTCTCTGTAAGTGATATCTTATGATAAGTGTCTTTTTCTGTGTGACTTATTTCACTTAGAATCGTCGTACCTAAATCCACTCATCATGCTGCTCCTAGCCTTATGACGTTGATTTCATGGCTGAGTGATATTCCATTGTACATAAGGACCACAACTTCTTTATCCATTCTTCTCTTTCCTGGGATGTTTAAGGTGTAACGAAGTGGAGGTTCTTGTCAACAGAGCAGCCCTAAACTTTGGGGTGCCTGTGTCTTGCTGATTTTTAGTTTTCCCAATTTATACGCCCATGAGTGGAAGTGCCCTATGCTCTCTAAGGTGAGTTTTTTAGATGTTTCAAGACACACCGTACACTTCTCCAGAGTGGCTGTTGGCAATTTACAGCCCGCCCATCAGCGTAGCAAGGCTCCCATTTCTCCATGGCCTGTCCTGCATTTCTGGTTTTGACACTTTATTCAGCATGGCCCTTTTGACCGATGGGAAGCGAGACTTCTTTGTAGCGCTGATTTGCCTTTCCAGGTTGCTTGGTTGGCCAAAAAGGGCGTATGCGTTTTTTCCTGAATATATTCAGGAAAAAACGCATACGCCCTTTTTGGCCAAGGGCATCATTGTCGAGGTTTTGCCGCTTTTCCTGTGCTTTAAAGGCGATTCGAATCTACCTCCTGAAATCTGTTTCCTGCAATTCTGCCTTGCTTTCAAATCCTCTTCGTAGCCTTCCCTCCATATATTTGTGGACGAGAGTTATCATTTCTAACTCTGCAGGTTTGTGAATTGCAGTGCCCCTGAGCTCCATTTTTCAACTCGCTTTCTTGGGAGCTGGCCGCAAAAGCGCAGGATTGCTTCAGGCCGTATTCTGACTCCGGGCGGCAGGCTGAGCCTGTGGTTAATTCTGCTACCTGATGGGAAAATAGAGTGACCTCTGCCTGTCCCAACACCTAGAGCTAGTCTCTCATTGGTTCCCCCTCTTCCCGTTCATCCTCAGGACAAATTGCAACGTGTACGGAACAGGAGGTTAAAGGTGCTGATTCTCCCAGGAGGGAGATTGCTAGTAAAGCGGCTGGAATGGCGAACCGGAGCACAAGGAGATGAGAAATGAGGTGCGTTTTAGAAACCTTTCCCGGTCACACGGTGTACCATCTTCTGGGTTTCTCGTGCATGTTTTCGATGTAGGAAGATGCCCATGAACCTGGAGATTTGGGACCCATGGGATGGGTACCACGCCGTATTACTTTAAAGGGTCTGCGTTTGCTCACCCAACCTCACCAAACCTCTCAGCCCCAAGAGTGTCCACCCTTATGTCTCAGTCATCTGTGGGTCTAGATATGGTCAATCCAGCTGGCATCGCAGCCCCTGAACGAATTTTGTAAGAATTTCTCTCTCTTTCACTGTCTTTGTTTCACGGGTTTTTAAAAGTAATTGATTTTTATAATGGGGTTTAGCTGCTTTGCACTGCTGTGTTTATGCCGCTTTACACCCACTTGACTCACTTACAGAGAGATAGCAATACATAGGTTTTAAGATTCTTACTAGTCAGATATATTCTTGGGCGGTGAATAGGGGGCGTTGAGTCCAGTTCACTGAGCAAGGAGTAGGTCTTGTCTATTACATATTGGGTTTATGGAACGGTATCTGAGCTAATTTGAAACCCTTGTTTTATGCATCACCCCACCTCACCTTTCCCGTTAAGCAGCCATAGTGTGTTTTCTAAACGTGCGACTCTGTTCTGTTTTGTAATTCAGTTCAAGGGTAGCGGTTTTTACATTCCCTCTGTAAGTGATATCTTATGATAAGTGTCTTTTTCTGTGTGACTTATTTCACTTAGAATCGTCGTACCTAAATCCACTCACCATGCTGCTCCTAGCCTTATGACGTTGATTTCATGGCTGAGTGATATTCCATTGTACATAAGGACCACAACTTCTTTATCCATTCTTCTCTTTCCTGGGACGTTTAAGGTGTAACGAAGTGGAGGTTCTTGTCAACAGAGCAGCCCTAAACTTTGGGGTGCCTGTGTCTTGCTGATTTTTAGTTTTCCCAATTTATACGCCCATGAGTGGAAGTGCCCTATGCTCTCTAAGGTGAGTTTTTTAGATGTTTCAAGACACACCGTACACTTCTCCAGAGTGGCTGTTGGCAATTTACAGCCCGCCCATCAGCGTAGCAAGGCTCCCATTTCTCCATGGCCTGTCCTGCATTTCTGGTTTTGACACTTTATTCAGCATGGCCCTTTTGACCGATGGGAAGCGAGACTTCTTTGTAGCGCTGATTTGCCTTTCCAGGTTGCTTGGTTGGCCAAAAAGGGCGTATGCGTTTTTTCCTGAATATATTCAGGAAAAAACGCATACGCCCTTTTTGGCCAAGGGCATCATTGTCGAGGTTTTGCCGCTTTTCCTGTGCTTTAAAGGCGATTCGAATCTACCTCCTGAAATCTGTTTCCTGCAATTCTGCCTTGCTCTCAAATCCTCATCGTTGCCTTCCTTCCATATATTTGTGGACGAGAGTTATCATTTCTACCTCTGCAGGTTTGTGAATTGCAGTGCCCCTGAGCTCCATTTTTCAACTCGCTTTCTTGGGAGCTGGCCGCAAAAGCGCAGGATTGCTTCAGGCCCTATTCTGGCTCCGGGCGGCAGGCTGAGCCTGTGGTTAATTCTGCTACCTGATGGGAAAATAGAGTGACCTCTGCCTGTCCCAACACCTAGAGCTAGTCTCTCATTGGTTCCCCCTCTTCCCGTTCATCCTCAGGACAAATTGCAACGTGTACGGAACAGAAGGTTAAAGGTGCTGATTCTCCCAGGAGGGAGATTGCTAGTAAAGCGGCTGGAATGGCGAACCGGAGCACAAGGAGATGAGAAATGAGGTGCGTTTTAGAAACCATTCCCGGTCACACGGTGTACCATCTTCTGGGTTTCTCGTGCATGTTTTCGATGTAGGAAGATGCCCATGAACCTGGAGATTTGGGACCCATGGGATGGGTACCACGCTGTATTACTTTAAAGGGTCTGCGTTTGCTCACCCAACCTCACCAAACCTCTCAGCCCCAAGAGTGTCCACCCTTATGTCTCAGTCATCTGTGGGTCTAGATATGGTCAATCCAGCTGGCATCGCAGCCCCTGAACGAATTTTGTAAGAATTTCTCTCTCTTTCACTGTCTTTGTTTCACGGGTTTTTAAAAGTAATTGATTTTTATAATGGGGTTTAGCTGCTTTGCACTGCTGTGTTTATGCCGCTTTACACCCACTTGACTCACTTACAGAGAGATATCAATACATAGGTTTTAAGATTCTTACTAGTCAGATATATTCTTGGGCGGTGAATAGGGGGCGTTGAGTCCAGTTCACTGAGCAAGGAGTAGGTCTTGTCTATTACATATTGGGTTTATGGAACGGTATCTGAGCTAATTTGAAACCCTTGTTTTATGCATCACCCCACCTCACCTTTCCCGTTAAGCAGCCATAGTGTGTTTTCTAAACGTGCGACTCTGTTCTGTTTTGTAATTCAGTTCAAGGGTAGCGGTTTTTACATTCTCTCTGTAAGTGATATCTTATGATAAGTGTCTTTTTCTGTGTGACTTATTTCACTTAGAATCGTCGTACCTAAATCCACTCATCATGCTGCTCCTAGCCTTATGACGTTGATTTCATGGCTGAGTGATATTCCATTGTACATAAGGACCACAACTTCTTTATCCATTCTTCTCTTTCCTGGGATGTTTAAGGTGTAACGAAGTGGAGGTTCTTGTCAACAGAGCAGCCCTAAACTTTGGGGTGCCTGTGTCTTGCTGATTTTTAGTTTTCCCAATTTATACGCCCATGAGTGGAAGTGCCCTATGCTCTCTAAGCTGAGTTTTTTAGATGTTTCAAGACACACCGTACACTTCTCCAGAGTGGCTGTTGGCAATTTACAGCCCGCCCATCAGCGTAGCAAGGCTCCCATTTCTCCATGGCCTGTCCTGCATTTCTGGTTTTGACACTTTATTCAGCATGGCCCTTTTGACCGATGGGAAGCGAGACTTCTTTGTAGCGCTGATTTGCCTTTCCAGGTTGCTTGGTTGGCCAAAAAGGGCGTATGCGTTTTTTCCTGAATATATTCAGGAAAAAACGCATACGCCCTTTTTGGCCAAGGGCATCATTGTCGAGGTTTTGCCGCTTTTCCTGTGCTTTAAAGGCGATTCGAATCTACCTCCTGGAATCGGTTTCCTGCAATTCTGCCTTGCTTTCAAATCCTCTTCGTTGCCTTCCCTCCATATATTTGTGGACGAGAGTTATCATTTCTAACTCTGCAGGTTTGTGAATTGCAGTGCCCCTGAGCTCCATTTTTCAACTCGCTTTCTTGGGAGCTGGCCGCAAAAGCGCAGGATTGCTTCAGGCCCTATTCTGGCTCCGGGCGGCAGGCTGAGGCTGTCGTTAATTCTTCTTCCTGATGGGAAAATAGAGTGACCTGTGCCTGTCCCAACACCTAGAGCTAGTCTCTCATTGGTTCCCCCTCTTCCCGTTCATCCTCAGGACAAATTGCAACGTGTACGGAACAGAAGGTTAAAGGTGCTGATTCTCCAAGGAGGGAGATTGCTAGTAAAGCGGCTGGAATGGCGAACCGGAGCACAAGGAGATGAGAAATGAGGTGCGTTTTAGAAACCTTTCCCGGTCACACGGTGTACCATCTTCTGGGTTGCTCGTGCATGTTTTCGACGTAGGAAGATGCCCTTGAACCTGGAGATTTGGGACCCATGGGATGGGTACCACGCCGTATTACTTTAAAGGGTCTGCGTTTGCTCACCCAACCTCACCAAACCTCTCAGCCCCAAGAGTGTCCACCCTTATGTCTCAGTCATCTGTGGGTCTAGATATGGTCAATCCAGCTGGCATCGCAGCCCCTGAACGAATTTTGTAAGAATTTCTCTCTCTTTCACTGTCTTTGTTTCACGGGTTTTTAAAAGTAATTGATTTTTATAATGGGGTTTAGCTGCTTTGCACTGCTGTGTTTATGCCGCTTTACACCTACTTGACTCACTTACAGAGAGATATCAATACATAGGTTTTAAGATTCTTACTAGTCAGATATATTCTTGGGCGGTGAATAGGGGGCGTTGAGTCCAGTTCACTGAGCAAGGAGTAGGTCTTGTCTATTACATATTGGGTTTATGGAACGGTATCTGAGCTAATTTGAAACCCTTGTTTTATGCATCACCCCACCTCACCTTTCCCGTTAAGCAGCCATAGTGTGTTTTCTAAACGTGCGACTCTGTTCTGTTTTGTAATTCAGTTCAAGGGTAGCGGTTTTTACATTCTCTCTGTAAGTGATATCTTATGATAAGTGTCTTTTTCTGTGTGACTTATTTCACTTAGAATCGTCGTACCTAAATCCACTCATCATGCTGCTCCTAGCCTTATGACGTTGATTTCATGGCTGAGTGATATTCCATTGTACATAAGGACCACAACTTCTTTATCCATTCTTCTCTTTCCTGGGATGTTTAAGGTGTAACGAAGTGGAGGTTCTTGTCAACAGAGCAGCCCTAAACTTTGGGGTGCCTGTGTCTTGCTGATTTTTAGTTTTCCCAATTTATACGCCCATGAGTGGAAGTGCCCTATGCTCTCTAAGCTGAGTTTTTTAGATGTTTCAGGACACACCGTACACTTCTCCAGAGTGGCTGTTGGCAATTTACAGCCCGCCCATCAGCGTAGCAAGGCTCCCATTTCTCCATGGCCTGTCCTGCATTTCTGGTTTTGACACTTTATTCAGCATGGCCCTTTTGACCGATGGGAAGCGAGACTTCTTTGTAGCGCTGATTTGCCTTTCCAGGTTGCTTGGTTGGCCAAAAAGGGCGTATGCGTTTTTTCCTGAATATATTCAGGAAAAAACGCATACGCCCTTTTTGGCCAAGGGCATCATTGTCGAGGTTTTGCCGCTTTTCCTGTGCTTTAAAGGCGATTCGAATCTACCTCCTGAAATCGGTTTCCTGCAATTCTGCCTTGCTTTCAAATCCTCTTCGTAGCCTTCCCTCCATATATTTGTGGACGAGAGTTATCATTTCTAACTCTGCAGGTTTGTGAATTGCAGTGCCCCTGAGCTCCATTTTTCAACTCGCTTTCTTGGGAGCTGGCCGCAAAAGCGCAGGATTGCTTCAGGCCCTATTCTGGCTCCGGGCGGCAGGCTGAGCCTGTGGTTAATTCTGCTACCTGATGGGAAAATAGAGTGACCTGTGCCTGTCCCAACACCTAGAGCTAGTCTCTCATTGGTTCCCCCTCTTCCCGTTCATCCTCAGGACAAATTGCAACGTGTACGGAACAGGAGGTTAAAGGCGCTGATTCTCCAAGGAGGGAGATTGCTAGTAAAGCGGCTGGAATGGCGAACCGGAGCACAAGGAGATGAGAAATGAGGTGCGTTTTAGAAACCTTTCCCGGTCACACGGTGTACCATCTTCTGGGTTTCTCGTGCATGTTTTCGACGTAGGAAGATGCCCTTGAACCTGCAGATTTGGGACCCATGGGATGGGTACCACGCCGTATTACTTTACAGGGTCTGCGTTAGCTCACCCAACCTCACCAAACCTCTCAGCCCCAAGAGTGTCCACCCTTATGTCTCAATCAGCTGTGGGTCTAGATATGGTCAATCCAGGTGGCATCGCAGCCCCTGAACGAATTTTGTAAGAATTTCTCTCTCTTTCACTGTCTTTGTTTCACGGGTTTTTAAAAGTAATTGATTTTTATAATAGGGTTTAGCTGCTTTGCACTGCTGTGTTTATGCCGCTTTTCACCCACTTGACTCACTTACAGAGAGATATCAATACATAGGTTTTAAGATTCTTACTAGTCAGATATATTCTTGGGCGGTGAATAGGGGGCGTTGAGTCCAGTTCACTGAGCAAGGAGTAGGTCTTGTCTATTACATATTGGGTTTATGGAACGGTATCTGAGCTAATTTGAAACCCTTGTTTTATGCATCACCCCACCTCACCTTTCCCGTTAAGCAGCCATAGTGTGTTTTCTAAACGTGCGACTCTGTTCTGTTTTGTAATTCAGTTCAAGGGTAGCGGTTTTTACATTCTCTCTGTAAGTGATATCTTATGATAAGTGTCTTTTTCTGTGTGACTTATTTCACTTAGAATCGTCGTACCTAAATCCACTCATCATGCTGCTCCTAGCCTTATGACGTTGATTTCATGGCTGAGTGATATTCCATTGTACATAAGGACCACAACTTCTTTATCCATTCTTCTCTTTCCTGGGATGTTTAAGGTGTAACGAAGTGGAGGTTCTTGTCAACAGAGCAGCCCTAAACTTTGGGGTGCCTGTGTCTTGCTGATTTTTAGTTTTCCCAATTTATACGCCCATGAGTGGAAGTGCCCTATGCTCTCTAAGCTGAGTTTTTTAGATGTTTCAGGACACACCGTACACTTCTCCAGAGTGGCTGTTGGCAATTTACAGCCCGCCCATCAGCGTAGCAAGGCTCCCATTTCTCCATGGCCTGTCCTGCATTTCTGGTTTTGACACTTTATTCAGCATGGCCCTTTTGACCGATGGGAAGCGAGACTTCTTTGTAGCGCTGATTTGCCTTTCCAGGTTGCTTGGTTGGCCAAAAAGGGCGTATGCGTTTTTTCCTGAATATATTCAGGAAAAAACGCATACGCCCTTTTTGGCCAAGGGCATCATTGTCGAGGTTTTGCCGCTTTTCCTGTGCTTTAAAGGTGATTCGAATCTACCTCCTGAAATCTGTTTCCTGCAATTCTGCCTTGCTTTCAAATCCTCATCGTTGCCTTCCTTCCATATATTTGTGGACGAGAGTTATCATTTCTACCTCTGCAGGTTTGTGAATTGCAGTGCCCCTGAGCTCCATTTTTTAACTCGTTTTCTTGGGAGCTGGCCGCAAAAGCGCAGGATTGCTTCAGGCCCTATTCTGGCTCCGGGCGGCAGGCTGAGCCTGTCGTTAATTCTTCTTCCTGATGGGAAAATAGAGTGACTTGTGCCTGTCCCAAAACCTAGAGCTAGTCTCTCATTGGTTCCCCCTCTTCCCGTTCATCCTCAGGACAAATTGCAACCTGTACGGAACAGGAGGTTAAAGGTGCTGATTCTCCCAGGAGGGAGATTGCTAGTAAAGCGGCTGGAATGGCGAACCGGAGCACAAGGAGATGAGAAATGAGGTGCGTTTTAGAAACCTTTCCCGGTCACACGGTGTACCATCTTCTGGGTTTCTCGTGCATGTTTTCGATGTAGGAAGATGCCCTTGAACCTGGAGATTTGGGACCCATGGGATGGGTACCACGCCGTATTACTTTAAAGGGTCTGCGTTTGCTCACCCAACCTCACCAAACCTCTCAGCCCCAAGAGTGTCCACCCTTATGTCTCAGTCATCTGTGGGTCTAGATATGGTCAATCCAGGTGGCATCGCAGCCCCTGAACGAATTTTGTAAGAATTTCTCTCTCTTTCACTGTCTTTGTTTCACGGGTTTTTAAAAGTAATTGATTTTTATAATGGGGTTTAGCTGCTTTGCACTGCTGTGTTTATGCCGCTTTACACCTACTTGACTCACTTACAGAGAGATATCAATACATAGGTTTTAAGATTCTTACTAGTCAGATATATTCTTGGGCGGTGAATAGGGGTTGTTGAGTCCAGTTCACTGAGCAAGGAGTAGGTCTTGTCTATTACATATTGGGTTTATGGAACGGTATCTGAGCTAATTTGAAACCCTTGTTTTATGCATCACCCCACCTCACCTTTCCCGTTAAGCAGCCATAGTGTGTTTTCTAAACGTGCGACTCTGTTCTGTTTTGTAATTCAGTTCAAGGGTAGCGGTTTTTACATTCCCTCTGTAAGTGATATCTTATGATAAGTGTCTTTTTCTGTGTGACTTATTTCACTTAGAATCGTCGTACCTAAATCCACTCATCATGCTGCTCCTAGCCTTATGACGTTGATTTCATGGCTGAGTGATATTCCATTGTACATAAGGACCACAACTTCTTTATCCATTCTTCTCTTTCCTGGGATGTTTCAGGTGTAACGAAGTGGAGGTTCTTGTCAACAGAGCAGCCCTAAACTTTGGGGTGCCTGTGTCTTGCTGATTTTTAGTTTTCCCAATTTATACGCCCATGAGTGGAAGTGCCCTATGCTCTCTAAGCTGAGTTTTTTAGATGTTTCAGGACACACCGTACACGTCTCCAGAGTGGCTGTTGGCAATTTACAGCCCGCCCATCAGCGTAGCAAGGCTCCCATTTCTCCATGGCCTGTCCTGCATTTCTGGTTTTGACACTTTATTCAGCATGGCCCTTTTGACCGATGGGAAGCGAGACTTCTTTGTAGCGCTGATTTGCCTTTCCAGGTTGCTTGGTTGGCCAAAAAGGGCGTATGCGTTTTTTCCTGAATATATTCAGGAAAAAACGCATACGCCCTTTTTGGCCAAGGGCATCATTGTCGAGGTTTTGCCGCTTTTCCTGTGCTTTAAAGGCGATTCGAATCTACCTCCTGAAATCTGTTTCCTGCAATTCTGCCTTGCTTTCAAATCCTCTTCGTAGCCTTCCCTCCATATATTTGTGGACGAGAGTTATCATTTCTAACTCTGCAGGTTTGTGAATTGCAGTGCCCCTGAGCTCCATTTTTCAACTCGCTTTCTTGGGAGCTGGCCGCAAAAGCGCAGGATTGCTTCAGGCCCTATTCTGGCTCCGGGCGGCAGGCTGAGCCTGTGGTTAATTCTGCTACCTGATGGGAAAATAGAGTGACCTCTGCCTGTCCCAACACCTAGAGCTAGTCTCTCATTGGTTCCCCCTCTTCCCGTTCATCCTCAGGACAAATTGCAACGTGTACGGAACAGGAGGTTAAAGGTGCTGATTCTCCCAGGAGGGAGATTGCTAGTAAAGCGGCTGGAATGGCGAACCGGAGCACAAGGAGATGAGAAATGAGGTGCGTTTTAGAAACCTTTCCCGGTCACACAGTGTACCATCTTCTGGGTTGCTCGTGCATGTTTTCGACGTAGGAAGATGCCCTTGAACCTGGAGATTTGGGACCCATGGGATGGGTACCACGCCGTATTACTTTAAAGGGTCTGCGTTTGCTCACCCAACCTCACCAAACCTCTCAGCCCCAAGAGTGTCCACCCTTATGTCTCAGTCATCTGTGGGTCTAGATATGGTCAATCCAGGTGGCATCGCAGCCCCTGAACGAATTTTGTAAGAATTTCTCTCTCTTTCACTGTCTTTGTTTCACGGGTTTTTAAAAGTAATTGATTTTTATAATGGGGTTTAGCTGCTTTGCACTGCTGTGTTTATGCCGCTTTACACCTACTTGACTCACTTACAGAGAGATATCAATACATAGGTTTTAAGATTCTTACTAGTCAGATATATTCTTGGGCGGTGAATAGGGGGCGTTGAGTCCAGTTCACTGAGCAAGGAGTAGGTCTTGTCTATTACATATTGGGTTTATGGAACGGTATCTGAGCTAATTTGAAACCCTTGTTTTATGCATCACCCCACCTCACCTTTCCCGTTAAGCAGCCATAGTGTGTTTTCTAAACGTGCGACTCTGTTCTGTTTTGTAATTCAGTTCAAGGGTAGCGGTTTTTACATTCTCTCTGTAAGTGATATCTTATGATAAGTGTCTTTTTCTGTGTGACTTATTTCACTTAGAATCGTCGTACCTAAATCCACTCATCATGCTGCTCCTAGCCTTATGACGTTGATTTCATGGCTGAGTGATATTCCATTGTACATAAGGACCACAACTTCTTTATCCATTCTTCTCTTTCCTGGGATGTTTAAGGTGTAACGAAGTGGAGGTTCTTGTCAACAGAGCAGCCCTAAACTTTGGGGTGCCTGTGTCTTGCTGATTTTTAGTTTTCCCAATTTATACGCCCATGAGTGGAAGTGCCCTATGCTCTCTAAGCTGAGTTTTTTAGATGTTTCAGGACACACCGTACACTTCTCCAGAGTGGCTGTTGGCAATTTACAGCCCGCCCATCAGCGTAGCAAGGCTCCCATTTCTCCATGGCCTGTCCTGCATTTCTGGTTTTGACACTTTATTCAGCATGGCCCTTTTGACCGATGGGAAGCGAGACTTCTTTGTAGCGCTGATTTGCCTTTCCAGGTTGCTTGGTTGGCCAAAAAGGGCGTATGCGTTTTTTCCTGAATATATTCAGGAAAAAACGCATACGCCCTTTTTGGCCAAGGGCATCATTGTCGAGGTTTTGCCGCTTTTCCTGTGCTTTAAAGGCGATTCGAATCTACCTCCTGAAATCTGTTTCCTGCAATTCTGCCTTGCTTTCAAATCCTCTTCGTAGCCTTCCCTCCATATATTTGTGGACGAGAGTTATCATTTCTAACTCTGCAGGTTTGTGAATTGCAGTGCCCCTGAGCTCCATTTTTCAACTCGCTTTCTTGGGAGCTGGCCGCAAAAGCGCAGGATTGCTTCAGGCCCTATTCTGGCTCCGGGCGGCAGGCTGAGCCTGTGGTTAATTCTTCTTCCTGATGGGAAAATAGAGTGACTTGTGCCTGTCCCAAAACCTAGAGCTAGTCTCTCATTGGTTCCCCCTCTTCCCGTTCATCCTCAGGACAAATTGCAACCTGTACGGAACAGGAGGTTAAAGGTGCTGATTCTCCCAGGAGGGAGATTGCTAGTAAAGCGGCTGGAATGGCGAACCGGAGCACAAGGAGATGAGAAATGAGGTGCGTTTTAGAAACCTTTCCCGGTCACACGGTGTACCATCTTCTGGGTTTCTCGTGCATGTTTTCGATGTAGGAAGATGCCCTTGAACCTGGAGATTTGGGACCCATGGGATGGGTACCACGCCGTATTACTTTAAAGGGTCTGCGTTTGCTCACCCAACCTCACCAAACCTCTCAGCCCCAAGAGTGTCCACCCTTATGTCTCAGTCATCTGTGGGTCTAGATATGGTCAATCCAGGTGGCATCGCAGCCCCTGAACGAATTTTGTAAGAATTTCTCTCTCTTTCACTGTCTTTGTTTCACGGGTTTTTAAAAGTAATTGATTTTTATAATGGGGTTTAGCTGCTTTGCACTGCTGTGTTTATGCCGCTTTACACCTACTTGACTCACTTACAGAGAGATATCAATACATAGGTTTTAAGATTCTTACTAGTCAGATATATTCTTGGGCGGTGAATAGGGGTTGTTGAGTCCAGTTCACTGAGCAAGGAGTAGGTCTTGTCTATTACATATTGGGTTTATGGAACGGTATCTGAGCTAATTTGAAACCCTTGTTTTATGCATCACCCCACCTCACCTTTCCCGTTAAGCAGCCATAGTGTGTTTTCTAAACGTGCGACTCTGTTCTGTTTTGTAATTCAGTTCAAGGGTAGCGGTTTTTACATTCCCTCTGTAAGTGATATCTTATGATAAGTGTCTTTTTCTGTGTGACTTATTTCACTTAGAATCGTCGTACCTAAATCCACTCATCATGCTGCTCCTAGCCTTATGACGTTGATTTCATGGCTGAGTGATATTCCATTGTACATAAGGACCACAACTTCTTTATCCATTCTTCTCTTTCCTGGGATGTTTCAGGTGTAACGAAGTGGAGGTTCTTGTCAACAGAGCAGCCCTAAACTTTGGGGTGCCTGTGTCTTGCTGATTTTTAGTTTTCCCAATTTATACGCCCATGAGTGGAAGTGCCCTATGCTCTCTAAGCTGAGTTTTTTAGATGTTTCAGGACACACCGTACACTTCTCCAGAGTGGCTGTTGGCAATTTACAGCCCGCCCATCAGCGTAGCAAGGCTCCCATTTCTCCATGGCCTGTCCTGCATTTCTGGTTTTGACACTTTATTCAGCATGGCCCTTTTGACCGATGGGAAGCGAGACTTCTTTGTAGCGCTGATTTGCCTTTCCAGGTTGCTTGGTTGGCCAAAAAGGGCGTATGCGTTTTTTCCTGAATATATTCAGGAAAAAACGCATACGCCCTTTTTGGCCAAGGGCATCATTGTCGAGGTTTTGCCGCTTTTCCTGTGCTTTAAAGGCGATTCGAATCTACCTCCTGAAATCTGTTTCCTGCAATTCTGCCTTGCTTTCAAATCCTCTTCGTAGCCTTCCCTCCATATATTTGTGGACGAGAGTTATCATTTCTAACTCTGCAGGTTTGTGAATTGCAGTGCCCCTGAGCTCCATTTTTCAACTCGCTTTCTTGGGAGCTGGCCGCAAAGGCGCAGGATTGCTTCAGGCCCTATTCTGGCTCCGGGCGGCAGGCTGAGCCTGTGGTTAATTCTGCTACCTGATGGGAAAATAGAGTGACCTGTGCCTGTCCCAACACCTAGAGCTAGTCTCTCATTGGTTCCCCCTCTTCCCGTTCATCCTCAGGACAAATTGCAACGTGTACGGAACAGGAGGTTAAAGGCGCTGATTCTCCAAGGAGGGAGATTGCTAGTAAAGCGGCTGGAATGGCGAACCGGAGCACAAGGAGATGAGAAATGAGGTGCGTTTTAGAAACCTTTCCCGGTCACACGGTGTACCATCTTCTGGGTTTCTCGTGCATGTTTTCGACGTAGGAAGATGCCCTTGACCCTGGAGATTTGGGACCCATGGGATGGGTACCACGCCGTATTACTTTACAGGGTCTGCGTTAGCTCACCCAACCTCACCAAACCTCTCAGCCCCAAGAGTGTCCACCCTTATGTCTCAATCAGCTGTGGGTCTAGATATGGTCAATCCAGGTGGCATCGCAGCCCCTGAACGAATTTTGTAAGAATTTCTCTCTCTTTCACTGTCTTTGTTTCACGGGTTTTTAAAAGTAATTGATTTTTATAATAGGGTTTAGCTGCTTTGCACTGCTGTGTTTATGCCGCTTTTCACCCACTTGACTCACTTACAGAGAGATATCAATACATAGGTTTTAAGATTCTTACTAGTCAGATATATTCTTGGGCGGTGAATAGGGGGCGTTGAGTCCAGTTCACTGAGCAAGGAGTAGGTCTTGTCTATTACATATTGGGTTTATGGAACGGTATCTGAGCTAATTTGAAACCCTTGTTTTATGCATCACCCCACCTCACCTTTCCCGTTAAGCAGCCATAGTGTGTTTTCTAAACGTGCGACTCTGTTCTGTTTTGTAATTCAGTTCAAGGGTAGCGGTTTTTACATTCTCTCTGTAAGTGATATCTTATGATAAGTGTCTTTTTCTGTGTGACTTATTTCACTTAGAATCGTCGTACCTAAATCCACTCATCATGCTGCTCCTAGCCTTATGACGTTGATTTCATGGCTGAGTGATATTCCATTGTACATAAGGACCACAACTTCTTTATCCATTCTTCTCTTTCCTGGGATGTTTAAGGTGTAACGAAGTGGAGGTTCTTGTCAACAGAGCAGCCCTAAACTTTGGGGTGCCTGTGTCTTGCTGATTTTTAGTTTTCCCAATTTATACGCCCATGAGTGGAAGTGCCCTATGCTCTCTAAGCTGAGTTTTTTAGATGTTTCAGGACACACCGTACACTTCTCCAGAGTGGCTGTTGGCAATTTACAGCCCGCCCATCAGCGTAGCAAGGCTCCCATTTCTCCATGGCCTGTCCTGCATTTCTGGTTTTGACACTTTATTCAGCATGGCCCTTTTGACCGATGGGAAGCGAGACTTCTTTGTAGCGCTGATTTGCCTTTCCAGGTTGCTTGGTTGGCCAAAAAGGGCGTATGCGTTTTTTCCTGAATATATTCAGGAAAAAACGCATACGCCCTTTTTGGCCAAGGGCATCATTGTCGAGGTTTTGCCGCTTTTCCTGTGCTTTAAAGGTGATTCGAATCTACCTCCTGAAATCTGTTTCCTGCAATTCTGCCTTGCTTTCAAATCCTCATCGTTGCCTTCCTTCCATATATTTGTGGACGAGAGTTATCATTTCTACCTCTGCAGGTTTGTGAATTGCAGTGCCCCTGAGCTCCATTTTTTAACTCGTTTTCTTGGGAGCTGGCCGCAAAAGCGCAGGATTGCTTCAGGCCCTATTCTGGCTCCGGGCGGCAGGCTGAGCCTGTCGTTAATTCTTCTTCCTGATGGGAAAATAGAGTGACTTGTGCCTGTCCCAAAACCTAGAGCTAGTCTCTCATTGGTTCCCCCTCTTCCCGTTCATCCTCAGGACAAATTGCAACCTGTACGGAACAGGAGGTTAAAGGTGCTGATTCTCCCAGGAGGGAGATTGCTAGTAAAGCGGCTGGAATGGCGAACCGGAGCACAAGGAGATGAGAAATGAGGTGCGTTTTAGAAACCTTTCCCGGTCACACGGTGTACCATCTTCTGGGTTTCTCGTGCATGTTTTCGATGTAGGAAGATGCCCTTGAACCTGGAGATTTGGGACCCATGGGATGGGTACCACGCCGTATTACTTTAAAGGGTCTGCGTTTGCTCACCCAACCTCACCAAACCTCTCAGCCCCAAGAGTGTCCACCCTTATGTCTCAGTCATCTGTGGGTCTAGATATGGTCAATCCAGGTGGCATCGCAGCCCCTGAACGAATTTTGTAAGAATTTCTCTCTCTTTCACTGTCTTTGTTTCACGGGTTTTTAAAAGTAATTGATTTTTATAATGGGGTTTAGCTGCTTTGCACTGCTGTGTTTATGCCGCTTTACACCTACTTGACTCACTTACAGAGAGATATCAATACATAGGTTTTAAGATTCTTACTAGTCAGATATATTCTTGGGCGGTGAATAGGGGTTGTTGAGTCCAGTTCACTGAGCAAGGAGTAGGTCTTGTCTATTACATATTGGGTTTATGGAACGGTATCTGAGCTAATTTGAAACCCTTGTTTTATGCATCACCCCACCTCACCTTTCCCGTTAAGCAGCCATAGTGTGTTTTCTAAACGTGCGACTCTGTTCTGTTTTGTAATTCAGTTCAAGGGTAGCGGTTTTTACATTCCCTCTGTAAGTGATATCTTATGATAAGTGTCTTTTTCTGTGTGACTTATTTCACTTAGAATCGTCGTACCTAAATCCACTCATCATGCTGCTCCTAGCCTTATGACGTTGATTTCATGGCTGAGTGATATTCCATTGTACATAAGGACCACAACTTCTTTATCCATTCTTCTCTTTCCTGGGATGTTTCAGGTGTAACGAAGTGGAGGTTCTTGTCAACAGAGCAGCCCTAAACTTTGGGGTGCCTGTGTCTTGCTGATTTTTAGTTTTCCCAATTTATACGCCCATGAGTGGAAGTGCCCTATGCTCTCTAAGCTGAGTTTTTTAGATGTTTCAGGACACACCGTACACTTCTCCAGAGTGGCTGTTGGCAATTTACAGCCCGCCCATCAGCGTAGCAAGGCTCCCATTTCTCCATGGCCTGTCCTGCATTTCTGGTTTTGACACTTTATTCAGCATGGCCCTTTTGACCGATGGGAAGCGAGACTTCTTTGTAGCGCTGATTTGCCTTTCCAGGTTGCTTGGTTGGCCAAAAAGGGCGTATGCGTTTTTTCCTGAATATATTCAGGAAAAAACGCATACGCCCTTTTTGGCCAAGGGCATCATTGTCGAGGTTTTGCCGCTTTTCCTGTGCTTTAAAGGCGATTCGAATCTACCTCCTGAAATCTGTTTCCTGCAATTCTGCCTTGCTTTCAAATCCTCTTCGTAGCCTTCCCTCCATATATTTGTGGACGAAAGTTATCATTTCTAACTCTGCAGGTTTGTGAATTGCAGTGCCCCTGAGCTCCATTTTTCAACTCGCTTTCTTGGGAGCTGGCCGCAAAAGCGCAGGATTGCTTCAGACCCTATTCTGGCTCCGGGCGGCAGGCTGAGCCTGTGGTTAATTCTGCTACCTGATGGGAAAATAGAGTGACCTCTGCCTGTCCCAACACCTAGAGCTAGTCTCTCATTGGTTCCCCCTCTTCCCGTTCATCCTCAGGACAAATTGCAACGTGTACGGAACAGGAGGTTAAAGGCGCTGATTCTCCAAGGAGGGAGATTGCTAGTAAAGCGGCTGGAATGGCGAACCGGAGCACAAGGAGATGAGAAATGAGGTGCGTTTTAGAAACCTTTCCCGGTCACACGGTGTACCATCTTCTGGGTTTCTCGTGCATGTTTTCGACGTAGGAAGATGCCCTTGACCCTGGAGATTTGGGACCCATGGGATGGGTACCACGCCGTATTACTTTAAAGGGTCTGCGTTTGCTCACCCAACCTCACCAAACCTCTCAGCCCCAAGAGTGTCCACCCTTATGTGTCAGTCATCTGTGGGTCTAGATATGGTCAATCCAGGTGGCATCGCAGCCCCTGAACGAATTTTGTAAGAATTTCTCTCTCTTTCACTGTCTTTGTTTCACGGGTTTTTAAAAGTAATTGATTTTTATAATAGGGTTTAGCTGCTTTGCACTGCTGTGTTTATGCCGCTTTTCACCCACTTGACTCACTTACAGAGAGATAGCAATACATAGGTTTTAAGATTCTTACTAGTCAGATATATTCTTGGGCGGTGAATAGGGGGCGTTGAGTCCAGTTCACTGAGCAAGGAGTAAGTCTTGTCTATTACATATTGGGTTTATGGAACGGTATCTGAGCTAATTTGAAACCCTTGTTTTATGCATCACCCCACCTCACCTTTCCCGTTAAGCAGCCATAGTGTGTTTTCTAAACGTGCGACTCTGTTCTGTTTTGTAATTCAGTTCAAGGGTAGCGGTTTTTACATTCTCTCTGTAAGTGATATCTTATGATAAGTGTCTTTTTCTGTGTGACTTATTTCACTTAGAATCGTCGTACCTAAATCCACTCATCATGCTGCTCCTAGCCTTATGACGTTGATTTCATGGCTGAGTGATATTCCATTGTACATAAGGACCACAACTTCTTTATCCATTCTTCTCTTTCCTGGGATGTTTAAGGTGTAACGAAGTGGAGGTTCTTGTCAACAGAGCAGCCCTAAACTTTGGGGTGCCTGTGTCTTGCTGATTTTTAGTTTTCCCAATTTATACGCCCATGAGTGGAAGTGCCCTATGCTCTCTAAGCTGAGTTTTTTAGATGTTTCAGGACACACCGTACACGTCTCCAGAGTGGCTGTTGGCAATTTACAGCCCGCCCATCAGCGTAGCAAGGCTCCCATTTCTCCATGGCCTGTCCTGCATTTCTGGTTTTGACACTTTATTCAGCATGGCCCTTTTGACCGATGGGAAGCGAGACTTCTTTGTAGCGCTGATTTGCCTTTCCAGGTTGCTTGGTTGGCCAAAAAGGGCGTATGCGTTTTTTCCTGAATATATTCAGGAAAAAACGCATACGCCCTTTTTGGCCAAGGGCATCATTGTCGAGGTTTTGCCGCTTTTCCTGTGCTTTAAAGGCGATTCGAATCTACCTCCTGAAATCTGTTTCCTGCAATTCTGCCTTGCTTTCAAATCCTCTTCGTAGCCTTCCCTCCATATATTTGTGGACGAGAGTTATCATTTCTAACTCTGCAGGTTTGTGAATTGCAGTGCCCCTGAGCTCCATTTTTCAACTCGCTTTCTTGGGAGCTGGCCGCAAAAGCGCAGGATTGCTTCAGGCCCTATTCTGGCTCCGGGCGGCAGGCTGAGCCTGTGGTTAATTCTGCTACCTGATGGGAAAATAGAGTGACCTCTGCCTGTCCCAACACCTAGAGCTAGTCTCTCATTGGTTCCCCCACTTCCCGTTCATCCTCAGGACAAATTGCAACGTGTACGGAACAGGAGGTTAAAGGTGCTGATTCTCCCAGGAGGGAGATTGCTAGTAAAGCGGCTGGAATGGCGAACCGGAGCACAAGGAGATGAGAAATGAGGTGCGTTTTAGAAACCTTTCCCGGTCACACGGTGTACCATCTTCTGGGTTTCTCGTGCATGTTTTCGATGTAGGAAGATGCCCATGAACCTGGAGATTTGGGACCCATGGGATGGGTACCACGCCGTATTACTTTAAAGGGTCTGCGTTTGCTCACCCAACCTCACCAAACCTCTCAGCCCCAAGAGTGTCCACCCTTATGTCTCAGTCATCTGTGGGTCTAGATATGGTCAATCCAGCTGGCATCGCAGCCCCTGAACGAATTTTGTAAGAATTTCTCTCTCTTTCACTGTCTTTGTTTCACGGGTTTTTAAAAGTAATTGATTTTTATAATGGGGTTTAGCTGCTTTGCACTGCTGTGTTTATGCCGCTTTACACCCACTTGACTCACTTACAGAGAGATAGCAATACATAGGTTTTAAGATTCTTACTAGTCAGATATATTCTTGGGCGGTGAATAGGGGGCGTTGAGTCCAGTTCACTGAGCAAGGAGTAGGTCTTGTCTATTACATATTGGGTTTATGGAACGGTATCTGAGCTAATTTGAAACCCTTGTTTTATGCATCACCCCACCTCACCTTTCCCGTTAAGCAGCCATAGTGTGTTTTCTAAACGTGCGACTCTGTTCTGTTTTGTAATTCAGTTCAAGGGTAGCGGTTTTTACATTCCCTCTGTAAGTGATATCGTATGATAAGTGTCTTTTTCTGTGTGACTTATTTCACTTAGAATCGTCGTACCTAAATCCACTCATCATGCTGCTCCTAGCCTTATGACGTTGATTTCATGGCTGAGTGATATTCCATTGTACATAAGGACCACAACTTCTTTATCCATTCTTCTCTTTCCTGGGATGTTTCAGGTGTAACGAAGTGGAGGTTCTTGTCAACAGAGCAGCCCTAAACTTTGGGGTGCCTGTGTCTTGCTGATTTTTAGTTTTCCCAATTTATACGCCCATGAGTGGAAGTGCCCTATGCTCTCTAAGCTGAGTTTTTTAGATGTTTCAAGACACACCGTACACTTCTCCAGAGTGGCTGTTGGCAATTTACAGCCCGCCCATCAGCGTAGCAAGGCTCCCATTTCTCCATGGCCTGTCCTGCATTTCTGGTTTTGACACTTTATTCAGCATGGCCCTTTTGACCGATGGGAAGCGAGACTTCTTTGTAGCGCTGATTTGCCTTTCCAGGTTGCTTGGTTGGCCAAAAAGGGCGTATGCGTTTTTTCCTGAATATATTCAGGAAAAAACGCATACGCCCTTTTTGGCCAAGGGCATCATTGTCGAGGTTTTGCCGCTTTTCCTGTGCTTTAAAGGCGATTCGAATCTACCTCCTGAAATCTGTTTCCTGCAATTCTGCCTTGCTTTCAAATCCTCTTCGTAGCCTTCCCTCCATATATTTGTGGACGAGAGTTATCATTTCTAACTCTGCAGGTTTGTGAATTGCAGTGCCCCTGAGCTCCATTTTTCAACTCGCTTTCTTGGGAGCTGGCCGCAAAAGCGCAGGATTGCTTCAGGCCCTATTCTGGCTCCGGGCGGCAGGCTGAGCCTGTGGTTAATTCTGCTACCTGATGGGAAAATAGAGTGACCTCTGCCTGTCCCAACACCTAGAGCTAGTCTCTCATTGGTTCCCCCTCTTCCCGTTCATCCTCAGGACAAATTGCAACGTGTACGGAACAGGAGGTTAAAGGTGCTGATTCTCCCAGGAGGGAGATTGCTAGTAAAGCGGCTGGAATGGCGAACCGGAGCACAAGGAGATGAGAAATGAGGTGCGTTTTAGAAACCTTTCCCGGTCACACGGTGTACCATCTTCTGGGTTTCTCGTGCATGTTTTCGATGTAGGAAGATGCCCATGAACCTGGAGATTTGGGACCCATGGGATGGGTACCACGCCGTATTACTTTAAAGGGTCTGCGTTTGCTCACCCAACCTCACCAAACCTCTCAGCCCCAAGAGTGTCCACCCTTATGTCTCAGTCATCTGTGGGTCTAGATATGGTCAATCCAGCTGGCATCGCAGCCCCTGAACGAATTTTGTAAGAATTTCTCTCTCTTTCACTGTCTTTGTTTCACGGGTTTTTAAAAGTAATTGATTTTTATAATGGGGTTTAGCTGCTTTGCACTGCTGTGTTTATGCCGCTTTACACCCACTTGACTCACTTACAGAGAGATAGCAATACATAGGTTTTAAGATTCTTACTAGTCAGATATATTCTTGGGCGGTGAATAGGGGGCGTTGAGTCCAGTTCACTGAGCAAGGAGTAGGTCTTGTCTATTACATATTGGGTTTATGGAACGGTATCTGAGCTAATTTGAAACCCTTGTTTTATGCATCACCCCACCTCACCTTTCCCGTTAAGCAGCCATAGTGTGTTTTCTAAACGTGCGACTCTGTTCTGTTTTGTAATTCAGTTCAAGGGTAGCGGTTTTTACATTCTCTCTGTAAGTGATATCTTATGATAAGTGTCTTTTTCTGTGTGACTTATTTCACTTAGAATCGTCGTACCTAAATCCACTCATCATGCTGCTCCTAGCCTTATGACGTTGATTTCATGGCTGAGTGATATTCCATTGTACATAAGGACCACAACTTCTTTATCCATTCTTCTCTTTCCTGGGATGTTTAAGGTGTAACGAAGTGGAGGTTCTTGTCAACAGAGCAGCCCTAAACTTTGGGGTGCCTGTGTCTTGCTGATTTTTAGTTTTCCCAATTTATACGCCCATGAGTGGAAGTGCCCTATGCTCTCTAAGGTGAGTTTTTTAGATGTTTCAAGACACACCGTACACTTCTCCAGAGTGGCTGTTGGCAATTTACAGCCCGCCCATCAGCGTAGCAAGGCTCCCATTTCTCCATGGCCTGTCCTGCATTTCTGGTTTTGACACTTTATTCAGCATGGCCCTTTTGACCGATGGGAAGCGAGACTTCTTTGTAGCGCTGATTTGCCTTTCCAGGTTGCTTGGTTGGCCAAAAAGGGCGTATGCGTTTTTTCCTGAATATATTCAGGAAAAAACGCATACGCCCTTTTTGGCCAAGGGCATCATTGTCGAGGTTTTGCCGCTTTTCCTGTGCTTTAAAGGCGATTCGAATCTACCTCCTGAAATCTGTTTCCTGCAATTCTGCCTTGCTTTCAAATCCTCTTCGTAGCCTTCCCTCCATATATTTGTGGACGAGAGTTATCATTTCTAACTCTGCAGGTTTGTGAATTGCAGTGCCCCTGAGCTCCATTTTTCAACTCGCTTTCTTGGGAGCTGGCCGCAAAAGCGCAGGATTGCTTCAGGCCCTATTCTGGCTCCGGGCGGCAGGCTGAGCCTGTGGTTAATTCTGCTACCTGATGGGAAAATAGAGTGACCTCTGCCTGTCCCAACACCTAGAGCTAGTCTCTCATTGGTTCCCCCTCTTCCCGTTCATCCTCAGGACAAATTGCAACGTGTACGGAACAGGAGGTTAAAGGTGCTGATTCTCCCAGGAGGGAGATTGCTAGTAAAGCGGCTGGAATGGCGAACCGGAGCACAAGGAGATGAGAAATGAGGTGCGTTTTAGAAACCTTTCCCGGTCACACGGTGTACCATCTTCTGGGTTTCTCGTGCATGTTTTCGATGTAGGAAGATGCCCATGAACCTGGAGATTTGGGACCCATGGGATGGGTACCACGCCGTATTACTTTAAAGGGTCTGCGTTTGCTCACCCAACCTCACCAAACCTCTCAGCCCCAAGAGTGTCCACCCTTATGTCTCAGTCATCTGTGGGTCTAGATATGGTCAATCCAGCTGGCATCGCAGCCCCTGAACGAATTTTGTAAGAATTTCTCTCTCTTTCACTGTCTTTGTTTCACGGGTTTTTAAAAGTAATTGATTTTTATAATGGGGTTTAGCTGCTTTGCACTGCTGTGTTTATGCCGCTTTACACCCACTTGACTCACTTACAGAGAGATAGCAATACATAGGTTTTAAGATTCTTACTAGTCAGATATATTCTTGGGCGGTGAATAGGGGGCGTTGAGTCCAGTTCACTGAGCAAGGAGTAGGTCTTGTCTATTACATATTGGGTTTATGGAACGGTATCTGAGCTAATTTGAAACCCTTGTTTTATGCATCACCCCACCTCACCTTTCCCGTTAAGCAGCCATAGTGTGTTTTCTAAACGTGCGACTCTGTTCTGTTTTGTAATTCAGTTCAAGGGTAGCGGTTTTTACATTCCCTCTGTAAGTGATATCGTATGATAAGTGTCTTTTTCTGTGTGACTTATTTCACTTAGAATCGTCGTACCTAAATCCACTCATCATGCTGCTCCTAGCCTTATGACGTTGATTTCATGGCTGAGTGATATTCCATTGTACATAAGGACCACAACTTCTTTATCCATTCTTCTCTTTCCTGGGATGTTTCAGGTGTAACGAAGTGGAGGTTCTTGTCAACAGAGCAGCCCTAAACTTTGGGGTGCCTGTGTCTTGCTGATTTTTAGTTTTCCCAATTTATACGCCCATGAGTGGAAGTGCCCTATGCTCTCTAAGCTGAGTTTTTTAGATGTTTCAAGACACACCGTACACTTCTCCAGAGTGGCTGTTGGCAATTTACAGCCCGCCCATCAGCGTAGCAAGGCTCCCATTTCTCCATGGCCTGTCCTGCATTTCTGGTTTTGACACTTTATTCAGCATGGCCCTTTTGACCGATGGGAAGCGAGACTTCTTTGTAGCGCTGATTTGCCTTTCCAGGTTGCTTGGTTGGCCAAAAAGGGCGTATGCGTTTTTTCCTGAATATATTCAGGAAAAAACGCATACGCCCTTTTTGGCCAAGGGCATCATTGTCGAGGTTTTGCCGCTTTTCCTGTGCTTTAAAGGCGATTCGAATCTACCTCCTGAAATCTGTTTCCTGCAATTCTGCCTTGCTTTCAAATCCTCTTCGTAGCCTTCCCTCCATATATTTGTGGACGAGAGTTATCATTTCTAACTCTGCAGGTTTGTGAATTGCAGTGCCCCTGAGCTCCATTTTTCAACTCGCTTTCTTGGGAGCTGGCCGCAAAAGCGCAGGATTGCTTCAGGCCCTATTCTGGCTCCGGGCGGCAGGCTGAGCCTGTGGTTAATTCTGCTACCTGATGGGAAAATAGAGTGACCTCTGCCTGTCCCAACACCTAGAGCTAGTCTCTCATTGGTTCCCCCTCTTCCCGTTCATCCTCAGGACAAATTGCAACGTGTACGGAACAGGAGGTTAAAGGTGCTGATTCTCCCAGGAGGGAGATTGCTAGTAAAGCGGCTGGAATGGCGAACCGGAGCACAAGGAGATGAGAAATGAGGTGCGTTTTAGAAACCTTTCCCGGTCACACGGTGTACCATCTTCTGGGTTTCTCGTGCATGTTTTCGATGTAGGAAGATGCCCATGAACCTGGAGATTTGGGACCCATGGGATGGGTACCACGCCGTATTACTTTAAAGGGTCTGCGTTTGCTCACCCAACCTCACCAAACCTCTCAGCCCCAAGAGTGTCCACCCTTATGTCTCAGTCATCTGTGGGTCTAGATATGGTCAATCCAGCTGGCATCGCAGCCCCTGAACGAATTTTGTAAGAATTTCTCTCTCTTTCACTGTCTTTGTTTCACGGGTTTTTAAAAGTAATTGATTTTTATAATGGGGTTTAGCTGCTTTGCACTGCTGTGTTTATGCCGCTTTACACCCACTTGACTCACTTACAGAGAGATAGCAATACATAGGTTTTAAGATTCTTACTAGTCAGATATATTCTTGGGCGGTGAATAGGGGGCGTTGAGTCCAGTTCACTGAGCAAGGAGTAGGTCTTGTCTATTACATATTGGGTTTATGGAACGGTATCTGAGCTAATTTGAAACCCTTGTTTTATGCATCACCCCACCTCACCTTTCCCGTTAAGCAGCCATAGTGTGTTTTCTAAACGTGCGACTCTGTTCTGTTTTGTAATTCAGTTCAAGGGTAGCGGTTTTTACATTCTCTCTGTAAGTGATATCTTATGATAAGTGTCTTTTTCTGTGTGACTTATTTCACTTAGAATCGTCGTACCTAAATCCACTCATCATGCTGCTCCTAGCCTTATGACGTTGATTTCATGGCTGAGTGATATTCCATTGTACATAAGGACCACAACTTCTTTATCCATTCTTCTCTTTCCTGGGATGTTTAAGGTGTAACGAAGTGGAGGTTCTTGTCAACAGAGCAGCCCTAAACTTTGGGGTGCCTGTGTCTTGCTGATTTTTAGTTTTCCCAATTTATACGCCCATGAGTGGAAGTGCCCTATGCTCTCTAAGGTGAGTTTTTTAGATGTTTCAAGACACACCGTACACTTCTCCAGAGTGGCTGTTGGCAATTTACAGCCCGCCCATCAGCGTAGCAAGGCTCCCATTTCTCCATGGCCTGTCCTGCATTTCTGGTTTTGACACTTTATTCAGCATGGCCCTTTTGACCGATGGGAAGCGAGACTTCTTTGTAGCGCTGATTTGCCTTTCCAGGTTGCTTGGTTGGCCAAAAAGGGCGTATGCGTTTTTTCCTGAATATATTCAGGAAAAAACGCATACGCCCTTTTTGGCCAAGGGCATCATTGTCGAGGTTTTGCCGCTTTTCCTGTGCTTTAAAGGCGATTCGAATCTACCTCCTGAAATCTGTTTCCTGCAATTCTGCCTTGCTTTCAAATCCTCTTCGTAGCCTTCCCTCCATATATTTGTGGACGAGAGTTATCATTTCTAACTCTGCAGGTTTGTGAATTGCAGTGCCCCTGAGCTCCATTTTTCAACTCGCTTTCTTGGGAGCTGGCCGCAAAAGCGCAGGATTGCTTCAGGCCCTATTCTGGCTCCGGGCGGCAGGCTGAGCCTGTGGTTAATTCTGCTACCTGATGGGAAAATAGAGTGACCTCTGCCTGTCCCAACACCTAGAGCTAGTCTCTCATTGGTTCCCCCTCTTCCCGTTCATCCTCAGGACAAATTGCAACGTGTACGGAACAGGAGGTTAAAGGTGCTGATTCTCCCAGGAGGGAGATTGCTAGTAAAGCGGCTGGAATGGCGAACCGGAGCACAAGGAGATGAGAAATGAGGTGCGTTTTAGAAACCTTTCCCGGTCACACGGTGTACCATCTTCTGGGTTTCTCGTGCATGTTTTCGATGTAGGAAGATGCCCATGAACCTGGAGATTTGGGACCCATGGGATGGGTACCACGCCGTATTACTTTAAAGGGTCTGCGTTTGCTCACCCAACCTCACCAAACCTCTCAGCCCCAAGAGTGTCCACCCTTATGTCTCAGTCATCTGTGGGTCTAGATATGGTCAATCCAGCTGGCATCGCAGCCCCTGAACGAATTTTGTAAGAATTTCTCTCTCTTTCACTGTCTTTGTTTCACGGGTTTTTAAAAGTAATTGATTTTTATAATGGGGTTTAGCTGCTTTGCACTGCTGTGTTTATGCCGCTTTACACCCACTTGACTCACTTACAGAGAGATAGCAATACATAGGTTTTAAGATTCTTACTAGTCAGATATATTCTTGGGCGGTGAATAGGGGGCGTTGAGTCCAGTTCACTGAGCAAGGAGTAGGTCTTGTCTATTACATATTGGGTTTATGGAACGGTATCTGAGCTAATTTGAAACCCTTGTTTTATGCATCACCCCACCTCACCTTTCCCGTTAAGCAGCCATAGTGTGTTTTCTAAACGTGCGACTCTGTTCTGTTTTGTAATTCAGTTCAAGGGTAGCGGTTTTTACATTCTCTCTGTAAGTGATATCTTATGATAAGTGTCTTTTTCTGTGTGACTTATTTCACTTAGAATCGTCGTACCTAAATCCACTCATCATGCTGCTCCTAGCCTTATGACGTTGATTTCATGGCTGAGTGATATTCCATTGTACATAAGGACCACAACTTCTTTATCCATTCTTCTCTTTCCTGGGATGTTTAAGGTGTAACGAAGTGGAGGTTCTTGTCAACAGAGCAGCCCTAAACTTTGGGGTGCCTGTGTCTTGCTGATTTTTAGTTTTCCCAATTTATACGCCCATGAGTGGAAGTGCCCTATGCTCTCTAAGGTGAGTTTTTTAGATGTTTCAAGACACACCGTACACTTCTCCAGAGTGGCTGTTGGCAATTTACAGCCCGCCCATCAGCGTAGCAAGGCTCCCATTTCTCCATGGCCTGTCCTGCATTTCTGGTTTTGACACTTTATTCAGCATGGCCCTTTTGACCGATGGGAAGCGAGACTTCTTTGTAGCGCTGATTTGCCTTTCCAGGTTGCTTGGTTGGCCAAAAAGGGCGTATGCGTTTTTTCCTGAATATATTCAGGAAAAAACGCATACGCCCTTTTTGGCCAAGGGCATCATTGTCGAGGTTTTGCCGCTTTTCCTGTGCTTTAAAGGCGATTCGAATCTACCTCCTGAAATCTGTTTCCTGCAATTCTGCCTTGCTTTCAAATCCTCTTCGTAGCCTTCCCTCCATATATTTGTGGACGAGAGTTATCATTTCTAACTCTGCAGGTTTGTGAATTGCAGTGCCCCTGAGCTCCATTTTTCAACTCGCTTTCTTGGGAGCTGGCCGCAAAAGCGCAGGATTGCTTCAGGCCCTATTCTGGCTCCGGGCGGCAGGCTGAGCCTGTGGTTAATTCTGCTACCTGATGGGAAAATAGAGTGACCTCTGCCTGTCCCAACACCTAGAGCTAGTCTCTCATTGGTTCCCCCTCTTCCCGTTCATCCTCAGGACAAATTGCAACGTGTACGGAACAGGAGGTTAAAGGTGCTGATTCTCCCAGGAGGGAGATTGCTAGTAAAGCGGCTGGAATGGCGAACCGGAGCACAAGGAGATGAGAAATGAGGTGCGTTTTAGAAACCTTTCCCGGTCACACGGTGTACCATCTTCTGGGTTTCTCGTGCATGTTTTCGATGTAGGAAGATGCCCATGAACCTGGAGATTTGGGACCCATGGGATGGGTACCACGCCGTATTACTTTAAAGGGTCTGCGTTTGCTCACCCAACCTCACCAAACCTCTCAGCCCCAAGAGTGTCCACCCTTATGTCTCAGTCATCTGTGGGTCTAGATATGGTCAATCCAGCTGGCATCGCAGCCCCTGAACGAATTTTGTAAGAATTTCTCTCTCTTTCACTGTCTTTGTTTCACGGGTTTTTAAAAGTAATTGATTTTTATAATGGGGTTTAGCTGCTTTGCACTGCTGTGTTTATGCCGCTTTACACCCACTTGACTCACTTACAGAGAGATAGCAATACATAGGTTTTAAGATTCTTACTAGTCAGATATATTCTTGGGCGGTGAATAGGGGGCGTTGAGTCCAGTTCACTGAGCAAGGAGTAGGTCTTGTCTATTACATATTGGGTTTATGGAACGGTATCTGAGCTAATTTGAAACCCTTGTTTTATGCATCACCCCACCTCACCTTTCCCGTTAAGCAGCCATAGTGTGTTTTCTAAACGTGCGACTCTGTTCTGTTTTGTAATTCAGTTCAAGGGTAGCGGTTTTTACATTCTCTCTGTAAGTGATATCTTATGATAAGTGTCTTTTTCTGTGTGACTTATTTCACTTAGAATCGTCGTACCTAAATCCACTCATCATGCTGCTCCTAGCCTTATGACGTTGATTTCATGGCTGAGTGATATTCCATTGTACATAAGGACCACAACTTCTTTATCCATTCTTCTCTTTCCTGGGATGTTTAAGGTGTAACGAAGTGGAGGTTCTTGTCAACAGAGCAGCCCTAAACTTTGGGGTGCCTGTGTCTTGCTGATTTTTAGTTTTCCCAATTTATACGCCCATGAGTGGAAGTGCCCTATGCTCTCTAAGCTGAGTTTTTTAGATGTTTCAAGACACACCGTACACTTCTCCAGAGTGGCTGTTGGCAATTTACAGCCCGCCCATCAGCGTAGCAAGGCTCCCATTTCTCCATGGCCTGTCCTGCATTTCTGGTTTTGACACTTTATTCAGCATGGCCCTTTTGACCGATGGGAAGCGAGACTTCTTTGTAGCGCTGATTTGCCTTTCCAGGTTGCTTGGTTGGCCAAAAAGGGCGTATGCGTTTTTTCCTGAATATATTCAGGAAAAAACGCATACGCCCTTTTTGGCCAAGGGCATCATTGTCGAGGTTTTGCCGCTTTTCCTGTGCTTTAAAGGCGATTCGAATCTACCTCCTGAAATCTGTTTCCTGCAATTCTGCCTTGCTTTCAAATCCTCATCGTTGCCTTCCTTCCATATATTTGTGGACGAGAGTTATCATTTCTACCTCTGCAGGTTTGTGAATTGCAGTGCCCCTGAGCTCCATTTTTTAACTCGCTTTCTTGGGAGCTGGCCGCAAAAGCGCAGGATTGCTTCAGGCCCTATTCTGGCTCCGGGCGGTAGGCTGAGCCTGTCGTTAATTCTTCTTCCTGATGGGAAAATAGAGTGACTTGTGCCTGTCCCAACACCTAGAGCTAGTCTCTCATTGGTTCCCCCTCTTCCCGTTCATCCTCAGGACAAATTGCAACGTGTACGGAACAGGAGGTTAAAGGTGCTGATTCTCCCAGGAGGGAGATTGCTAGTAAAGCGGCTGGAATGGCGAACCGGAGCACAAGGAGATGAGAAATGAGGTGCGTTTTAGAAACCTTTCCCGGTCACACGGTGTACCATCTTCTGGGTTTCTCGTGCATGTTTTCGATGTAGGAAGATGCCCATGAACCTGGAGATTTGGGACCCATGGGATGGGTACCACGCCGTATTACTTTAAAGGGTCTGCGTTTGCTCACCCAACCTCACCAAACCTCTCAGCCCCAAGAGTGTCCACCCTTATGTCTCAGTCATCTGTGGGTCTAGATATGGTCAATCCAGCTGGCATCGCAGCCCCTGAACGAATTTTGTAAGAATTTCTCTCTCTTTCACTGTCTTTGTTTCACGGGTTTTTAAAAGTAATTGATTTTTATAATGGGGTTTAGCTGCTTTGCACTGCTGTGTTTATGCCGCTTTACACCCACTTGACTCACTTACAGAGAGATAGCAATACATAGGTTTTAAGATTCTTACTAGTCAGATATATTCTTGGGCGGTGAATAGGGGGCGTTGAGTCCAGTTCACTGAGCAAGGAGTAGGTCTTGTCTATTACATATTGGGTTTATGGAACGGTATCTGAGCTAATTTGAAACCCTTGTTTTATGCATCACCCCACCTCACCTTTCCCGTTAAGCAGCCATAGTGTGTTTTCTAAACGTGCGACTCTGTTCTGTTTTGTAATTCAGTTCAAGGGTAGCGGTTTTTACATTCTCTCTGTAAGTGATATCTTATGATAAGTGTCTTTTTCTGTGTGACTTATTTCACTTAGAATCGTCGTACCTAAATCCACTCATCATGCTGCTCCTAGCCTTATGACGTTGATTTCATGGCTGAGTGATATTCCATTGTACATAAGGACCACAACTTCTTTATCCATTCTTCTCTTTCCTGGGATGTTTAAGGTGTAACGAAGTGGAGGTTCTTGTCAACAGAGCAGCCCTAAACTTTGGGGTGCCTGTGTCTTGCTGATTTTTAGTTTTCCCAATTTATACGCCCATGAGTGGAAGTGCCCTATGCTCTCTAAGCTGAGTTTTTTAGATGTTTCAAGACACACCGTACACTTCTCCAGAGTGGCTGTTGGCAATTTACAGCCCGCCCATCAGCGTAGCAAGGCTCCCATTTCTCCATGGCCTGTCCTGCATTTCTGGTTTTGACACTTTATTCAGCATGGCCCTTTTGACCGATGGGAAGCGAGACTTCTTTGTAGCGCTGATTTGCCTTTCCAGGTTGCTTGGTTGGCCAAAAAGGGCGTATGCGTTTTTTCCTGAATATATTCAGGAAAAAACGCATACGCCCTTTTTGGCCAAGGGCATCATTGTCGAGGTTTTGCCGCTTTTCCTGTGCTTTAAAGGCGATTCGAATCTACCTCCTGAAATCTGTTTCCTGCAATTCTGCCTTGCTTTCAAATCCTCATCGTTGCCTTCCTTCCATATATTTGTGGACGAGAGTTATCATTTCTACCTCTGCAGGTTTGTGAATTGCAGTGCCCCTGAGCTCCATTTTTTAACTCGCTTTCTTGGGAGCTGGCCGCAAAAGCGCAGGATTGCTTCAGGCCCTATTCTGGCTCCGGGCGGTAGGCTGAGCCTGTCGTTAATTCTTCTTCCTGATGGGAAAATAGAGTGACTTGTGCCTGTCCCAACACCTAGAGCTAGTCTCTCATTGGTTCCCCCTCTTCCCGTTCATCCTCAGGACAAATTGCAACGTGTACGGAACAGGAGGTTAAAGGTGCTGATTCTCCCAGGAGGGAGATTGCTAGTAAAGCGGCTGGAATGGCGAACCGGAGCACAAGGAGATGAGAAATGAGGTGCGTTTTAGAAACCTTTCCCGGTCACACGGTGTACCATCTTCTGGGTTTCTCGTGCATGTTTTCGATGTAGGAAGATGCCCATGAACCTGGAGATTTGGGACCCATGGGATGGGTACCACGCCGTATTACTTTAAAGGGTCTGCGTTTGCTCACCCAACCTCACCAAACCTCTCAGCCCCAAGAGTGTCCACCCTTATGTCTCAGTCATCTGTGGGTCTAGATATGGTCAATCCAGCTGGCATCGCAGCCCCTGAACGAATTTTGTAAGAATTTCTCTCTCTTTCACTGTCTTTGTTTCACGGGTTTTTAAAAGTAATTGATTTTTATAATGGGGTTTAGCTGCTTTGCACTGCTGTGTTTATGCCGCTTTACACCCACTTGACTCACTTACAGAGAGATAGCAATACATAGGTTTTAAGATTCTTACTAGTCAGATATATTCTTGGGCGGTGAATAGGGGGCGTTGAGTCCAGTTCACTGAGCAAGGAGTAGGTCTTGTCTATTACATATTGGGTTTATGGAACGGTATCTGAGCTAATTTGAAACCCTTGTTTTATGCATCACCCCACCTCACCTTTCCCGTTAAGCAGCCATAGTGTGTTTTCTAAACGTGCGACTCTGTTCTGTTTTGTAATTCAGTTCAAGGGTAGCGGTTTTTACATTCTCTCTGTAAGTGATATCTTATGATAAGTGTCTTTTTCTGTGTGACTTATTTCACTTAGAATCGTCGTACCTAAATCCACTCATCATGCTGCTCCTAGCCTTATGACGTTGATTTCATGGCTGAGTGATATTCCATTGTACATAAGGACCACAACTTCTTTATCCATTCTTCTCTTTCCTGGGATGTTTAAGGTGTAACGAAGTGGAGGTTCTTGTCAACAGAGCAGCCCTAAACTTTGGGGTGCCTGTGTCTTGCTGATTTTTAGTTTTCCCAATTTATACGCCCATGAGTGGAAGTGCCCTATGCTCTCTAAGGTGAGTTTTTTAGATGTTTCAAGACACACCGTACACTTCTCCAGAGTGGCTGTTGGCAATTTACAGCCCGCCCATCAGCGTAGCAAGGCTCCCATTTCTCCATGGCCTGTCCTGCATTTCTGGTTTTGACACTTTATTCAGCATGGCCCTTTTGACCGATGGGAAGCGAGACTTCTTTGTAGCGCTGATTTGCCTTTCCAGGTTGCTTGGTTGGCCAAAAAGGGCGTATGCGTTTTTTCCTGAATATATTCAGGAAAAAACGCATACGCCCTTTTTGGCCAAGGGCATCATTGTCGAGGTTTTGCCGCTTTTCCTGTGCTTTAAAGGCGATTCGAATCTACCTCCTGAAATCTGTTTCCTGCAATTCTGCCTTGCTTTCAAATCCTCATCGTTGCCTTCCTTCCATATATTTGTGGACGAGAGTTATCATTTCTACCTCTGCAGGTTTGTGAATTGCAGTGCCCCTGAGCTCCATTTTTTAACTCGCTTTCTTGGGAGCTGGCCGCAAAAGCGCAGGATTGCTTCAGGCCCTATTCTGGCTCCGGGCGGTAGGCTGAGCCTGTCGTTAATTCTTCTTCCTGATGGGAAAATAGAGTGACTTGTGCCTGTCCCAACACCTAGAGCTAGTCTCTCATTGGTTCCCCCTCTTCCCGTTCATCCTCAGGACAAATTGCAACGTGTACGGAACAGGAGGTTAAAGGTGCTGATTCTCCCAGGAGGGAGATTGCTAGTAAAGCGGCTGGAATGGCGAACCGGAGCACAAGGAGATGAGAAATGAGGTGCGTTTTAGAAACCTTTCCCGGTCACACGGTGTACCATCTTCTGGGTTTCTCGTGCGTGTTTTCGATGTAGGAAGATGCCCTTGAACCTGGAGATTTGGGACGCATGGGATGGGTACCACGCCGTATTACTTTAAAGGGTCTGCGTTTGCTCACCCAACCTCACCAAACCTCTCAGCCCCAAGAGTGTCCACCCTTATGTCTCAGTCATCTGTGGGTCTAGATATGGTCAATCCAGCTGGCATCGCAGCCCCTGAACGAATTTTGTAAGAATTTCTCTCTCTTTCACTGTCTTTGTTTCACGGGTTTTTAAAAGTAATTGATTTTTATAATGGGGTTTAGCTGCTTTGCACTGCTGTGTTTATGCCGCTTTACACCCACTTGACTCACTTACAGAGAGATATCAATACATAGGTTTTAAGATTCTTACTAGTCAGATATATTCTTGGGCGGTGAATAGGGGGCGTTGAGTCCAGTTCACTGAGCAAGGAGTAGGTCTTGTCTATTACATATTGGGTTTATGGAACGGTATCTGAGCTAATTTGAAACCCTTGTTTTATGCATCACCCCACCTCACCTTTCCCGTTAAGCAGCCATAGTGTGTTTTCTAAACGTGCGACTCTGTTCTGTTTTGTAATTCAGTTCAAGGGTAGCGGTTTTTACATTCCCTCTGTAAGTGATATCTTATGATAAGTGTCTTTTTCTGTGTGACTTATTTCACTTAGAATCGTCGTACCTAAATCCACTCATCATGCTGCTCCTAGCCTTATGACGTTGATTTCATGGCTGAGTGATATTCCATTGTACATAAGGACCACAACTTCTTTATCCATTCTTCTCTTTCCTGGGATGTTTCAGGTGTAACGAAGTGGAGGTTCTTGTCAACAGAGCAGCCCTAAACTTTGGGGTGCCTGTGTCTTGCTGATTTTTAGTTTTCCCAATTTATACGCCCATGAGTGGAAGTGCCCTATGCTCTCTAAGCTGAGTTTTTTAGATGTTTCAGGACACACCGTACACTTCTCCAGAGTGGCTGTTGGCAATTTACAGCCCGCCCATCAGCGTAGCAAGGCTCCCATTTCTCCATGGCCTGTCCTGCATTTCTGGTTTTGACACTTTATTCAGCATGGCCCTTTTGACCGATGGGAAGCGAGACTTCTTTGTAGCGCTGATTTGCCTTTCCAGGTTGCTTGGTTGGCCAAAAAGGGCGTATGCGTTTTTTCCTGAATATATTCAGGAAAAAACGCATACGCCCTTTTTGGCCAAGGGCATCATTGTCGAGGTTTTGCCGCTTTTCCTGTGCTTTAAAGGCGATTCGAATCTACCTCCTGGAATCGGTTTCCTGCAATTCTGCCTTGCTTTCAAATCCTCTTCGTTGCCTTCCCTCCATATATTTGTGGACGAGAGTTATCATTTCTAACTCTGCAGGTTTGTGAATTGCAGTGCCCCTGAGCTCCATTTTTCAACTCGCTTTCTTTGGAGCTGGCCGCAAAAGCGCAGGATTGCTTCAGGCCCTATTCTGGCTCCCGGCGGCAGGCTGAGCCTGTGGTTAATTCTTCTTCCTGATGGGAAAATAGAGTGACCTGTGCCTGTCCCAACACCTAGAGCTAGTCTCTCATTGGTTCCCCCTCTTCCCGTTCATCCTCAGGACAAATTGCAACGTGTACGGAACAGAAGGTTAAAGGTGCTGATTCTCCAAGGAGGGAGATTGCTAGTAAAGCGGCTGGAATGGCGAACCGGAGCACAAGGAGATGAGAAATGAGGTGCGTTTTAGAAACCTTTCCCGGTCACACGGTGTACCATCTTCTGGGTTTCTCGTGCATGTTTTCGACGTAGGAAGATGCCCTTGAACCTGGAGATTTGGGACCCATGGGATGGGTACCACGCCGTATTACTTTAAAGGGTCTGCGTTTGCTCACCCAACCTCACCAAACCTCTCAGCCCCAAGAGTGTCCACCCTTATGTCTCAGTCATCTGTGGGTCTAGATATGGTCAATCCAGGTGGCATCGCAGCCCCTGAACGAATTTTGTAAGAATTTCTCTCTCTTTCACTGTCTTTGTTTCACGGGTTTTTAAAAGTAATTGATTTTTATAATGGGGTTTAGCTGCTTTGCACTGCTGTGTTTATGCCGCTTTACACCTACTTGACTCACTTACAGAGAGATATCAATACATAGGTTTTAAGATTCTTACTAGTCAGATATATTCTTGGGCGGTGAATAGGGGGCGTTGAGTCCAGTTCACTGAGCAAGGAGTAGGTCTTGTCTATTACATATTGGGTTTATGGAACGGTATCTGAGCTAATTTGAAACCCTTGTTTTATGCATCACCCCACCTCACCTTTCCCGTTAAGCAGCCATAGTGTGTTTTCTAAACGTGCGACTCTGTTCTGTTTTGTAATTCAGTTCAAGGGTAGCGGTTTTTACATTCTCTCTGTAAGTGATATCTTATGATAAGTGTCTTTTTCTGTGTGACTTATTTCACTTAGAATCGTCGTACCTAAATCCACTCATCATGCTGCTCCTAGCCTTATGACGTTGATTTCATGGCTGAGTGATATTCCATTGTACATAAGGACCACAACTTCTTTATCCATTCTTCTCTTTCCTGGGATGTTTAAGGTGTAACGAAGTGGAGGTTCTTGTCAACAGAGCAGCCCTAAACTTTGGGGTGCCTGTGTCTTGCTGATTTTTAGTTTTCCCAATTTATACGCCCATGAGTGGAAGTGCCCTATGCTCTCTAAGCTGAGTTTTTTAGATGTTTCAGGACACACCGTACACTTCTCCAGAGTGGCTGTTGGCAATTTACAGCCCGCCCATCAGCGTAGCAAGGCTCCCATTTCTCCATGGCCTGTCCTGCATTTCTGGTTTTGACACTTTATTCAGCATGGCCCTTTTGACCGATGGGAAGCGAGACTTCTTTGTAGCGCTGATTTGCCTTTCCAGGTTGCTTGGTTGGCCAAAAAGGGCGTATGCGTTTTTTCCTGAATATATTCAGGAAAAAACGCATACGCCCTTTTTGGCCAAGGGCATCATTGTCGAGGTTTTGCCGCTTTTCCTGTGCTTTAAAGGCGATTCGAATCTACCTCCTGAAATCTGTTTCCTGCAATTCTGCCTTGCTTTCAAATCCTCTTCGTAGCCTTCCCTCCATATATTTGTGGACGAGAGTTATCATTTCTAACTCTGCAGGTTTGTGAATTGCAGTGCCCCTGAGCTCCATTTTTCAACTCGCTTTCTTGGGAGCTGGCCGCAAAAGCGCAGGATTGCTTCAGGCCCTATTCTGGCTCCGGGCGGCAGGCTGAGCCTGTGGTTAATTCTGCTACCTGATGGGAAAATAGAGTGACCTGTGCCTGTCCCAACACCTAGAGCTAGTCTCTCATTGGTTCCCCCTCTTCCCGTTCATCCTCAGGACAAATTGCAACGTGTACGGAACAGGAGGTTAAAGGCGCTGATTCTCCAAGGAGGGAGATTGCTAGTAAAGCGGCTGGAATGGCGAACCGGAGCACAAGGAGATGAGAAATGAGGTGCGTTTTAGAAACCTTTCCCGGTCACACGGTGTACCATCTTCTGGGTTTCTCGTGCATGTTTTCGACGTAGGAAGATGCCCTTGACCCTGGAGATTTGGGACCCATGGGATGGGTACCACGCCGTATTACTTTACAGGGTCTGCGTTAGCTCACCCAACCTCACCAAACCTCTCAGCCCCAAGAGTGTCCACCCTTATGTCTCAATCAGCTGTGGGTCTAGATATGGTCAATCCAGGTGGCATCGCAGCCCCTGAACGAATTTTGTAAGAATTTCTCTCTCTTTCACTGTCTTTGTTTCACGGGTTTTTAAAAGTAATTGATTTTTATAATAGGGTTTAGCTGCTTTGCACTGCTGTGTTTATGCCGCTTTTCACCCACTTGACTCACTTACAGAGAGATATCAATACATAGGTTTTAAGATTCTTACTAGTCAGATATATTCTTGGGCGGTGAATAGGGGGCGTTGAGTCCAGTTCACTGAGCAAGGAGTAGGTCTTGTCTATTACATATTGGGTTTATGGAACGGTATCTGAGCTAATTTGAAACCCTTGTTTTATGCATCACCCCACCTCACCTTTCCCGTTAAGCAGCCATAGTGTGTTTTCTAAACGTGCGACTCTGTTCTGTTTTGTAATTCAGTTCAAGGGTAGCGGTTTTTACATTCCCTCTGTAAGTGATATCTTATGATAAGTGTCTTTTTCTGTGTGACTTATTTCACTTAGAATCGTCGTACCTAAATCCACTCATCATGCTGCTCCTAGCCTTATGACGTTGATTTCATGGCTGAGTGATATTCCATTGTACATAAGGACCACAACTTCTTTATCCATTCTTCTCTTTCCTGGGATGTTTAAGGTGTAACGAAGTGGAGGTTCTTGTCAACAGAGCAGCCCTAAACTTTGGGGTGCCTGTGTCTTGCTGATTTTTAGTTTTCCCAATTTATACGCCCATGAGTGGAAGTGCCCTATGCTCTCTAAGCTGAGTTTTTTAGATGTTTCAGGACACACCGTACACTTCTCCAGAGTGGCTGTTGGCAATTTACAGCCCGCCCATCAGCGTAGCAAGGCTCCCATTTCTCCATGGCCTGTCCTGCATTTCTGGTTTTGACACTTTATTCAGCATGGCCCTTTTGACCGATGGGAAGCGAGACTTCTTTGTAGCGCTGATTTGCCTTTCCAGGTTGCTTGGTTGGCCAAAAAGGGCGTATGCGTTTTTTCCTGAATATATTCAGGAAAAAACGCATACGCCCTTTTTGGCCAAGGGCATCATTGTCGAGGTTTTGCCGCTTTTCCTGTGCTTTAAAGGTGATTCGAATCTACCTCCTGAAATCTGTTTCCTGCAATTCTGCCTTGCTTTCAAATCCTCATCGTTGCCTTCCTTCCATATATTTGTGGACGAGAGTTATCATTTCTACCTCTGCAGGTTTGTGAATTGCAGTGCCCCTGAGCTCCATTTTTTAACTCGTTTTCTTGGGAGCTGGCCGCAAAAGCGCAGGATTGCTTCAGGCCCTATTCTGGCTCCGGGCGGCAGGCTGAGCCTGTCGTTAATTCTTCTTCCTGATGGGAAAATAGAGTGACTTGTGCCTGTCCCAACACCTAGAGCTAGTCTCTCATTGGTTCCCCCTCTTCCCGTTCATCCTCAGGACAAATTGCAACCTGTACGGAACAGGAGGTTAAAGGTGCTGATTCTCCCAGGAGGGAGATTGCTAGTAAAGCGGCTGGAATGGCGAACCGGAGCACAAGGAGATGAGAAATGAGGTGCGTTTTAGAAACCTTTCCCGGTCACACGGTGTACCATCTTCTGGGTTTCTCGTGCGTATTTTCGATGTAGGAAGATGCCCTTGAACCTGGAGATTTGGGACCCATGGGATGGGTACCACGCCGTATTACTTTAAAGGGTCTGCGTTTGCTCACCCAACCTCACCAAACCTCTCAGCCCCAAGAGTGTCCACCCTTATGTCTCAGTCATCTGTGGGTCTAGATATGGTCAATCCAGGTGGCATCGCAGCCCCTGAACGAATTTTGTAAGAATTTCTCTCTCTTTCACTGTCTTTGTTTCACGGGTTTTTAAAAGTAATTGATTTTTATAATGGGGTTTAGCTGCTTTGCACTGCTGTGTTTATGCCGCTTTACACCTACTTGACTCACTTACAGAGAGATATCAATACATACGTTTTAAGATTCTTACTAGTCAGATATATTCTTGGGCGGTGAATAGGGGTTGTTGAGTCCAGTTCACTGAGCAAGGAGTAGGTCTTGTCTATTACATATTGGGTTTATGGAACGGTATCAGAGCTAATTTGAAACCCTTGTTTTATGCATCACCCCACCTCACCTTTCCCGTTAAGCAGCCATAGTATGTTTCCTAAACGTGCGACTCTGTTCTGTTTTGTAATTCAGTTCAAGGGTAGCGGTTTTTACATTCCCTCTGTAAGTGATATCTTATGATAAGTGTCTTTTTCTGTGTGACTTATTTCACTTAGAATCGTCGTACCTAAATCCACTCATCATGCTGCTCCTAGCCTTATGACGTTGATTTCATGGCTGAGTGATATTCCATTGTACATAAGGACCACAACTTCTTTATCCATTCTTCTCTTTCCTGGGATGTTTCAGGTGTAACGAAGTGGAGGTTCTTGTCAACAGAGCAGCCCTAAACTTTGGGGTGCCTGTGTCTTGCTGATTTTTAGTTTTCCCAATTTATACGCCCATGAGTGGAAGTGCCCTATGCTCTCTAAGCTGAGTTTTTTAGATGTTTCAGGACACACCGTACACTTCTCCAGAGTGGCTGTTGGCAATTTACAGCCCGCCCATCAGCGTAGCAAGGCTCCCATTTCTCCATGGCCTGTCCTGCATTTCTGGTTTTGACACTTTATTCAGCATGGCCCTTTTGACCGATGGGAAGCGAGACTTCTTTGTAGCGCTGATTTGCCTTTCCAGGTTGCTTGGTTGGCCAAAAAGGGCGTATGCGTTTTTTCCTGAATATATTCAGGAAAAAACGCATACGCCCTTTTTGGCCAAGGGCATCATTGTCGAGGTTTTGCCGCTTTTCCTGTGCTTTAAAGGCGATTCGAATCTACCTCCTGAAATCGGTTTCCTGCAATTCTGCCTTGCTTTCAAATCCTCTTCGTAGCCTTCCCTCCATATATTTGTGGACGAAAGTTATCATTTCTAACTCTGCAGGTTTGTGAATTGCAGTGCCCCTGAGCTCCATTTTTCAACTCGCTTTCTTGGGAGCTGGCCGCAAAAGCGCAGGATTGCTTCAGACCCTATTCTGGCTCCGGGCGGCAGGCTGAGCCTGTGGTTAATTCTGCTACCTGATGGGAAAATAGAGTGACCTGTGCCTGTCCCAACACCTAGAGCTAGTCTCTCATTGGTTCCCCCTCTTCCCGTTCATCCTCAGGACAAATTGCAACGTGTACGGAACAGGAGGTTAAAGGCGCTGATTCTCCAAGGAGGGAGATTGCTAGTAAAGCGGCTGGAATGGCGAACCGGAGCACAAGGAGATGAGAAATGAGGTGCGTTTTAGAAACCTTTCCCGGTCACACGGTGTACCATCTTCTGGGTTTCTCGTGCATGTTTTCGACGTAGGAAGATGCCCTTGACCCTGGAGATTTGGGACCCATGGGATGGGTACCACGCCGTATTACTTTACAGGGTCTGCGTTAGCTCACCCAACCTCACCAAACCTCTCAGCCCCAAGAGTGTCCACCCTTATGTCTCAATCAGCTGTGGGTCTAGATATGGTCAATCCAGGTGGCATCGCAGCCCCTGAACGAATTTTGTAAGAATTTCTCTCTCTTTCACTGTCTTTGTTTCACGGGTTTTTAAAAGTAATTGATTTTTATAATAGGGTTTAGCTGCTTTGCACTGCTGTGTTTATGCCGCTTTTCACCCACTTGACTCACTTACAGAGAGATATCAATACATAGGTTTTAAGATTCTTACTAGTCAGATATATTCTTGGGCGGTGAATAGGGGGCGTTGAGTCCAGTTCACTGAGCAAGGAGTAGGTCTTGTCTATTACATATTGGGTTTATGGAACGGTATCTGAGCTAATTTGAAACCCTTGTTTTATGCATCACCCCACCTCACCTTTCCCGTTAAGCAGCCATAGTGTGTTTTCTAAACGTGCGACTCTGTTCTGTTTTGTAATTCAGTTCAAGGGTAGCGGTTTTTACATTCTCTCTGTAAGTGATATCTTATGATAAGTGTCTTTTTCTGTGTGACTTATTTCACTTAGAATCGTCGTACCTAAATCCACTCATCATGCTGCTCCTAGCCTTATGACGTTGATTTCATGGCTGAGTGATATTCCATTGTACATAAGGACCACAACTTCTTTATCCATTCTTCTCTTTCCTGGGATGTTTAAGGTGTAACGAAGTGGAGGTTCTTGTCAACAGAGCAGCCCTAAACTTTGGGGTGCCTGTGTCTTGCTGATTTTTAGTTTTCCCAATTTATACGCCCATGAGTGGAAGTGCCCTATGCTCTCTAAGCTGAGTTTTTTAGATGTTTCAGGACACACCGTACACTTCTCCAGAGTGGCTGTTGGCAATTTACAGCCCGCCCATCAGCGTAGCAAGGCTCCCATTTCTCCATGGCCTGTCCTGCATTTCTGGTTTTGACACTTTATTCAGCATGGCCCTTTTGACCGATGGGAAGCGAGACTTCTTTGTAGCGCTGATTTGCCTTTCCAGGTTGCTTGGTTGGCCAAAAAGGGCGTATGCGTTTTTTCCTGAATATATTCAGGAAAAAACGCATACGCCCTTTTTGGCCAAGGGCATCATTGTCGAGGTTTTGCCGCTTTTCCTGTGCTTTAAAGGTGATTCGAATCTACCTCCTGAAATCTGTTTCCTGCAATTCTGCCTTGCTTTCAAATCCTCATCGTTGCCTTCCTTCCATATATTTGTGGACGAGAGTTATCATTTCTACCTCTGCAGGTTTGTGAATTGCAGTGCCCCTGAGCTCCATTTTTTAACTCGTTTTCTTGGGAGCTGGCCGCAAAAGCGCAGGATTGCTTCAGGCCCTATTCTGGCTCCGGGCGGCAGGCTGAGCCTGTCATTAATTCTTCTTCCTGATGGGAAAATAGAGTGACTTGTGCCTGTCCCAACACCTAGAGCTAGTCTCTCATTGGTTCCCCCTCTTCCCGTTCATCCTCAGGACAAATTGCAACCTGTACGGAACAGGAGGTTAAAGGTGCTGATTCTCCCAGGAGGGAGATTGCTAGTAAAGCGGCTGGAATGGCGAACCGGAGCACAAGGAGATGAGAAATGAGGTGCGTTTTAGAAACCTTTCCCGGTCACACGGTGTACCATCTTCTGGGTTTCTCGTGCGTGTTTTCGATGTAGGAAGATGCCCTTGAACCTGGAGATTTGGGACCCATGGGATGGGTACCACGCCGTATTACTTTAAAGGGTCTGCGTTTGCTCACCCAACCTCACCAAACCTCTCAGCCCCAAGAGTGTCCACCCTTATGTCTCAGTCATCTGTGGGTCTAGATATGGTCAATCCAGGTGGCATCGCAGCCCCTGAACGAATTTTGTAAGAATTTCTCTCTCTTTCACTGTCTTTGTTTCACGGGTTTTTAAAAGTAATTGATTTTTATAATGGGGTTTAGCTGCTTTGCACTGCTGTGTTTATGCCGCTTTACACCTACTTGACTCACTTACAGAGAGATATCAATACATACGTTTTAAGATTCTTACTAGTCAGATATATTCTTGGGCGGTGAATAGGGGTTGTTGAGTCCAGTTCACTGAGCAAGGAGTAGGTCTTGTCTATTACATATTGGGTTTATGGAACGGTATCTGAGCTAATTTGAAACCCTTGTTTTATGCATCACCCCACCTCACCTTTCCCGTTAAGCAGCCATAGTGTGTTTTCTAAACGTGCTACTCTGTTCTGTTTTGTAATTCAGTTCAAGGGTAGCGGTTTTTACATTCCCTCTGTAAGTGATATCTTATGATAAGTGTCTTTTTCTGTGTGACTTATTTCACTTAGAATCGTCGTACCTAAATCCACTCATCATGCTGCTCCTAGCCTTATGACGTTGATTTCATGGCTGAGTGATATTCCATTGTACATAAGGACCACAACTTCTTTATCCATTCTTCTCTTTCCTGGGATGTTTCAGGTGTAACGAAGTGGAGGTTCTTGTCAACAGAGCAGCCCTAAACTTTGGGGTGCCTGTGTCTTGCTGATTTTTAGTTTTCCCAATTTATACGCCCATGAGTGGAAGTGCCCTATGCTCTCTAAGCTGAGTTTTTTAGATGTTTCAGGACACACCGTACACTTCTCCAGAGTGGCTGTTGGCAATTTACAGCCCGCCCATCAGCGTAGCAAGGCTCCCATTTCTCCATGGCCTGTCCTGCATTTCTGGTTTTGACACTTTATTCAGCATGGCCCTTTTGACCGATGGGAAGCGAGACTTCTTTGTAGCGCTGATTTGCCTTTCCAGGTTGCTTGGTTGGCCAAAAAGGGCGTATGCGTTTTTTCCTGAATATATTCAGGAAAAAACGCATACGCCCTTTTTGGCCAAGGGCATCATTGTCGAGGTTTTGCCGCTTTTCCTGTGCTTTAAAGGCGATTCGAATCTACCTCCTGAAATCGGTTTCCTGCAATTCTGCCTTGCTTTCAAATCCTCTTCGTAGCCTTCCCTCCATATATTTGTGGACGAAAGTTATCATTTCTAACTCTGCAGGTTTGTGAATTGCAGTGCCCCTGAGCTCCATTTTTCAACTCGCTTTCTTGGGAGCTGGCCGCAAAAGCGCAGGATTGCTTCAGACCCTATTCTGGCTCCGGGCGGCAGGCTGAGCCTGTGGTTAATTCTGCTACCTGATGGGAAAATAGAGTGACCTGTGCCTGTCCCAACACCTAGAGCTAGTCTCTCATTGGTTCCCCCTCTTCCCGTTCATCCTCAGGACAAATTGCAACGTGTACGGAACAGGAGGTTAAAGGCGCTGATTCTCCAAGGAGGGAGATTGCTAGTAAAGCGGCTGGAATGGCGAACCGGAGCACAAGGAGATGAGAAATGAGGTGCGTTTTAGAAACCTTTCCCGGTCACACGGTGTACCATCTTCTGGGTTGCTCGTGCATGTTTTCGACGTAGGAAGATGCCCATGAACCTGGAGATTTGGGACCCATGGGATGGGTACCACGCCGTATTACTTTAAAGGGTCTGCGTTTGCTCACCCAACCTCACCAAACCTCTCAGCCCCAAGAGTGTCCACCCTTATGTCTCAGTCATCTGTGGGTCTAGATATGGTCAATCCAGGTGGCATCGCAGCCCCTGAACGAATTTTGTAAGAATTTCTCTCTCTTTCACTGTCTTTGTTTCACGGGTTTTTAAAAGTAATTGATTTTTATAATGGGGTTTAGCTGCTTTGCACTGCTGTGTTTATGCCGCTTTACACCTACTTGACTCACTTACAGAGAGATATCAATACATAGGTTTTAAGATTCTTACTAGTCAGATATATTCTTGGGCGGTGAATAGGGGGCGTTGAGTCCAGTTCACTGAGCAAGGAGTAGGTCTTGTCTATTACATATTGGGTTTATGGAACGGTATCTGAGCTAATTTGAAACCCTTGTTTTATGCATCACCCCACCTCACCTTTCCCGTTAAGCAGCCATAGTGTGTTTTCTAAACGTGCGACTCTGTTCTGTTTTGTAATTCAGTTCAAGGGTAGCGGTTTTTACATTCTCTCTGTAAGTGATATCTTATGATAAGTGTCTTTTTCTGTGTGACTTATTTCACTTAGAATCGTCGTACCTAAATCCACTCATCATGCTGCTCCTAGCCTTATGACGTTGATTTCATGGCTGAGTGATATTCCATTGTACATAAGGACCACAACTTCTTTATCCATTCTTCTCTTTCCTGGGATGTTTAAGGTGTAACGAAGTGGAGGTTCTTGTCAACAGAGCAGCCCTAAACTTTGGGGTGCCTGTGTCTTGCTGATTTTTAGTTTTCCCAATTTATACGCCCATGAGTGGAAGTGCCCTATGCTCTCTAAGCTGAGTTTTTTAGATGTTTCAGGACACACCGTACACTTCTCCAGAGTGGCTGTTGGCAATTTACAGCCCGCCCATCAGCGTAGCAAGGCTCCCATTTCTCCATGGCCTGTCCTGCATTTCTGGTTTTGACACTTTATTCAGCATGGCCCTTTTGACCGATGGGAAGCGAGACTTCTTTGTAGCGCTGATTTGCCTTTCCAGGTTGCTTGGTTGGCCAAAAAGGGCGTATACGTTTTTTCCTGAATATATTCAGGAAAAAACGCATACGCCCTTTTTGGCCAAGGGCATCATTGTCGAGGTTTTGCCGCTTTTCCTGTGCTTTAAAGGCGATTCGAATCTACCTCCTGAAATCTGTTTCCTGCAATTCTGCCTTGCTTTCAAATCCTCTTCGTAGCCTTCCCTCCATATATTTGTGGACGAGAGTTATCATTTCTAACTCTGCAGGTTTGTGAATTGCAGTGCCCCTGAGCTCCATTTTTCAACTCGCTTTCTTGGGAGCTGGCCGCAAAAGCGCAGGATTGCTTCAGGCCCTATTCTGGCTCCGGGCGGCAGGCTGAGCCTGTGGTTAATTCTGCTACCTGATGGGAAAATAGAGTGACCTGTGCCTGTCCCAACACCTAGAGCTAGTCTCTCATTGGTTCCCCCTCTTCCCGTTCATCCTCAGGACAAATTGCAACGTGTACGGAACAGGAGGTTAAAGGCGCTGATTCTCCAAGGAGGGAGATTGCTAGTAAAGCGGCTGGAATGGCGAACCGGAGCACAAGGAGATGAGAAATGAGGTGCGTTTTAGAAACCTTTCCCGGTCACACGGTGTACCATCTTCTGGGTTTCTCGTGCATGTTTTCGACGTAGGAAGATGCCCTTGACCCTGGAGATTTGGGACCCATGGGATGGGTACCACGCCGTATTACTTTACAGGGTCTGCGTTAGCTCACCCAACCTCACCAAACCTCTCAGCCCCAAGAGTGTCCACCCTTATGTCTCAATCAGCTGTGGGTCTAGATATGGTCAATCCAGGTGGCATCGCAGCCCCTGAACGAATTTTGTAAGAATTTCTCTCTCTTTCACTGTCTTTGTTTCACGGGTTTTTAAAAGTAATTGATTTTTATAATAGGGTTTAGCTGCTTTGCACTGCTGTGTTTATGCCGCTTTTCACCCACTTGACTCACTTACAGAGAGATATCAATACATAGGTTTTAAGATTCTTACTAGTCAGATATATTCTTGGGCGGTGAATAGGGGGCGTTGAGTCCAGTTCACTGAGCAAGGAGTAGGTCTTGTCTATTACATATTGGGTTTATGGAACGGTATCTGAGCTAATTTGAAACCCTTGTTTTATGCATCACCCCACCTCACCTTTCCCGTTAAGCAGCCATAGTGTGTTTTCTAAACGTGCGACTCTGTTCTGTTTTGTAATTCAGTTCAAGGGTAGCGGTTTTTACATTCTCTCTGTAAGTGATATCTTATGATAAGTGTCTTTTTCTGTGTGACTTATTTCACTTAGAATCGTCGTACCTAAATCCACTCATCATGCTGCTCCTAGCCTTATGACGTTGATTTCATGGCTGAGTGATATTCCATTGTACATAAGGACCACAACTTCTTTATCCATTCTTCTCTTTCCTGGGATGTTTAAGGTGTAACGAAGTGGAGGTTCTTGTCAACAGAGCAGCCCTAAACTTTGGGGTGCCTGTGTCTTGCTGATTTTTAGTTTTCCCAATTTATACGCCCATGAGTGGAAGTGCCCTATGCTCTCTAAGCTGAGTTTTTTAGATGTTTCAGGACACACCGTACACTTCTCCAGAGTGGCTGTTGGCAATTTACAGCCCGCCCATCAGCGTAGCAAGGCTCCCATTTCTCCATGGCCTGTCCTGCATTTCTGGTTTTGACACTTTATTCAGCATGGCCCTTTTGACCGATGGGAAGCGAGACTTCTTTGTAGCGCTGATTTGCCTTTCCAGGTTGCTTGGTTGGCCAAAAAGGGCGTATGCGTTTTTTCCTGAATATATTCAGGAAAAAACGCATACGCCCTTTTTGGCCAAGGGCATCATTGTCGAGGTTTTGCCGCTTTTCCTGTGCTTTAAAGGCGATTCGAATCTACCTCCTGAAATCTGTTTCCTGCAATTCTGCCTTGCTTTCAAATCCTCTTCGTAGCCTTCCCTCCATATATTTGTGGACGAGAGTTATCATTTCTAACTCTGCAGGTTTGTGAATTGCAGTGCCCCTGAGCTCCATTTTTCAACTCGCTTTCTTGGGAGCTGGCCGCAAAAGCGCAGGATTGCTTCAGGCCCTATTCTGGCTCCGGGCGGCAGGCTGAGCCTGTGGTTAATTCTGCTACCTGATGGGAAAATAGAGTGACCTGTGCCTGTCCCAACACCTAGAGCTAGTCTCTCATTGGTTCCCCCTCTTCCCGTTCATCCTCAGGACAAATTGCAACGTGTACGGAACAGGAGGTTAAAGGCGCTGATTCTCCAAGGAGGGAGATTGCTAGTAAAGCGGCTGGAATGGCGAACCGGAGCACAAGGAGATGAGAAATGAGGTGCGTTTTAGAAACCTTTCCCGGTCACACGGTGTACCATCTTCTGGGTTGCTCGTGCATGTTTTCGACGTAGGAAGATGCCCATGAACCTGGAGATTTGGGACCCATGGGATGGGTACCACGCCGTATTACTTTACAGGGTCTGCGTTTGCTCACCCAACCTCACCAAACCTCTCAGCCCCAAGAGTGTCCACCCTTATGTCTCAGTCATCTGTGGGTCTAGATATGGTCAATCCAGGTGGCATCGCAGCCCCTGAACGAATTTTGTAAGAATTTCTCTCTCTTTCACTGTCTTTGTTTCACGGGTTTTTAAAAGTAATTGATTTTTATAATGGGGTTTAGCTGCTTTGCACTGCTGTGTTTATGCCGGTTTACACCTACTTGACTCACTTACAGAGAGATATCAATACATAGGTTTTAAGATTCTTACTAGTCAGATATATTCTTGGGCGGTGAATAGGGGGCGTTGAGTCCAGTTCACTGAGCAAGGAGTAGGTCTTGTCTATTACATATTGGGTTTATGGAACGGTATCTGAGCTAATTTGAAACCCTTGTTTTATGCATCACCCCACCTCACCTTTCCCGTTAAGCAGCCATAGTGTGTTTTCTAAACGTGCGACTCTGTTCTGTTTTGTAATTCAGTTCAAGGGTAGCGGTTTTTACATTCTCTCTGTAAGTGATATCTTATGATAAGTGTCTTTTTCTGTGTGACTTATTTCACTTAGAATCGTCGTACCTAAATCCACTCATCATGCTGCTCCTAGCCTTATGACGTTGATTTCATGGCTGAGTGATATTCCATTGTACATAAGGACCACAACTTCTTTATCCATTCTTCTCTTTCCTGGGATGTTTAAGGTGTAACGAAGTGGAGGTTCTTGTCAACAGAGCAGCCCTAAACTTTGGGGTGCCTGTGTCTTGCTGATTTTTAGTTTTCCCAATTTATACGCCCATGAGTGGAAGTGCCCTATGCTCTCTAAGCTGAGTTTTTTAGATGTTTCAGGACACACCGTACACTTCTCCAGAGTGGCTGTTGGCAATTTACAGCCCGCCCATCAGCGTAGCAAGGCTCCCATTTCTCCATGGCCTGTCCTGCATTTCTGGTTTTGACACTTTATTCAGCATGGCCCTTTTGACCGATGGGAAGCGAGACTTCTTTGTAGCGCTGATTTGCCTTTCCAGGTTGCTTGGTTGGCCAAAAAGGGCGTATGCGTTTTTTCCTGAATATATTCAGGAAAAAACGCATACGCCCTTTTTGGCCAAGGGCATCATTGTCGAGGTTTTGCCGCTTTTCCTGTGCTTTAAAGGCGATTCGAATCTACCTCCTGAAATCTGTTTCCTGCAATTCTGCCTTGCTTTCAAATCCTCTTCGTAGCCTTCCCTCCATATATTTGTGGACGAGAGTTATCATTTCTAACTCTGCAGGTTTGTGAATTGCAGTGCCCCTGAGCTCCATTTTTCAACTCGCTTTCTTGGGAGCTGGCCGCAAAAGCGCAGGATTGCTTCAGGCCCTATTCTGGCTCCGGGCGGCAGGCTGAGCCTGTGGTTAATTCTGCTACCTGATGGGAAAATAGAGTGACCTGTGCCTGTCCCAACACCTAGAGCTAGTCTCTCATTGGTTCCCCCTCTTCCCGTTCATCCTCAGGACAAATTGCAACGTGTACGGAACAGGAGGTTAAAGGCGCTGATTCTCCAAGGAGGGAGATTGCTAGTAAAGCGGCTGGAATGGCGAACCGGAGCACAAGGAGATGAGAAATGAGGTGCGTTTTAGAAACCTTTCCCGGTCACACGGTGTACCATCTTCTGGGTTTCTCGTGCATGTTTTCGACGTAGGAAGATGCCCTTGACCCTGGAGATTTGGGACCCATGGGATGGGTACCACGCCGTATTACTTTACAGGGTCTGCGTTAGCTCACCCAACCTCACCAAACCTCTCAGCCCCAAGAGTGTCCACCCTTATGTCTCAATCAGCTGTGGGTCTAGATATGGTCAATCCAGGTGGCATCGCAGCCCCTGAACGAATTTTGTAAGAATTTCTCTCTCTTTCACTGTCTTTGTTTCACGGGTTTTTAAAAGTAATTGATTTTTATAATAGGGTTTAGCTGCTTTGCACTGCTGTGTTTATGCCGCTTTTCACCCACTTGACTCACTTACAGAGAGATATCAATACATAGGTTTTAAGATTCTTACTAGTCAGATATATTCTTGGGCGGTGAATAGGGGGCGTTGAGTCCAGTTCACTGAGCAAGGAGTAGGTCTTGTCTATTACATATTGGGTTTATGGAACGGTATCTGAGCTAATTTGAAACCCTTGTTTTATGCATCACCCCACCTCACCTTTCCCGTTAAGCAGCCATAGTGTGTTTTCTAAACGTGCGACTCTGTTCTGTTTTGTAATTCAGTTCAAGGGTAGCGGTTTTTACATTCTCTCTGTAAGTGATATCTTATGATAAGTGTCTTTTTCTGTGTGACTTATTTCACTTAGAATCGTCGTACCTAAATCCACTCATCATGCTGCTCCTAGCCTTATGACGTTGATTTCATGGCTGAGTGATATTCCATTGTACATAAGGACCACAACTTCTTTATCCATTCTTCTCTTTCCTGGGATGTTTAAGGTGTAACGAAGTGGAGGTTCTTGTCAACAGAGCAGCCCTAAACTTTGGGGTGCCTGTGTCTTGCTGATTTTTAGTTTTCCCAATTTATACGCCCATGAGTGGAAGTGCCCTATGCTCTCTAAGCTGAGTTTTTTAGATGTTTCAGGACACACCGTACACTTCTCCAGAGTGGCTGTTGGCAATTTACAGCCCGCCCATCAGCGTAGCAAGGCTCCCATTTCTCCATGGCCTGTCCTGCATTTCTGGTTTTGACACTTTATTCAGCATGGCCCTTTTGACCGATGGGAAGCGAGACTTCTTTGTAGCGCTGATTTGCCTTTCCAGGTTGCTTGGTTGGCCAAAAAGGGCGTATGCGTTTTTTCCTGAATATATTCAGGAAAAAACGCATACGCCCTTTTTGGCCAAGGGCATCATTGTCGAGGTTTTGCCGCTTTTCCTGTGCTTTAAAGGCGATTCGAATCTACCTCCTGGAATCGGTTTCCTGCAATTCTGCCTTGCTTTCAAATCCTCTTCGTAGCCTTCCCTCCATATATTTGTGGACGAGAGTTATCATTTCTAACTCTGCAGGTTTGTGAATTGCAGTGCCCCTGAGCTCCATTTTTCAACTCGCTTTCTTGGGAGCTGGCCGCAAAAGCGCAGGATTGCTTCAGGCCCTATTCTGGCTCCGGGCGGCAGGCTGAGCCTGTGGTTAATTCTGCTACCTGATGGGAAAATAGAGTGACCTGTGCCTGTCCCAACACCTAGAGCTAGTCTCTCATTGGTTCCCCCTCTTCCCGTTCATCCTCAGGACAAATTGCAACGTGTACGGAACAGGAGGTTAAAGGCGCTGATTCTCCCAGGAGGGAGATTGCTAGTAAAGCGGCTGGAATGGCGAACCGGAGCACAAGGAGATGAGAAATGAGGTGCGTTTTAGAAACCTTTCCCGGTCACACGGTGTACCATCTTCTGGGTTTCTCGTGCGTGTTTTCGATGTAGGAAGATGCCCTTGAACCTGGAGATTTGGGACCCATGGGATGGGTACCACGCCGTATTACTTTAAAGGGTCTGCGTTTGCTCACCCAACCTCACCAAACCTCTCAGCCCCAAGAGTGTCCACCCTTATGTCTCAGTCATCTGTGGGTCTAGATATGGTCAATCCAGGTGGCATCGCAGCCCCTGAACGAATTTTGTAAGAATTTCTCTCTCTTTCACTGTCTTTGTTTCACGGGTTTTTAAAAGTAATTGATTTTTATAATGGGGTTTAGCTGCTTTGCACTGCTGTGTTTATGCCGCTTTACACCTACTTGACTCACTTACAGAGAGATATCAATACATACGTTTTAAGATTCTTACTAGTCAGATATATTCTTGGGCGGTGAATAGGGGTTGTTGAGTCCAGTTCACTGAGCAAGGAGTAGGTCTTGTCTATTACATATTGGGTTTATGGAACGGTATCAGAGCTAATTTGAAACCCTTGTTTTATGCATCACCCCACCTCACCTTTCCCGTTAAGCAGCCATAGTATGTTTCCTAAACGTGCGACTCTGTTCTGTTTTGTAATTCAGTTCAAGGGTAGCGGTTTTTACATTCCCTCTGTAAGTGATATCTTATGATAAGTGTCTTTTTCTGTGTGACTTATTTCACTTAGAATCGTCGTACCTAAATCCACTCATCATGCTGCTCCTAGCCTTATGACGTTGATTTCATGGCTGAGTGATATTCCATTGTACATAAGGACCACAACTTCTTTATCCATTCTTCTCTTTCCTGGGATGTTTCAGGTGTAACGAAGTGGAGGTTCTTGTCAACAGAGCAGCCCTAAACTTTGGGGTGCCTGTGTCTTGCTGATTTTTAGTTTTCCCAATTTATACGCCCATGAGTGGAAGTGCCCTATGCTCTCTAAGCTGAGTTTTTTAGATGTTTCAGGACACACCGTACACTTCTCCAGAGTGGCTGTTGGCAATTTACAGCCCGCCCATCAGCGTAGCAAGGCTCCCATTTCTCCATGGCCTGTCCTGCATTTCTGGTTTTGACACTTTATTCAGCATGGCCCTTTTGACCGATGGGAAGCGAGACTTCTTTGTAGCGCTGATTTGCCTTTCCAGGTTGCTTGGTTGGCCAAAAAGGGCGTATGCGTTTTTTCCTGAATATATTCAGGAAAAAACGCATACGCCCTTTTTGGCCAAGGGCATCATTGTCGAGGTTTTGCCGCTTTTCCTGTGCTTTAAAGGCGATTCGAATCTACCTCCTGAAATCGGTTTCCTGCAATTCTGCCTTGCTTTCAAATCCTCTTCGTAGCTTTCCCTCCATATATTTGTGGACGAAAGTTATCATTTCTAACTCTGCAGGTTTGTGAATTGCAGTGCCCCTGAGCTCCATTTTTCAACTCGCTTTCTTGGGAGCTGGCCGCAAAAGCGCAGGATTGCTTCAGACCCTATTCTGGCTCCGGGCGGCAGGCTGAGCCTGTGGTTAATTCTGCTACCTGATGGGAAAATAGAGTGACCTGTGCCTGTCCCAACACCTAGAGCTAGTCTCTCATTGGTTCCCCCTCTTCCCGTTCATCCTCAGGACAAATTGCAACGTGTACGGAACAGGAGGTTAAAGGCGCTGATTCTCCAAGGAGGGAGATTGCTAGTAAAGCGGCTGGAATGGCGAACCGGAGCACAAGGAGATGAGAAATGAGGTGCGTTTTAGAAACCTTTCCCGGTCACACGGTGTACCATCTTCTGGGTTGCTCGTGCATGTTTTCGACGTAGGAAGATGCCCATGAACCTGGAGATTTGGGACCCATGGGATGGGTACCACGCCGTATTACTTTAAAGGGTCTGCGTTTGCTCACCCAACCTCACCAAACCTCTCAGCCCCAAGAGTGTCCACCCTTATGTCTCAGTCATCTGTGGGTCTAGATATGGTCAATCCAGGTGGCATCGCAGCCCCTGAACGAATTTTGTAAGAATTTCTCTCTCTTTCACTGTCTTTGTTTCACGGGTTTTTAAAAGTAATTGATTTGTATAATGGGGTTTAGCTGCTTTGCACTGCTGTGTTTATGCCGCTTTTCACCCACTTGACTCACTTACAGAGAGATATCAATACATAGGTTTTAAGATTCTTACTAGTCAGATATATTCTTGGGCGGTGAATAGGGGGCGTTGAGTCCAGTTCACTGAGCAAGGAGTAGGTCTTGTCTATTACATATTGGGTTTATGGAACGGTATCTGAGCTAATTTGAAACCCTTGTTTTATGCATCACCCCACCTCACCTTTCCCGTTAAGCAGCCATAGTGTGTTTTCTAAACGTGCGACTCTGTTCTGTTTTGTAATTCAGTTCAAGGGTAGCGGTTTTTACATTCTCTCTGTAAGTGATATCTTATGATAAGTGTCTTTCTGTGTGACTTATTTCACTTAGAATCGTCGTACCTAAATCCACTCATCATGCTGCTCCTAGCCTTATGACGTTGATTTCATGGCTGAGTGATATTCCATTGTACATAAGGACCACAACTTCTTTATCCATTCTTCTCTTTCCTGGGATGTTTCAGGTGTAACGAAGTGGAGGTTCTTGTCAACAGAGCAGCCCTAAACTTTGGGGTGCCTGTGTCTTGCTGATTTTTAGTTTTCCCAATTTATACGCCCATGAGTGGAAGTGCCCTATGCTCTCTAAGCTGAGTTTTTTAGATGTTTCAGGACACACCGTACACTTCTCCAGAGTGGCTGTTGGCAATTTACAGCCCGCCCATCAGCGTAGCAAGGCTCCCATTTCTCCATGGCCTGTCCTGCATTTCTGGTTTTGACACTTTATTCAGCATGGCCCTTTTGACCGATGGGAAGCGAGACTTCTTTGTAGCGCTGATTTGCCTTTCCAGGTTGCTTGGTTGGCCAAAAAGGGCGTATGCGTTTTTTCCTGAATATATTCAGGAAAAAACGCATACGCCCTTTTTGGCCAAGGGCATCATTGTCGAGGTTTTGCCGCTTTTCCTGTGCTTTAAAGGCGATTCGAATCTACCTCCTGAAATCGGTTTCCTGCAATTCTGCCTTGCTTTCAAATCCTCTTCGTAGCCTTCCCTCCATATATTTGTGGACGAGAGTTATCATTTCTAACTCTGCAGGTTTGTGAATTGCAGTGCCCCTGAGCTCCATTTTTCAACTCGCTTTCTTGGGAGCTGGCCGCAAAAGCGCAGGATTGCTTCAGACCCTATTCTGGCTCCGGGCGGCAGGCTGAGCCTGTGGTTAATTCTGCTACCTGATGGGAAAATAGAGTGACCTGTGCCTGTCCCAACACCTAGAGCTAGTCTCTCATTGGTTCCCCCTCTTCCCGTTCATCCTCAGGACAAATTGCAACGTGTACGGAACAGGAGGTTAAAGGCGCTGATTCTCCAAGGAGGGAGATTGCTAGTAAAGCGGCTGGAATGGCGAACCGGAGCACAAGGAGATGAGAAATGAGGTGCGTTTTAGAAACCTTTCCCGGTCACACGGTGTACCATCTTCTGGGTTGCTCGTGCATGTTTTCGACGTAGGAAGATGCCCATGAACCTGGAGATTTGGGACCCATGGGATGGGTACCACGCCGTATTACTTTAAAGGGTCTGCGTTTGCTCACCCAACCTCACCAAACCTCTCAGCCCCAAGAGTGTCCACCCTTATGTCTCAGTCATCTGTGGGTCTAGATATGGTCAATCCAGGTGGCATCGCAGCCCCTGAACGAATTTTGTAAGAATTTCTCTCTCTTTCACTGTCTTTGTTTCACGGGTTTTTAAAAGTAATTGATTTTTATAATGGGGTTTAGCTGCTTTGCACTGCTGTGTTTATGCCGCTTTACACCTACTTGACTCACTTACAGAGAGATATCAATACATAGGTTTTAAGATTCTTACTAGTCAGATATATTCTTGGGCGGTGAATAGGGGGCGTTGAGTCCAGTTCACTGAGCAAGGAGTAGGTCTTGTCTATTACATATTGGGTTTATGGAACGGTATCTGAGCTAATTTGAAACCCTTGTTTTATGCATCACCCCACCTCACCTTTCCCGTTAAGCAGCCATAGTGTGTTTTCTAAACGTGCGACTCTGTTCTGTTTTGTAATTCAGTTCAAGGGTAGCGGTTTTTACATTCTCTCTGTAAGTGATATCTTATGATAAGTGTCTTTTTCTGTGTGACTTATTTCACTTAGAATCGTCGTACCTAAATCCACTCATCATGCTGCTCCTAGCCTTATGACGTTGATTTCATGGCTGAGTGATATTCCATTGTACATAAGGACCACAACTTCTTTATCCATTCTTCTCTTTCCTGGGATGTTTAAGGTGTAACGAAGTGGAGGTTCTTGTCAACAGAGCAGCCCTAAACTTTGGGGTGCCTGTGTCTTGCTGATTTTTAGTTTTCCCAATTTATACGCCCATGAGTGGAAGTGCCCTATGCTCTCTAAGCTGAGTTTTTTAGATGTTTCAGGACACACCGTACACTTCTCCAGAGTGGCTGTTGGCAATTTACAGCCCGCCCATCAGCGTAGCAAGGCTCCCATTTCTCCATGGCCTGTCCTGCATTTCTGGTTTTGACACTTTATTCAGCATGGCCCTTTTGACCGATGGGAAGCGAGACTTCTTTGTAGCGCTGATTTGCCTTTCCAGGTTGCTTGGTTGGCCAAAAAGGGCGTATGCGTTTTTTCCTGAATATATTCAGGAAAAAACGCATACGCCCTTTTTGGCCAAGGGCATCATTGTCGAGGTTTTGCCGCTTTTCCTGTGCTTTAAAGGCGATTCGAATCTACCTCCTGAAATCTGTTTCCTGCAATTCTGCCTTGCTTTCAAATCCTCTTCGTAGCCTTCCCTCCATATATTTGTGGACGAGAGTTATCATTTCTAACTCTGCAGGTTTGTGAATTGCAGTGCCCCTGAGCTCCATTTTTCAACTCGCTTTCTTGGGAGCTGGCCGCAAAAGCGCAGGATTGCTTCAGGCCCTATTCTGGCTCCGGGCGGCAGGCTGAGCCTGTGGTTAATTCTGCTACCTGATGGGAAAATAGAGTGACCTGTGCCTGTCCCAACACCTAGAGCTAGTCTCTCATTGGTTCCCCCTCTTCCCGTTCATCCTCAGGACAAATTGCAACGTGTACGGAACAGGAGGTTAAAGGCGCTGATTCTCCAAGGAGGGAGATTGCTAGTAAAGCGGCTGGAATGGCGAACCGGAGCACAAGGAGATGAGAAATGAGGTGCGTTTTAGAAACCTTTCCCGGTCACACGGTGTACCATCTTCTGGGTTTCTCGTGCATGTTTTCGACGTAGGAAGATGCCCTTGACCCTGGAGATTTGGGACCCATGGGATGGGTACCACGCCGTATTACTTTACAGGGTCTGCGTTAGCTCACCCAACCTCACCAAACCTCTCAGCCCTAAGAGTGTCCACCCTTATGTCTCAATCAGCTGTGGGTCTAGATATGGTCAATCCAGGTGGCATCGCAGCCCCTGAACGAATTTTGTAAGAATTTCTCTCTCTTTCACTGTCTTTGTTTCACGGGTTTTTAAAAGTAATTGATTTTTATAATAGGGTTTAGCTGCTTTGCACTGCTGTGTTTATGCCGCTTTTCACCCACTTGACTCACTTACAGAGAGATATCAATACATAGGTTTTAAGATTCTTACTAGTCAGATATATTCTTGGGCGGTGAATAGGGGGCGTTGAGTCCAGTTCACTGAGCAAGGAGTAGGTCTTGTCTATTACATATTGGGTTTATGGAACGGTATCTGAGCTAATTTGAAACCCTTGTTTTATGCATCACCCCACCTCACCTTTCCCGTTAAGCAGCCATAGTGTGTTTTCTAAACGTGCGACTCTGTTCTGTTTTGTAATTCAGTTCAAGGGTAGCGGTTTTTACATTCTCTCTGTAAGTGATATCTTATGATAAGTGTCTTTTTCTGTGTGACTTATTTCACTTAGAATCGTCGTACCTAAATCCACTCATCATGCTGCTCCTAGCCTTATGACGTTGATTTCATGGCTGAGTGATATTCCATTGTACATAAGGACCACAACTTCTTTATCCATTCTTCTCTTTCCTGGGATGTTTAAGGTGTAACGAAGTGGAGGTTCTTGTCAACAGAGCAGCCCTAAACTTTGGGGTGCCTGTGTCTTGCTGATTTTTAGTTTTCCCAATTTATACGCCCATGAGTGGAAGTGCCCTATGCTCTCTAAGCTGAGTTTTTTAGATGTTTCAGGACACACCGTACACTTCTCCAGAGTGGCTGTTGGCAATTTACAGCCCGCCCATCAGCGTAGCAAGGCTCCCATTTCTCCATGGCCTGTCCTGCATTTCTGGTTTTGACACTTTATTCAGCATGGCCCTTTTGACCGATGGGAAGCGAGACTTCTTTGTAGCGCTGATTTGCCTTTCCAGGTTGCTTGGTTGGCCAAAAAGGGCGTATGCGTTTTTTCCTGAATATATTCAGGAAAAAACGCATACGCCCTTTTTGGCCAAGGGCATCATTGTCGAGGTTTTGCCGCTTTTCCTGTGCTTTAAAGGCGATTCGAATCTACCTCCTGGAATCGGTTTCCTGCAATTCTGCCTTGCTTTCAAATCCTCTTCGTTGCCTTCCCTCCATATATTTGTGGACGAGAGTTATCATTTCTAACTCTGCAGGTTTGTGAATTGCAGTGCCCCTGAGCTCCATTTTTCAACTCGCTTTCTTGGGAGCTGGCCGCAAAAGCGCAGGATTGCTTCAGGCCCTATTCTGGCTCCGGGCGGCAGGCTGAGCCTGTGGTTAATTCTGCTACCTGATGGGAAAATAGAGTGACCTGTGCCTGTCCCAACACCTAGAGCTAGTCTCTCATTGGTTCCCCCTCTTCCCGTTCATCCTCAGGACAAATTGCAACGTGTACGGAACAGGAGGTTAAAGGCGCTGATTCTCCAAGGAGGGAGATTGCTAGTAAAGCGGCTGGAATGGCGAACCGGAGCACAAGGAGATGAGAAATGAGGTGCGTTTTAGAAACCTTTCCCGGTCACACGGTGTACCATCTTCTGGGTTGCTCGTGCATGTTTTCGACGTAGGAAGATGCCCATGAACCTGGAGATTTGGGACCCATGGGATGGGTACCACGCCGTATTACTTTACAGGGTCTGCGTTTGCTCACCCAACCTCACCAAACCTCTCAGCCCCAAGAGTGTCCACCCTTATGTCTCAGTCATCTGTGGGTCTAGATATGGTCAATCCAGGTGGCATCGCAGCCCCTGAACGAATTTTGTAAGAATTTCTCTCTCTTTCACTGTCTTTGTTTCACGGGTTTTTAAAAGTAATTGATTTTTATAATGGGGTTTAGCTGCTTTGCACTGCTGTGTTTATGCCGGTTTACACCTACTTGACTCACTTACAGAGAGATATCAATACATAGGTTTTAAGATTCTTACTAGTCAGATATATTCTTGGGCGGTGAATAGGGGGCGTTGAGTCCAGTTCACTGAGCAAGGAGTAGGTCTTGTCTATTACATATTGGGTTTATGGAACGGTATCTGAGCTAATTTGAAACCCTTGTTTTATGCATCACCCCACCTCACCTTTCCCGTTAAGCAGCCATAGTGTGTTTTCTAAACGTGCGACTCTGTTCTGTTTTGTAATTCAGTTCAAGGGTAGCGGTTTTTACATTCTCTCTGTAAGTGATATCTTATGATAAGTGTCTTTTTCTGTGTGACTTATTTCACTTAGAATCGTCGTACCTAAATCCACTCATCATGCTGCTCCTAGCCTTATGACGTTGATTTCATGGCTGAGTGATATTCCATTGTACATAAGGACCACAACTTCTTTATCCATTCTTCTCTTTCCTGGGATGTTTAAGGTGTAACGAAGTGGAGGTTCTTGTCAACAGAGCAGCCCTAAACTTTGGGGTGCCTGTGTCTTGCTGATTTTTAGTTTTCCCAATTTATACGCCCATGAGTGGAAGTGCCCTATGCTCTCTAAGCTGAGTTTTTTAGATGTTTCAGGACACACCGTACACTTCTCCAGAGTGGCTGTTGGCAATTTACAGCCCGCCCATCAGCGTAGCAAGGCTCCCATTTCTCCATGGCCTGTCCTGCATTTCTGGTTTTGACACTTTATTCAGCATGGCCCTTTTGACCGATGGGAAGCGAGACTTCTTTGTAGCGCTGATTTGCCTTTCCAGGTTGCTTGGTTGGCCAAAAAGGGCGTATGCGTTTTTTCCTGAATATATTCAGGAAAAAACGCATACGCCCTTTTTGGCCAAGGGCATCATTGTCGAGGTTTTGCCGCTTTTCCTGTGCTTTAAAGGCGATTCGAATCTACCTCCTGAAATCTGTTTCCTGCAATTCTGCCTTGCTTTCAAATCCTCTTCGTAGCCTTCCCTCCATATATTTGTGGACGAGAGTTATCATTTCTAACTCTGCAGGTTTGTGAATTGCAGTGCCCCTGAGCTCCATTTTTCAACTCGCTTTCTTGGGAGCTGGCCGCAAAAGCGCAGGATTGCTTCAGGCCGTATTCTGGCTCCGGGCGGCAGGCTGAGCCTGTGGTTAATTCTGCTACCTGATGGGAAAATAGAGTGACCTGTGCCTGTCCCAACACCTAGAGCTAGTCTCTCATTGGTTCCCCCTCTTCCCGTTCATCCTCAGGACAAATTGCAACGTGTACGGAACAGGAGGTTAAAGGCGCTGATTCTCCAAGGAGGGAGATTGCTAGTAAAGCGGCTGGAATGGCGAACCGGAGCACAAGGAGATGAGAAATGAGGTGCGTTTTAGAAACCTTTCCCGGTCACACGGTGTACCATCTTCTGGGTTTCTCGTGCATGTTTTCGACGTAGGAAGATGCCCTTGACCCTGGAGATTTGGGACCCATGGGATGGGTACCACGCCGTATTACTTTACAGGGTCTGCGTTAGCTCACCCAACCTCACCAAACCTCTCAGCCCCAAGAGTGTCCACCCTTATGTCTCAATCAGCTGTGGGTCTAGATATGGTCAATCCAGGTGGCATCGCAGCCCCTGAACGAATTTTGTAAGAATTTCTCTCTCTTTCACTGTCTTTGTTTCACGGGTTTTTAAAAGTAATTGATTTTTATAATAGGGTTTAGCTGCTTTGCACTGCTGTGTTTATGCCGCTTTTCACCCACTTGACTCACTTACAGAGAGATATCAATACATAGGTTTTAAGATTCTTACTAGTCAGATATATTCTTGGGCGGTGAATAGGGGGCGTTGAGTCCAGTTCACTGAGCAAGGAGTAGGTCTTGTCTATTACATATTGGGTTTATGGAACGGTATCTGAGCTAATTTGAAACCCTTGTTTTATGCATCACCCCACCTCACCTTTCCCGTTAAGCAGCCATAGTGTGTTTTCTAAACGTGCGACTCTGTTCTGTTTTGTAATTCAGTTCAAGGGTAGCGGTTTTTACATTCTCTCTGTAAGTGATATCTTATGATAAGTGTCTTTTTCTGTGTGACTTATTTCACTTAGAATCGTCGTACCTAAATCCACTCATCATGCTGCTCCTAGCCTTATGACGTTGATTTCATGGCTGAGTGATATTCCATTGTACATAAGGACCACAACTTCTTTATCCATTCTTCTCTTTCCTGGGATGTTTAAGGTGTAACGAAGTGGAGGTTCTTGTCAACAGAGCAGCCCTAAACTTTGGGGTGCCTGTGTCTTGCTGATTTTTAGTTTTCCCAATTTATACGCCCATGAGTGGAAGTGCCCTATGCTCTCTAAGCTGAGTTTTTTAGATGTTTCAGGACACACCGTACACTTCTCCAGAGTGGCTGTTGGCAATTTACAGCCCGCCCATCAGCGTAGCAAGGCTCCCATTTCTCCATGGCCTGTCCTGCATTTCTGGTTTTGACACTTTATTCAGCATGGCCCTTTTGACCGATGGGAAGCGAGACTTCTTTGTAGCGCTGATTTGCCTTTCCAGGTTGCTTGGTTGGCCAAAAAGGGCGTATGCGTTTTTTCCTGAATATATTCAGGAAAAAACGCATACGCCCTTTTTGGCCAAGGGCATCATTGTCGAGGTTTTGCCGCTTTTCCTGTGCTTTAAAGGCGATTCGAATCTACCTCCTGGAATCGGTTTCCTGCAATTCTGCCTTGCTTTCAAATCCTCTTCGTAGCCTTCCCTCCATATATTTGTGGACGAGAGTTATCATTTCTAACTCTGCAGGTTTGTGAATTGCAGTGCCCCTGAGCTCCATTTTTCAACTCGCTTTCTTGGGAGCTGGCCGCAAAAGCGCAGGATTGCTTCAGGCCCTATTCTGGCTCCGGGCGGCAGGCTGAGCCTGTGGTTAATTCTGCTACCTGATGGGAAAATAGAGTGACCTGTGCCTGTCCCAACACCTAGAGCTAGTCTCTCATTGGTTCCCCCTCTTCCCGTTCATCCTCAGGACAAATTGCAACGTGTACGGAACAGGAGGTTAAAGGCGCTGATTCTCCCAGGAGGGAGATTGCTAGTAAAGCGGCTGGAATGGCGAACCGGAGCACAAGGAGATGAGAAATGAGGTGCGTTTTAGAAACCTTTCCCGGTCACACGGTGTACCATCTTCTGGGTTTCTCGTGCGTGTTTTCGATGTAGGAAGATGCCCTTGAACCTGGAGATTTGGAACCCATGGGATGGGTACCACGCCGTATTACTTTAAAGGGTCTGCGTTTGCTCACCCAACCTCACCAAACCTCTCAGCCCCAAGAGTGTCCACCCTTATGTCTCAGTCATCTGTGGGTCTAGATATGGTCAATCCAGGTGGCATCGCAGCCCCTGAACGAATTTTGTAAGAATTTCTCTCTCTTTCACTGTCTTTGTTTCACGGGTTTTTAAAAGTAATTGATTTTTATAATGGGGTTTAGCTGCTTTGCACTGCTGTGTTTATGCCGCTTTACACCTACTTGACTCACTTACAGAGAGATATCAATACATACGTTTTAAGATTCTTACTAGTCAGATATATTCTTGGGCGGTGAATAGGGGTTGTTGAGTCCAGTTCACTGAGCAAGGAGTAGGTCTTGTCTATTACATATTGGGTTTATGGAACGGTATCAGAGCTAATTTGAAACCCTTGTTTTATGCATCACCCCACCTCACCTTTCCCGTTAAGCAGCCATAGTATGTTTCCTAAACGTGCGACTCTGTTCTGTTTTGTAATTCAGTTCAAGGGTAGCGGTTTTTACATTCCCTCTGTAAGTGATATCTTATGATAAGTGTCTTTTTCTGTGTGACTTATTTCACTTAGAATCGTCGTACCTAAATCCACTCATCATGCTGCTCCTAGCCTTATGACGTTGATTTCATGGCTGAGTGATATTCCATTGTACATAAGGACCACAACTTCTTTATCCATTCTTCTCTTTCCTGGGATGTTTCAGGTGTAACGAAGTGGAGGTTCTTGTCAACAGAGCAGCCCTAAACTTTGGGGTGCCTGTGTCTTGCTGATTTTTAGTTTTCCCAATTTATACGCCCATGAGTGGAAGTGCCCTATGCTCTCTAAGCTGAGTTTTTTAGATGTTTCAGGACACACCGTACACTTCTCCAGAGTGGCTGTTGGCAATTTACAGCCCGCCCATCAGCGTAGCAAGGCTCCCATTTCTCCATGGCCTGTCCTGCATTTCTGGTTTTGACACTTTATTCAGCATGGCCCTTTTGACCGATGGGAAGCGAGACTTCTTTGTAGCGCTGATTTGCCTTTCCAGGTTGCTTGGTTGGCCAAAAAGGGCGTATGCGTTTTTTCCTGAATATATTCAGGAAAAAACGCATACGCCCTTTTTGGCCAAGGGCATCATTGTCGAGGTTTTGCCGCTTTTCCTGTGCTTTAAAGGCGATTCGAATCTACCTCCTGAAATCGGTTTCCTGCAATTCTGCCTTGCTTTCAAATCCTCTTCGTAGCCTTCCCTCCATATATTTGTGGACGAAAGTTATCATTTCTAACTCTGCAGGTTTGTGAATTGCAGTGCCCCTGAGCTCCATTTTTCAACTCGCTTTCTTGGGAGCTGGCCGCAAAAGCGCAGGATTGCTTCAGACCCTATTCTGGCTCCGGGCGGCAGGCTGAGCCTGTGGTTAATTCTGCTACCTGATGGGAAAATAGAGTGACCTGTGCCTGTCCCAACACCTAGAGCTAGTCTCTCATTGGTTCCCCCTCTTCCCGTTCATCCTCAGGACAAATTGCAACGTGTACGGAACAGGAGGTTAAAGGCGCTGATTCTCCAAGGAGGGAGATTGCTAGTAAAGCGGCTGGAATGGCGAACCGGAGCACAAGGAGATGAGAAATGAGGTGCGTTTTAGAAACCTTTCCCGGTCACACGGTGTACCATCTTCTGGGTTGCTCGTGCATGTTTTCGACGTAGGAAGATGCCCATGAACCTGGAGATTTGGGACCCATGGGATGGGTACCACGCCGTATTACTTTAAAGGGTCTGCGTTTGCTCACCCAACCTCACCAAACCTCTCAGCCCCAAGAGTGTCCACCCTTATGTCTCAGTCATCTGTGGGTCTAGATATGGTCAATCCAGGTGGCATCGCAGCCCCTGAACGAATTTTGTAAGAATTTCTCTCTCTTTCACTGTCTTTGTTTCACGGGTTTTTAAAAGTAATTGATTTGTATAATGGGGTTTAGCTGCTTTGCACTGCTGTGTTTATGCCGCTTTTCACCCACTTGACTCACTTACAGAGAGATATCAATACATAGGTTTTAAGATTCTTACTAGTCAGATATATTCTTGGGCGGTGAATAGGGGGCGTTGAGTCCAGTTCACTGAGCAAGGAGTAGGTCTTGTCTATTACATATTGGGTTTATGGAACGGTATCTGAGCTAATTTGAAACCCTTGTTTTATGCATCACCCCACCTCACCTTTCCCGTTAAGCAGCCATAGTGTGTTTTCTAAACGTGCGACTCTGTTCTGTTTTGTAATTCAGTTCAAGGGTAGCGGTTTTTACATTCTCTCTGTAAGTGATATCTTATGATAAGTGTCTTTTTCTGTGTGACTTATTTCACTTAGAATCGTCGTACCTAAATCCACTCATCATGCTGCTCCTAGCCTTATGACGTTGATTTCATGGCTGAGTGATATTCCATTGTACATAAGGACCACAACTTCTTTATCCATTCTTCTCTTTCCTGGGATGTTTAAGGTGTAACGAAGTGGAGGTTCTTGTCAACAGAGCAGCCCTAAACTTTGGGGTGCCTGTGTCTTGCTGATTTTTAGTTTTCCCAATTTATACGCCCATGAGTGGAAGTGCCCTATGCTCTCTAAGCTGAGTTTTTTAGATGTTTCAGGACACACCGTACACTTCTCCAGAGTGGCTGTTGGCAATTTACAGCCCGCCCATCAGCGTAGCAAGGCTCCCATTTCTCCATGGCCTGTCCTGCATTTCTGGTTTTGACACTTTATTCAGCATGGCCCTTTTGACCGATGGGAAGCGAGACTTCTTTGTAGCGCTGATTTGCCTTTCCAGGTTGCTTGGTTGGCCAAAAAGGGCGTATGCGTTTTTTCCTGAATATATTCAGGAAAAAACGCATACGCCCTTTTTGGCCAAGGGCATCATTGTCGAGGTTTTGCCGCTTTTCCTGTGCTTTAAAGGCGATTCGAATCTACCTCCTGGAATCGGTTTCCTGCAATTCTGCCTTGCTTTCAAATCCTCTTCGTAGCCTTCCCTCCATATATTTGTGGACGAGAGTTATCATTTCTAACTCTGCAGGTTTGTGAATTGCAGTGCCCCTGAGCTCCATTTTTCAACTCGCTTTCTTGGGAGCTGGCCGCAAAAGCGCAGGATTGCTTCAGGCCCTATTCTGGCTCCGGGCGGCAGGCTGAGCCTGTGGTTAATTCTGCTACCTGATGGGAAAATAGAGTGACCTGTGCCTGTCCCAACACCTAGAGCTAGTCTCTCATTGGTTCCCCCTCTTCCCGTTCATCCTCAGGACAAATTGCAACGTGTACGGAACAGGAGGTTAAAGGCGCTGATTCTCCCAGGAGGGAGATTGCTAGTAAAGCGGCTGGAATGGCGAACCGGAGCACAAGGAGATGAGAAATGAGGTGCGTTTTAGAAACCTTTCCCGGTCACACGGTGTACCATCTTCTGGGTTTCTCGTGCGTGTTTTCGATGTAGGAAGATGCCCTTGAACCTGGAGATTTGGGACCCATGGGATGGGTACCACGCCGTATTACTTTAAAGGGTCTGCGTTTGCTCACCCAACCTCACCAAACCTCTCAGCCCCAAGAGTGTCCACCCTTATGTCTCAGTCATCTGTGGGTCTAGATATGGTCAATCCAGGTGGCATCGCAGCCCCTGAACGAATTTTGTAAGAATTTCTCTCTCTTTCACTGTCTTTGTTTCACGGGTTTTTAAAAGTAATTGATTTTTATAATGGGGTTTAGCTGCTTTGCACTGCTGTGTTTATGCCGCTTTACACCTACTTGACTCACTTACAGAGAGATATCAATACATACGTTTTAAGATTCTTACTAGTCAGATATATTCTTGGGCGGTGAATAGGGGTTGTTGAGTCCAGTTCACTGAGCAAGGAGTAGGTCTTGTCTATTACATATTGGGTTTATGGAACGGTATCAGAGCTAATTTGAAACCCTTGTTTTATGCATCACCCCACCTCACCTTTCCCGTTAAGCAGCCATAGTATGTTTCCTAAACGTGCGACTCTGTTCTGTTTTGTAATTCAGTTCAAGGGTAGCGGTTTTTACATTCCCTCTGTAAGTGATATCTTATGATAAGTGTCTTTTTCTGTGTGACTTATTTCACTTAGAATCGTCGTACCTAAATCCACTCATCATGCTGCTCCTAGCCTTATGACGTTGATTTCATGGCTGAGTGATATTCCATTGTACATAAGGACCACAACTTCTTTATCCATTCTTCTCTTTCCTGGGATGTTTCAGGTGTAACGAAGTGGAGGTTCTTGTCAACAGAGCAGCCCTAAACTTTGGGGTGCCTGTGTCTTGCTGATTTTTAGTTTTCCCAATTTATACGCCCATGAGTGGAAGTGCCCTATGCTCTCTAAGCTGAGTTTTTTAGATGTTTCAGGACACACCGTACACTTCTCCAGAGTGGCTGTTGGCAATTTACAGCCCGCCCATCAGCGTAGCAAGGCTCCCATTTCTCCATGGCCTGTCCTGCATTTCTGGTTTTGACACTTTATTCAGCATGGCCCTTTTGACCGATGGGAAGCGAGACTTCTTTGTAGCGCTGATTTGCCTTTCCAGGTTGCTTGGTTGGCCAAAAAGGGCGTATGCGTTTTTTCCTGAATATATTCAGGAAAAAACGCATACGCCCTTTTTGGCCAAGGGCATCATTGTCGAGGTTTTGCCGCTTTTCCTGTGCTTTAAAGGCGATTCGAATCTACCTCCTGAAATCGGTTTCCTGCAATTCTGCCTTGCTTTCAAATCCTCTTCGTAGCCTTCCCTCCATATATTTGTGGACGAAAGTTATCATTTCTAACTCTGCAGGTTTGTGAATTGCAGTGCCCCTGAGCTCCATTTTTCAACTCGCTTTCTTGGGAGCTGGCCGCAAAAGCGCAGGATTGCTTCAGACCCTATTCTGGCTCCGGGCGGCAGGCTGAGCCTGTGGTTAATTCTGCTACCTGATGGGAAAATAGAGTGACCTGTGCCTGTCCCAACACCTAGAGCTAGTCTCTCATTGGTTCCCCCTCTTCCCGTTCATCCTCAGGACAAATTGCAACGTGTACGGAACAGGAGGTTAAAGGCGCTGATTCTCCAAGGAGGGAGATTGCTAGTAAAGCGGCTGGAATGGCGAACCGGAGCACAAGGAGATGAGAAATGAGGTGCGTTTTAGAAACCTTTCCCGGTCACACGGTGTACCATCTTCTGGGTTGCTCGTGCATGTTTTCGACGTAGGAAGATGCCCATGAACCTGGAGATTTGGGACCCATGGGATGGGTACCACGCCGTATTACTTTAAAGGGTCTGCGTTTGCTCACCCAACCTCACCAAACCTCTCAGCCCCAAGAGTGTCCACCCTTATGTCTCAGTCATCTGTGGGTCTAGATATGGTCAATCCAGGTGGCATCGCAGCCCCTGAACGAATTTTGTAAGAATTTCTCTCTCTTTCACTGTCTTTGTTTCACGGGTTTTTAAAAGTAATTGATTTGTATAATGGGGTTTAGCTGCTTTGCACTGCTGTGTTTATGCCGCTTTTCACCCACTTGACTCACTTACAGAGAGATATCAATACATAGGTTTTAAGATTCTTACTAGTCAGATATATTCTTGGGCGGTGAATAGGGGGCGTTGAGTCCAGTTCACTGAGCAAGGAGTAGGTCTTGTCTATTACATATTGGGTTTATGGAACGGTATCTGAGCTAATTTGAAACCCTTGTTTTATGCATCACCCCACCTCACCTTTCCCGTTAAGCAGCCATAGTGTGTTTTCTAAACGTGCGACTCTGTTCTGTTTTGTAATTCAGTTCAAGGGTAGCGGTTTTTACATTCTCTCTGTAAGTGATATCTTATGATAAGTGTCTTTCTGTGTGACTTATTTCACTTAGAATCGTCGTACCTAAATCCACTCATCATGCTGCTCCTAGCCTTATGACGTTGATTTCATGGCTGAGTGATATTCCATTGTACATAAGGACCACAACTTCTTTATCCATTCTTCTCTTTCCTGGGATGTTTCAGGTGTAACGAAGTGGAGGTTCTTGTCAACAGAGCAGCCCTAAACTTTGGGGTGCCTGTGTCTTGCTGATTTTTAGTTTTCCCAATTTATACGCCCATGAGTGGAAGTGCCCTATGCTCTCTAAGCTGAGTTTTTTAGATGTTTCAGGACACACCGTACACTTCTCCAGAGTGGCTGTTGGCAATTTACAGCCCGCCCATCAGCGTAGCAAGGCTCCCATTTCTCCATGGCCTGTCCTGCATTTCTGGTTTTGACACTTTATTCAGCATGGCCCTTTTGACCGATGGGAAGCGAGACTTCTTTGTAGCGCTGATTTGCCTTTCCAGGTTGCTTGGTTGGCCAAAAAGGGCGTATGCGTTTTTTCCTGAATATATTCAGGAAAAAACGCATACGCCCTTTTTGGCCAAGGGCATCATTGTCGAGGTTTTGCCGCTTTTCCTGTGCTTTAAAGGCGATTCGAATCTACCTCCTGAAATCTGTTTCCTGCAATTCTGCCTTGCTTTCAAATCCTCTTCGTAGCCTTCCCTCCATATATTTGTGGACGAGAGTTATCATTTCTAACTCTGCAGGTTTGTGAATTGCAGTGCCCCTGAGCTCCATTTTTCAACTCGCTTTCTTGGGAGCTGGCCGCAAAAGCGCAGGATTGCTTCAGGCCCTATTCTGGCTCCGGGCGGCAGGCTGAGCCTGTGGTTAATTCTGCTACCTGATGGGAAAATAGAGTGACCTGTGCCTGTCCCAACACCTAGAGCTAGTCTCTCATTGGTTCCCCCTCTTCCCGTTCATCCTCAGGACAAATTGCAACGTGTACGGAACAGGAGGTTAAAGGCGCTGATTCTCCAAGGAGGGAGATTGCTAGTAAAGCGGCTGGAATGGCGAACCGGAGCACAAGGAGATGAGAAATGAGGTGCGTTTTAGAAACCTTTCCCGGTCACACGGTGTACCATCTTCTGGGTTTCTCGTGCATGTTTTCGACGTAGGAAGATGCCCTTGACCCTGGAGATTTGGGACCCATGGGATGGGTACCACGCCGTATTACTTTACAGGGTCTGCGTTAGCTCACCCAACCTCACCAAACCTCTCAGCCCCAAGAGTGTCCACCCTTATGTCTCAATCAGCTGTGGGTCTAGATATGGTCAATCCAGGTGGCATCGCAGCCCCTGAACGAATTTTGTAAGAATTTCTCTCTCTTTCACTGTCTTTGTTTCACGGGTTTTTAAAAGTAATTGATTTTTATAATAGGGTTTAGCTGCTTTGCACTGCTGTGTTTATGCCGCTTTTCACCCACTTGACTCACTTACAGAGAGATATCAATACATAGGTTTTAAGATTCTTACTAGTCAGATATATTCTTGGGCGGTGAATAGGGGGCGTTGAGTCCAGTTCACTGAGCAAGGAGTAGGTCTTGTCTATTACATATTGGGTTTATGGAACGGTATCTGAGCTAATTTGAAACCCTTGTTTTATGCATCACCCCACCTCACCTTTCCCGTTAAGCAGCCATAGTGTGTTTTCTAAACGTGCGACTCTGTTCTGTTTTGTAATTCAGTTCAAGGGTAGCGGTTTTTACATTCTCTCTGTAAGTGATATCTTATGATAAGTGTCTTTTTCTGTGTGACTTATTTCACTTAGAATCGTCGTACCTAAATCCACTCATCATGCTGCTCCTAGCCTTATGACGTTGATTTCATGGCTGAGTGATATTCCATTGTACATAAGGACCACAACTTCTTTATCCATTCTTCTCTTTCCTGGGATGTTTAAGGTGTAACGAAGTGGAGGTTCTTGTCAACAGAGCAGCCCTAAACTTTGGGGTGCCTGTGTCTTGCTGATTTTTAGTTTTCCCAATTTATACGCCCATGAGTGGAAGTGCCCTATGCTCTCTAAGCTGAGTTTTTTAGATGTTTCAGGACACACCGTACACTTCTCCAGAGTGGCTGTTGGCAATTTACAGCCCGCCCATCAGCGTAGCAAGGCTCCCATTTCTCCATGGCCTGTCCTGCATTTCTGGTTTTGACACTTTATTCAGCATGGCCCTTTTGACCGATGGGAAGCGAGACTTCTTTGTAGCGCTGATTTGCCTTTCCAGGTTGCTTGGTTGGCCAAAAAGGGCGTATGCGTTTTTTCCTGAATATATTCAGGAAAAAACGCATACGCCCTTTTTGGCCAAGGGCATCATTGTCGAGGTTTTGCCGCTTTTCCTGTGCTTTAAAGGCGATTCGAATCTACCTCCTGGAATCGGTTTCCTGCAATTCTGCCTTGCTTTCAAATCCTCTTCGTTGCCTTCCCTCCATATATTTGTGGACGAGAGTTATCATTTCTAACTCTGCAGGTTTGTGAATTGCAGTGCCCCTGAGCTCCATTTTTCAACTCGCTTTCTTGGGAGCTGGCCGCAAAAGCGCAGGATTGCTTCAGGCCCTATTCTGGCTCCCGGCGGCAGGCTGAGCCTGTGGTTAATTCTTCTTCCTGATGGGAAAATAGAGTGACCTGTGCCTGTCCCAACACCTAGAGCTAGTCTCTCATTGGTTCCCCCTCTTCCCGTTCATCCTCAGGACAAATTGCAACGTGTACGGAACAGAAGGTTAAAGGTGCTGATTCTCCAAGGAGGGAGATTGCTAGTAAAGCGGCTGGAATGGCGAACCGGAGCACAAGGAGATGAGAAATGAGGTGCGTTTTAGAAACCTTTCCCGGTCACACGGTGTACCATCTTCTGGGTTGCTCGTGCATGTTTTCGACGTAGGAAGATGCCCTTGAACCTGGAGATTTGGGACCCATGGGATGGGTACCACGCCGTATTACTTTAAAGGGTCTGCGTTTGCTCACCCAACCTCACCAAACCTCTCAGCCCCAAGAGTGTCCACCCTTATGTCTCAGTCATCTGTGGGTCTAGATATGGTCAATCCAGGTGGCATCGCAGCCCCTGAACGAATTTTGTAAGAATTTCTCTCTCTTTCACTGTCTTTGTTTCACGGGTTTTTAAAAGTAATTGATTTTTATAATGGGGTTTAGCTGCTTTGCACTGCTGTGTTTATGCCGCTTTACACCTACTTGACTCACTTACAGAGAGATATCAATACATAGGTTTTAAGATTCTTACTAGTCAGATATATTCTTGGGCGGTGAATAGGGGTTGTTGAGTCCAGTTCACTGAGCAAGGAGTAGGTCTTGTCTATTACATATTGGGTTTATGGAACGGTATCTGAGCTAATTTGAAACCCTTGTTTTATGCATCACCCCACCTCACCTTTCCCGTTAAGCAGCCATAGTGTGTTTTCTAAACGTGCGACTCTGTTCTGTTTTGTAATTCAGTTCAAGGGTAGCGGTTTTTACATTCTCTCTGTAAGTGATATCTTATGATAAGTGTCTTTTTCTGTGTGACTTATTTCACTTAGAATCGTCGTACCTAAATCCACTCATCATGCTGCTCCTAGCCTTATGACGTTGATTTCATGGCTGAGTGATATTCCATTGTACATAAGGACCACAACTTCTTTATCCATTCTTCTCTTTCCTGGGATGTTTAAGGTGTAACGAAGTGGAGGTTCTTGTCAACAGAGCAGCCCTAAACTTTGGGGTGCCTGTGTCTTGCTGATTTTTAGTTTTCCCAATTTATACGCCCATGAGTGGAAGTGCCCTATGCTCTCTAAGCTGAGTTTTTTAGATGTTTCAGGACACACCGTACACTTCTCCAGAGTGGCTGTTGGCAATTTACAGCCCGCCCATCAGCGTAGCAAGGCTCCCATTTCTCCATGGCCTGTCCTGCATTTCTGGTTTTGACACTTTATTCAGCATGGCCCTTTTGACCGATGGGAAGCGAGACTTCTTTGTAGCGCTGATTTGCCTTTCCAGGTTGCTTGGTTGGCCAAAAAGGGCGTATGCGTTTTTTCCTGAATATATTCAGGAAAAAACGCATACGCCCTTTTTGGCCAAGGGCATCATTGTCGAGGTTTTGCCGCTTTTCCTGTGCTTTAAAGGCGATTCGAATCTACCTCCTGAAATCTGTTTCCTGCAATTCTGCCTTGCTTTCAAATCCTCTTCGTAGCCTTCCCTCCATATATTTGTGGACGAGAGTTATCATTTCTAACTCTGCAGGTTTGTGAATTGCAGTGCCCCTGAGCTCCATTTTTCAACTCGCTTTCTTGGGAGCTGGCCGCAAAAGCGCAGGATTGCTTCAGGCCCTATTCTGGCTCCGGGCGGCAGGCTGAGCCTGTGGTTAATTCTGCTACCTGATGGGAAAATAGAGTGACCTGTGCCTGTCCCAACACCTAGAGCTAGTCTCTCATTGGTTCCCCCTCTTCCCGTTCATCCTCAGGACAAATTGCAACGTGTACGGAACAGGAGGTTAAAGGCGCTGATTCTCCAAGGAGGGAGATTGCTAGTAAAGCGGCTGGAATGGCGAACCGGAGCACAAGGAGATGAGAAATGAGGTGCGTTTTAGAAACCTTTCCCGGTCACACGGTGTACCATCTTCTGGGTTTCTCGTGCATGTTTTCGACGTAGGAAGATGCCCTTGACCCTGGAGATTTGGGACCCATGGGATGGGTACCACGCCGTATTACTTTACAGGGTCTGCGTTAGCTCACCCAACCTCACCAAACCTCTCAGCCCCAAGAGTGTCCACCCTTATGTCTCAATCAGCTGTGGGTCTAGATATGGTCAATCCAGGTGGCATCGCAGCCCCTGAACGAATTTTGTAAGAATTTCTCTCTCTTTCACTGTCTTTGTTTCACGGGTTTTTAAAAGTAATTGATTTTTATAATAGGGTTTAGCTGCTTTGCACTGCTGTGTTTATGCCGCTTTTCACCCACTTGACTCACTTACAGAGAGATATCAATACATAGGTTTTAAGATTCTTACTAGTCAGATATATTCTTGGGCGGTGAATAGGGGGCGTTGAGTCCAGTTCACTGAGCAAGGAGTAGGTCTTGTCTATTACATATTGGGTTTATGGAACGGTATCTGAGCTAATTTGAAACCCTTGTTTTATGCATCACCCCACCTCACCTTTCCCGTTAAGCAGCCATAGTGTGTTTTCTAAACGTGCGACTCTGTTCTGTTTTGTAATTCAGTTCAAGGGTAGCGGTTTTTACATTCTCTCTGTAAGTGATATCTTATGATAAGTGTCTTTTTCTGTGTGACTTATTTCACTTAGAATCGTCGTACCTAAATCCACTCATCATGCTGCTCCTAGCCTTATGACGTTGATTTCATGGCTGAGTGATATTCCATTGTACATAAGGACCACAACTTCTTTATCCATTCTTCTCTTTCCTGGGATGTTTAAGGTGTAACGAAGTGGAGGTTCTTGTCAACAGAGCAGCCCTAAACTTTGGGGTGCCTGTGTCTTGCTGATTTTTAGTTTTCCCAATTTATACGCCCATGAGTGGAAGTGCCCTATGCTCTCTAAGCTGAGTTTTTTAGATGTTTCAGGACACACCGTACACTTCTCCAGAGTGGCTGTTGGCAATTTACAGCCCGCCCATCAGCGTAGCAAGGCTCCCATTTCTCCATGGCCTGTCCTGCATTTCTGGTTTTGACACTTTATTCAGCATGGCCCTTTTGACCGATGGGAAGCGAGACTTCTTTGTAGCGCTGATTTGCCTTTCCAGGTTGCTTGGTTGGCCAAAAAGGGCGTATGCGTTTTTTCCTGAATATATTCAGGAAAAAACGCATACGCCCTTTTTGGCCAAGGGCATCATTGTCGAGGTTTTGCCGCTTTTCCTGTGCTTTAAAGGCGATTCGAATCTACCTCCTGGAATCGGTTTCCTGCAATTCTGCCTTGCTTTCAAATCCTCTTCGTTGCCTTCCCTCCATATATTTGTGGACGAGAGTTATCATTTCTAACTCTGCAGGTTTGTGAATTGCAGTGCCCCTGAGCTCCATTTTTCAACTCGCTTTCTTGGGAGCTGGCCGCAAAAGCGCAGGATTGCTTCAGGCCCTATTCTGGCTCCCGGCGGCAGGCTGAGCCTGTAGTTAATTCTTCTTCCTGATGGGAAAATAGAGTGACCTGTGCCTGTCCCAACACCTAGAGCTAGTCTCTCATTGGTTCCCCCTCTTCCCGTTCATCCTCAGGACAAATTGCAACGTGTACGGAACAGAAGGTTAAAGGTGCTGATTCTCCAAGGAGGGAGATTGCTAGTAAAGCGGCTGGAATGGCGAACCGGAGCACAAGGAGATGAGAAATGAGGTGCGTTTTAGAAACCTTTCCCGGTCACACGGTGTACCATCTTCTGGGTTGCTCGTGCATGTTTTCGACGTAGGAAGATGCCCTTGAACCTGGAGATTTGGGACCCATGGGATGGGTACCACGCCGTATTACTTTAAAGGGTCTGCGTTTGCTCACCCAACCTCACCAAACCTCTCAGCCCCAGGAGTGTCCACCCTTATGTCTCAGTCATCTGTGGGTCTAGATATGGTCAATCCAGGTGGCATCGCAGCCCCTGAACGAATTTTGTAAGAATTTCTCTCTCTTTCACTGTCTTTGTTTCACGGGTTTTTAAAAGTAATTGATTTTTATAATGGGGTTTAGCTGCTTTGCACTGCTGTGTTTATGCCGCTTTACACCTACTTGACTCACTTACAGAGAGATATCAATACATAGGTTTTAAGATTCTTACTAGTCAGATATATTCTTGGGCGGTGAATAGGGGTTGTTGAGTCCAGTTCACTGAGCAAGGAGTAGGTCTTGTCTATTACATATTGGGTTTATGGAACGGTATCTGAGCTAATTTGAAACCCTTGTTTTATGCATCACCCCACCTCACCTTTCCCGTTAAGCAGCCATAGTGTGTTTTCTAAACGTGCGACTCTGTTCTGTTTTGTAATTCAGTTCAAGGGTAGCGGTTTTTACATTCTCTCTGTAAGTGATATCTTATGATAAGTGTCTTTTTCTGTGTGACTTATTTCACTTAGAATCGTCGTACCTAAATCCACTCATCATGCTGCTCCTAGCCTTATGACGTTGATTTCATGGCTGAGTGATATTCCATTGTACATAAGGACCACAACTTCTTTATCCATTCTTCTCTTTCCTGGGATGTTTAAGGTGTAACGAAGTGGAGGTTCTTGTCAACAGAGCAGCCCTAAACTTTGGGGTGCCTGTGTCTTGCTGATTTTTAGTTTTCCCAATTTATACGCCCATGAGTGGAAGTGCCCTATGCTCTCTAAGCTGAGTTTTTTAGATGTTTCAGGACACACCGTACACTTCTCCAGAGTGGCTGTTGGCAATTTACAGCCCGCCCATCAGCGTAGCAAGGCTCCCATTTCTCCATGGCCTGTCCTGCATTTCTGGTTTTGACACTTTATTCAGCATGGCCCTTTTGACCGATGGGAAGCGAGACTTCTTTGTAGCGCTGATTTGCCTTTCCAGGTTGCTTGGTTGGCCAAAAAGGGCGTATGCGTTTTTTCCTGAATATATTCAGGAAAAAACGCATACGCCCTTTTTGGCCAAGGGCATCATTGTCGAGGTTTTGCCGCTTTTAATGTGCTTTAAAGGCGATTCGAATCTACCTCCTGGAATCGGTTTCCTGCAAATCTGCCTTGCTTTCAAATCCTCTTCGTTGCCTTCCCTCCATATATTTGTGGACGAGAGTTATCATTTCTAACTCTGCAGGTTTGTGAATTGCAGTGCCCCTGAGCTCCATTTTTCAACTCGCTTTCTTGGGAGCTGGCCGCAAAAGCGCAGGATTGCTTCAGGCCCTATTCTGGCTCCGGGCGGCAGGCTGAGCCTGTGGTTAATTCTGCTACCTGATGGGAAAATAGAGTGACCTGTGCCTGTCCCAACACCTAGAGCTAGTCTCTCATTGGTTCCCCCTCTTCCCGTTCATCCTCAGGACAAATTGCAACGTGTACGGAACAGGAGGTTAAAGGCGCTGATTCTCCAAGGAGGGAGATTGCTAGTAAAGCGGCTGGAATGGCGAACCGGAGCACAAGGAGATGAGAAATGAGGTGCGTTTTAGAAACCTTTCCCGGTCACACGGTGTACCATCTTCTGGGTTTCTCGTGCATGTTTTCGACGTAGGAAGATGCCCTTGACCCTGGAGATTTGGGACCCATGGGATGGGTACCACGCCGTATTACTTTACAGGGTCTGCGTTAGCTCACCCAACCTCACCAAACCTCTCAGCCCCAAGAGTGTCCACCCTTATGTCTCAATCAGCTGTGGGTCTAGATATGGTCAATCCAGGTGGCATCGCAGCCCCTGAACGAATTTTGTAAGAATTTCTCTCTCTTTCACTGTCTTTGTTTCACGGGTTTTTAAAAGTAATTGATTTTTATAATAGGGTTTAGCTGCTTTGCACTGCTGTGTTTATGCCGCTTTTCACCCACTTGACTCACTTACAGAGAGATATCAATACATAGGTTTTAAGATTCTTACTAGTCAGATATATTCTTGGGCGGTGAATAGGGGGCGTTGAGTCCAGTTCACTGAGCAAGGAGTAGGTCTTGTCTATTACATATTGGGTTTATGGAACGGTATCTGAGCTAATTTGAAACCCTTGTTTTATGCATCACCCCACCTCACCTTTCCCGTTAAGCAGCCATAGTGTGTTTTCTAAACGTGCGACTCTGTTCTGTTTTGTAATTCAGTTCAAGGGTAGCGGTTTTTACATTCTCTCTGTAAGTGATATCTTATGATAAGTGTCTTTTTCTGTGTGACTTATTTCACTTAGAATCGTCGTACCTAAATCCACTCATCATGCTGCTCCTAGCCTTATGACGTTGATTTCATGGCTGAGTGATATTCCATTGTACATAAGGACCACAACTTCTTTATCCATTCTTCTCTTTCCTGGGATGTTTAAGGTGTAACGAAGTGGAGGTTCTTGTCAACAGAGCAGCCCTAAACTTTGGGGTGCCTGTGTCTTGCTGATTTTTAGTTTTCCCAATTTATACGCCCATGAGTGGAAGTGCCCTATGCTCTCTAAGCTGAGTTTTTTAGATGTTTCAGGACACACCGTACACTTCTCCAGAGTGGCTGTTGGCAATTTACAGCCCGCCCATCAGCGTAGCAAGGCTCCCATTTCTCCATGGCCTGTCCTGCATTTCTGGTTTTGACACTTTATTCACCATGGCCCTTTTGACCGATGGGAAGCGAGACTTCTTTGTAGCGCTGATTTGCCTTTCCAGGTTGCTTGGTTGGCCAAAAAGGGCGTATGCGTTTTTTCCTGAATATATTCAGGAAAAAACGCATACGCCCTTTTTGGCCAAGGGCATCATTGTCGAGGTTTTGCCGCTTTTCCTGTGCTTTAAAGGTGATTCGAATCTACCTCCTGAAATCTGTTTCCTGCAATTCTGCCTTGCTTTCAAATCCTCATCGTTGCCTTCCTTCCATATATTTGTGGACGAGAGTTATCATTTCTACCTCTGCAGGTTTGTGAATTGCAGTGCCCCTGAGCTCCATTTTTTAACTCGTTTTCTTGGGAGCTGGCCGCAAAAGCGCAGGATTGCTTCAGGCCCTATTCTGGCTCCGGGCGGCAGGCTGAGCCTGTCGTTAATTCTTCTTCCTGATGGGAAAATAGAGTGACTTGTGCCTGTCCCTACACCTAGAGCTAGTCTCTCATTGGTTCCCCCTCTTCCCGTTCATCCTCAGGACAAATTGCAACCTGTACGGAACAGGAGGTTAAAGGTGCTGATTCTCCCAGGAGGGAGATTGCTAGTAAAGCGGCTGGAATGGCGAACCGGAGCACAAGGAGATGAGAAATGAGGTGCGTTTTAGAAACCTTTCCCGGTCACACGGTGTACCATCTTCTGGGTTTCTCGTGCATGTTTTCGATGTAGGAAGATGCCCTTGAACCTGGAGATTTGGGACCCATGGGATGGGTACCACGCCGTATTACTTTAAAGGGTCTGCGTTTGCTCACCCAACCTCACCAAACCTCTCAGCCCCAAGAGTGTCCACCCTTATGTCTCAGTCATCTGTGGGTCTAGATATGGTCAATCCAGGTGGCATCGCAGCCCCTGAACGAATTTTGTAAGAATTTCTCTCTCTTTCACTGTCTTTGTTTCACGGGTTTTTAAAAGTAATTGATTTTTATAATGGGGTTTAGCTGCTTTGCACTGCTGTGTTTATGCCGCTTTACACATACTTGACTCACTTACAGAGAGATATCAATACATAGGTTTTAAGATTCTTACTAGTCAGATATATTCTTGGGCGGTGAATAGGGGTTGTTGAGTCCAGTTCACTGAGCAAGGAGTAGGTCTTGTCTATTACATATTGGGTTTATGGAACGGTATCTGAGCTAATTTGAAACCCTTGTTTTATGCATCACCCCACCTCACCTTTCCCGTTAAGCAGCCATAGTGTGTTTTCTAAACGTGCGACTCTGTTCTGTTTTGTAATTCAGTTCAAGGGTAGCGGTTTTTACATTCCCTCTGTAAGTGATATCTTATGATAAGTGTCTTTTTCTGTGTGACTTATTTCACTTAGAATCGTCGTACCTAAATCCACTCATCATGCTGCTCCTAGCCTTATGACGTTGATTTCATGGCTGAGTGATATTCCATTGTACATAAGGACCACAACTTCTTTATCCATTCTTCTCTTTCCTGGGATGTTTCAGGTGTAACGAAGTGGAGGTTCTTGTCAACAGAGCAGCCCTAAACTTTGGGGTGCCTGTGTCTTGCTGATTTTTAGTTTTCCCAATTTATACGCCCATGAGTGGAAGTGCCCTATGCTCTCTAAGCTGAGTTTTTTAGATGTTTCAGGACACACCGTACACTTCTCCAGAGTGGCTGTTGGCAATTTACAGCCCGCCCATCAGCGTAGCAAGGCTCCCATTTCTCCATGGCCTGTCCTGCATTTCTGGTTTTGACACTTTATTCAGCATGGCCCTTTTGACCGATGGGAAGCGAGACTTCTTTGTAGCGCTGATTTGCCTTTCCAGGTTGCTTGGTTGGCCAAAAAGGGCGTATGCGTTTTTTCCTGAATATATTCAGGAAAAAACGCATACGCCCTTTTTGGCCAAGGGCATCATTGTCGAGGTTTTGCCGCTTTTCCTGTGCTTTAAAGGCGATTCGAATCTACCTCCTGAAATCGGTTTCCTGCAATTCTGCCTTGCTTTCAAATCCTCTTCGTAGCCTTCCCTCCATATATTTGTGGACGAAAGTTATCATTTCTAACTCTGCAGGTTTGTGAATTGCAGTGCCCCTGAGCTCCATTTTTCAACTCGCTTTCTTGGGAGCTGGCCGCAAAAGCGCAGGATTGCTTCAGACCCTATTCTGGCTCCGGGCGGCAGGCTGAGCCTGTGGTTAATTCTGCTACCTGATGGGAAAATAGAGTGACCTGTGCCTGTCCCAACACCTAGAGCTAGTCTCTCATTGGTTCCCCCTCTTCCCGTTCATCCTCAGGACAAATTGCAACGTGTACGGAACAGGAGGTTAAAGGCGCTGATTCTCCAAGGAGGGAGATTGCTAGTAAAGCGGCTGGAATGGCGAACCGGAGCACAAGGAGATGAGAAATGAGGTGCGTTTTAGAAACCTTTCCCGGTCACACGGTGTACCATCTTCTGGGTTTCTCGTGCATGTTTTCGACGTAGGAAGATGCCCTTGACCCTGGAGATTTGGGACCCATGGGATGGGTACCACGCCGTATTACTTTAAAGGGTCTGCGTTTGCTCACCCAACCTCACCAAACCTCTCAGCCCCAAGAGTGTCCACCCTTATGTCTCAGTCATCTGTGAGTCTAGATATGGTCAATCCAGGTGGCATCGCAGCCCCTGAACGAATTTTGTAAGAATTTCTCTCTCTTTCACTGTCTTTGTTTCACGGGTTTTTAAAAGTAATTGATTTTTATAATAGGGTTTAGCTGCTTTGCACTGCTGTGTTTATGCCGCTTTTCACCCACTTGACTCACTTACAGAGAGATATCAATACATAGGTTTTAAGATTCTTACTAGTCAGATATATTCTTGGGCGGTGAATAGGGGGCGTTGAGTCCAGTTCACTGAGCAAGGAGTAGGTCTTGTCTATTACATATTGGGTTTATGGAACGGTATCTGAGCTAATTTGAAACCCTTGTTTTATGCATCACCCCACCTCACCTTTCCCGTTAAGCAGCCATAGTGTGTTTTCTAAACGTGCGACTCTGTTCTGTTTTGTAATTCAGTTCAAGGGTAGCGGTTTTTACATTCTCTCTGTAAGTGATATCTTATGATAAGTGTCTTTTTCTGTGTGACTTATTTCACTTAGAATCGTCGTACCTAAAAACACTCATCATGCTGCTCCTAGCCTTATGACGTTGATTTCATGGCTGAGTGATATTCCATTGTACATAAGGACCACAACTTCTTTATCCATTCTTCTCTTTCCTGGGATGTTTAAGGTGTAACGAAGTGGAGGTTCTTGTCAACAGAGCAGCCCTAAACTTTGGGGTGCCTGTGTCTTGCTGATTTTTAGTTTTCCCAATTTATACGCCCATGAGTGGAAGTGCCCTATGCTCTCTAAGCTGAGTTTTTTAGATGTTTCAGGACACACCGTACACGTCTCCAGAGTGGCTGTTGGCAATTTACAGCCCGCCCATCAGCGTAGCAAGGCTCCCATTTCTCCATGGCCTGTCCTGCATTTCTGGTTTTGACACTTTATTCAGCATGGCCCTTTTGACCGATGGGAAGCGAGACTTCTTTGTAGCGCTGATTTGCCTTTCCAGGTTGCTTGGTTGGCCAAAAAGGGCGTATGCGTTTTTTCCTGAATATATTCAGGAAAAAACGCATACGCCCTTTTTGGCCAAGGGCATCATTGTCGAGGTTTTGCCGCTTTTCCTGTGCTTTAAAGGCGATTCGAATCTACCTCCTGAAATCTGTTTCCTGCAATTCTGCCTTGCTTTCAAATCCTCTTCGTAGCCTTCCCTCCATATATTTGTGGACGAGAGTTATCATTTCTAACTCCGCAGGTTTGTGAATTGCAGTGCCCCTGAGCTCCATTTTTCAACTCGCTTTCTTGGGAGCTGGCCGCAAAAGCGCAGGATTGCTTCAGGCCCTATTCTGGCTCCGGGCGGCAGGCTGAGCCTGTGGTTAATTCTGCTACCTGATGGGAAAATAGAGTGACCTCTGCCTGTCCCAACACCTAGAGCTAGTCTCTCATTGGTTCCCCCTCTTCCCGTTCATCCTCAGGAGAAATTGCAACGTGTACGGAACAGGAGGTTAAAGGTGTTGATTCTCCCAGGAGGGAGATTGCTAGTAAAGCGGCTGGAATGGCGAACCGGAGCACAAGGAGATGAGAAATGAGGTGCGTTTTAGAAACCTTTCCCGGTCACACGGTGTACCATCTTCTGGGTTTCTCGTGCATGTTTTCGATGTAGGAAGATGCCCATGAACCTGGAGATTTGGGACCCATGGGATGGGTACCACGCCGTATTACTTTAAAGGGTCTGCGTTTGCTCACCCAACCTCACCAAACCTCTCAGCCCCAAGAGTGTCCACCCTTATGTCTCAGTCATCTGTGGGTCTAGATATGGTCAATCCAGGTGGCATCGCAGCCCCTGAACGAATTTTGTAAGAATTTCTCTCTCTTTCACTGTCTTTGTTTCACGGGTTTTTAAAAGTAATTGATTTTTATAATGGGGTTTAGCTGCTTTGCACTGCTGTGTTTATGCCGCTTTACACCTACTTGACTGACTTACAGAGAGATATCAATACATAGGTTTTAAGATTCTTACTAGTCAGATATATTCTTGGGCGGTGAATAGGGGGCGTTGAGTCCAGTTCACTGAGCAAGGAGTAGGTCTTGTCTATTACATATTGGGTTTATGGAACGGTATCTGAGCTAATTTGAAACCCTTGTTTTATGCATCACCCCACCTCACCTTTCCCGTTAAGCAGCCATAGTATGTTTTCTAAACGTGCGACTCTGTTCTGTTTTGTAATTCAGTTCAAGGGTAGCGGTTTTTACATTCTCTCTGTAAGTGATATCTTATGATAAGTGTCTTTTTCTGTGTGACTTATTTCACTTAGAATCGTCGTACCTAAATCCACTCATCATGCTGCTCCTAGCCTTATGACGTTGATTTCATGGCTGAGTGATATTCCATTGTACATAAGGACCACAACTTCTTTATCCATTCTTCTCTTTCCTGGGATGTTTAAGGTGTAACGAAGTGGAGGTTCTTGTCAACAGAGCAGCCCTAAACTTTGGGGTGCCTGTGTCTTGCTGATTTTTAGTTTTCCCAATTTATACGCCCATGAGTGGAAGTGCCCTATGCTCTCTAAGCTGAGTTTTTTAGATGTTTCAGGACACACCGTACACTTCTCCAGAGTGGCTGTTGGCAATTTACAGCCCGCCCATCAGCGTAGCAAGGCTCCCATTTCTCCATGGCCTGTCCTGCATTTCTGGTTTTGACACTTTATTCAGCATGGCCCTTTTGACCGATGGGAAGCGAGACTTCTTTGTAGCGCTGATTTGCCTTTCCAGGTTGCTTGGTTGGCCAAAAAGGGCGTATGCGTTTTTTCCTGAATATATTCAGGAAAAAACGCATACGCCCTTTTTGGCCAAGGGCATCATTGTCGAGGTTTTGCCGCTTTTCCTGTGCTTTAAAGGCGATTCGAATCTACCTCCTGAAATCTGTTTCCTGCAATTCTGCCTTGCTTTCAAATCCTCTTCGTAGCCTTCCCTCCATATATTTGTGGACGAGAGTTATCATTTCTAACTCTGCAGGTTTGTGAATTGCAGTGCCCCTGAGCTCCATTTTTCAACTCGCTTTCTTGGGAGCTGGCCGCAAAAGCGCAGGATTGCTTCAGGCCCTATTCTGGCTCCGGGCGGCAGGCTGAGCCTGTGGTTAATTCTGCTACCTGATGGGAAAATAGAGTGACCTGTGCCTGTCCCAACACCTAGAGCTAGTCTCTCATTGGTTCCCCCTCTTCCCGTTCATCCTCAGGACAAATTGCAACGTGTACGGAACAGGAGGTTAAAGGCGCTGATTCTCCAAGGAGGGAGATTGCTAGTAAAGCGGCTGGAATGGCGAACCGGAGCACAAGGAGATGAGAAATGAGGTGCGTTTTAGAAACCTTTCCCGGTCACACGGTGTACCATCTTCTGGGTTTCTCGTGCATGTTTTCGACGTAGGAAGATGCCCTTGAACCTGGAGATTTGGGACCCATGGGATGGGTACCACGCCGTATTACTTTAAAGGGTCTGCGTTAGCTCACCCAACCTCACCAAACCTCTCAGCCCCAAGAGTGTCCACCCTTATGTCTCAATCAGCTGTGGGTCTAGATATGGTCAATCCAGGTGGCATCGCAGCCCCTGAACGAATTTTGTAAGAATTTCTCTCTCTTTCACTGTCTTTGTTTCACGGGTTTTTAAAAGTAATTGATTTTTATAATAGGGTTTAGCTGCTTTGCACTGCTGTGTTTATGCCGCTTTTCACCCACTTGACTCACTTACAGAGAGATATCAATACATAGGTTTTAAGATTCTTACTAGTCAGATATATTCTTGGGCGGTGAATAGGGGGCGTTGAGTCCAGTTCACTGAGCAAGGAGTAGGTCTTGTCTATTACATATTGGGTTTATGGAACGGTATCTGAGCTAATTTGAAACCCTTGTTTTATGCATCACCCCACCTCACCTTTCCCGTTAAGCAGCCATAGTGTGTTTTCTAAACGTGCGACTCTGTTCTGTTTTGTAATTCAGTTCAAGGGTAGCGGTTTTTACATTCTCTCTGTAAGTGATATCTTATGATAAGTGTCTTTTTCTGTGTGACTTATTTCACTTAGAATCGTCGTACCTAAATCCACTCATCATGCTGCTCCTAGCCTTATGACGTTGATTTCATGGCTGAGTGATATTCCATTGTACATAAGGACCACAACTTCTTTATCCATTCTTCTCTTTCCTGGGATGTTTAAGGTGTAACGAAGTGGAGGTTCTTGTCAACAGAGCAGCCCTAAACTTTGGGGTGCCTGTGTCTTGCTGATTTTTAGTTTTCCCAATTTATACGCCCATGAGTGGAAGTGCCCTATGCTCTCTAAGCTGAGTTTTTTAGATGTTTCAGGACACACCGTACACGTCTCCAGAGTGGCTGTTGGCAATTTACAGCCCGCCCATCAGCGTAGCAAGGCTCCCATTTCTCCATGGCCTGTCCTGCATTTCTGGTTTTGACACTTTATTCAGCATGGCCCTTTTGACCGATGGGAAGCGAGACTTCTTTGTAGCGCTGATTTGCCTTTCCAGGTTGCTTGGTTGGCCAAAAAGGGCGTATGCGTTTTTTCCTGAATATATTCAGGAAAAAACGCATACGCCCTTTTTGGCCAAGGGCATCATTGTCGAGGTTTTGCCGCTTTTCCTGTGCTTTAAAGGCGATTCGAATCTACCTCCTGGAATCGGTTTCCTGCAATTCTGCCTTGCTTTCAAATCCTCTTCGTTGCCTTCCCTCCATATATTTGTGGACGAGAGTTATCATTTCTACCTCTGCAGGTTTGTGAATTGCAGTGCCCCTGAGCTCCATTTTTCAACTCGCTTTCTTGGGAGCTGGCCGCAAAAGCGCAGGATTGCTTCAGGCCCTATTCTGGCTCCCGGCGGCAGGCTGAGCCTGTGGTTAATTCTTCTTCCTGATGGGAAAATAGAGTGACCTGTGCCTGTCCCAACACCTAGAGCTAGTCTCTCATTGGTTCCCCCTCTTCCCGTTCATCCTCAGGACAAATTGCAACGTGTACGGAACAGAAGGTTAAAGGTGCTGATTCTCCAAGGAGGGAGATTGCTAGTAAAGCGGCTGGAATGGCGAACCGGAGCACAAGGAGATGAGAAATGAGGTGCGTTTTAGAAACCTTTCCCGGTCACATGGTGTACCATCTTCTGGGTTGCTCGTGCATGTTTTCGACGTAGGAAGATGCCCTTGAACCTGGAGATTTGGGACCCATGGGATGGGTACCACGCCGTATTACTTTAAAGGGTCTGCGTTTGCTCACCCAACCTCACCAAACCTCTCAGCCCCAAGAGTGTCCACCCTTATGTCTCAGTCATCTGTGGGTCTAGATATGGTCAATCCAGGTGGCATCGCAGCCCCTGAACGAATTTTGTAAGAATTTCTCTCTCTTTCACTGTCTTTGTTTCACGGGTTTTTAAAAGTAATTGATTTTTATAATGGGGTTTAGCTGCTTTGCACTGCTGTGTTTATGCCGCTTTACACCTACTTGACTCACTTACAGAGAGATATCAATACATAGGTTTTAAGATTCTTACTAGTCAGATATATTCTTGGGCGGTGAATAGGGGGCGTTGAGTCCAGTTCACTGAGCAAGGAGTAGGTCTTGTCTATTACATATTGGGTTTATGGAACGGTATCTGAGCTAATTTGAAACCCTTGTTTTATGCATCACCCCACCTCACCTTTCCCGTTAAGCAGCCATAGTGTGTTTTCTAAACGTGCGACTCTGTTCTGTTTTGTAATTCAGTTCAAGGGTAGCGGTTTTTACATTCTCTCTGTAAGTGATATCTTATGATAAGTGTCTTTTTCTGTGTGACTTATTTCACTTAGAATCGTCGTACCTAAATCCACTCATCATGCTGCTCCTAGCCTTATGACGTTGATTTCATGGCTGAGTGATATTCCATTGTACATAAGGACCACAACTTCTTTATCCATTCTTCTCTTTCCTGGGATGTTTAAGGTGTAACGAAGTGGAGGTTCTTGTCAACAGAGCAGCCCTAAACTTTGGGGTGCCTGTGTCTTGCTGATTTTTAGTTTTCCCAATTTATACGCCCATGAGTGGAAGTGCCCTATGCTCTCTAAGCTGAGTTTTTTAGATGTTTCAGGACACACCGTACACTTCTCCAGAGTGGCTGTTGGCCATTTACAGCCCGCCCATCAGCGTAGCAAGGCTCCCATTTCTCCATGGCCTGTCCTGCATTTCTGGTTTTGACACTTTATTCAGCATGGCCCTTTTGACCGATGGGAAGCGAGACTTCTTTGTAGCGCTGATTTGCCTTTCCAGGTTGCTTGGTTGGCCAAAAAGGGCGTATGCGTTTTTTCCTGAATATATTCAGGAAAAAACGCATACGCCCTTTTTGGCCAAGGGCATCATTGTCGAGGTTTTGCCGCTTTTCCTGTGCTTTAAAGGCGATTCGAATCTACCTCCTGAAATCTGTTTCCTGCAATTCTGCCTTGCTTTCAAATCCTCTTCGTTGCCTTCCCTCCATATATTTGTGGACGAGAGTTATCATTTCTAACTCTGCAGGTTTGTGAATTGCAGTGCCCCTGAGCTCCATTTTTCAACTCGCTTTCTTGGGAGCTGGCCGCAAAAGCGCAGGATTGCTTCAGGCCCTATTCTGGCTCCCGGCGGCAGGCTGAGCCTGTGGTTAATTCTTCTTCCTGATGGGAAAATAGAGTGACCTGTGCCTGTCCCAACACCTAGAGCTAGTCTCTCATTGGTTCCCCCTCTTCCCGTTCATCCTCAGGACAAATTGCAACGTGTACGGAACAGGAGGTTAAAGGCGCTGATTCTCCAAGGAGGGAGATTGCTAGTAAAGCGGCTGGAATGGCGAACCGGAGCACAAGGAGATGAGAAATGAGGTGCGTTTTAGAAACCTTTCCCGGTCACACGGTGTACCATCTTCTGGGTTTCTCGTGCATGTTTTCGACGTAGGAAGATGCCCTTGACCCTGGAGATTTGGGACCCATGGGATGGGTACCACGCCGTATTACTTTACAGGGTCTGCGTTAGCTCACCCAACCTCACCAAACCTCTCAGCCCCAAGAGTGTCCACCCTTATGTCTCAATCAGCTGTGGGTCTAGATATGGTCAATCCAGGTGGCATCGCAGCCCCTGAACGAATTTTGTAAGAATTTCTCTCTCTTTCACTGTCTTTGTTTCACGGGTTTTTAAAAGTAATTGATTTTTATAATAGGGTTTAGCTGCTTTGCACTGCTGTGTTTATGCCGCTTTTCACCCACTTGACTCACTTACAGAGAGATATCAATACATAGGTTTTAAGATTCTTACTAGTCAGATATATTCTTGGGCGGTGAATAGGGGGCGTTGAGTCCAGTTCACTGAGCAAGGAGTAGGTCTTGTCTATTACATATTGGGTTTATGGAACGGTATCTGAGCTAATTTGAAACCCTTGTTTTATGCATCACCCCACCTCACCTTTCCCGTTAAGCAGCCATAGTGTGTTTTCTAAACGTGCGACTCTGTTCTGTTTTGTAATTCAGTTCAAGGGTAGCGGTTTTTACATTCTCTCTGTAAGTGATATCTTATGATAAGTGTCTTTTTCTGTGTGACTTATTTCACTTAGAATCGTCGTACCTAAATCCACTCATCATGCTGCTCCTAGCCTTATGACGTTGATTTCATGGCTGAGTGATATTCCATTGTACATAAGGACCACAACTTCTTTATCCATTCTTCTCTTTCCTGGGATGTTTAAGGTGTAACGAAGTGGAGGTTCTTGTCAACAGAGCAGCCCTAAACTTTGGGGTGCCTGTGTCTTGCTGATTTTTAGTTTTCCCAATTTATACGCCCATGAGTGGAAGTGCCCTATGCTCTCTAAGCTGAGTTTTTTAGATGTTTCAGGACACACCGTACACTTCTCCAGAGTGGCTGTTGGCAATTTACAGCCCGCCCATCAGCGTAGCAAGGCTCCCATTTCTCCATGGCCTGTCCTGCATTTCTGGTTTTGACACTTTATTCAGCATGGCCCTTTTGACCGATGGGAAGCGAGACTTCTTTGTAGCGCTGATTTGCCTTTCCAGGTTGCTTGGTTGGCCAAAAAGGGCGTATGCGTTTTTTCCTGAATATATTCAGGAAAAAACGCATACGCCCTTTTTGGCCAAGGGCATCATTGTCGAGGTTTTGCCGCTTTTCCTGTGCTTTAAAGGCGATTCGAATCTACCTCCTGAAATCTGTTTCCTGCAATTCTGCCTTGCTTTCAAATCCTCTTCGTAGCCTTCCCTCCATATATTTGTGGACGAGAGTTATCATTTCTAACTCCGCAGGTTTGTGAATTACAGTGCCCCTGAGCTCCATTTTTCAACTCGCTTTCTTGGGAGCTGGCCGCAAAAGCGCAGGATTGCTTCAGGCCCTATTCTGGCTCCGGGCGGCAGGCTGAGCCTGTGGTTAATTCTGCTACCTGATGGGAAAATAGAGTGACCTCTGCCTGTCCCAACACCTAGAGCTAGTCTCTCATTGGTTCCCCCTCTTCCCGTTCATCCTCAGGAGAAATTGCAACGTGTACGGAACAGGAGGTTAAAGGTGCTGATTCTCCCAGGAGGGAGATTGCTAGTAAAGCGGCTGGAATGGCGAACCGGAGCACAAGGAGATGAGAAATGAGGTGCGTTTTAGAAACCTTTCCCGGTCACACGGTGTACCATCTTCTGGGTTTCTCGTGCATGTTTTCGATGTAGGAAGATGCCCATGAACCTGGAGATTTGGGACCCATGGGATGGGTACCACGCCGTATTACTTTAAAGGGTCTGCGTTTGCTCACCCAACCTCACCAAACCTCTCAGCCCCAAGAGTGTCCACCCTTATGTCTCAGTCATCTGTGGGTCTAGATATGGTCAATCCAGCTGGCATCGCAGCCCCTGAACGAATTTTGTAAGAATTTCTCTCTCTTTCACTGTCTTTGTTTCACGGGTTTTTAAAAGTAATTGATTTTTATAATGGGGTTTAGCTGCTTTGCACTGCTGTGTTTATGCCGCTTTACACCCACTTGACTCACTTACAGAGAGATAGCAATACATAGGTTTTAAGATTCTTACTAGTCAGATATATTCTTGGGCGGTGAATAGGGGGCGTTGAGTCCAGTTCACTGAGCAAGGAGTAGGTCTTGTCTATTACATATTGGGTTTATGGAACGGTATCTGAGCTAATTTGAAACCCTTGTTTTATGCATCACCCCACCTCACCTTTCCCGTTAAGCAGCCATAGTGTGTTTTCTAAACGTGCGACTCTGTTCTGTTTTGTAATTCAGTTCAAGGGTAGCGGTTTTTACATTCTCTCTGTAAGTGATATCTTATGATAAGTGTCTTTTTCTGTGTGACTTATTTCACTTAGAATCGTCGTACCTAAATCCACTCATCATGCTGCTCCTAGCCTTATGACGTTGATTTCATGGCTGAGTGATATTCCATTGTACATAAGGACCACAACTTCTTTATCCATTCTTCTCTTTCCTGGGATGTTTAAGGTGTAACGAAGTGGAGGTTCTTGTGAACAGAGCAGCCCTAAACTTTGGGGTGCCTGTGTCTTGCTGATTTTTAGTTTTCCCAATTTATACGCCCATGAGTGGAAGTGCCCTATGCTCTCTAAGGTGAGTTTTTTAGATGTTTCAAGACACACCGTACACTTCTCCAGAGTGGCTGTTGGCAATTTACAGCCCGCCCATCAGCGTAGCAAGGCTCCCATTTCTCCATGGCCTGTCCTGCATTTCTGGTTTTGACACTTTATTCAGCATGGCACTTTTGACCGATGGGAAGCGAGACTTCTTTGTAGCGCTGATTTGCCTTTCCAGGTTGCTTGGTTGGCCAAAAAGGGCGTATGCGTTTTTTCCTGAATATATTCAGGAAAAAACGCATACGCCCTTTTTGGCCAAGGGCATCATTGTCGAGGTTTTGCCGCTTTTCCTGTGCTTTAAAGGCGATTCGAATCTACCTCCTGAAATCTGTTTCCTGCAATTCTGCCTTGCTTTCAAATCCTCATCGTTGCCTTCCTTCCATATATTTGTGGACGAGAGTTATCATTTCTACCTCTGCAGGTTTGTGAATTGCAGTGCCCCTGAGCTCCATTTTTTAACTCGCTTTCTTGGGAGCTGGCCGCAAAAGCGCAGGATTGCTTCAGGCCCTATTCTGGCTCCGGGCGGTAGGCTGAGCCTGTCGTTAATTCTTCTTCCTGATGGGAAAATAGAGTGACTTGTGCCTGTCCCAACACCTAGAGCTAGTCTCTCATTGGTTCCCCCTCTTCCCGTTCATCCTCAGGGCAAATTGCAACGTGTACGGAACAGGAGGTTAAAGGTGCTGATTCTCCCAGGAGGGAGATTGCTAGTAAAGCGGCTGGAATGGCGAACCGGAGCACAAGGAGATGAGAAATGAGGTGCGTTTTAGAAACCTTTCCCGGTCACATGGTGTACCATCTTCTGGGTTGCTCGTGCATGTTTTCGACGTAGGAAGATGCCCTTGAACCTGGAGATTTGGGACCCATGGGATGGGTACCACGCCGTATTACTTTAAAGGGTCTGCGTTTGCTCACCCAACCTCACCAAACCTCTCAGCCCCAAGAGTGTCCACCCTTATGTCTCAGTCATCTGTGGGTCTAGATATGGTCAATCCAGGTGGCATCGCAGCCCCTGAACGAATTTTGTAAGAATTTCTCTCTCTTTCACTGTCTTTGTTTCACGGGTTTTTAAAAGTAATTGATTTTTATAATGGGGTTTAGCTGCTTTGCACTGCTGTGTTTATGCCGCTTTACACCTACTTGACTCACTTACAGAGAGATATCAATACATAGGTTTTAAGATTCTTACTAGTCAGATATATTCTTGGGCGGTGAATAGGGGGCGTTGAGTCCAGTTCACTGAGCAAGGAGTAGGTCTTGTCTATTACATATTGGGTTTATGGAACGGTATCTGAGCTAATTTGAAACCCTTGTTTTATGCATCACCCCACCTCACCTTTCCCGTTAAGCAGCCATAGTGTGTTTTCTAAACGTGCGACTCTGTTCTGTTTTGTAATTCAGTTCAAGGGTAGCGGTTTTTACATTCTCTCTGTAAGTGATATCTTATGATAAGTGTCTTTTTCTGTGTGACTTATTTCACTTAGAATCGTCGTACCTAAATCCACTCATCATGCTGCTCCTAGCCTTATGACGTTGATTTCATGGCTGAGTGATATTCCATTGTACATAAGGACCACAACTTCTTTATCCATTCTTCTCTTTCCTGGGATGTTTAAGGTGTAACGAAGTGGAGGTTCTTGTCAACAGAGCAGCCCTAAACTTTGGGGTGCCTGTGTCTTGCTGATTTTTAGTTTTCCCAATTTATACGCCCATGAGTGGAAGTGCCCTATGCTCTCTAAGCTGAGTTTTTTAGATGTTTCAGGACACACCGTACACTTCTCCAGAGTGGCTGTTGGCCATTTACAGCCCGCCCATCAGCGTAGCAAGGCTCCCATTTCTCCATGGCCTGTCCTGCATTTCTGGTTTTGACACTTTATTCAGCATGGCCCTTTTGACCGATGGGAAGCGAGACTTCTTTGTAGCGCTGATTTGCCTTTCCAGGTTGCTTGGTTGGCCAAAAAGGGCGTATGCGTTTTTTCCTGAATATATTCAGGAAAAAACGCATACGCCCTTTTTGGCCAAGGGCATCATTGTCGAGGTTTTGCCGCTTTTCCTGTGCTTTAAAGGCGATTCGAATCTACCTCCTGAAATCTGTTTCCTGCAATTCTGCCTTGCTTTCAAATCCTCTTCGTTGCCTTCCCTCCATATATTTGTGGACGAGAGTTATCATTTCTAACTCTGCAGGTTTGTGAATTGCAGTGCCCCTGAGCTCCATTTTTCAACTCGCTTTCTTGGGAGCTGGCCGCAAAAGCGCAGGATTGCTTCAGGCCCTATTCTGGCTCCCGGCGGCAGGCTGAGCCTGTGGTTAATTCTTCTTCCTGATGGGAAAATAGAGTGACCTGTGCCTGTCCCAACACCTAGAGCTAGTCTCTCATTGGTTCCCCCTCTTCCCGTTCATCCTCAGGACAAATTGCAACGTGTACGGAACAGGAGGTTAAAGGCGCTGATTCTCCAAGGAGGGAGATTGCTAGTAAAGCGGCTGGAATGGCGAACCGGAGCACAAGGAGATGAGAAATGAGGTGCGTTTTAGAAACCTTTCCCGGTCACACGGTGTACCATCTTCTGGGTTTCTCGTGCATGTTTTCGACGTAGGAAGATGCCCTTGACCCTGGAGATTTGGGACCCATGGGATGGGTACCACGCCGTATTACTTTACAGGGTCTGCGTTAGCTCACCCAACCTCACCAAACCTCTCAGCCCCAAGAGTGTCCACCCTTATGTCTCAATCAGCTGTGGGTCTAGATATGGTCAATCCAGGTGGCATCGCAGCCCCTGAACGAATTTTGTAAGAATTTCTCTCTCTTTCACTGTCTTTGTTTCACGGGTTTTTAAAAGTAATTGATTTTTATAATAGGGTTTAGCTGCTTTGCACTGCTGTGTTTATGCCGCTTTTCACCCACTTGACTCACTTACAGAGAGATATCAATACATAGGTTTTAAGATTCTTACTAGTCAGATATATTCTTGGGCGGTGAATAGGGGGCGTTGAGTCCAGTTCACTGAGCAAGGAGTAGGTCTTGTCTATTACATATTGGGTTTATGGAACGGTATCTGAGCTAATTTGAAACCCTTGTTTTATGCATCACCCCACCTCACCTTTCCCGTTAAGCAGCCATAGTGTGTTTTCTAAACGTGCGACTCTGTTCTGTTTTGTAATTCAGTTCAAGGGTAGCGGTTTTTACATTCTCTCTGTAAGTGATATCTTATGATAAGTGTCTTTTTCTGTGTGACTTATTTCACTTAGAATCGTCGTACCTAAATCCACTCATCATGCTGCTCCTAGCCTTATGACGTTGATTTCATGGCTGAGTGATATTCCATTGTACATAAGGACCACAACTTCTTTATCCATTCTTCTCTTTCCTGGGATGTTTAAGGTGTAACGAAGTGGAGGTTCTTGTCAACAGAGCAGCCCTAAACTTTGGGGTGCCTGTGTCTTGCTGATTTTTAGTTTTCCCAATTTATACGCCCATGAGTGGAAGTGCCCTATGCTCTCTAAGCTGAGTTTTTTAGATGTTTCAGGACACACCGTACACTTCTCCAGAGTGGCTGTTGGCAATTTACAGCCCGCCCATCAGCGTAGCAAGGCTCCCATTTCTCCATGGCCTGTCCTGCATTTCTGGTTTTGACACTTTATTCAGCATGGCCCTTTTGACCGATGGGAAGCGAGACTTCTTTGTAGCGCTGATTTGCCTTTCCAGGTTGCTTGGTTGGCCAAAAAGGGCGTATGCGTTTTTTCCTGAATATATTCAGGAAAAAACGCATACGCCCTTTTTGGCCAAGGGCATCATTGTCGAGGTTTTGCCGCTTTTCCTGTGCTTTAAAGGCGATTCGAATCTACCTCCTGAAATCTGTTTCCTGCAATTCTGCCTTGCTTTCAAATCCTCTTCGTAGCCTTCCCTCCATATATTTGTGGACGAGAGTTATCATTTCTAACTCCGCAGGTTTGTGAATTGCAGTGCCCCTGAGCTCCATTTTTCAACTCGCTTTCTTGGGAGCTGGCCGCAAAAGCGCAGGATTGCTTCAGGCCCTATTCTGGCTCCGGGCGGCAGGCTGAGCCTGTGGTTAATTCTGCTACCTGATGGGAAAATAGAGTGACCTCTGCCTGTCCCAACACCTAGAGCTAGTCTCTCATTGGTTCCCCCTCTTCCCGTTCATCCTCAGGAGAAATTGCAACGTGTACGGAACAGGAGGTTAAAGGTGCTGATTCTCCCAGGAGGGAGATTGCTAGTAAAGCGGCTGGAATGGCGAACCGGAGCACAAGGAGATGAGAAATGAGGTGCGTTTTAGAAACCTTTCCCGGTCACACGGTGTACCATCTTCTGGGTTTCTCGTGCATGTTTTCGATGTAGGAAGATGCCCATGAACCTGGAGATTTGGGACCCATGGGATGGGTACCACGCCGTATTACTTTAAAGGGTCTGCGTTTGCTCACCCAACCTCACCAAACCTCTCAGCCCCAAGAGTGTCCACCCTTATGTCTCAGTCATCTGTGGGTCTAGATATGGTCAATCCAGCTGGCATCGCAGCCCCTGAACGAATTTTGTAAGAATTTCTCTCTCTTTCACTGTCTTTGTTTCACGGGTTTTTAAAAGTAATTGATTTTTATAATGGGGTTTAGCTGCTTTGCACTGCTGTGTTTATGCCGCTTTACACCCACTTGACTCACTTACAGAGAGATAGCAATACATAGGTTTTAAGATTCTTACTAGTCAGATATATTCTTGGGCGGTGAATAGGGGGCGTTGAGTCCAGTTCACTGAGCAAGGAGTAGGTCTTGTCTATTACATATTGGGTTTATGGAACGGTATCTGAGCTAATTTGAAACCCTTGTTTTATGCATCACCCCACCTCACCTTTCCCGTTAAGCAGCCATAGTGTGTTTTCTAAACGTGCGACTCTGTTCTGTTTTGTAATTCAGTTCAAGGGTAGCGGTTTTTACATTCTCTCTGTAAGTGATATCTTATGATAAGTGTCTTTTTCTGTGTGACTTATTTCACTTAGAATCGTCGTACCTAAATCCACTCATCATGCTGCTCCTAGCCTTATGACGTTGATTTCATGGCTGAGTGATATTCCATTGTACATAAGGACCACAACTTCTTTATCCATTCTTCTCTTTCCTGGGATGTTTAAGGTGTAACGAAGTGGAGGTTCTTGTGAACAGAGCAGCCCTAAACTTTGGGGTGCCTGTGTCTTGCTGATTTTTAGTTTTCCCAATTTATACGCCCATGAGTGGAAGTGCCCTATGCTCTCTAAGGTGAGTTTTTTAGATGTTTCAAGACACACCGTACACTTCTCCAGAGTGGCTGTTGGCAATTTACAGCCCGCCCATCAGCGTAGCAAGGCTCCCATTTCTCCATGGCCTGTCCTGCATTTCTGGTTTTGACACTTTATTCAGCATGGCACTTTTGACCGATGGGAAGCGAGACTTCTTTGTAGCGCTGATTTGCCTTTCCAGGTTGCTTGGTTGGCCAAAAAGGGCGTATGCGTTTTTTCCTGAATATATTCAGGAAAAAACGCATACGCCCTTTTTGGCCAAGGGCATCATTGTCGAGGTTTTGCCGCTTTTCCTGTGCTTTAAAGGCGATTCGAATCTACCTCCTGAAATCTGTTTCCTGCAATTCTGCCTTGCTTTCAAATCCTCATCGTTGCCTTCCTTCCATATATTTGTGGACGAGAGTTATCATTTCTACCTCTGCAGGTTTGTGAATTGCAGTGCCCCTGAGCTCCATTTTTTAACTCGCTTTCTTGGGAGCTGGCCGCAAAAGCGCAGGATTGCTTCAGGCCCTATTCTGGCTCCGGGCGGTAGGCTGAGCCTGTCGTTAATTCTTCTTCCTGATGGGAAAATAGAGTGACTTGTGCCTGTCCCAACACCTAGAGCTAGTCTCTCATTGGTTCCCCCTCTTCCCGTTCATCCTCAGGGCAAATTGCAACGTGTACGGAACAGGAGGTTAAAGGTGCTGATTCTCCCAGGAGGGAGATTGCTAGTAAAGCGGCTGGAATGGCGAACCGGAGCACAAGGAGATGAGAAATGAGGTGCGTTTTAGAAACCTTTCCCGGTCACACGGTGTACCATCTTCTGGGTTTCTCGTGCGTGTTTTCGATGTAGGAAGATGCCCTTGAACCTGGAGATTTGGGACGCATGGGATGGGTACCACGCTGTATTACTTTAAAGGGTCTGCGTTTGCTCACCCAACCTCACCAAACCTCTCAGCCCCAAGAGTGTCCACCCTTATGTCTCAGTCATCTGTGGGTCTAGATATGGTCAATCCAGCTGGCATCGCAGCCCCTGAACGAATTTTGTAAGAATTTCTCTCTCTTTCACTGTCTTTGTTTCACGGGTTTTTAAAAGTAATTGATTTTTATAATGGGGTTTAGCTGCTTTGCACTGCTGTGTTTATGCCGCTTTACACCCACTTGACTCACTTACAGAGAGATATCAATACATAGGTTTTAAGATTCTTACTAGTCAGATATATTCTTGGGCGGTGAATAGGGGGCGTTGAGTCCAGTTCACTGAGCAAGGAGTAGGTCTTGTCTATTACATATTGGGTTTATGGAACGGTATCTGAGCTAATTTGAAACCCTTGTTTTATGCATCACCCCACCTCACCTTTCCCGTTAAGCAGCCATAGTGTGTTTTCTAAACGTGCGACTCTGTTCTGTTTTGTAATTCAGTTCAAGGGTAGCGGTTTTTACATTCTCTCTGTAAGTGATATCTTATGATAAGTGTCTTTTTCTGTGTGACTTATTTCACTTAGAATCGTCGTACCTAAATCCACTCATCATGCTGCTCCTAGCCTTAGGACGTTGATTTCATGGCTGAGTGATATTCCATTGTACATAAGGACCACAACTTCTTTATCCATTCTTCTCTTTCCTGGGATGTTTAAGGTGTAACGAAGTGGAGGTTCTTGTCAACAGAGCAGCCCTAAACTTTGGGGTGCCTGTGTCTTGCTGATTTTTAGTTTTCCCAATTTATACGCCCATGAGTGGAAGTGCCCTATGCTCTCTAAGCTGAGTTTTTTAGATGTTTCAAGACACACCGTACACTTCTCCAGAGTGGCTGTTGGCAATTTACAGCCCGCCCATCAGCGTAGCAAGGCTCCCATTTCTCCATGGCCTGTCCTGCATTTCTGGTTTTGACACTTTATTCAGCATGGCCCTTTTGACCGATGGGAAGCGAGACTTCTTTGTAGCGCTGATTTGCCTTTCCAGGTTGCTTGGTTGGCCAAAAAGGGCGTATGCGTTTTTTCCTGAATATATTCAGGAAAAAACGCATACGCCCTTTTTGGCCAAGGGCATCATTGTCGAGGTTTTGCCGCTTTTCCTGTGCTTTAAAGGCGATTCGAATCTACCTCCTGAAATCTGTTTCCTGCAATTCTGCCTTGCTTTCAAATCCTCATCGTTGCCTTCCTTCCATATATTTGTGGACGAGAGTTATCATTTCTACCTCTGCAGGTTTGTGAATTGCAGTGCCCCTGAGCTCCATTTTTTAACTCGCTTTCTTGGGAGCTGGCCGCAAAAGCGCAGGATTGCTTCAGGCCCTATTCTGGCTCCGGGCGGTAGGCTGAGCCTGTCGTTAATTCTTCTTCCTGATGGGAAAATAGAGTGACTTGTGCCTGTCCCAACACCTAGAGCTAGTCTCTCATTGGTTCCCCCTCTTCCCGTTCATCCTCAGGACAAATTGCAACGTGTACGGAACAGGAGGATAAAGGTGCTGATTCTCCCAGGAGGGAGATTGCTAGTAAAGCGGCTGGAATGGCGAACCGGAGCACAAGGAGATGAGAAATGAGGTGCGTTTTAGAAACCTTTCCCGGTCACACGGTGTACCATCTTCTGGGTTTCTCGTGCGTGTTTTCGATGTAGGAAGATGCCCTTGAACCTGGAGATTTGGGACGCATGGGATGGGTACCACGCCGTATTACTTTAAAGGGTCTGCGTTTGCTCACCCAACCTCACCAAACCTCTCAGCCCCAAGAGTGTCCGCCCTTATGTCTCAGTCATCTGTGGGTCTAGATATGGTCAATCCAGCTGGCATCTCAGCCCCTGAACGAATTTTGTAAGAATTTCTCTCTCTTTCACTGTCTTTGTTTCACGGGTTTTTAAAAGTAATTGATTTTTATAATGGGGTTTAGCTGCTTTGCACTGCTGTGTTTATGCCGCTTTACACCTACTTGACTCACTTACAGAGAGATATCAATACATAGGTTTTAAGATTCTTACTAGTCAGATATATTCTTGGGCGGTGAATAGGGGTTGTTGAGTCCAGTTCACTGAGCAAGGAGTAGGTCTTGTCTATTACATATTGGGTTTATGGAACGGTATCTGAGCTAATTTGAAACCCTTGTTTTATGCATCACCCCACCTCACCTTTCCCGTTAAGCAGCCATAGTGTGTTTTCTAAACGTGCGACTCTGTTCTGTTTTGTAATTCAGTTCAAGGGTAGCGGTTTTTACATTCCCTCTGTAAGTGATATCTTATGATAAGTGTCTTTTTCTGTGTGACTTATTTCACTTAGAATCGTCGTACCTAAATCCACTCATCATGCTGCTCCTAGCCTTATGACGTTGATTTCATGGCTGAGTGATATTCCATTGTACATAAGGACCACAACTTCTTTATCCATTCTTCTCTTTCCTGGGATGTTTAAGGTGTAACGAAGTGGAGGTTCTTGTCAACAGAGCAGCCCTAAACTTTGGGGTGCCTGTGTCTTGCTGATTTTTAGTTTTCCCAATTTATACGCCCATGAGTGGAAGTGCCCTATGCTCTCTAAGCTGAGTTTTTTAGATGTTTCAGGACACACCGTACACTTCTCCAGAGTGGCTGTTGGCAATTTACAGCCCGCCCATCAGCGTAGCAAGGCTCCCATTTCTCCATGGCCTGTCCTGCATTTCTGGTTTTGACACTTTATTCAGCATGGCCCTTTTGACCGATGGGAAGCGAGACTTCTTTGTAGCGCTGATTTGCCTTTCCAGGTTGCTTGGTTGGCCAAAAAGGGCGTATGCGTTTTTTCCTGAATATATTCAGGAAAAAACGCATACGCCCTTTTTGGCCAAGGGCATCATTGTCGAGGTTTTGCCGCTTTTCCTGTGCTTTAAAGGCGATTCGAATCTACCTCCTGAAATCTGTTTCCTGCAATTCTACCTTGCTTTCAAATCCTCTTCGTAGCCTTCCCTCCATATATTTGTGGACGAGAGTTATCATTTCTAACTCTGCAGGTTTGTGAATTGCAGTGCCCCTGAGCTCCATTTTTCAACTCGCTTTCTTGGGAGCTGGCCGCAAAAGCGCAGGATTGCTTCAGGCCCTATTCTGGCTCCGGGCGGCAGGCTGAGCCTGTGGTTAATTCTGCTACCTGATGGGAAAATAGAGTGACCTGTGCCTGTCCCAACACCTAGAGCTAGTCTCTCATTGGTTCCCCCTCTTCCCGTTCATCCTCAGGAGAAATTGCAACGTGTACGGAACAGGAGGTTAAAGGTGCTGATTCTCCAAGGAGGGAGATTGCTAGTAAAGCGGCTGGAATGGCGAACCGGAGCACAAGGAGATGAGAAATGAGGTGCGTTTTAGAAACCTTTCCCGGTCACACGGTGTACCATCTTCTGGGTTTCTCGTGCATGTTTTCGACGTAGGAAGATGCCCTTGACCCTGGAGATTTGGGACCCATGGGATGGGTACCACGCCGTATTACTTTAAAGGGTCTGCGTTTGCTCACCCAACCTCACCAAAACTCTCAGCCCCAAGAGTGTCCACCCTTATGTCTCAGTCATCTGTGGGTCTAGATATGGTCAATCCAGGTGGCATCGCAGCCCCTGAACGAATTTTGTAAGAATTTCTCTCTCTTTCACTGTCTTTGTTTCACGGGTTTTTAAAAGTAATTGATTTTTATAATAGGGTTTAGCTGCTTTGCACTGCTGTGTTTATGCCGCTTTTCACCCACTTGACTCACTTACAGAGAGATATCAATACATAGGTTTTAAGATTCTTACTAGTCAGATATATTCTTGGGCGGTGAATAGGGGGCGTTGAGTCCAGTTCACTGAGCAAGGAGTAGGTCTTGTCTATTACATATTGGGTTTATGGAACGGTATCTGAGCTAATTTGAAACCCTTGTTTTATGCATCACCCCACCTCACCTTTCCCGTTAAGCAGCCATAGTGTGTTTTCTAAACGTGCGACTCTGTTCTGTTTTGTAATTCAGTTCAAGGGTAGCGGTTTTTACATTCTCTCTGTAAGTGATATCTTATGATAAGTGTCTTTTTCTGTGTGACTTATTTCACTTAGAATCGTCGTACCTAAATCCACTCATCATGCTGCTCCTAGCCTTATGACGTTGATTTCATGACTGAGTGATATTCCATTGTACATAAGGACCACAACTTCTTTATCCATTCTTCTCTTTCCTGGGATGTTTAAGGTGTAACGAAGTGGAGGTTCTTGTCAACAGAGCAGCCCTAAACTTTGGGGTGCCTGTGTCTTGCTGATTTTTAGTTTTCCCAATTTATACGCCCATGAGTGGAAGTGCCCTATGCTCTCTAAGCTGAGTTTTTTAGATGTTTCAGGACACACCGTACACTTCTCCAGAGTGGCTGTTGGCAATTTACAGCCCACCCATCAGCGTAGCAAGGCTCCCATTTCTCCATGGCCTGTCCTGCATTTCTGGTTTTGACACTTTATTCAGCATGGCCCTTTTGACCGATGGGAAGCAAGACTTCTTTGTAGCGCTGATTTGCCTTTCCAGGTTGCTTGGTTGGCCAAAAAGGGCGTATGCGTTTTTTCCTGAATATATTCAGGAAAAAACGCATACGCCCTTTTTGGCCAAGGGCATCATTGTCGAGGTTTTGCCGCTTTTCCTGTGCTTTAAAGGCGATTCGAATCTACCTCCTGAAATCTGTTTCCTGCAATTCTGCCTTGCTTTCAAATCCTCATCGTTGCCTTCCTTCCATATATTTGTGGACGAGAGTTATCATTTCTAACTCTGCAGGTTTGTGAATTGCAGTGCCCCTGAGCTCCATTTTTCAACTCGCTTTCTTGGGAGCTGGCCGCAAAAGCGCAGGATTGCTTCAGGCCCTATTCTGGCTCCGGGCGGCAGGCTGAGCCTGTGGTTAATTCTGCTACCTGATGGGAAAATAGAGTGACCTGTGCCTGTCCCAACACCTAGAGCTAATCTCTCAATGGTTCCCCCTCTTCCCGTTCATCCTCAGGAGAAATTGCAACGTGTACGGAACAGGAGGTTAAAGGTGCTGATTCTCCAAGGAGGGAGATTGCTAGTAAAGCGGCTGGAATGGCGAACCGGAGCACAAGGAGATGAGAAATGAGGTGCGTTTTAGAAACCTTTCCCGGTCACACGGTGTACCATCTTCTGGGTTTCTCGTGCATGTTTTCGACGTAGGAAGATGCCCTTGACCCTGGAGATTTGGGACCCATGGGATGGGTACCACGCCGTATTACTTTAAAGGGTCTGCGTTTGCTCACCCAACCTCACCAAAACTCTCAGCCCCAAGAGTGTCCACCCTTATGTCTCAGTCATCTGTGGGTCTAGATATGGTCAATCCAGGTGGCATCGCAGCCCCTGAACGAATTTTGTAAGAATTTCTCTCTCTTTCACTGTCTTTGTTTCACGGGTTTTTAAAAGTAATTGATTTTTATAATAGGGTTTAGCTGCTTTGCACTGCTGTGTTTATGCCGCTTTTCACCCACTTGACTCACTTACAGAGAGATATCAATACATAGGTTTTAAGATTCTTACTAGTCAGATATATTCTTGGGCGGTGAATAGGGGGCGTTGAGTCCAGTTCACTGAGCAAGGAGTAGGTCTTGTCTATTACATATTGGGTTTATGGAACGGTATCTGAGCTAATTTGAAACCCTTGTTTTATGCATCACCCCACCTCACCTTTCCCGTTAAGCAGCCATAGTGTGTTTTCTAAACGTGCGACTCTGTTCTGTTTTGTAATTCAGTTCAAGGGTAGCGGTTTTTACATTCTCTCTGTAAGTGATATCTTATGATAAGTGTCTTTTTCTGTGTGACTTATTTCACTTAGAATCGTCGTACCTAAATCCACTCATCATGCTGCTCCTAGCCTTATGACGTTGATTTCATGACTGAGTGATATTCCATTGTACATAAGGACCACAACTTCTTTATCCATTCTTCTCTTTCCTGGGATGTTTAAGGTGTAACGAAGTGGAGGTTCTTGTCAACAGAGCAGCCCTAAACTTTGGGGTGCCTGTGTCTTGCTGATTTTTAGTTTTCCCAATTTATACGCCCATGAGTGGAAGTGCCCTATGCTCTCTAAGCTGAGTTTTTTAGATGTTTCAGGACACACCGTACACTTCTCCAGAGTGGCTGTTGGCAATTTACAGCCCACCCATCAGCGTAGCAAGGCTCCCATTTCTCCATGGCCTGTCCTGCATTTCTGGTTTTGACACTTTATTCAGCATGGCCCTTTTGACCGATGGGAAGCAAGACTTCTTTGTAGCGCTGATTTGCCTTTCCAGGTTGCTTGGTTGGCCAAAAAGGGCGTATGCGTTTTTTCCTGAATATATTCAGGAAAAAACGCATACGCCCTTTTTGGCCAAGGGCATCATTGTCGAGGTTTTGCCGCTTTTCCTGTGCTTTAAAGGCGATTCGAATCTACCTCCTGAAATCTGTTTCCTGCAATTCTGCCTTGCTTTCAAATCCTCATCGTTGCCTTCCTTCCATATATTTGTGGACGAGAGTTATCATTTCTACCTCTGCAGGTTTGTGAATTGCAGTGCCCCTGAGCTCCATTTTTTAACTCGCTTTCTTGGGAGCTGGCCGCAAAAGCGCAGGATTGCTTCAGGCCCTATTCTGGCTCCGGGCGGTAGGCTGAGCCTGTCGTTAATTCTTCTTCCTGATGGGAAAATAGAGTGACTTGTGCCTGTCCCAACACCTAGAGCTAGTCTCTCATTGGTTCCCCCTCTTCCCGTTCATCCTCAGGACAAATTGCAACGTGTACGGAACAGGAGGATAAAGGTGCTGATTCTCCCAGGAGGGAGATTGCTAGTAAAGCGGCTGGAATGGCGAACCGGAGCACAAGGAGATGAGAAATGAGGTGCGTTTTAGAAACCTTTCCTGGTCACACGGTGTACCATCTTCTGGGTTTCTCGTGCGTGTTTTCGATGTAGGAAGATGCCCTTGAACCTGGAGATTTGGGACGCATGGGATGGGTACCACGCCGTATTACTTTAAAGGGTCTGCGTTTGCTCACCCAACCTCACCAAACCTCTCAGCCCCAAGAGTGTCCACCCTTATGTCTCAGTCATCTGTGGGTCTAGATATGGTCAATCCAGCTGGCATCGCAGCCCCTGAACGAATTTTGTAAGAATTTCTCTCTCTTTCACTGTCTTTGTTTCACGGGTTTTTAAAAGTAATTGATTTTTATAATGGGGTTTAGCTGCTTTGCACTGCTGTGTTTATGCCGCTTTACACCCACTTGACTCACTTACAGAGAGATATCAATACATAGGTTTTAAGATTCTTACTAGTCAGATATATTCTTGGGCGGTGAATAGGGGGCGTTGAGTCCAGTTCACTGAGCAAGGAGTAGGTCTTGTCTATTACATATTGGGTTTATGGAACGGTATCTGAGCTAATTTGAAACCCTTGTTTTATGCATCACCCCACCTCACCTTTCCCGTTAAGCAGCCATAGTGTGTTTTCTAAACGTGCGACTCTGTTCTGTTTTGTAATTCAGTTCAAGGGTAGCGGTTTTTACATTCTCTCTGTAAGTGATATCTTATGATCAGTGTCTTTTTCTGTGTGACTTATTTCACTTAGAATCGTCGTACCTAAATCTACTCATCATGCTGCTCCTAGCCTTATGACGTTGATTTCATGGCTGAGTGATATTCCATTGTACATAAGGACCACAACTTCTTTATCCATTCTTCTCTTTCCTGGGATGTTTAAGGTGTAACGAAGTGGAGGTTCTTGTCAACAGAGCAGCCCTAAACTTTGGGGTGCCTGTGTCTTGCTGATTTTTAGTTTTCCCAATTTATACGCCCATGAGTGGAAGTGCCCTATGCTCTCTAAGCTGAGTTTTTTAGATGTTTCAGGACACACCGTACACTTCTCCAGAGTGGCTGTTGGCAATTTACAGCCCGCCCATCAGCGTAGCAAGGCTCCCATTTCTCCATGGCCTGTCCTGCATTTCTGGTTTTGACACTTTATTCAGCATGGCCCTTTTGACCGATGGGAAGCGAGACTTCTTTGTAGCGCTGATTTGCCTTTCCAGGTTGCTTGGTTGGCCAAAAAGGGCGTATGCGTTTTTTCCTGAATATATTCAGGAAAAAACGCATACGCCCTTTTTGGCCAAGGGCATCATTGTCGAGGTTTTGCCGCTTTTCCTGTGCTTTAAAGGCGATTCGAATCTACCTCCTGAAATTTGTTTCCTGCAATTCTGCCTTGCTTTCAAATCCTCATCGTTGCCTTCCTTCCATATATTTGTGGACGAGAGTTATCATTTCTACCTCTGCAGGTTTGTGAATTGCAGTGCCCCTGAGCTCCATTTTTTAACTCGCTTTCTTGGGAGCTGGCCGCAAAAGCGCAGGATTGCTTCAGGCCCTATTCTGGCTCCGGGCGGCAGGCTGAGCCTGTCGTTAATTCTTCTTCCTGATGGGAAAATAGAGTGACTTGTGCCTGTCCCAACACCTAGAGCTAGTCTCTCATTGGTTCCCCCTCTTCCCGTTCATCCTCAGGACAAATTGCAACGTGTACGGAACAGGAGGTTAAAGGTGCTGATTCTCCCAGGAGGGAGATTGCTAGTAAAGCAGCTGGAATGGCGAACCGGAGCACAAGGAGATGAGAAATGAGGTGCGTTTTAGAAACCTTTCCTGGTCACACGGTGTACCATCTTCTGGGTTTGTCGTGCATGTTTTCGACGTAGGAAGATGCCCTTGAACCTGGAGATTTGGGACCCATGGGATGGGTACCACGCCGTATTACTTTAAAGGGTCTGCGTTTGCTCACCCAACCTCACCAAACCTCTCAGCCCCAAGAGTGTCCACCCTTATGTCTCAGTCATCTGTGGGTCTAGATATGGTCAATCCAGCTGGCATCGCAGCACCTGAACGAATTTTGTAAGAATTTCTCTCTCTTTCACTGTCTTTGTTTCACGGGTTTTTAAAAGTAATTGATTTTTATAATGGGGTTTAGCTGCTTTGCACTGCTGTGTTTATGCCGCTTTACACCTACTTGACTCACTTACAGAGAGATATCACTACATAGGTTTTAAGATTCTTACTAGTCAGATATATTCTTGGGCGGTGAATAGGGGTTGTTGAGTCCAGTTCACTGAGCAAGGAGTAGGTCTTGTCTATTACATATTGGGTTTATGGAACGGTATCTGAGCTAATTTGAAACCCTTGTTTTATGCATCACCCCACCTCACCTTTCCCGTTAAGCAGCCATAGTGTGTTTTCTAAACGTGCGACTCTGTTCTGTTTTGTAATTCAGTTCAAGGGTAGCGGTTTTTACATTCTCTCTGTAAGTGATATCTTATGATAAGTGTCTTTTTCTGTGTGACTTATTTCACTTAGAATCGTCGTACCTAAATCCACTCATCATGCTGCTCCTAGCCTTATGACGTTGATTTCATGGCTGAGTGATATTCCATTGTACATAAGGACCACAACTTCTTTATCCATTCTTCTCTTTCCTGGGATGTTTAAGGTGTAACGAAGTGGAGGTTCTTGTCAACAGAGCAGCCCTAAACTTTGGGGTGCCTGTGTCTTGCTGATTTTTAGTTTTCCCAATTTATACGCCCATGAGTGGAAGTGCCCTATGCTCTCTAAGCTGAGTTTTTTAGATGTTTCAGGACACACCGTACACTTCTCCAGAGTGGCTGTTGGCAATTTACAGCCCGCCCATCAGCGTAGCAAGGCTCCCATTTCTCCATGGCCTGTCCTGCATTTCTGGTTTTGACACTTTATTCAGCATGGCCCTTTTGACCGATGGGAAGCGAGACTTCTTTGTAGCGCTGATTTGCCTTTCCAGGTTGCTTGGTTGGCCAAAAAGGGCGTATGCGTTTTTTCCTGAATATATTCAGGAAAAAACGCATACGCCCTTTTTGGCCAAGGGCATCATTGTCGAGGTTTTGCCGCTTTTCCTGTGCTTTAAAGGCGATTCGAATCTACCTCCTGAAATCTGTTTCCTGCAATTCTGCCTTGCTTTCAAATCCTCATCGTTGCCTTCCTTCCATATATTTGTGGACGAGAGTTATCATTTCTACCTCTGCAGGTTTGTGAATTGCAGTGCCCCTGAGCTCCATTTTTTAACTCGCTTTCTTGGGAGCTGGCCGCAAAAGCGCAGGATTGCTTCAGGCCCTATTCTGGCTCCGGGCGGTAGGCTGAGCCTGTCGTTAATTCTTCTTCCTGATGGGAAAATAGAGTGACTTGTGCCTGTCCCAACACCTAGAGCTAGGCTCTCATTGGTTCCCCCTCTTCCCGTTCATCCTCAGGACAAATTGCAACGTGTACGGAATAGGAGGATAAAGGTGCTGATTCTCCCAGGAGGGAGATTGCTAGTAAAGCGGCTGGAATGGCGAACCGGAGCACAAGGAGATGAGAAATGAGGTGCGTTTTAGAAACCTTTCCCGGTCACACGGTGTACCATCTTCTGGGTTTCTCGTGCGTGTTTTCGATGTAGGAAGATGCCCTTGAACCTGGAGATTTGGGACGCATGGGATGGGTACCACGCCGTATTACTTTAAAGGGTCTGCGTTTGCTCACCCAACCTCACCAAACCTCTCAGCCCCAAGAGTGTCCACCCTTATGTCTCAGTCATCTGTGGGTCTAGATATGGTCAATCCAGCTGGCATCGCAGCCCCTGAACGAATTTTGTAAGAATTTCTCTCTCTTTCACTGTCTTTGTTTCACGGGTTTTTAAAAGTAATTGATTTTTATAATGGGGTTTAGCTGCTTTGCACTGCTGTGTTTATGCCGCTTTACACCCACTTGACTCACTTACAGAGAGATATCAATACATAGGTTTTAAGATTCTTACTAGTCAGATATATTCTTGGGCGGTGAATAGGGGGCGTTGAGTCCAGTTCACTGAGCAAGGAGTAGGTCTTGTCTATTACATATTGGGTTTATGGAACGGTATCTGAGCTAATTTGAAACCCTTGTTTTATGCATCACCCCACCTCACCTTTCCCGTTAAGCAGCCATAGTGTGTTTTCTAAACGTGCGACTCTGTTCTGTTTTGTAATTCAGTTCAAGGGTAGCGGTTTTTACATTCTCTCTGTAAGTGATATCTTATGATAAGTGTCTTTCTGTGTGACTTATTTCACTTAGAATCGTCGTACCTAAATCCACTCATCATGCTGCTCCTAGCCTTATGACGTTGATTTCATGGCTGAGTGATATTCCATTGTACATAAGGACCACAACTTCTTTATCCATTCTTCTCTTTCCTGGGATGTTTAAGGTGTAACGAAGTGGAGGTTCTTGTCAACAGAGCAGCCCTAAACTTTGGGGTGCCTGTGTCTTGCTGATTTTTAGTTTTCCCAATTTATACGCCCATGAGTGGAAGTGCCCTATGCTCTCTAAGCTGAGTTTTTTAGATGTTTCAGGACACACCGTACACTTCTCCAGAGTGGCTGTTGGCAATTTACAGCCCGCCCATCAGCGTAGCAAGGCTCCCATTTCTCCATGGCCTGTCCTGCATTTCTGGTTTTGACACTTTATTCAGCATGGCCCTTTTGACCGATGGGAAGCGAGACTTCTTTGTAGCGCTGATTTGCCTTTCCAGGTTGCTTGGTTGGCCAAAAAGGGCGTATGCGTTTTTTCCTGAATATATTCAGGAAAAAACGCATACGCCCTTTTTGGCCAAGGGCATCATTGTCGAGGTTTTGCCGCTTTTCCTGTGCTTTAAAGGCGATTCGAATCTACCTCCTGAAATTTGTTTCCTGCAATTCTGCCTTGCTTTCAAATCCTCATCGTTGCCTTCCTTCCATATATTTGTGGACGAGAGTTATCATTTCTACCTCTGCAGGTTTGTGAATTGCAGTGCCCCTGAGCTCCATTTTTTAACTCGCTTTCTTGGGAGCTGGCCGCAAAAGCGCAGGATTGCTTCAGGCCCTATTCTGGCTCCGGGCGGCAGGCTGAGCCTGTCGTTAATTCTTCTTCCTGATGGGAAAATAGAGTGACTTGTGCCTGTCCCAACACCTAGAGCTAGTCTCTCATTGGTTCCCCCTCTTCCCGTTCATCCTCAGGACAAATTGCAACGTGTACGGAACAGGAGGTTAAAGGTGCTGATTCTCCCAGGAGGGAGATTGCTAGTAAAGCAGCTGGAATGGCGAACCGGAGCACAAGGAGATGAGAAATGAGGTGCGTTTTAGAAACCTTTCCTGGTCACACGGTGTACCATCTTCTGGGTTTGTCGTGCATGTTTTCGACGTAGGAAGATGCCCTTGAACCTGGAGATTTGGGACCCATGGGATGGGTACCACGCCGTATTACTTTAAAGGGTCTGCGTTTGCTCACCCAACCTCACCAAACCTCTCAGCCCCAAGAGTGTCCACCCTTATGTCTCAGTCATCTGTGGGTCTAGATATGGTCAATCCAGCTGGCATCGCAGCACCTGAACGAATTTTGTAAGAATTTCTCTCTCTTTCACTGTCTTTGTTTCACGGGTTTTTAAAAGTAATTGATTTTTATAATGGGGTTTAGCTGCTTTGCACTGCTGTGTTTATGCCGCTTTACACCTACTTGACTCACTTACAGAGAGATATCACTACATAGGTTTTAAGATTCTTACTAGTCAGATATATTCTTGGGCGGTGAATAGGGGTTGTTGAGTCCAGTTCACTGAGCAAGGAGTAGGTCTTGTCTATTACATATTGGGTTTATGGAACGGTATCTGAGCTAATTTGAAACCCTTGTTTTATGCATCACCCCACCTCACCTTTCCCGTTAAGCAGCCATAGTGTGTTTTCTAAACGTGCGACTCTGTTCTGTTTTGTAATTCAGTTCAAGGGTAGCGGTTTTTACATTCCCTCTGTAAGTGATATCTTATGATAAGTGTCTTTTTCTGTGTGACTTATTTCACTTAGAATCGTCGTACCTAAATCCACTCATCATGCTGCTCCTAGCCTTATGACGTTGATTTCATGGCTGAGTGATATTCCATTGTACATAAGGACCACAACTTCTTTATCCATTCTTCTCTTTCCTGGGATGTTTAAGGTGTAACGAAGTGGAGGTTCTTGTCAACAGAGCAGCCCTAAACTTTGGGGTGCCTGTGTCTTGCTGATTTTTAGTTTTCCCAATTTATACGCCCATGAGTGGAAGTGCCCTATGCTCTCTAAGCTGAGTTTTTTAGATGTTTCAGGACACACCGTACACTTCTCCAGAGTGGCTGTTGGCAATTTACAGCCCGCCCATCAGCGTAGCAAGGCTCCCATTTCTCCATGGCCTGTCCTGCATTTCTGGTTTTGACACTTTATTCAGCATGGCCCTTTTGACCGATGGGAAGCGAGACTTCTTTGTAGCGCTGATTTGCCTTTCCAGGTTGCTTGGTTGGCCAAAAAGGGCGTATGCGTTTTTTCCTGAATATATTCAGGAAAAAACGCATACGCCCTTTTTGGCCAAGGGCATCATTGTCGAGGTTTTGCCGCTTTTCCTGTGCTTTAAAGGCGATTCGAATCTACCTCCTGAAATCTGTTTCCTGCAATTCTGCCTTGCTTTCAAATCCTCATCGTTGCCTTCCTTCCATATATTTGTGGACGAGAGTTATCATTTCTACCTCTGCAGGTTTGTGAATTGCAGTGCCCCTGAGCTCCATTTTTTAACTCGCTTTCTTGGGAGCTGGCCGCAAAAGCGCAGGATTGCTTCAGGCCCTATTCTGGCTCCGGGCGGTAGGCTGAGCCTGTCGTTAATTCTTCTTCCTGATGGGAAAATAGAGTGACTTGTGCCTGTCCCAACACCTAGAGCTAGTCTCTCATTGGTTCCCCCTCTTCCCGTTCATCCTCAGGACAAATTGCAACGTGTACGGAATAGGAGGATAAAGGTGCTGATTCTCCCAGGAGGGAGATTGCTAGTAAAGCGGCTGGAATGGCGAACCGGAGCACAAGGAGATGAGAAATGAGGTGCGTTTTAGAAACCTTTCCCGGTCACACGGTGTACCATCTTCTGGGTTTCTCGTGCGTGTTTTCGATGTAGGAAGATGCCCTTGAACCTGGAGATTTGGGACGCATGGGATGGGTACCACGCCGTATTACTTTAAAGGGTCTGCGTTTGCTCACCCAACCTCACCAAACCTCTCAGCCCCAAGAGTGTCCACCCTTATGTCTCAGTCATCTGTGGGTCTAGATATGGTCAATCCAGCTGGCATCGCAGCCCCTGAACGAATTTTGTAAGAATTTCTCTCTCTTTCACTGTCTTTGTTTCACGGGTTTTTAAAAGTAATTGATTTTTATAATGGGGTTTAGCTGCTTTGCACTGCTGTGTTTATGCCGCTTTACACCCACTTGACTCACTTACAGAGAGCTATCAATACATAGGTTTTAAGATTCTTACTAGTCAGATATATTCTTGGGCGGTGAATAGGGGGCGTTGAGTCCAGTTCACTGAGCAAGGAGTAGGTCTTGTCTATTACATATTGGGTTTATGGAACGGTATCTGAGCTAATTTGAAACCCTTGTTTTATGCATCACCCCACCTCACCTTTCCCGTTAAGCAGCCATAGTGTGTTTTCTAAACGTGCGACTCTGTTCTGTTTTGTAATTCAGTTCAAGGGTAGCGGTTTTTACATTCTCTCTGTAAGTGATATCTTATGATCAGTGTCTTTTTCTGTGTGACTTATTTCACTTAGAATCGTCGTACCTAAATCTACTCATCATGCTGCTCCTAGCCTTATGACGTTGATTTCATGGCTGAGTGATATTCCATTGTACATAAGGACCACAACTTCTTTATCCATTCTTCTCTTTCCTGGGATGTTTAAGGTGTAACGAAGTGGAGGTTCTTGTCAACAGAGCAGCCCTAAACTTTGGGGTGCCTGTGTCTTGCTGATTTTTAGTTTTCCCAATTTATACGCCCATGAGTGGAAGTGCCCTATGCTCTCTAAGCTGAGTTTTTTAGATGTTTCAGGACACACCGTACACTTCTCCAGAGTGGCTGTTGGCAATTTACAGCCCGCCCATCAGCGTAGCAAGGCTCCCATTTCTCCATGGCCTGTCCTGCATTTCTGGTTTTGACACTTTATTCAGCATGGCCCTTTTGACCGATGGGAAGCGAGACTTCTTTGTAGCGCTGATTTGCCTTTCCAGGTTGCTTGGTTGGCCAAAAAGGGCGTATGCGTTTTTTCCTGAATATATTCAGGAAAAAACGCATACGCCCTTTTTGGCCAAGGGCATCATTGTCGAGGTTTTGCCGCTTTTCCTGTGCTTTAAAGGCGATTCGAATCTACCTCCTGGAATCGGTTTCCTGCAATTCTGCCTTGCTTTCAAATCCTCATCGTTGCCTTCCTTCCATATATTTGTGGACGAGAGTTATCATTTCTACCTCTGCAGGTTTGTGAATTGCAGTGCCCCTGAGCTCCATTTTTTAACTCGCTTTCTTGGGAGCTGGCCGCAAAAGCGCAGGATTGCTTCAGGCCCTATTCTGGCTCCGGGCGGCAGGCTGAGCCTGTCGTTAATTCTTCTTCCTGATGGGAAAATAGAGTGACTTGTGCCTGTCCCAACACCTAGAGCTAGTATCTCATTGGTTCCCCCTCTTCCCGTTCATCCTCAGGACAAATTGCAACGTGTACGGAACAGGAGGTTAAAGGTGCTGATTCTCCCAGGAGGGAGATTGCTAGTAAAGCGGCTGGAATGGCGAACCGGAGCACAAGGAGATGAGAAATGAGGTGCGTTTTAGAAACCTTTCCTGGTCACACGGTGTACCATCTTCTGGGTTTGTCGTGCATGTTTTCGATGTAGGAAGATGCCCTTGAACCTGGAGATTTGGGACCCATGGGATGGGTACCACGCCGTATTACTTTAAAGGGTCTGCGTTTGCTCACCCAACCTCACCAAACCTCTCAGCCCCAAGAGTGTCCACCCTTATGTCTCAGTCATCTGTGGGTCTAGATATGGTCAATCCAGCTGGCATCGCAGCACCTGAACGAATTTTGTAAGAATTTCTCTCTCTTTCACTGTCTTTGTTTCACGGGTTTTTAAAAGTAATTGATTTTTATAATGGGGTTTAGCTGCTTTGCACTGCTGTGTTTATGCCGCTTTACACCTACTTGACTCACTTACAGAGAGATATCACTACATAGGTTTTAAGATTCTTACTAGTCAGATATATTCTTGGGCGGTGAATAGGGGTTGTTGAGTCCAGTTCACTGAGCAAGGAGTAGGTCTTGTCTATTACATATTGGGTTTATGGAACGGTATCTGAGCTAATTTGAAACCCTTGTTTTATGCATCACCCCACCTCACCTTTCCCGTTAAGCAGCCATAGTGTGTTTTCTAAACGTGCGACTCTGTTCTGTTTTGTAATTCAGTTCAAGGGTAGCGGTTTTTACATTCCCTCTGTAAGTGATATCTTATGATAAGTGTCTTTTTCTGTGTGACTTATTTCACTTAGAATCGTCGTACCTAAATCCACTCATCATGCTGCTCCTAGCCTTATGACGTTGATTTCATGGCTGAGTGATATTCCATTGTACATAAGGACCACAACTTCTTTATCCATTCTTCTCTTTCCTGGGATGTTTAAGGTGTAACGAAGTGGAGGTTCTTGTCAACAGAGCAGCCCTAAACTTTGGGGTGCCTGTGTCTTGCTGATTTTTAGTTTTCCCAATTTATACGCCCATGAGTGGAAGTGCCCTATGCTCTCTAAGCTGAGTTTTTTAGATGTTTCAGGACACACCGTACACTTCTCCAGAGTGGCTGTTGGCAATTTACAGCCCGCCCATCAGGTAGCAAGGCTCCCATTTCTCCATGGCCTGTCCTGCATTTCTGGTTTTGACACTTTATTCAGCATGGCCCTTTTGACCGATGGGAAGCGAGACTTCTTTGTAGCGCTGATTTGCCTTTCCAGGTTGCTTGGTTGGCCAAAAAGGGCGTATGCGTTTTTTCCTGAATATATTCAGGAAAAAACGCATACGCCCTTTTTGGCCAAGGGCATCATTGTCGAGGTTTTGCCGCTTTTCCTGTGATTTAAAGGCTATTCGAATCTACCTCCTGAAATCTGTTTCCTGCAATTCTACCTTGCTTTCAAATCCTCTTCGTAGCCTTCCCTCCATATATTTGTGGACGAGAGTTATCATTTCTAACTCTGCAGGTTTGTGAATTGCAGTGCCCCTGAGCTCCATTTTTCAACTCGCTTTCTTGGGAGCTGGCCGCAAAAGCGCAGGATTGCTTCAGGCCCTATTCTGGCTCCGGGCGGCAGGCTGAGCCTGTGGTTAATTCTGCTACCTGATGGGAAAATAGAGTGACCTGTGCCTGTCCCAACACCTAGAGCTAATCTCTCAATGGTTCCCCCTCTTCCCGTTCATCCTCAGGAGAAATTGCAACGTGTACGGAACAGGAGGTTAAAGGTGCTGATTCTCCAAGGAGGGAGATTGCTAGTAAAGCGGCTGGAATGGCGAACCGGAGCACAAGGAGATGAGAAATGAGGTGCGTTTTAGAAACCTTTCCCGGTCACACGGTGTACCATCTTCTGGGTTTCTCGTGCATGTTTTCGACGTAGGAAGATGCCCTTGACCCTGGAGATTTGGGACCCATGGGATGGGTACCACGCCGTATTACTTTAAAGGGTCTGCGTTTGCTCACCCAACCTCACCAAAACTCTCAGCCCCAAGAGTGTCCACCCTTATGTCTCAGTCATCTGTGGGTCTAGATATGGTCAATCCAGGTGGCATCGCAGCCCCTGAACGAATTTTGTAAGAATTTCTCTCTCTTTCACTGTCTTTGTTTCACGGGTTTTTAAAAGTAATTGATTTTTATAATAGGGTTTAGCTGCTTTGCACTGCTGTGTTTATGCCGCTTTTCACCCACTTGACTCACTTACAGAGAGATATCAATACATAGGTTTTAAGATTCTTACTAGTCAGATATATTCTTGGGCGGTGAATAGGGGGCGTTGAGTCCAGTTCACTGAGCAAGGAGTAGGTCTTGTCTATTACATATTGGGTTTATGGAACGGTATCTGAGCTAATTTGAAACCCTTGTTTTATGCATCACCCCACCTCACCTTTCCCGTTAAGCAGCCATAGTGTGTTTTCTAAACGTGCGACTCTGTTCTGTTTTGTAATTCAGTTCAAGGGTAGCGGTTTTTACATTCTCTCTGTAAGTGATATCTTATGATAAGTGTCTTTTTCTGTGTGACTTATTTCACTTAGAATCGTCGTACCTAAATCCACTCATCATGCTGCTCCTAGCCTTATGACGTTGATTTCATGGCTGAGTGATATTCCATTGTACATAAGGACCACAACTTCTTTATCCATTCTTCTCTTTCCTGGGATGTTTAAGGTGTAACGAAGTGGAGGTTCTTGTCAACAGAGCAGCCCTAAACTTTGGGGTGCCTGTGTCTTGCTGATTTTTAGTTTTCCCAATTTATACGCCCATGAGTGGAAGTGCCCTATGCTCTCTAAGCTGAGTTTTTTAGATGTTTCAGGACACACCGTACACTTCTCCAGAGTGGCTGTTGGCAATTTACAGCCCACCCATCAGCGTAGCAAGGCTCCCATTTCTCCATGGCCTGTCCTGCATTTCTGGTTTTGACACTTTATTCAGCATGGCCCTTTTGACCGATGGGAAGCAAGACTTCTTTGTAGCGCTGATTTGCCTTTCCAGGTTGCTTGGTTGGCCAAAAAGGGCGTATGCGTTTTTTCCTGAATATATTCAGGAAAAAACGCATACGCCCTTTTTGGCCAAGGGCATCATTGTGGAGGTTTTGCCGCTTTTCCTGTGCTTTAAAGGCGATTCGAATCTACCTCCTGAAATCTGTTTCCTGCAATTCTACCTTGCTTTCAAATCCTCTTCGTAGCCTTCCCTCCATATATTTGTGGACGAGAGTTATCATTTCTAACTCTGCAGGTTTGTGAATTGCAGTGCCCCTGAGCTCCATTTTTCAACTCGCTTTCTTGGGATGGCCGCAAAAGCGCAGGATTGCTTCAGGCCCTATTCTGGCTCCGGGCGGCAGGCTGAGCCTGTGGTTAATTCTTCTTCCTGATGGGAAAATAGAGTGACCTGTGCCTGTCCCAGCACCTAGAGCTAGTCTCTCATTGGTTCCCCCTCTTCCCGTTCATCCTCAGGACAAATTGCAACGTGTACGGAACAGGAGGTTAAAGGTGCTGATTCTCCCAGGAGGGAGATTGCTAGTAAAGCGGCTGGAATGGCGAACCGGAGCACAAGGAGATGAGAAATGAGGTGCGTTTTAGAAACCTTTCCCGGTCACACGGTGTACCATCTTCTGGGTTGCTCGTGCATGTTTTCGACGTAGGAAGATGCCCTTGAACCTGGAGATTTGGGACCCATGGGATGGGTACCACGCCGTATTACTTTAAAGGGTCTGCGTTAGCTCACCCAACCTCACCAAACCTCTCAGCCCCAAGAGTGTCCACCCTTATGTCTCAATCAGCTGTGTTTCTAGATATGGTCAATCCAGGTGGCATCGCAGCCCCTGAACGAATTTTGTAAGAATTTCTCTCTCTTTCACTGTCTTTGTTTCACGGGTTTTTAAAAGTAATTGATTTTTATAATGGGGTTTAGCTGCTTTGCACTGCTGTGTTTATGCCGCTTTACACCCACTTGACTCACTTACAGAGAGATATCAATACATAGGTTTTAAGATTCTTACTAGTCAGATATATTCTTGGGCGGTGAATAGGGGGCGTTGAGTCCAGTTCACTGAGCAAGGAGTAGGTCTTGTCTATTACATATTGGGTTTATGGAACGGTATCTGAGCTAATTTGAAACCCTTGTTTTATGCATCACCCCACCTCACCTTTCCCGTTAAGCAGCCATAGTGTGTTTTCTAAACGTGCGACTCTGTTCTGTTTTGTAATTCAGTTCAAGGGTAGCGGTTTTTACATTCCCTCTGTAAGTGATATCTTATGATAAGTGTCTTTTTCTGTGTGACTTATTTCACTTAGAATCGTCGTACCTAAATCCACTCATCATGCTGCTCCTAGCCTTATGACGTTGATTTCATGGCTGAGTGATATTCCATTGTACATAAGGACCACAACTTCTTTATCCATTCTTCTCTTTCCTGGGATGTTTAAGGTGTAACGAAGTGGAGGTTCTTGTCAACAGAGCAGCCCTAAACTTTGGGGTGCCTGTGTCTTGCTGATTTTTAGTTTTCCCAATTTATACGCCCATGAGTGGAAGTGCCCTATGCTCTCTAAGCTGAGTTTTTTAGATGTTTCAGGACACACCGTACACTTCTCCAGAGTGGCTGTTGGCAATTTACAGCCCGCCCATCAGCGTAGCAAGGCTCCCATTTCTCCATGGCCTGTCCTGCATTTCTGGTTTTGACACTTTATTCAGCATGGCCCTTTTGACCGATGGGAAGCGAGACTTCTTTGTAGCGCTGATTTGCCTTTCCAGGTTGCTTGGTTGGCCAAAAAGGGCGTATGCGTTTTTTCCTGAATATATTCAGGAAAAAACGCATACGCCCTTTTTGGCCAAGGGCATCATTGTTGAGGTTTTGCCGCTTTACCTGTGCTTTAAAGGCGATTCGAATCTACCTCCTGAAATCTGTTTCCTGCAATTCTGCCTTGCTTTCAAATCCTCTTCGTAGCCTTCCCTCCATATATTTGTGGACGAGAGTTATCATTTCTAAGTCTGCAGGTTTGTGAATTGCAGTGCCCCTGAGCTCCATTTTTCAACTCGCTTTCTTGGGAGCTGGCCGCAAAAGCGCAGGATTGCTTCAGGCCCTATTCTGGCTCCGGGCGGCAGGCTGAGCCTGTGGTTAATTCTGCTACCTGATGGGAAAATAGAGTGACCTGTGCCTGTCCCAACACCTAGAGCTAGTCTGTCAATGGTTCCCCCTCTTCCCGTTCATCCTCAGGAGAAATTGCAACGTGTACGGAACAGGAGGTTAAAGGTGCTGATTCTCCAAGGAGGGAGATTGCTAGTAAAGCGGCTGGAATGGCGAACCGGAGCACAAGGAGATGAGAAATGAGGTGCGTTTTAGAAACCTTTCCTGGTCACACGGTGTACCATCTTCTGGGTTGCTCGTGCATGTTTTCGACGTAGGAAGATGCCCTTGACCCTGGAGATTTGGGACCCATGGGATGGGTACCACGCCGTATTACTTTAAAGGGTCTGCGTTTGCTCACCCAACCTCACCAAACCTCTCAGCCCCAAGAGTGTCCACCCTTATGTCTCAGTCATCTGTGGGTCTAGATATGGTCAATCCAGCTGGCATCGCAGCACCTGAACGAATTTTGTAAGAATTTCTCTCTCTTTCACTGTCTTTGTTTCACGGGTTTTTAAAAGTAATTGATTTTTATAATGGGGTTTAGCTGCTTTGCACTGCTGTGTTTATGCCGCTTTACACCTACTTGACTCACTTACAGAGAGCTATCAATACATAGGTTTTAAGATTCTTACTAGTCAGATATATTCTTGGGCGGTGAATAGGGGGCGTTGAGTCCAGTTCACTGAGCAAGGAGTAGGTCTTGTCTATTACATATTGGGTTTATGGAACGGTATCTGAGCTAATTTGAAACCCTTGTTTTATGCATCACCCCACCTCACCTTTCCCGTTAAGCAGCCATAGTGTGTTTTCTAAACGTGCGACTCTGTTCTGTTTTGTAATTCAGTTCAAGGGTAGCGGTTTTTACATTCCCTCTGTAAGTGATATCTTATGATAAGTGTCTTTTTCTGTGTGACTTATTTCACTTAGAATCGTCGTACCTAAATCCACTCATCATGCTGCTCCTAGCCTTATGACGTTGATTTCATGGCTGAGTGATATTCCATTGTACATAAGGACCACAACTTCTTTATCCATTCTTCTCTTTCCTGGGATGTTTAAGGTGTAACGAAGTGGAGGTTCTTGTCAACAGAGCAGCCCTAAACTTTGGGGTGCCTGTGTCTTGCTGATTTTTAGTTTTCCCAATTTATACGCCCATGAGTGGAAGTGCCCTATGCTCTCTAAGCTGAGTTTTTTAGATGTTTCAGGACACACCGTACACTTCTCCAGAGTGGCTGTTGGCAATTTACAGCCCGCCCATCAGCGTAGCAAGGCTCCCATTTCTCCATGGCCTGTCCTGCATTTCTGGTTTTGACACTTTATTCAGCATGGCCCTTTTGACCGATGGGAAGCGAGACTTCTTTGTAGCGCTGATTTGCCTTTCCAGGTTGCTTGGTTGGCCAAAAAGGGCGTATGCGTTTTTTCCTGAATATATTCAGGAAAAAACGCATACGCCCTTTTTGGCCAAGGGCATCATTGTCGAGGTTTTGCCGCTTTTCCTGTGCTTTAAAGGCGATTCGAATCTACCTCCTGAAATCTGTTTCCTGCAATTCTGCCTTGCTTTCAAATCCTCTTCGTAGCCTTCCCTCCATATATTTGTGGACGAGAGTTATCATTTCTAAGTCTGCAGGTTTGTGAATTGCAGTGCCCCTGAGCTCCATTTTTCAACTCGCTTTCTTGGGAGCTGGCCGCAAAAGCGCAGGATTGCTTCAGGCCCTATTCTGGCTCCGGGCGGCAGGCTGAGCCTGTGGTTAATTCTGCTTCCTGATGGGAAAATAGAGTGACCTGTGCCTGTCCCAACACCTAGAGCTAGTCTCTCATTGGTTCCCCCTCTTCCCGTTCATCCTCAGGACAAATTGCAACGTGTTCGGAACAGGAGGTTAAAGGTGCTGATTCTCCAAGGAGGGAGATTGCTAGTAAAGCGGCTGGAATGGCGAACCGGAGCACAAGGAGATGAGAAATGAGGTGCGTTTTAGAAACCTTTCCTGGTCACACGGTGTACCATCTTCTGGGTTTCTCGTGCATGTTTTCGATGTAGGAAGATGCCCTTGAACCTGGAGATTTGGGACCCATGGGATGGGTAGCACGCCGTATTACTTTAAAGGGTCTGCGTTTGCTCACCCAACCTCACCAAACCTCTCAGCCCCAAGAGTGTCCACCCTTATGTCTCAATCAGCTGTGGGTCTAGATATGGTCAATCCAGGTGGCATCGCAGCCCCTGAACGAATTTTGTAAGAATTTCTCTCTCTTTCACTGTCTTTGTTTCACGGGTTTTTAAAAGTAATTGATTTTTATAATAGGGTTTAGCTGCTTTGCACTGCTGTGTTTATGCCGCTTTACACCCACTTGACTCACTTACAGAGAGATATCAATACATAGGTTTTAAGATTCTTACTAGTCAGATATATTCTTGGGCGGTGAATAGGGGGCGTTGAGTCCAGTTCACTGAGCAAGGAGTAGGTCTTGTCTATTACATATTGGGTTTATGGAACGGTATCTGAGCTAATTTGAAACCCTTGTTTTATGCATCACCCCACCTCACCTTTCCGGTTAAGCAGCCATAGTGTGTTTTCTAAACGTGCGACTCTGTTCTGTTTTGTAATTCAGTTCAAGGGTAGCGGTTTTTACATTCCCTCTGTAAGTGATATCTTATGATAAGTGTCTTTTTCTGTGTGACTTATTTCACTTAGAATCGTCGTACCTAAATCCACTCATCATGCTGCTCCTAGCCTTATGACGTTGATTTCATGGCTGAGTGATATTCCATTGTACATAAGGACCACAACTTCTTTATCCATTCTTCTCTTTCCTGGGATGTTTAAGGTGTAACGAAGTGGAGCTTCTTGTCAACAGAGCAGCCCTAAACTTTGGGGTGCCTGTGTCTTGCTGATTTTTAGTTTTCCCAATTTATACGCCCATGAGTGGAAGTGCCCTATGCTCTCTAAGCTGAGTTTTTTAGATGTTTCAGGACACACCGTACACTTCTCCAGAGTGGCTGTTGGCAATTTACAGCCCGCCCATCAGCGTAGCAAGGCTCCCATTTCTCCATGGCCTGTCCTGCATTTCTGGTTTTGACACTTTATTCAGCATGGCCCTTTTGACCGATGGGAAGCGAGACTTCTTTGTAGCGCTGATTTGCCTTTCCAGGTTGCTTGGTTGGCCAAAAAGGGCGTATGCGTTTTTTCCTGAATATATTCAGGAAAAAACGCATACGCCCTTTTTGGCCAAGGGCATCATTGTCGAGGTTTTGCCGCTTTTCCTGTGCTTTAAAGGCGATTCGAATCTACCTCCTGAAATCGGTTTCCTGCAATTCTGCCTTGCTTTCAAATCCTCTTCGTAGCCTTCCCTCCATATATTTGTGGACGAGAGTTATCATTTCTAACTCTGCAGGTTTGTGAATTGCAGTGTCCCTGAGCTCCATTTTTCAACTCGCTTTCTTGGGAGCTGGCTGCAAAAGCGCAGGATTGCTTCAGGCCCTATTCTGGCTCCGGGCGGCAGGCTGAGCCTGTGGTTAATTCTGCTACCTGATGGGAAAATAGAGTGACCTGTGCCTGTCCCAACACCTAGAGCTAGTCTGTCAATGGTTCCCCCTCTTCCCGTTCATCCTCAGGACAAATTGCAACGTGTACGGAACAGGAGGTTAAAGGTGCTGATTCTCCAAGGAGGGAGATTGCTAGTAAAGCGGCTGGAATGGCGAACCGGAGCACAAGGAGATGAGAAATGAGGTGTGTTTTAGAAACCTTTCCCGGTCACATGGTGTACCATCTTCTGGGTTTCTCATGCGTGTTTTCGACGTAGGAAGATGCCCTTGACCCTGGAGATTTGGGACCCATGGGATGGGTACCACGCCGTATTACTTTAAAGGGTCTGCGTTTGCTCACCCAACCTCACCAAACCTCTCAGCCCCAAGAGTGTCCACCCTTATGTCTCAGTCATCTGTGGGTCTAGATATGGTCAATCCAGCTGGCATCGCAGCACCTGAACGAATTTTGTAAGAATTTCTCTCTCTTTCACTGTCTTTGTTTCACGGGTTTTTAAAAGTAATTGATTTTTATAATGGGGTTTAGCTGCTTTGCACTGCTGTGTTTATGCCACTTTACACCTACTTGTCTCACTTACAGAGAGATATCACTACATAGGTTTTAAGATTCTTACTAGTCAGATATATTCTTGGGCGGTGAATAGGGGTTGTTGAGTCCAGTTCACTGAGCAAGGAGTAGGTCTTGTGTATTACATATTGGGTTTATGGAACGGTATCTGAGCTAATTTGAAACCCTTGTTTTATGCATCAACCCACCTCACCTTTCCCGTTAAGCAGCCATAGTGTGTTTTCTAAACGTGCGACTCTGTTCTGTTTTGTAATTCAGTTCAAGGGTAGCGGTTTTTACATTCCCTCTGTAAGTGATATCTTATGATAAGTGTCTTTTTCTGTGTGACTTATTTCACTTAGAATCGTCGTACCTAAATCCACTCATCATGCTGCTCCTAGCCTTATGACGTTGATTTCATGGCTGAGTGATATTCCATTGTACATAAGGACCACAACTTCTTTATCCATTCTTCTCTTTCCTGGGATGTTTAAGGTGTAACGAAGTGGAGGTTCTTGTCAACAGAGCAGCCCTAAACTTTGGGGTGCCTGTGTCTTGCTGATTTTTAGTTTTCCCAATTTATACGCCCATGAGTGGAAGTGCCCTATGCTCTCTAAGCTGAGTTTTTTAGATGTTTCAGGACACACCGTACACTTCTCCAGAGTGGCTGTTGGCAATTTACAGCCCGCCCATCAGCGTAGCAAGGCTCCCATTTCTCCATGGCCTGTCCTGCATTTCTGGTTTTGACACTTTATTCAGCATGGCCCTTTTGACCGATGGGAAGCGAGACTTCTTTGTAGCGCTGATTTGCCTTTCCAGGTTGCTTGGTTGGCCAAAAAGGGCGTATGCGTTTCTTCCTGAATATATTCAGGAAAAAACGCATACGCCCTTTTTGGCCAAGGGCATCATTGTCGAGGTTTTGCCGCTTTTCCTGTGCTTTAAAGGCGATTCGAATCTACCTCCTGAAATCGGTTTCCTGCAATTCTGCCTTGCTTTCAAATCCTCTTCGTAGCCTTCCCTCCATATATTTGTGGACGAGAGTTATCATTTCTACCTCTGCAGGTTTGTGAATTGCAGTGCCCCTGAGCTCCATTTTTTAACTCGCTTTCTTGGGAGCTGGCCGCAAAAGCGCAGGATTGCTTCAGGCCCTATTCTGGCTCCGGGCGGCAGGCTGAGCCTGTCGTTAATTCTTCTTCCTGATGGGAAAATAGAGTGACTTGTGCCTGTCCCAACACCTAGAGCTAGTCTCTCATTGGTTCCCCCTCTTCCCGTTCATCCTCAGGACAAATTGCAACGTGTACGGAACAGGAGGTTAAAGGTGCTCATTCTCCCAGGAGGGAGATTGCTAGTAAAGCGGCTGGAATGGCGAACCGGAGCACAAGGAGATGAGAAATGAGGTGCGTTTTAGAAACATTTCCTGGTCACACGGTGTACCATCTTCTGGGTTTCTCGTGCATGTTTTCGATGTAGGAAGATGCCCTTGAACCTGGAGATTTGGGACCCATGGGATGGGTAGCACGCCGTATTACTTTAAAGGGTCTGCGTTTGCTCACCCAACCTCACCAAACCTCTCAGCCCCAAGAGTGTCCACCCTTATGTCTCAATCAGCTGTGGGTCTAGATATGGTCAATCCAGGTGGCATCGCAGCCCCTGAACGAATTTTGTAAGAATTTCTCTCTCTTTCACTGTCTTTGTTTCACGGGTTTTTAAAAGTAATTGATTTTTATAATAGGGTTTAGCTGCTTTGCACTGCTGTGTTTATGCCGCTTTACACCCACTTGACTCACTTACAGAGAGATATCAATACATAGGTTTTAAGATTCTTACTAGTCAGATATATTCTTGGGCGGTGAATAGGGGGCGTTGAGTCCAGTTCACTGAGCAAGGAGTAGGTCTTGTCTATTACATATTGGGTTTATGGAACGGTATCTGAGCTAATTTGAAACCCTTGTTTTATGCATCACCCCACCTCACCTTTCCCGTTAAGCAGCCATAGTGTGTTTTCTAAACGTGCGACTCTGTTCTGTTTTGTAATTCAGTTCAAGGGTAGCGGTTTTTACATTCCCTCTGTAAGTGATATCTTATGATAAGTGTCTTTTTCTGTGTGACTTATTTCACTTAGAATCGTCGTACCTAAATCCACTCATCATGCTGCTCCTAGCCTTATGACGTTGATTTCATGGCTGAGTGATATTCCATTGTACATAAGGACCACAACTTCTTTATCCATTCTTCTCTTTCCTGGGATGTTTAAGGTGTAACGAAGTGGAGGTTCTTGTCAACAGAGCAGCCCTAAACTTTGGGGTGCCTGTGTCTTGCTGATTTTTAGTTTTCCCAATTTATACGCCCATGAGTGGAAGTGCCCTATGCTCTCTAAGCTGAGTTTTTTAGATGTTTCAGGACACACCGTACACTTCTCCAGAGTGGCTGTTGGCAATTTACAGCCCGCCCATCAGCGTAGCAAGGCTCCCATTTCTCCATGGCCTGTCCTGCATTTCTGGTTTTGACACTTTATTCAGCATGGCCCTTTTGACCGATGGGAAGCGAGACTTCTTTGTAGCGCTGATTTGCCTTTCCAGGTTGCTTGGTTGGCCAAAAAGGGCGTATGCGTTTCTTCCTGAATATATTCAGGAAAAAACGCATACGCCCTTTTTGGCCAAGGGCATCATTGTCGAGGTTTTGCCGCTTTTCCTGTGCTTTAAAGGCGATTCGAATCTACCTCCTGAAATCGGTTTCCTGCAATTCTGCCTTGCTTTCAAATCCTCTTCGTAGCCTTCCCTCCATATATTTGTGGACGAGAGTTATCATTTCTAACTCTGCAGGTTTGTGAATTGCAGTGCCCCTGAGCTCCATTTTTCAACTCGCTTTCTTGGGAGCTGGCCGCAAAAGCGCAGGATTGCTTCAGGCCCTATTCTGGCTCCGGGCGGCAGGCTGAGCCTGTGGTTAATTCTGCTACCTGATGGGAAAATAGAGTGACCTGTGCCTGTCCCAACACCTAGAGCTAGTCTGTCAATGGTTCCCCCTCTTCCCGTTCATCCTCAGGACAAATTGCAACGTGTACGGAACAGGAGGTTAAAGGTGCTGATTCTCCAAGGAGGGAGATTGCTAGTAAAGCGGCTGGAATGGCGAACCGGAGCACAAGGAGATGAGAAATGAGGTGCGTTTTAGAAACCTTTCCCGGTCACACGGTGTACCATCTTCTGGGTTTCTCATGCGTGTTTTCGACGTAGGAAGATGCCCTTGACCCTGGAGATTTGGGACCCATGGGATGGGTACCACGCCGTATTACTTTAAAGGGTCTGCGTTTGCTCACCCAACCTCACCAAACCTCTCAGCCCCAAGAGTGTCCACCCTTATGTCTCAGTCATCTGTGGGTCTAGATATGGTCAATCCAGCTGGCATCGCAGCACCTGAACGAATTTTGTAAGAATTTCTCTCTCTTTCACTGTCTTTGTTTCACGGGTTTTTAAAAGTAATTGATTTTTATAATGGGGTTTAGCTGCTTTGCACTGCTGTGTTTATGCCGCTTTACACCTACTTGACTCACTTACAGAGAGCTATCACTACATAGGTTTTAAGATTCTTAGTAGTCAGATATATTCTTGGGCGGTGAATAGGGGTTGTTGAGTCCAGTTCACTGAGCAAGGAGTAGGTCTTGTCTATTACATATTGGGTTTATGGAACGGTATCTGAGCTAATTTGAAACCCTTGTTTTATGCATCACCCCACCTCACCTTTCCCGTTAAGCAGCCATAGTGTGTTTTCTAAACGTGCGACTCTGTTCTGTTTTGTAATTCAGTTCAAGGGTAGCGTTTTTTACATTCTCTCTGTAAGTGATATCTTATGATAAGTGTCTTTTTCTGTGTGACTTATTTCACTTAGAATCGTCGTACCTAAATCCACTCATCATGCTGCTCCTAGCCTTATGACGTTGATTTCATGGCTGAGTGATATTCCATTGTACATAAGGACCACAACTTCTTTATCCATTCTTCTCTTTCCTGGGATGTTTAAGGTGTAACGAAGTGGAGGTTCTTGTCAACAGAGCAGCCCTAAACTTTGGGGTGCCTGTGTCTTGCTGATTTTTAGTTTTCCCAATTTATACGCCCATGAGTGGAAGTGCCCTATGCTCTCTAAGCTGAGTTTTTTAGATGTTTCAGGACACACCGTACACTTCTCCAGAGTGGCTGTTGGCAATTTACAGCCCGCCCATCAGCGTAGCAAGGCTCCCATTTCTCCATGGCCTGTCCTGCATTTCTGGTTTTGACACTTTATTTAGCATGGCCCTTTTGACCGATGGGAAGCGAGACTTCTTTGTAGCGCTGATTTGCCTTTCCAGGTTGCTTGGTTGGCCAAAAAGGGCGTATGCGTTTTTTCCTGAATATATTCAGGAAAAAACGCATACGCCCTTTTTGGCCAAGGGCATCATTGTCGAGGTTTTGCCGCTTTTCCTGTGCTTTAAAGGCGATTCGAATCTACCTCCTGAAATCGGTTTCCTGCAATTCTGCCTTGCTTTCAAATCCTCTTCGTTGCCTTCCCTCCATATATTTGTGGACGAGAGTTATCATTTCTAACTCTGCAGGTTTGTGAATTGCAGTGCCCCTGAGCTCCATTTTTCAACTCGCTTTCTTGGGAGCTGGCCGCAAAAGCGCAGGATTGCTTCAGGCCCTATTCTGGCTCCAGGCGGCAGGCTGAGCCTGTGGTTAATTCTGCTTCCTGATGGGAAAATAGAGTGACCTGTGCCTGTCCCAACACCTAGAGCTAGTCTCTCATTGGTTCCCCCTCTTCCCGTTCATCCTCAGGACAAATTGCAACGTGTTCGGAACAGGAGGTTAAAGGTGCTGATTCTCCAAGGAGGGAGATTGCTAGTAAAGTGGCTGGAATGGCGAACCGGAGCACAAGGAGATGAGAAATGAGGTGCGTTTTAGAAACCTTTCCCGGTCACACGGTGTACCATCTTCTGGGTTTCTCGTGCATGTTTTCGACGTAGGACGATGCCCTTGAACCTGGAGATTTGGGACCCATGGGATGGGTACCACGCCGTATTACTTTACAGGGTCTGCGTTAGCTCACCCAACCTCACCAAACCTCTCAGCCCCAAGAGTGTCCACCCTTATGTCTCAATCAGCTGTGGGTCTAGATATGGTCAATCCAGGTGGCATCGCAGCCCCTGAACGAATTTTGTAAGAATTTCTCTCTCTTTCACTGTCTTTGTTTCACGGGTTTTTAAAAGTAATTGATTTTTATAATAGGGTTTAGCTGCTTTGCACTGCTGTGTTTATGCCGCTTTACACCCACTTGACTCACTTACAGAGAGATATCAATACATAGGTTTTAAGATTCTTACTAGTCAGATATATTCTTGGGCGGTGAATAGGGGGCGTTGAGTCCAGTTCACTGAGCAAGGAGTAGGTCTTGTCTATTACATATTGGGTTTATGGAACGGTATCTGAGCTAATTTGAAACCCTTGTTTTATGCATCACCCCACCTCACCTTTCCCGTTAAGCAGCCATAGTGTGTTTTCTAAACGTGCGACTCTGTTCTGTTTTGTAATTCAGTTCAAGGGTAGCGGTTTTTACATTCCCTCTGTAAGTGATATCTTATGATAAGTGTCTTTTTCTGTGTGACTTATTTCACTTAGAATCGTGGTACCTAAATCCACTCATCATGCTGCTCCTAGCCTTATGACGTTGATTTCATGGCTGAGTGATATTCCATTGTACATAAGGACCACAACTTCTTTATCCATTCTTCTCTTTCCTGGGATGTTTAAGGTGTAACGAAGTGGAGGTTCTTGTCAACAGAGCAGCCCTAAACTTTGGGGTGCCTGTGTCTTGCTGATTTTTAGTTTTCCCAATTTATACGCCCATGAGTGGAAGTGCCCTATGCTCTCTAAGCTGAGTTTTTTAGATGTTTCAGGACACACCGTACACTTCTCCAGAGTGGCTGTTGGCAATTTACAGCCCGCCCATCAGCGTAGCAAGGCTCCCATTTCTCCATGGCCTGTCCTGCATTTCTGGTTTTGACACTTTATTCAGCATGGCCCTTTTGACCGATGGGAAGCGAGACTTCTTTGTAGCGCTGATTTGCCTTTCCAGGTTGCTTGGTTGGCCAAAAAGGGCGTATGCGTTTTTTCCTGAATATATTCAGGAAAAAACGCATACGCCCTTTTTGGCCAAGGGCATCATTGTCGAGGTTTTGCCGCTTTTCCTGTGCTTTAAAGGCGATTCGAATCTACCTCCTGAAATCTGTTTCCTGCAATTCTGCCTTGCTTTCAAATCCTCTTCGTAGCCTTCCCTCCATATATTTGTGGACGAGAGTTATCATTTCTAACTCTGCAGGTTTGTGAATTGCAGTGCCCCTGAGCTCCATTTTTCAACTCGCTTTCTTGGGAGCTGGCCGCAAAAGCGCAGGATTGCTTCAGGCCCTATTCTGGCTCCGGGCGGCAGGCTGAGCCTGTGGTTAATTCTGCTACCTGATGGGAAAATAGAGTGACCTGTGCCTGTCCCAACACCTAGAGCTAGTCTCTCAATGGTTCCCCCTCTTCCCGTTCATCCTGAGGAGAAATTGCAACGTGTACGGAACAGGAGGTTAAAGGTGCTGATTCTCCAAGGAGGGAGATTGCTAGTAAAGCGGCTGGAATGGCGAACCGGAGCACAAGGAGATGAGAAATGAGGTGCGTTTTAGAAACCTTTCCCGGTCACACGGTGTACCATCTTCTGGGTTGCTCGTGCATGTGTTCGACGTAGGAAGATGCCCTTGACCCTGGAGATTTGGGACCCATGGGATGGGTACCACGCCGTATTACTTTAAAGGGTCTGCGTTTGCTCACCCAACCTCACCAAACCTCTCAGCCCCAAGAGTGTCCACCCTTATGTCTCAGTCATCTGTGGGTCTAGATATGGTCAATCCAGCTGGCATCGCAGCACCTGAACGAATTTTGTAAGAATTTCTCTCTCTTTCACTGTCTTTGTTTCACGGGTTTTTAAAAGTAATTGATTTTTATAATGGGGTTTAGCTGCTTTGCACTGCTGTGTTTATGCCGCTTTACACCTACTTGACTCACTTACAGAGAGCTATCACTACATAGGTTTTAAGATTCTTACTAGTCAGATATATTCTTGGGCGGTGAATAGGGGTTGTTGAGTCCAGTTCACTGAGCAAGGAGTAGGTCTTGTCTATTACATATTGGGTTTATGGAACGGTATCTGAGCTAATTTGAAACCCTTGTTTTATGCATCACCCCACCTCACCTTTCCCGTTAAGCAGCCATAGTGTGTTTTCTAAACGTGCGACTCTGTTCTGTTTTGTAATTCAGTTCAAGGGTAGCGTTTTTTACATTCTCTCTGTAAGTGATATCTTATGATAAGTGTCTTTTTCTGTGTGACTTATTTCACTTAGAATCGTCGTACCTAAATCCACTCATCATGCTGCTCCTAGCCTTATGACGTTGATTTCATGGCTGAGTGATATTCCATTGTACATAAGGACCACAACTTCTTTATCCATTCTTCTCTTTCCTGGGATGTTTAAGGTGTAACGAAGTGGAGGTTCTTGTCAACAGAGCAGCCCTAAACTTTGGGGTGCCTGTGTCTTGCTGATTTTTAGTTTTCCCAATTTATACGCCCATGAGTGGAAGTGCCCTATGCTCTCTAAGCTGAGTTTTTTAGATGTTTCAGGACACACCGTACACTTCTCCAGAGTGGCTGTTGGCAATTTACAGCCCGCCCATCAGCGTAGCAAGGCTCCCATTTCTCCATGGCCTGTCCTGCATTTCTGGTTTTGACACTTTATTTAGCATGGCCCTTTTGACCGATGGGAAGCGAGACTTCTTTGTAGCGCTGATTTGCCTTTCCAGGTTGCTTGGTTGGCCAAAAAGGGCGTATGCGTTTTTTCCTGAATATATTCAGGAAAAAACGCATACGCCCTTTTTGGCCAAGGGCATCATTGTCGAGGTTTTGCCGCTTTTCCTGTGCTTTAAAGGCGATTCGAATCTACCTCCTGAAATCGGTTTCCTGCAATTCTGCCTTGCTTTCAAATCCTCTTCGTTGCCTTCCCTCCATATATTTGTGGACGAGAGTTATCATTTCTAACTCTGCAGGTTTGTGAATTGCAGTGCCCCTGAGCTCCATTTTTCAACTCGCTTTCTTGGGAGCTGGCCGCAAAAGCGCAGGATTGCTTCAGGCCCTATTCTGGCTCCAGGCGGCAGGCTGAGCCTGTGGTTAATTCTGCTTCCTGATGGGAAAATAGAGTGACCTGTGCCTGTCCCAACACCTAGAGCTAGTCTCTCATTGGTTCCCCCTCTTCCCGTTCATCCTCAGGACAAATTGCAACGTGTTCGGAACAGGAGGTTAAAGGTGCTGATTCTCCAAGGAGGGAGATTGCTAGTAAAGTGGCTGGAATGGCGAACCGGAGCACAAGGAGATGAGAAATGAGGTGCGTTTTAGAAACCTTTCCCGGTCACACGGTGTACCATCTTCTGGGTTTCTCGTGCATGTTTTCGACGTAGGACGATGCCCTTGAACCTGGAGATTTGGGACCCATGGGATGGGTACCACGCCGTATTACTTTACAGGGTCTGCGTTAGCTCACCCAACCTCACCAAACCTCTCAGCCCCAAGAGTGTCCACCCTTATGTCTCAATCAGCTGTGGGTCTAGATATGGTCAATCCAGGTGGCATCGCAGCCCCTGAACGAATTTTGTAAGAATTTCTCTCTCTTTCACTGTCTTTGTTTCACGGGTTTTTAAAAGTAATTGATTTTTATAATAGGGTTTAGCTGCTTTGCACTGCTGTGTTTATGCCGCTTTACACCCACTTGACTCACTTACAGAGAGATATCAATACATAGGTTTTAAGATTCTTACTAGTCAGATATATTCTTGGGCGGTGAATAGGGGGCGTTGAGTCCAGTTCACTGAGCAAGGAGTAGGTCTTGTCTATTACATATTGGGTTTATGGAACGGTATCTGAGCTAATTTGAAACCCTTGTTTTATGCATCACCCCACCTCACCTTTCCCGTTAAGCAGCCATAGTGTGTTTTCTAAACGTGCGACTCTGTTCTGTTTTGTAATTCAGTTCAAGGGTAGCGGTTTTTACATTCCCTCTGTAAGTGATATCTTATGATAAGTGTCTTTTTCTGTGTGACTTATTTCACTTAGAATCGTGGTACCTAAATCCACTCATCATGCTGCTCCTAGCCTTATGACGTTGATTTCATGGCTGAGTGATATTCCATTGTACATAAGGACCACAACTTCTTTATCCATTCTTCTCTTTCCTGGGATGTTTAAGGTGTAACGAAGTGGAGGTTCTTGTCAACAGAGCAGCCCTAAACTTTGGGGTGCCTGTGTCTTGCTGATTTTTAGTTTTCCCAATTTATACGCCCATGAGTGGAAGTGCCCTATGCTCTCTAAGCTGAGTTTTTTAGATGTTTCAGGACACACCGTACACTTCTCCAGAGTGGCTGTTGGCAATTTACAGCCCGCCCATCAGCGTAGCAAGGCTCCCATTTCTCCATGGCCTGTCCTGCATTTCTGGTTTTGACACTTTATTCAGCATGGCCCTTTTGACCGATGGGAAGCGAGACTTCTTTGTAGCGCTGATTTGCCTTTCCAGGTTGCTTGGTTGGCCAAAAAGGGCGTATGCGTTTTTTCCTGAATATATTCAGGAAAAAACGCATACGCCCTTTTTGGCCAAGGGCATCATTGTCGAGGTTTTGCCGCTTTTCCTGTGCTTTAAAGGCGATTCGAATCTACCTCCTGAAATCTGTTTCCTGCAATTCTGCCTTGCTTTCAAATCCTCTTCGTAGCCTTCCCTCCATATATTTGTGGACGAGAGTTATCATTTCTAACTCTGCAGGTTTGTGAATTGCAGTGCCCCTGAGCTCCATTTTTCAACTCGCTTTCTTGGGAGCTGGCCGCAAAAGCGCAGGATTGCTTCAGGCCCTATTCTGGCTCCGGGCGGCAGGCTGAGCCTGTGGTTAATTCTGCTACCTGATGGGAAAATAGAGTGACCTGTGCCTGTCCCAACACCTAGAGCTAGTCTCTCAATGGTTCCCCCTCTTCCCGTTCATCCTGAGGAGAAATTGCAACGTGTACGGAACAGGAGGTTAAAGGTGCTGATTCTCCAAGGAGGGAGATTGCTAGTAAAGCGGCTGGAATGGCGAACCGGAGCACAAGGAGATGAGAAATGAGGTGCGTTTTAGAAACCTTTCCCGGTCACACGGTGTACCATCTTCTGGGTTGCTCGTGCATGTGTTCGACGTAGGAAGATGCCCTTGACCCTGGAGATTTGGGACCCATGGGATGGGTACCACGCCGTATTACTTTAAAGGGTCTGCGTTTGCTCACCCAACCTCACCAAACCTCTCAGCCCCAAGAGTGTCCACCCTTATGTCTCAGTCATCTGTGGGTCTAGATATGGTCAATCCAGCTGGCATCGCAGCACCTGAACGAATTTTGTAAGAATTTCTCTCTCTTTCACTGTCTTTGTTTCACGGGTTTTTAAAAGTAATTGATTTTTATAATGGGGTTTAGCTGCTTTGCACTGCTGTGTTTATGCCGCTTTACACCTACTTGACTCACTTACAGAGAGATATCAATACATAGGTTTTAAGATTCTTACTAGTCAGATATATTCTTGGGCGGTGAATAGGGGTTGTTGAGTCCAGTTCACTGAGCAAGGAGTAGGTCTTGTCTATTACATATTGGGTTTATGGAACGGTATCTGAGCTAATTTGAAACCCTTGTTTTATGCATCACCCCACCTCACCTTTCCCGTTAAGCAGCCATAGTGTGTTTTCTAAACGTGCGACTCTGTTCTGTTTTGTAATTCAGTTCAAGGGTAGCGGTTTTTACATTCCCTCTGTAAGTGATATCTTATGATAAGTGTCTTTTTCTGTGTGACTTATTTCACTTAGAATCGTCGTACCTAAATCCACTCATCATGCTGCTCCTAGCCTTATGACGTTGATTTCATGGCTGAGTGATATTCCATTGTACATAAGGACCACAACTTCTTTATCCATTCTTCTCTTTCCTGGGATGTTTAAGGTGTAACGAAGTGGAGGTTCTTGTCAACAGAGCAGCCCTAAACTTTGGGGTGCCTGTGTCTTGCTGATTTTTAGTTTTCCCAATTTATACGCCCATGAGTGGAAGTGCCCTATGCTCTCTAAGCTGAGTTTTTTAGATGTTTCAGGACACACCGTACACTTCTCCAGAGTGGCTGTTGGCAATTTACAGCCCGCCCATCAGCGTAGCAAGGCTCCCATTTCTCCATGGCCTGTCCTGCATTTCTGGTTTTGACACTTTATTCAGCATGGCCCTTTTGACCGATGGGAAGCGAGACTTCTTTGTAGTGCTGATTTGCCTTTCCAGGTTGCTTGGTTGGCCAAAAAGGGCGTATGCGTTTTTTCCTGAATATATTCAGGAAAAAACGCATACGCCCTTTTTGGCCAAGGGCATCATTGTCGAGGTTTTGCCGCTTTTCCTGTGCTTTAAAGGCGATTCGAATCTACCTCCTGAAATCGGTTTCCTGCAATTCTGCCTTGCTTTCAAATCCTCTTCGTAGCCTTCCCTCCATATATTTGTGGACGAGAGTTATCATTTCTAACTCTGCAGGTTTGTGAATTGCAGTGCCCCTGAGCTCCATTTTTCAACTCGCTTTCTTGGGAGCTGGCCGCAAAAGCGCAGGATTGCTTCAGGCCCTATTCTGGCTCCGGGCGGCAGGCTGAGCCTGTGGTTAATTCTGCTTCCTGATGGGAAAATAGAGTGACCTCTGCCTGTCCCAACACCTAGAGCTAGTCTCTCATTGGTTCCCCCTCTTCCCGTTCATCCTCAGGACAAATTGCAACGTGTACGGAACAGGAGGTTAAAGGTGCTGATTCTCCAAGGAGGGAGATTGCTAGTAAAGCGGCTGGAATGGCGAACCGGAGCACAAGGAGATGAGAAATGAGGTGCGTTTTAGAAACCTTTCCCGGTCACACGGTGTACCATCTTCTGGGTTTCTCGTGCATGTTTTCGACGTAGGAAGATGCCCTTGAACCTGGAGATTTGGGACCCATGGGATGGGTACCACGCCATATTACTTTAAAGGGTCTGCGTTAGCTCACCCAACCTCACCAAACCTCTCAGCCCCAAGAGTGTCCACCCTTATGTCTCAATCAGCTGTGGGTCTAGATATGGTCAATCCAGGTGGCATCGCAGCCCCTGAACGAATTTTGTAAGAATTTCTCTCTCTTTCACTGTCTTTGTTTCACGGGTTTTTAAAAGTAATTGATTTTTATAATAGGGTTTAGCTGCTTTGCACTGCTGTGTTTATGCTGCTTTACACCCACTTGACTCACTTACAGAGAGATATCAATACATAGGTTTTAAGATTCTTACTAGTCAGATATATTCCTGGGCGGTGAATAGGGGTTGTTGAGTCCAGTTCACTGAGCAAGGAGTAGGTCTCGTCTATTACATATTGGGTTTATGGAACGGTATCTGAGCTAATTTGAAACCCTTGTTTTATGCATCACCCCACCTCACCTTTCCCGTTAAGCAGCCATAGTGTGTTTTCTAAACGTGCGACTCTGTTCTGTTTTGTAATTCAGTTCAAGGGTAGCGGTTTTTACATTCTCTCTGTAAGTGATATCTTATGATAAGTGTCTTTTTCTGTGTGACTTATTTCACTTAGAATCGTCGTACCTAAATCCACTCATCATGCTGCTCCTAGCCTTATGACGTTGATTTCATGGCTGAGTGATATTCCATTGTACATAAGGACCACAACTTCTTTATCCATTCTTCTCTTTCCTGGGATGTTTAAGGTGTAACGAAGTGGAGGTTCTTCTCAACAGAGCAGCCCTAAACTTTGGGGTGCCTGTGTCTTGCTGATTTTTAGTTTTCCCAATTTATACGCCCATGAGTGGAAGTGCCCTATGCTCTCTAAGCTGAGTTTTTTAGATGTTTCAGGACACACCGTACACTTCTCCAGAGTGGCTGTTGGCAATTTACAGCCCGCCCATCAGCGTAGCAAGGCTCCCATTTCTCCATGGCCTGTCCTGCATTTCTGGTTTTGACACTTTATTCAGCATGGCCCTTTTGACCGATGGGAAGCGAGACTTCTTTGTAGCGCTGATTTGCCTTTCCAGGTTGCTTGGTTGGCCAAAAAGGGCGTATGCGTTTCTTCCTGAATATATTCAGGAAAAAACGCATACGCCCTTTTTGGCCAAGGGCATCATTGTCGAGGTTTTGCCGCTTTTCCTGTGCTTTAAAGGCGATTCGAATCTACCTCCTGAAATCGGTTTCCTGCAATTCTGCCTTGCTTTCAAATCCTCTTCGTAGCCTTCCCTCCATATATTTGTGGACGAGAGTTATCATTTCTAACTCTGCAGGTTTGTGAATTGCAGTGCCCCTGAGCTCCATTTTTCAACTCGCTTTCTTGGGAGCTGGCCGCAAAAGCGCAGGATTGCTTCAGGCCCTATTCTGGCTCCGGGCGGCAGGCTGAGCCTGTGGTTAATTCTGCTTCCTGATGGGAAAATAGAGTGACCTCTGCCTGTCCCAACACCTAGAGCTAGTCTCTCATTGGTTCCCCCTCTTCCCGTTCATCCTCAGGACAAATTGCAACGTGTACGGAACAGGAGGTTAAAGGTGCTGATTCTCCAAGGAGGGAGATTGCTAGTAAAGCGGCTGGAATGGCGAACCGGAGCACAAGGAGATGAGAAATGAGGTGCGTTTTAGAAACCTTTCCCGGTCACACGGTGTACCATCTTCTGGGTTTCTCGTGCATGTTTTCGACGTAGGAAGATGCCCTTGAACCTGGAGATTTGGGACCCATGGGATGGGTACCACGCCATATTACTTTAAAGGGTCTGCGTTAGCTCACCCAACCTCACCAAACCTCTCAGCCCCAAGAGTGTCCACCCTTATGTCTCAATCAGCTGTGGGTCTAGATATGGTCAATCCAGGTGGCATCGCAGCCCCTGAACGAATTTTGTAAGAATTTCTCTCTCTTTCACTGTCTTTGTTTCACGGGTTTTTAAAAGTAATTGATTTTTATAATAGGGTTTAGCTGCTTTGCACTGCTGTGTTTATGCCGCTTTACACCCACTTGACTCACTTACAGAGAGATATCAATACATAGGTTTTAAGATTCTTACTAGTCAGATATATTCCTGGGCGGTGAATAGGGGTTGTTGAGTCCAGTTCACTGAGCAAGGAGTAGGTCTTGTCTATTACATATTGGGTTTATGGAACGGTATCTGAGCTAATTTGAAACCCTTGTTTTATGCATCACCCCACCTCACCTTTCCCGTTAAGCAGCCATAGTGTGTTTTCTAAACGTGCGACTCTGTTCTGTTTTGTAATTCAGTTCAAGGGTAGCGGTTTTTACATTCCCTCTGTAAGTGATATCTTATGATAAGTGTCTTTTTCTGTGTGACTTATTTCACTTAGAATCGTCGTACCTAAATCCACTCATCATGCTGCTCCTAGCCTTATGACGTTGATTTCATGGCTGAGTGATATTCCATTGTACATAAGGACCACAACTTCTTTATCCATTCTTCTCTTTCCTGGGATGTTTAAGGTGTAACGAAGTGGAGGTTCTTGTCAACAGAGCAGCCCTAAACTTTGGGGTGCCTGTGTCTTGCTGATTTTTAGTTTTCCCAATTTATACGCCCATGAGTGGAAGTGCCCTATGCTCTCTAAGCTGAGTTTTTTAGATGTTTCAGGACACACCGTACACTTCTCCAGAGTGGCTGTTGGCAATTTACAGCCCGCCCATCAGCGTAGCAAGGCTCCCATTTCTCCATGGCCTGTCCTGCATTTCTGGTTTTGACACTTTATTCAGCATGGCCCTTTTGACCGATGGGAAGCGAGACTTCTTTGTAGCGCTGATTTGCCTTTCCAGGTTGCTTGGTTGGCCAAAAAGGGCGTATGCGTTTTTTCCTGAATATATTCAGGAAAAAACGCATACGCCCTTTTTGGCCAAGGGCATCATTGTCGAGGTTTTGCCGCTTTTCCTGTGCTTTAAAGGCGATTCGAATCTACCTCCTGAAATTTGTTTCCTGCAATTCTACCTTGCTTTCAAATCCTCTTCGTAGCCTTCCTTCCATATATTTGTGGACGAGAGTTATCATTTCTACCTCTGCAGGTTTGTGAATTGCAGTGCCCCTGAGCTCCATTTTTTAACTCGCTTTCTTGGGAGCTGGCCGCAAAAGCACAGGATTGCTTCAGGCCCTATTCTGGCTCCGGGCGGCAGGCTGAGCCTGTCGTTAATTCTTCTTCCTGATGGGAAAATAGAGTGACTTGTGCCTGTCCCAACACCTAGAGCTAGTCTCTCATTGGTTCCCCCTCTTCCCGTTCATCCTCAGGACAAATTGCAACGTGTACGGAACAGGAGGTTAAAGGTGCTCATTCTCCCAGGAGGGAGATTGCTAGTAAAGCGGCTGGAATGGCGAACCGGAGCACAAGGAGATGAGAAATGAGGTGCGTTTTAGAAACCTTTCCTGGGCACACGGTGTACCATCTTCTGGATTTCTCGTGCATGTTTTCGATGTAGGAAGATGCCCTTGAACCTGGAGATTTGGGACCCATGGGATGGGTAGCACGCCGTATTACTTTAAAGGGTCTGCGTTTGCTCACCCAACCTCACCAAACCTCTCAGCCCCAAGAGTGTCCACCCTTATGTCTCAATCAGCTGTGGGTCTAGATATGGTCAATCCAGGTGGCATCGCAGCCCCTGAACAAATTTTGTAAGAATTTCTCTCTCTTTCACTGTCTTTGTTTCACGGGTTTTTAAAAGTAATTGATTTTTATAATAGGGTTTAGCTGCTTTGCACTGCTGTGTTTATGCCGCTTTACACCCACTTGACTCACTTACAGAGAGATATCAATACATAGGTTTTAAGATTCTTACTAGTCAGATATATTCTTGGGCGGTGAATAGGGGGCGTTGAGTCCAGTTCACTGAGCAAGGAGTAGGTCTTGTCTATTACATATTGGGTTTATGGAACGGTATCTGAGCTAATTTGAAACCCTTGTTTTATGCATCACCCCACCTCACCTTTCCCGTTAAGCAGCCATAGTGTGTTTTCTAAACGTGCGACTCTGTTCTGTTTTGTAATTCAGTTCAAGGGTAGCGGTTTTTACATTCCCTCTGTAAGTGATATCTTATGATAAGTGTCTTTTTCTGTGTGACTTATTTCACTTAGAATCGTCGTACCTAAATCCACTCATCATGCTGCTCCTAGCCTTATGACGTTGATTTCATGGCTGAGTGATATTCCATTGTACATAAGGACCACAACTTCTTTATCCATTCTTCTCTTTCCTGGGATGTTTAAGGTGTAACGAAGTGGAGGTTCTTGTCAACAGAGCAGCCCTAAACTTTGGGGTGCCTGTGTCTTGCTGATTTTTAGTTTTCCCAATTTATACGCCCATGAGTGGAAGTGCCCTATGCTCTCTAAGCTGAGTTTTTTAGATGTTTCAGGACACACCGTACACTTCTCCAGAGTGGCTGTTGGCAATTTACAGCCCGCCCATCAGCGTAGCAAGGCTCCCATTTCTCCATGGCCTGTCCTGCATTTCTGGTTTTGACACTTTATTCAGCATGGCCCTTTTGACCGATGGGAAGCGAGACTTCTTTGTAGCGCTGATTTGCCTTTCCAGGTTGCTTGGTTGGCCAAAAAGGGCGTATGCGTTTTTTCCTGAATATATTCAGGAAAAAACGCATACGCCCTTTTTGGCCAAGGGCATCATTGTCGAGGTTTTGCCGCTTTTCCTGTGCTTTAAAGGCGATTCGAATCTACCTCCTGAAATCGGTTTCCTGCAATTCTGCCTTGCTTTCAAATCCTCTTCGTAGCCTTCCCTCCATATATTTGTGGACGAGAGTTATCATTTCTAACTCTGCAGGTTTGTGAATTGCAGTGCCCCTGAGCTCCATTTTTCAACTCGCTTTCTTGGGAGCTGGCTGCAAAAGCGCAGGATTGCTTCAGGCCCTATTCTGGCTCCGGGCGGCAGGCTGAGCCTGTGGTTAATTCTGCTACCTGATGGGAAAATAGAGTGACCTGTGCCTGTCCCAACACCTAGAGCTAGTCTGTCAATGGTTCCCCCTCTTCCCGTTCATCCTCAGGACAAATTGCAACGTGTACGGAACAGGAGGTTAAAGGTGCTGATTCTCCAAGGAGGGAGATTGCTAGTAAAGCGGCTGGAATGGCGAACCGGAGCACAAGGAGATGAGAAATGAGGTGCGTTTTAGAAACCTTTCCCGGTCACACGGTGTACCATCTTCTGGGTTTCTCATGCGTGTTTTCGACGTAGGAAGATGCCCTTGACCCTGGAGATTTGGGACCCATGGGATGGGTACCACGCCGTATTACTTTAAAGGGTCTGCGTTTGCTCACCCAACCTCACCAAACCTCTCAGCCCCAAGAGTGTCCACCCTTATGTCTCAGTCATCTGTGGGTCTAGATATGGTCAATCCAGCTGGCATCGCAGCACCTGAACGAATTTTGTAAGAATTTCTCTCTCTTTCACTGTCTTTGTTTCACGGGTTTTTAAAAGTAATTGATTTTTATAATGGGGTTTAGCTGCTTTGCACTGCTGTGTTTATGCCGCTTTACACCTACTTGACTCACTTACAGAGAGCTATCACTACATAGGTTTTAAGATTCTTAGTAGTCAGATATATTCTTGGGCGGTGAATAGGGGTTGTTGAGTCCAGTTCACTGAGCAAGGAGTAGGTCTTGTCTATTACATATTGGGTTTATGGAACGGTATCTGAGCTAATTTGAAACCCTTGTTTTATGCATCACCCCACCTCACCTTTCCCGTTAAGCAGCCATAGTGTGTTTTCTAAACGTGCGACTCTGTTCTGTTTTGTAATTCAGTTCAAGGGTAGCGTTTTTTACATTCTCTCTGTAAGTGATATCTTATGATAAGTGTCTTTTTCTGTGTGACTTATTTCACTTAGAATCGTCGTACCTAAATCCACTCATCATGCTGCTCCTAGCCTTATGACGTTGATTTCATGGCTGAGTGATATTCCATTGTACATAAGGACCACAACTTCTTTATCCATTCTTCTCTTTCCTGGGATGTTTAAGGTGTAACGAAGTGGAGGTTCTTGTCAACAGAGCAGCCCTAAACTTTGGGGTGCCTGTGTCTTGCTGATTTTTAGTTTTCCCAATTTATACGCCCATGAGTGGAAGTGCCCTATGCTCTCTAAGCTGAGTTTTTTAGATGTTTCAGGACACACCGTACACTTCTCCAGAGTGGCTGTTGGCAATTTACAGCCCGCCCATCAGCGTAGCAAGGCTCCCATTTCTCCATGGCCTGTCCTGCATTTCTGGTTTTGACACTTTATTCAGCATGGCCCTTTTGACCGATGGGAAGCGAGACTTCTTTGTAGCGCTGATTTGCCTTTCCAGGTTGCTTGGTTGGCCAAAAAGGGCGTATGCGTTTTTTCCTGAATATATTCAGGAAAAAACGCATACGCCCTTTTTGGCCAAGGGCATCATTGTCGAGGTTTTGCCGCTTTTCCTGTGCTTTAAAGGCGATTCGAATCTACCTCCTGAAATCGGTTTCCTGCAATTCTGCCTTGCTTTCAAATCCTCTTCGTTGCCTTCCCTCCATATATTTGTGGACGAGAGTTATCATTTCTACCTCTGCAGGTTTGTGAATTGCAGTGCCCCTGAGCTCCATTTTTCAACTCGCTTTCTTGGGAGCTGGCCGCAAAAGCGCAGGATTGCTTCAGGCCCTATTCTGGCTCCAGGCGGCAGGCTGAGCCTGTGGTTAATTCTGCTTCCTGATGGGAAAATAGAGTGACCTGTGCCTGTCCCAACACCTAGAGCTAGTCTCTCATTGGTTCCCCCTCTTCCCGTTCATCCTCAGGACAAATTGCAACGTGTTCGGAACAGGAGGTTAAAGGTGCTGATTCTCCAAGGAGGGAGATTGCTAGTAAAGTGGCTGGAATGGCGAACCGGAGCACAAGGAGATGAGAAATGAGGTGCGTTTTAGAAACCTTTCCCGGTCACACGGTGTACCATCTTCTGGGTTTCTCGTGCATGTTTTCGACGTAGGACGATGCCCTTGAACCTGGAGATTTGGGACCCATGGGATGGGTACCACGCCGTATTACTTTACAGGGTCTGCGTTAGCTCACCCAACCTCACCAAACCTCTCAGCCCCAAGAGTGTCCACCCTTATGTCTCAATCAGCTGTGGGTCTAGATATGGTCAATCCAGGTGGCATCGCAGCCCCTGAACGAATTTTGTAAGAATTTCTCTCTCTTTCACTGTCTTTGTTTCACGGGTTTTTAAAAGTAATTGATTTTTATAATAGGGTTTAGCTGCTTTGCACTGCTGTGTTTATGCCGCTTTACACCCACTTGACTCACTTACAGAGAGATATCAATACATAGGTTTTAAGATTCTTACTAGTCAGATATATTCTTGGGCGGTGAATAGGGGGCGTTGAGTCCAGTTCACTGAGCAAGGAGTAGGTCTTGTCTATTACATATTGGGTTTATGGAACGGTATCTGAGCTAATTTGAAACCCTTGTTTTATGCATCACCCCACCTCACCTTTCCCGTTAAGCAGCCATAGTGTGTTTTCTAAACGTGCGACTCTGTTCTGTTTTGTAATTCAGTTCAAGGGTAGCGTTTTTTACATTCTCTCTGTAAGTGATATCTTATGATAAGTGTCTTTTTCTGTGTGACTTATTTCACTTAGAATCGTCGTACCTAAATCCACTCATCATGCTGCTCCTAGCCTTATGACGTTGATTTCATGGCTGAGTGATATTCCATTGTACATAAGGACCACAACTTCTTTATCCATTCTTCTCTTTCCTGGGATGTTTAAGGTGTAACGAAGTGGAGGTTCTTGTCAACAGAGCAGCCCTAAACTTTGGGGTGCCTGTGTCTTGCTGATTTTTAGTTTTCCCAATTTATACGCCCATGAGTGGAAGTGCCCTATGCTCTCTAAGCTGAGTTTTTTAGATGTTTCAGGACACACCGTACACTTCTCCAGAGTGGCTGTTGGCAATTTACAGCCCGCCCATCAGCGTAGCAAGGCTCCCATTTCTCCATGGCCTGTCCTGCATTTCTGGTTTTGACACTTTATTCAGCATGGCCCTTTTGACCGATGGGAAGCGAGACTTCTTTGTAGCGCTGATTTGCCTTTCCAGGTTGCTTGGTTGGCCAAAAAGGGCGTATGCGTTTTTTCCTGAATATATTCAGGAAAAAACGCATACGCCCTTTTTGGCCAAGGGCATCATTGTCGAGGTTTTGCCTCTTTTCCTGTGCTTTAAAGGCGATTCGAATCTACCTCCTGAAATCTGTTTCCTGCAATTCTGCCTTGCTTTCAAATCCTCTTCGTAGCCTTCCCTCCATATATTTGTGGACGAGAGTTATCATTTCTAACTCTGCAGGTTTGTGAATTGCAGTGCCCCTGAGCTCCATTTTTCAACTCGCTTTCTTGGGAGCTGGCTGCAAAAGCGCAGGATTGCTTCAGGCCCTATTCTGGCTCCGGGCGGCAGGCTGAGCCTGTGGTTAATTCTGCTACCTGATGGGAAAATAGAGTGACCTGTGCCTGTCCCAACACCTAGAGCTAGTCTCTCAATGGTTCCCCCTCTTCCCGTTCATCCTGAGGAGAAATTGCAACGTGTACGGAACAGGAGGTTAAAGGTGCTGATTCTCCAAGGAGGGAGATTGCTAGTAAAGCGGCTGGAATGGCGAACCGGAGCACAAGGAGATGAGAAATGAGGTGCGTTTTAGAAACCTTTCCCGGTCACATGGTGTACCATCTTCTGGGTTGCTCGTGCATGTGTTCGACGTAGGAAGATGCCCTTGACCCTGGAGATTTGGGACCCATGGGATGGGTACCACGCCGTATTACTTTAAAGGGTCTGCGTTTGCTCACCCAACCTCACCAAACCTCTCAGCCCCAAGAGTGTCCACCCTTATGTCTCAGTCATCTGTGGGTCTAGATATGGTCAATCCAGCTGGCATCGCAGCACCTGAACGAATTTTGTAAGAATTTCTCTCTCTTTCACTGTCTTTGTTTCACGGGTTTTTAAAAGTAATTGATTTTTATAATGGGGTTTAGCTGCTTTGCACTGCTGTGTTTATGCCGCTTTACACCTACTTGACTCACTTACAGAGAGATATCAATACATAGGTTTTAAGATTCTTACTAGTCAGATATATTCTTGGGCGGTGAATAGGGGTTGTTGAGTCCAGTTCACTGAGCAAGGAGTAGGTCTTGTCTATTACATATTGGGTTTATGGAACGGTATCTGAGCTAATTTGAAACCCTTGTTTTATGCATCACCCCACCTCACCTTTCCCGTTAAGCAGCCATAGTGTGTTTTCTAAACGTGCGACTCTGTTCTGTTTTGTAATTCAGTTCAAGGGTAGCGGTTTTTACATTCCCTCTGTAAGTGATATCTTATGATAAGTGTCTTTTTCTGTGTGACTTATTTCACTTAGAATCGTCGTACCTAAATCCACTCATCATGCTGCTCCTAGCCTTATGACGTTGATTTCATGGCTGAGTGATATTCCATTGTACATAAGGACCACAACTTCTTTATCCATTCTTCTCTTTCCTGGGATGTTTCAGGTGTAACGAAGTGGAGGTTCTTGTCAACAGAGCAGCCCTAAACTTTGGGGTGCCTGTGTCTTGCTGATTTTTAGTTTTCCCAATTTATACGCCCATGAGTGGAAGTGCCCTATGCTCTCTAAGCTGAGTTTTTTAGATGTTTCAGGACACACCGTACACTTCTCCAGAGTGGCTGTTGGCAATTTACAGCCCGCCCATCAGCGTAGCAAGGCTCCCATTTCTCCATGGCCTGTCCTGCATTTCTGGTTTTGACACTTTATTCAGCATGGCCCTTTTGACCGATGGGAAGCGAGACTTCTTTGTAGCGCTGATTTGCCTTTCCAGGTTGCTTGGTTGGCCAAAAAGGGCGTATGCGTTTTTTCCTGAATATATTCAGGAAAAAACGCATACGCCCTTTTTGGCCAAGGGCATCATTGTCGAGGTTTTGCCGCTTTTCCTGTGCTTTAAAGGCGATTCGAATCTACCTCCTGAAATCGGTTTCCTGCAATTCTGCCTTGCTTTCAAATCCTCTTCGTAGCCTTCCCTCCATATATTTGTGGACGAGAGTTATCATTTCTAACTCTGCAGGTTTGTGAATTGCAGTGCCCCTGAGCTCCATTTTTCAACTCGCTTTCTTGGGAGCTGGCCGCAAAAGCGCAGGATTGCTTCAGGCCCTATTCTGGCTCCGGGCGGCAGGCTGAGCCTGTGGTTAATTCTGCTTCCTGATGGGAAAATAGAGTGACCTCTGCCTGTCCCAACACCTAGAGCTAGTCTCTCATTGGTTCCCCCTCTTCCCGTTCATCCTCAGGACAAATTGCAACGTGTACGGAACAGGAGGTTAAAGGTGCTGATTCTCCAAGGAGGGAGATTGCTAGTAAAGCGGCTGGAATGGCGAACCGGAGCACAAGGAGATGAGAAATGAGGTGCGTTTTAGAAACCTTTCCCGGTCACACGGTGTACCATCTTCTGGGTTTCTCGTGCATGTTTTCGACGTAGGAAGATGCCCTTGAACCTGGAGATTTGGGACCCATGGGATGGGTACCACGCCATATTACTTTAAAGGGTCTGCGTTAGCTCACCCAACCTCACCAAACCTCTCAGCCCCAAGAGTGTCCACCCTTATGTCTCAATCAGCTGTGGGTCTAGATATGGTCAATCCAGGTGGCATCGCAGCCCCTGAACGAATTTTGTAAGAATTTCTCTCTCTTTCACTGTCTTTGTTTCACGGGTTTTTAAAAGTAATTGATTTTTATAATAGGGTTTAGCTGCTTTGCACTGCTGTGTTTATGCTGCTTTACACCCACTTGACTCACTTACAGAGAGATATCAATACATAGGTTTTAAGATTCTTACTAGTCAGATATATTCCTGGGCGGTGAATAGGGGTTGTTGAGTCCAGTTCACTGAGCAAGGAGTAGGTCTTGTCTATTACATATTGGGTTTATGGAACGGTATCTGAGCTAATTTGAAACCCTTGTTTTATGCATCACCCCACCTCACCTTTCCCGTTAAGCAGCCATAGTGTGTTTTCTAAACGTGCGACTCTGTTCTGTTTTGTAATTCAGTTCAAGGGTAGCGGTTTTTACATTCTCTCTGTAAGTGATATCGTATGATAAGTGTCTTTTTCTGTGTGACTTATTTCACTTAGAATCGTCGTACCTAAATCCACTCATCATGCTGCTCCTAGCCTTATGACGTTGATTTCATGGCTGAGTGATATTCCATTGTACATAAGGACCACAACTTCTTTATCCATTCTTCTCTTTCCTGGGATGTTTAAGGTGTAACGAAGTGGAGGTTCTTGTCAACAGAGCAGCCCTAAACTTTGGGGTGCCTGTGTCTTGCTGATTTTTAGTTTTCCCAATTTATACGCCCATGAGTGGAAGTGCCCTATGCTCTCTAAGCTGAGTTTTTTAGATGTTTCAGGACACACCGTACACTTCTCCAGAGTGGCTGTTGGCAATTTACAGCCCGCCCATCAGCGTAGCAAGGCTCCCATTTCTCCATGGCCTGTCCTGCATTTCTGGTTTTGACACTTTATTTAGCATGGCCCTTTTGACCGATGGGAAGCGAGACTTCTTTGTAGCGCTGATTTGCCTTTCCAGGTTGCTTGGTTGGCCAAAAAGGGCGTATGCGTTTTTTCCTGAATATATTCAGGAAAAAACGCATACGCCCTTTTTGGCCAAGGGCATCATTGTCGAGGTTTTGCCGCTTTTCCTGTGCTTTAAAGGCGATTCGAATCTACCTCCTGAAATCGGTTTCCTGCAATTCTGCCTTGCTTTCAAATCCTCTTCGTTGCCTTCCCTCCATATATTTGTGGACGAGAGTTATCATTTCTAACTCTGCAGGTTTGTGAATTGTAGTGCCCCTGAGCTCCATTTTTCAACTCGCTTTCTTGGGAGCTGGCCGCAAAAGCGCAGGATTGCTTCAGGCCCTATTCTGGCTCCAGGCGGCAGGCTGAGCCTGTGGTTAATTCTGCTTCCTGATGGGAAAATAGAGTGACCTGTGCCTGTCCCAACACCTAGAGCTAGTCTCTCATTGGTTCCCCCTCTTCCCGTTCATCCTCAGGACAAATTGCAACGTGTTCGGAACAGGAGGTTAAAGGTGCTGATTCTCCAAGGAGGGAGATTGCTAGTAATGCGGCTGGAATGGCGAACCGGAGCACAAGGAGATGAGAAATGAGGTGCGTTTTAGAAACCTTTCCCGGTCACACGGTGTACCATCTTCTGGGTTTCTCGTGCATGTTTTCGACGTAGGACGATGCCCTTGAACCTGGAGATTTGGGACCCATGGGATGGGTACCACGCCGTATTACTTTACAGGGTCTGCGTTAGCTCACCCAACCTCACCAAACCTCTCAGCCCCAAGAGTGTCCACCCTTATGTCTCAATCAGCTGTGGGTCTAGATATGGTCAATCCAGGTGGCATCGCAGCCCCTGAACGAATTTTGTAAGAATTTCTCTCTCTTTCACTGTCTTTGTTTCACGGGTTTTTAAAAGTAATTGATTTTTATAATAGGGTTTAGCTGCTTTGCACTGCTGTGTTTATGCCGCTTTACACCCACTTGACTCACTTACAGAGAGATATCAATACATAGGTTTTAAGATTCTTACTAGTCAGATATATTCTTGGGCGGTGAATAGGGGGCGTTGAGTCCAGTTCACTGAGCAAGGAGTAGGTCTTGTCTATTACATATTGGGTTTATGGAACGGTATCTGAGCTAATTTGAAACCCTTATTTTATGCATCACCCCACCTCACCTTTCCCGTTAAGCAGCCATAGTGTGTTTTCTAAACGTGCGACTCTGTTCTGTTTTGTAATTCAGTTCAAGGGTAGCGGTTTTTACATTCCCTCTGTAAGTGATATCTTATGATAAGTGTCTTTTTCTGTGTGAGTTATTTCACTTAGAATCGTCGTACCTAAATCCACTCATCATGCTGCTCCTAGCCTTATGACGTTGATTTCATGGCTGAGTGATATTCCATTGTACATAAGGACCACAACTTCTTTATCCATTCTTCTCTTTCCTGGGATGTTTCAGGTGTAACGAAGTGGAGGTTCTTGTCAACAGAGCAGCCCTAAACTTTGGGGTGCCTGTGTCTTGCTGATTTTTAGTTTTCCCAATTTATACGCCCATGAGTGGAAGTGCCCTATGCTCTCTAAGCTGAGTTTTTTAGATGTTTCAGGACACACCGTACACTTCTCCAGAGTGGCTGTTGGCAATTTACAGCCCGCCCATCAGCGTAGCAAGGCTCCCATTTCTCCATGGCCTGTCCTGCATTTCTGGTTTTGACACTTTATTCAGCATGGCCCTTTTGACCGATGGGAAGCGAGACTTCTTTGTAGCGCTGATTTGCCTTTCCAGGTTGCTTGGTTGGCCAAAAAGGGCGTATGCGTTTTTTCCTGAATATATTCAGGAAAAAACGCATACGCCCTTTTTGGCCAAGGGCATCATTGTCGAGGTTTTGCCGCTTTTCCTGTGCTTTAAAGGCGATTCGAATCTACCTCCTGAAATCTGTTTCCTGCAATTCTGCCTTGCTTTCAAATCCTCTTCGTAGCCTTCCCTCCATATATTTGTGGACGAGAGTTATCATTTCTAACTCTGCAGGTTTGTGAATTGCAGTGCCCCTGAGCTCCATTTTTCAACTCGCTTTCTTGGGAGCTGGCCGCAAAAGCGCAGGATTGCTTCAGGCACTATTCTGGCTCCGGGCGGCAGGCTGAGCCTGTGGTTAATTCTGCTACCTGATGGGAAAATAGAGTGACCTGTGCCTGTCCCAACACCTAGAGCTAGTCTCTCAATGGTTCCCCCTCTTCCCGTTCATCCTGAGGAGAAATTGCAACGTGTACGGAACAGGAGGTTAAAGGTGCTGATTCTCCAAGGAGGGAGATTGCTAGTAAAGCGGCTGGAATGGCGAACCGGAGCACAAGGAGATGAGAAATGAGGTGCGTTTTAGAAACCTTTCCCGGTCACACGGTGTACCATCTTCTGGGTTGCTCGTGCATGTGTTCGACGTAGGAAGATGCCCTTGACCCTGGAGATTTGGGACCCATGGGATGGGTACCACGCCGTATTACTTTAAAGGGTCTGCGTTTGCTCACCCAACCTCACCAAACCTCTCAGCCCCAAGAGTGTCCACCCTTATGTCTCAGTCATCTGTGGGTCTAGATATGGTCAATCCAGCTGGCATCGCAGCCCCTGAACGAATTTTGTAAGAATTTCTCTCTCTTTCACTGTCTTTGTTTCACGGGTTTTTAAAAGTAATTGATTTTTATAATGGGGTTTAGCTGCTTTGCACTGCTGTGTTTATGCCGCTTTACACCTACTTGACTCACTTACAGAGAGATATCAATACATAGGTTTTAAGATTCTTACTAGTCAGATATATTCTTGGGCGGTGAATAGGGGTTGTTGAGTCCAGTTCACTGAGCAAGGAGTAGGTCTTGTCTATTACATATTGGGTTTATGGAACGGTATCTGAGCTTATTTGAAACCCTTGTTTTATGCATCACCCCACCTCACCTTTCCCGTTAAGCAGCCATAGTGTGTTTTCTAAACGTGCGACTCTGTTCTGTTTTGTAATTCAGTTCAAGGGTAGCGGTTTTTACATTCCCTCTGTAAGTGATATCTTATGATAAGTGTCTTTTTCTGTGTGACTTATTTCACTTAGAATCGTCGTACCTAAATCCACTCATCATGCTGCTCCTAGCCTTATGACGCTGATTTCATGGCTGAGTGATATTCCATTGTACATAAGGACCACAACTTCTTTATCCATTCTTCTCTTTCCTGGGATGTTTAAGGTGTAACGAAGTGGAGGTTCTTGTCAACAGAGCAGCCCTAAACTTTGGGGTGCCTGTGTCTTGCTGATTTTTAGTTTTCCCAATTTATACGCCCATGAGTGGAAGTGCCCTATGCTCTCTAAGCTGAGTTTTTTAGATGTTTCAGGACACACCGTACACTTCTCCAGAGTGGCTGTTGGCAATTTACAGCCCGCCCATCAGTGTAGCAAGGCTCCCATTTCTCCATGGCCTGTCCTGCATTTCTGGTTTTGACACTTTATTCAGCATGGCCCTTTTGACCGATGGGAAGCGAGACTTCTTTGTAGCGCTGATTTGCCTTTCCAGGTTGCTTGGTTGGCCAAAAAGGGCGTATGCGTTTTTTCCTGAATATATTCAGGAAAAAACGCATACGCCCTTTTTGGCCAAGGGCATCATTGTCGAGGTTTTGCCGCTTTTCCTGTGCTTTAAAGGCGATTCGAATCTACCTCCTGAAATCTGTTTCCTGCAATTCTACCTTGCTTTCAAATCCTCTTCGTAGCCTTCCCTCCATATATTTGTGGACGAGAGTTATCATTTCTAACTGCAGGTTTGTGAATTGCAGTGCCCCTGAGCTCCATTTTTCAACTCGCTTTCTTGGGAGCTGGCCGCAAAAGCGCAGGATTGCTTCAGGCCCTATTCTGGCTCCGGGCGGCAGGCTGAGCCTGTGGTTAATTCTGCTTCCTGATGGGAAAATAGAGTGACCTGTGCCTGTCCCAACACCTAGAGCTAGTCTCTCATTGGTTCCCCCTCTTCCCGTTCATCCTCAGGACAAATTGCAACGTGTACGGAACAGGAGGTTAAAGGTGCTGATTCTCCAAGGAGGGAGATTGCTAGTAAAGCGGCTGGAATGGCGAACCGGAGCACAAGGAGATGAGAAATGAGGTGCGTTTTAGAAACCTTTCCCGGTCACACGGTGTACCATCTTCTGGGTTGTTCGTGCATGTTTTCGACGTAGGAAGATGCCCTGGAACCTGGAGATTTGGGACCCATGGGATGGGTACCACGCCGTATTACTTTAAAGGGTCTGCGTTAGCTCACCCAACCTCACCAAACCTCTCAGCCCCAAGAGTGTCCACCCTTATGTCTCAATCAGCTGTGGGTCTAGATATGGTCAATCCAGGTGGCACCGCAGCCCCTGAACGAATTTTGTAAGAATTTATCTCTCTTTCACTGTCTTTGTTTGACGGGTTTTTAAAAGTAATTGATTTTTATAATGGGGTTTAGCTGCTTTGCACTGCTGTGTTTATGCCGCTTTACACCCACTTGACTCACTTACAGAGAGATAGCAATACATAGGTTTTAAGATTCTTACTAGTCAGATATATTCTTGGGTGGTGAATAGGGGGCGTTGAGTCCAGTTCACTGAGCAAGGAGTAGGTCTTGTCTATTACATATTGGGTTTATGGAACGGTATCTGAGCTAATTTGAAACCCTTGTTTTATGCATCACCCCACCTCACCTTTCCCGTTAAGCAGCCATAGTGTGTTTTCTAAACGTGCGACTCTGTTCTGTTTTGTAATTCAGTTCAAGGGTAGCAGTTTTTACATTCTCTCTGTAAGTGATATCTTATGATAAGTGTCTTTTTCTGTGTGACTTATTTCACTTAGAATCGTCGTACCTAAATCCACTCATCATGCTGCTCCTAGCCTTATGACGTTGATTTCATGGCTGAGTGATATTCCATTGTACATAAGGACCACAACTTCTTTATCCATTCTTCTCTTTCCTGGGATGTTTAAGGTGTAACGAAGTGGAGGTTCTTGTCAACAGAGCAGCCCTAAACTTTGGGGTGCCTGTGTCTTGCTGATTTTTAGTTTTCCCAATTTATACGCCCATGAGTGGAAGTGCCCTATGCTCTCTAAGCTGAGTTTTTTAGATGTTTCAGGACACACTGTACACTTCTCCAGAGTGGCTGTTGGCAATTTATAGCCCGCCCATCAGCGTAGCAAGGCTCCCATTTCTCCATGGCCTGTCCTGCATTTCTGGTTTTGACACTTTATTCAGCATGGCCCTTTTGACCGATGGGAAGCGAGACTTCTTTGTAGCGCTGATTTGCCTTTCCAGGTTGCTTGGTTGGCCAAAAAGGGCGTATGCGTTTTTTCCTGAATATATTCAGGAAAAAACGCATACGCCCTTTTTGGCCAAGGGCATCATTGTCGAGGTTTTGCCGCTTTTCCTGTGCTTTAAAGGCGATTCGAATCTACCTCCTGAAATTTGTTTCCTGCAATTCTGCCTTGCTTTCAAATCCTCATCGTTGCCTTCCTTCCATATATTTGTGGACGAGAGTTATCATTTCTACCTCTGCAGGTTTGTGAATTGCAGTGCCCCTGAGCTCCATTTTTTAACTCGCTTTCTTGGGAGCTGGCCGCAAAAGCGCAGGATTGCTTCAGGCCCTATTCTGGCTCCGGGCGGCAGGCTGAGCCTGTGGTTAATTCTGCTTCCTGATGGGAAAATAGAGTGACCTGTGCCTGTCCCAACACCTAGAGCTAGTCTCTCATTGGTTCCCCCTCTTCCCGTTCATCCTCAGGACAAATTGCAACGTGTTCGGAACAGGAGGTTAAAGGTGCTGATTCTCCAAGGAGGGAGATTGCTAGTAAAGCGGCTGGAATGGCGAACCGGAGCACAAGGAGATGAGAAATGAGGTGCGTTTTAGAAACCTTTCCCGGTCACACGGTGTACCATCTTCTGGGTTTCTCGTGCATGTTTTCGACGTAGGAAGATGCCCTTGAACCTGGAGATTTGGGACCCATGGGATGGGTACCACGCCGTATTACATTACAGGGTCTGCGTTAGCTCACCCAACCTCACCAAACCTCTCAGCCCCAAGAGTGTCCACCCTTATGTCTCAATCAGCTGTGGGTCTAGATATGGTCAATCCAGGTGGCATCGCAGCCCCTGAACGAATTTTGTAAGAATTTCTCTCTCTTTCACTGTCTTTGTTTGACGGGTTTTTAAAAGTAATTGATTTTTATAATGGGGTTTAGCTGCTTTGCACTGCTGTGTTTATGCCGCTTTACACCCACTTGACTCACTTACAGAGAGATAGCAATACATAGGTTTTAAGATTCTTACTAGTCAGATATATTCTTGGGTGGTGAATAGGGGGCGTTGAGTCCAGTTCACTGAGCAAGGAGTAGGTCTTGTCTATTACATATTGGGTTTATGGAACGGTATCTGAGCTAATTTGAAACCCTTGTTTTATGCATCACCCCACCTCACCTTTCCCGTTAAGCAGCCATAGTGTGTTTTCTAAACGTGCGACTCTGTTCTGTTTTGTAATTCAGTTCAAGGGTAGCAGTTTTTACATTCTCTCTGTAAGTGATATCTTATGATAAGTGTCTTTTTCTGTGTGACTTATTTCACTTAGAATCGTCGTACCTAAATCCACTCATCATGCTGCTCCTAGCCTTATGACGTTGATTTCATGGCTGAGTGATATTCCATTGTACATAAGGACCACAACTTCTTTATCCATTCTTCTCTTTCCTGGGATGTTTAAGGTGTAACGAAGTGGAGGTTCTTGTCAACAGAGCAGCCCTAAACTTTGGGGTGCCTGTGTCTTGCTGATTTTTAGTTTTCCCAATTTATACGCCCATGAGTGGAAGTGCCCTATGCTCTCTAAGCTGAGTTTTTTAGATGTTTCAGGACACACTGTACACTTCTCCAGAGTGGCTGTTGGCAATTTATAGCCCGCCCATCAGCGTAGCAAGGCTCCCATTTCTCCATGGCCTGTCCTGCATTTCTGGTTTTGACACTTTATTCAGCATGGCCCTTTTGACCGATGGGAAGCGAGACTTCTTTGTAGCGCTGAATTGCCTTTCCAGGTTGCTTGGTTGGCCAAAAAGGGCGTATGCGTTTTTTCCTGAATATATTCAGGAAAAAACGCATACGCCCTTTTTGGCCAAGGGCATCATTGTCGAGGTTTTGCCGCTTTTCCTGTGCTTTAAAGGCGATTCGAATCTACCTCCTGAAATCGGTTTCCTGCAATTCTGCCTTGCTTTCAAATCCTCTTCGTTGCCTTCCTTCCATATATTTGTGGACGAGAGTTATCATTTCTACCTCTGCAGGTTTGTGAATTGCAGTGCCCCTGAGCTCCATTTTTTAACTCGCTTTCTTGGGAGCTGGCCGCAAAAGCGCAGGATTGCTTCAGGCCCTATTCTGGCTCCGGGCGGCAGGCTGAGCCTGTGGTTAATTCTGCTTCCTGATGGGAAAATAGAGTGACCTGTGCCTGTCCCAACACCTAGAGCTAGTCTCTCATTGGTTCCCCCTCTTCCCGTTCATCCTCAGGACAAATTGCAACGTGTTCGGAACAGGAGGTTAAAGGTGCTGATTCTCCAAGGAGGGAGATTGCTAGTAAAGCGGCTGGAATGGCGAACCGGAGCACAAGGAGATGAGAAATGAGGTGCGTTTTAGAAACCTTTCCCGGTCACACGGTGTACCATCTTCTGGGTTTCTCGTGCATGTTTTCGACGTAGGAAGATGCCCTTGAACCTGGAGATTTGGGACCCATGGGATGGGTACCACGCCGTATTACATTACAGGGTCTGCGTTAGCTCACCCAACCTCACCAAACCTCTCAGCCCCAAGAGTGTCCACCCTTATGTCTCAATCAGCTGTGGGTCTAGATATGGTCAATCCAGGTGGCATCGCAGCCCCTGAACGAATTTTGTAAGAATTTCTCTCTCTTTCACTGTCTTTGTTTGACGGGTTTTTAAAAGTAATTGATTTTTATAATAGGGTTTAGCTGCTTTGCACTGCTGTGTTTATGCCGCTTTACACCCACTTGACTCACTTACAGAGAGATATCAATACATAGGTTTTAAGATTCTTACTAGTCAGATATATTCTTGGGCGGTGAATAGGGGGCGTTGAGTCCAGTTCACTGAGCAAGGAGTAGGTCTTGTCTATTACATATTGGGTTTATGGAACGGTATCTGAGCTAATTTGAAACCCTTGTTTTATGCATCACCCCACCTCACCTTTCCCGTTAAGCAGCCATAGTGTGTTTTCTAAACGTGCGACTCTGTTCTGTTTTGTAATTCAGTTCAAGGGTAGCGGTTTTTACATTCTCTCTGTAAGTGATATCTTATGATAAGTGTCTTTTTCTGTGTGACTTATTTCACTTAGAATCGTCGTACCTAAATCCACTCATCATGCTGCTCCTAGCCTTATGACGTTGATTTCATGGCTGAGTGATATTCCATTGTACATAAGGACCACAACTTCTTTATTCATTCTTATCTTTCCTGGGATGTTTAAGGTGTAACGAAGTGGAGGTTCTTGTCAACAGAGCAGCCCTAAACTTTGGGGTGCCTGTGTCTTGCTGATTTTTAGTTTTCCCAATTTATACGCCCATGAGTGGAAGTGCCCTATGCTCTCTAAGCTGAGTTTTTTAGATGTTTCAGGACACACCGTACACTTCTCCAGAGTGGCTGTTGGCAATTTACAGCCCGCCCATCAGCGTAGCAAGGCTCCCATTTCTCCATGGCCTGTCCTGCATTTCTGGTTTTGACACTTTATTTAGCATGGCCCTTTTGACCGATGGGAAGCGAGACTTCTTTGTAGCGCTGATTTGCCTTTCCAGGTTGCTTGGTTGGCCAAAAAGGGCGTATGCGTTTTTTCCTGAATATATTCAGGAAAAAACGCATACGCCCTTTTTGGCCAAGGGCATCATTGTCGAGGTTTTGCCGCTTTTCCTGTGCTTTAAAGGCGATTCGAATCTACCTCCTGAAATCGGTTTCCTGCAATTCTGCCTTGCTTTCAAATCCTCTTCGTTGCCTTCCCTCCATATATTTGTGGACGAGAGTTATCATTTCTAACTCTGCAGGTTTGTGAATTGCAGTGCCCCTGAGCTCCATTTTTCAACTCGCTTTCTTGGGAGCTGGCCGCAAAAGCGCAGGATTGCTTCAGGCCCTATTCTGGCTCCGGGCGGCAGGCTGAGCCTGTGGTTAATTCTGCTTCCTGATGGGAAAATAGAGTGACCTGTGCCTGTCCCAACACCTAGAGCTAGTCTCTCATTGGTTCCCCCTCTTCCCGTTCATCCTCAGGACAAATTGCAACGTGTTCGGAACAGGAGGTTAAAGGTGCTGATTCTCCAAGGAGGGAGATTGTTAGTAAAGCGGCTGGAATGGCGAACCGTAGCACAAGGAGATGAGAAATGAGGTGCGTTTTAGAAACCTTTCCCGGTCACACGGTGTACCATCTTCTGGGTTTCTCGTGCATGTTTTCGACGTAGGAAGATGCCCTTGAACCTGGAGATTTGGGACCCATGGGATGGGTACCACGCCGTATTACTTTACAGGGTCTGCGTTAGCTCACCCAACCTCACCAAACCTCTCAGCCGCAAGAGTGTCCACCCTTATGTCTCAATCAGCTGTGGGTCTAGATATGGTCAATCCAGGTGGCATCGCAGCCCCTGAACGAATTTTGTAAGAATTTCTCTCTCTTTCACTGTCTTTGTTTCACGGGTTTTTAAAAGTAATTGATTTTTATAATAGGGTTTAGCTGCTTTGCACTGCTGTGTTTATGCCGCTTTACACCCACTTGACTCACTTACAGAGAGATATCAATACATAGGTTTTAAGATTCTTACTAGTCAGATATATTCTTGGGCGGTGAATAGGGGGCGTTGAGTCCAGTTCACTGAGCAAGGAGTAGGTCTGGTCTATTACATATTGGGTTTATGGAACGGTATCTGAGCTAATTTGAAACCCTTGTTTTATGCATCACCCCACCTCACCTTTCCCGTTAAGCAGCCATAGTGTGTTTTCTAAACGTGCGACTCTGTTCTGTTTTGTAATTCAGTTCAAGGGTAGCGGTTTTTACATTCCCTCTGTAAGTGATATCTTATGATAAGTGTCTTTTTCTGTGTGACTTATTTCACTTAGAATCGTCGTACCTAAATCCACTCATCATGCTGCTCCTAGCCTTATGACGCTGATTTCATGGCTGAGTGATATTCCATTGTACATAAGGACCACAACTTCTTTATCCATTCTTCTCTTTCCTGGGATGTTTAAGGTGTAACGAAGTGGAGGTTCTTGTCAACAGAGCAGCCCTAAACTTTGGGGTGCCTGTGTCTTGCTGATTTTTAGTTTTCCCAATTTATACGCCCATGAGTGGAAGTGCCCTATGCTCTCTAAGCTGAGTTTTTTAGATGTTTCAGGACACACCGTACACTTCTCCAGAGTGGCTGTTGGCAATTTACAGCCCGCCCATCAGTGTAGCAAGGCTCCCATTTCTCCATGGCCTGTCCTGCATTTCTGGTTTTGACACTTTATTCAGCATGGCCCTTTTGACCGATGGGAAGCGAGACTTCTTTGTAGCGCTGATTTGCCTTTCCAGGTTGCTTGGTTGGCCAAAAAGGGCGTATGCGTTTTTTCCTGAATATATTCAGGAAAAAACGCATACGCCCTTTTTGGCCAAGGGCATCATTGTCGAGGTTTTGCCGCTTTTCCTGTGCTTTAAAGGCGATTCGAATCTACCTCCTGAAATCTGTTTCCTGCAATTCTACCTTGCTTTCAAATCCTCTTCGTAGCCTTCCCTCCATATATTTGTGGACGAGAGTTATCATTTCTAACTGCAGGTTTGTGAATTGCAGTGCCCCTGAGCTCCATTTTTCAACTCGCTTTCTTGGGAGCTGGCCGCAAAAGCGCAGGATTGCTTCAGGCCCTATTCTGGCTCCGGGCGGCAGGCTGAGCCTGTGGTTAATTCTGCTTCCTGATGGGAAAATAGAGTGACCTGTGCCTGTCCCAACACCTAGAGCTAGTCTCTCATTGGTTCCCCCTCTTCCCGTTCATCCTCAGGACAAATTGCAACGTGTACGGAACAGGAGGTTAAAGGTGCTGATTCTCCAAGGAGGGAGATTGCTAGTAAAGCGGCTGGAATGGCGAACCGGAGCACAAGGAGATGAGAAATGAGGTGCGTTTTAGAAACCTTTCCCGGTCACACGGTGTACCATCTTCTGGGTTGTTCGTGCATGTTTTCGACGTAGGAAGATGCCCTGGAACCTGGAGATTTGGGACCCATGGGATGGGTACCACGCCGTATTACTTTAAAGGGTCTGCGTTAGCTCACCCAACCTCACCAAACCTCTCAGCCCCAAGAGTGTCCACCCTTATGTCTCAATCAGCTGTGGGTCTAGATATGGTCAATCCAGGTGGCACCGCAGCCCCTGAACGAATTTTGTAAGAATTTATCTCTCTTTCACTGTCTTTGTTTGACGGGTTTTTAAAAGTAATTGATTTTTATAATGGGGTTTAGCTGCTTTGCACTGCTGTGTTTATGCCGCTTTACACCCACTTGACTCACTTACAGAGAGATAGCAATACATAGGTTTTAAGATTCTTACTAGTCAGATATATTCTTGGGTGGTGAATAGGGGGCGTTGAGTCCAGTTCACTGAGCAAGGAGTAGGTCTTGTCTATTACATATTGGGTTTATGGAACGGTATCTGAGCTAATTTGAAACCCTTGTTTTATGCATCACCCCACCTCACCTTTCCCGTTAAGCAGCCATAGTGTGTTTTCTAAACGTGCGACTCTGTTCTGTTTTGTAATTCAGTTCAAGGGTAGCAGTTTTTACATTCTCTCTGTAAGTGATATCTTATGATAAGTGTCTTTTTCTGTGTGACTTATTTCACTTAGAATCGTCGTACCTAAATCCACTCATCATGCTGCTCCTAGCCTTATGACGTTGATTTCATGGCTGAGTGATATTCCATTGTACATAAGGACCACAACTTCTTTATCCATTCTTCTCTTTCCTGGGATGTTTAAGGTGTAACGAAGTGGAGGTTCTTGTCAACAGAGCAGCCCTAAACTTTGGGGTGCCTGTGTCTTGCTGATTTTTAGTTTTCCCAATTTATACGCCCATGAGTGGAAGTGCCCTATGCTCTCTAAGCTGAGTTTTTTAGATGTTTCAGGACACACTGTACACTTCTCCAGAGTGGCTGTTGGCAATTTATAGCCCGCCCATCAGCGTAGCAAGGCTCCCATTTCTCCATGGCCTGTCCTGCATTTCTGGTTTTGACACTTTATTCAGCATGGCCCTTTTGACCGATGGGAAGCGAGACTTCTTTGTAGCGCTGATTTGCCTTTCCAGGTTGCTTGGTTGGCCAAAAAGGGCGTATGCGTTTTTTCCTGAATATATTCAGGAAAAAACGCATACGCCCTTTTTGGCCAAGGGCATCATTGTCGAGGTTTTGCCGCTTTTCCTGTGCTTTAAAGGCGATTCGAATCTACCTCCTGAAATTTGTTTCCTGCAATTCTGCCTTGCTTTCAAATCCTCATCGTTGCCTTCCTTCCATATATTTGTGGACGAGAGTTATCATTTCTACCTCTGCAGGTTTGTGAATTGCAGTGCCCCTGAGCTCCATTTTTTAACTCGCTTTCTTGGGAGCTGGCCGCAAAAGCGCAGGATTGCTTCAGGCCCTATTCTGGCTCCGGGCGGCAGGCTGAGCCTGTGGTTAATTCTGCTTCCTGATGGGAAAATAGAGTGACCTGTGCCTGTCCCAACACCTAGAGCTAGTCTCTCATTGGTTCCCCCTCTTCCCGTTCATCCTCAGGACAAATTGCAACGTGTTCGGAACAGGAGGTTAAAGGTGCTGATTCTCCAAGGAGGGAGATTGCTAGTAAAGCGGCTGGAATGGCGAACCGGAGCACAAGGAGATGAGAAATGAGGTGCGTTTTAGAAACCTTTCCCGGTCACACGGTGTACCATCTTCTGGGTTTCTCGTGCATGTTTTCGACGTAGGAAGATGCCCTTGAACCTGGAGATTTGGGACCCATGGGATGGGTACCACGCCGTATTACATTACAGGGTCTGCGTTAGCTCACCCAACCTCACCAAACCTCTCAGCCCCAAGAGTGTCCACCCTTATGTCTCAATCAGCTGTGGGTCTAGATATGGTCAATCCAGGTGGCATCGCAGCCCCTGAACGAATTTTGTAAGAATTTCTCTCTCTTTCACTGTCTTTGTTTGACGGGTTTTTAAACGTAATTGATTTTTATAATGGGGTTTAGCTGCTTTGCACTGCTGTGTTTATGCCGCTTTACACCCACTTGACTCACTTACAGAGAGATAGCAATACATAGGTTTTAAGATTCTTACTAGTCAGATATATTCTTGGGTGGTGAATAGGGGGCGTTGAGTCCAGTTCACTGAGCAAGGAGTAGGTCTTGTCTATTACATATTGGGTTTATGGAACGGTATCTGAGCTAATTTGAAACCCTTGTTTTATGCATCACCCCACCTCACCTTTCCCGTTAAGCAGCCATAGTGTGTTTTCTAAACGTGCGACTCTGTTCTGTTTTGTAATTCAGTTCAAGGGTAGCAGTTTTTACATTCTCTCTGTAAGTGATATCTTATGATAAGTGTCTTTTTCTGTGTGACTTATTTCACTTAGAATCGTCGTACCTAAATCCACTCATCATGCTGCTCCTAGCCTTATGACGTTGATTTCATGGCTGAGTGATATTCCATTGTACATAAGGACCACAACTTCTTTATCCATTCTTCTCTTTCCTGGGATGTTTAAGGTGTAACGAAGTGGAGGTTCTTGTCAACAGAGCAGCCCTAAACTTTGGGGTGCCTGTGTCTTGCTGATTTTTAGTTTTCCCAATTTATACGCCCATGAGTGGAAGTGCCCTATGCTCTCTAAGCTGAGTTTTTTAGATGTTTCAGGACACACTGTACACTTCTCCAGAGTGGCTGTTGGCAATTTATAGCCCGCCCATCAGCGTAGCAAGGCTCCCATTTCTCCATGGCCTGTCCTGCATTTCTGGTTTTGACACTTTATTCAGCATGGCCCTTTTGACCGATGGGAAGCGAGACTTCTTTGTAGCGCTGAATTGCCTTTCCAGGTTGCTTGGTTGGCCAAAAAGGGCGTATGCGTTTTTTCCTGAATATATTCAGGAAAAAACGCATACGCCCTTTTTGGCCAAGGGCATCATTGTCGAGGTTTTGCCGCTTTTCCTGTGCTTTAAAGGCGATTCGAATCTACCTCCTGAAATCGGTTTCCTGCAATTCTGCCTTGCTTTCAAATCCTCTTCGTTGCCTTCCTTCCATATATTTGTGGACGAGAGTTATCATTTCTACCTCTGCAGGTTTGTGAATTGCAGTGCCCCTGAGCTCCATTTTTTAACTCGCTTTCTTGGGAGCTGGCCGCAAAAGCGCAGGATTGCTTCAGGCCCTATTCTGGCTCCGGGCGGCAGGCTGAGCCTGTGGTTAATTCTGCTTCCTGATGGGAAAATAGAGTGACCTGTGCCTGTCCCAACACCTAGAGCTAGTCTCTCATTGGTTCCCCCTCTTCCCGTTCATCCTCAGGACAAATTGCAACGTGTTCGGAACAGGAGGTTAAAGGTGCTGATTCTCCAAGGAGGGAGATTGCTAGTAAAGCGGCTGGAATGGCGAACCGGAGCACAAGGAGATGAGAAATGAGGTGCGTTTTAGAAACCTTTCCCGGTCACACGGTGTACCATCTTCTGGGTTTCTCGTGCATGTTTTCGACGTAGGAAGATGCCCTTGAACCTGGAGATTTGGGACCCATGGGATGGGTACCACGCCGTATTACATTACAGGGTCTGCGTTAGCTCACCCAACCTCACCAAACCTCTCAGCCCCAAGAGTGTCCACCCTTATGTCTCAATCAGCTGTGGGTCTAGATATGGTCAATCCAGGTGGCATCGCAGCCCCTGAACGAATTTTGTAAGAATTTCTCTCTCTTTCACTGTCTTTGTTTGACGGGTTTTTAAAAGTAATTGATTTTTATAATAGGGTTTAGCTGCTTTGCACTGCTGTGTTTATGCCGCTTTACACCCACTTGACTCACTTACAGAGAGATATCAATACATAGGTTTTAAGATTCTTACTAGTCAGATATATTCTTGGGTGGTGAATAGGGGGCGTTGAGTCCAGTTCACTGAGCAAGGAGTAGGTCTTGTCTATTACATATTGGGTTTATGGAACGGTATCTGAGCTAATTTGAAACCCTTGTTTTATGCATCACCCCACCTCACCTTTCCCGTTAAGCAGCCATAGTGTGTTTTCTAAACGTGCGACTCTGTTCTGTTTTGTAATTCAGTTCAAGGGTAGCGGTTTTTACATTCTCTCTGTAAGTGATATCTTATGATAAGTGTCTTTTTCTGTGTGACTTATTTCACTTAGAATCGTCGTACCTAAATCCACTCATCATGCTGCTCCTAGCCTTATGACGTTGATTTCATGGCTGAGTGATATTCCATTGTACATAAGGACCACAACTTCTTTATTCATTCTTATCTTTCCTGGGATGTTTAAGGTGTAACGAAGTGGAGGTTCTTGTCAACAGAGCAGCCCTAAACTTTGGGGTGCCTGTGTCTTGCTGATTTTTAGTTTTCCCAATTTATACGCCCATGAGTGGAAGTGCCCTATGCTCTCTAAGCTGAGTTTTTTAGATGTTTCAGGACACACCGTACACTTCTCCAGAGTGGCTGTTGGCAATTTACAGCCCGCCCATCAGCGTAGCAAGGCTCCCATTTCTCCATGGCCTGTCCTGCATTTCTGGTTTTGACACTTTATTTAGCATGGCCCTTTTGACCGATGGGAAGCGAGACTTCTTTGTAGCGCTGATTTGCCTTTCCAGGTTGCTTGGTTGGCCAAAAAGGGCGTATGCGTTTTTTCCTGAATATATTCAGGAAAAAACGCATACGCCCTTTTTGGCCAAGGGCATCATTGTCGAGGTTTTGCCGCTTTTCCTGTGCTTTAAAGGCGATTCGAATCTACCTCCTGAAATCGGTTTCCTGCAATTCTGCCTTGCTTTCAAATCCTCTTCGTTGCCTTCCCTCCATATATTTGTGGACGAGAGTTATCATTTCTAACTCTGCAGGTTTGTGAATTGCAGTGCCCCTGAGCTCCATTTTTCAACTCGCTTTCTTGGGAGCTGGCCGCAAAAGCGCAGGATTGCTTCAGGCCCTATTCTGGCTCCGGGCGGCAGGCTGAGCCTGTGGTTAATTCTGCTTCCTGATGGGAAAATAGAGTGACCTGTGCCTGTCCCAACACCTAGAGCTAGTCTCTCATTGGTTCCCCCTCTTCCCGTTCATCCTCAGGACAAATTGCAACGTGTTCGGAACAGGAGGTTAAAGGTGCTGATTCTCCAAGGAGGGAGATTGTTAGTAAAGCGGCTGGAATGGCGAACCGTAGCACAAGGAGATGAGAAATGAGGTGCGTTTTAGAAACCTTTCCCGGTCACACGGTGTACCATCTTCTGGGTTTCTCGTGCATGTTTTCGACGTAGGAAGATGCCCTTGAACCTGGAGATTTGGGACCCATGGGATGGGTACCACGCCGTATTACTTTACAGGGTCTGCGTTAGCTCACCCAACCTCACCAAACCTCTCAGCCGCAAGAGTGTCCACCCTTATGTCTCAATCAGCTGTGGGTCTAGATATGGTCAATCCAGGTGGCATCGCAGCCCCTGAACGAATTTTGTAAGAATTTCTCTCTCTTTCACTGTCTTTGTTTCACGGGTTTTTAAAAGTAATTGATTTTTATAATAGGGTTTAGCTGCTTTGCACTGCTGTGTTTATGCCGCTTTACACCCACTTGACTCACTTACAGAGAGATATCAATACATAGGTTTTAAGATTCTTACTAGTCAGATATATTCTTGGGCGGTGAATAGGGGGCGTTGAGTCCAGTTCACTGAGCAAGGAGTAGGTCTGGTCTATTACATATTGGGTTTATGGAACGGTATCTGAGCTAATTTGAAACCCTTGTTTTATGCATCACCCCACCTCACCTTTCCCGTTAAGCAGCCATAGTGTGTTTTCTAAACGTGCGACTCTGTTCTGTTTTGTAATTCAGTTCAAGGGTAGCAGTTTTTACATTCTCTCTGTAAGTGATATCTTATGATAAGTGTCTTTTTCTGTGTGACTTATTTCACTTAGAATCGTCGTACCTAAATCCACTCATCATGCTGCTCCTAGCCTTATGACGTTGATTTCATGGCTGAGTGATATTCCATTGTACATAAGGACCACAACTTCTTTATCCATTCTTCTCTTTCCTGGGATGTTTAAGGTGTAACGAAGTGGAGGTTCTTGTCAACAGAGCAGCCCTAAACTTTGGGGTGCCTGTGTCTTGCTGATTTTTAGTTTTCCCAATTTATACGCCCATGAGTGGAAGTGCCCTATGCTCTCTAAGCTGAGTTTTTTAGATGTTTCAGGACACACTGTACACTTCTCCAGAGTGGCTGTTGGCAATTTATAGCCCGCCCATCAGCGTAGCAAGGCTCCCATTTCTCCATGGCCTGTCCTGCATTTCTGGTTTTGACACTTTATTCAGCATGGCCCTTTTGACCGATGGGAAGCGAGACTTCTTTGTAGCGCTGAATTGCCTTTCCAGGTTGCTTGGTTGGCCAAAAAGGGCGTATGCGTTTTTTCCTGAATATATTCAGGAAAAAACGCATACGCCCTTTTTGGCCAAGGGCATCATTGTCGAGGTTTTGCCGCTTTTCCTGTGCTTTAAAGGCGATTCGAATCTACCTCCTGAAATCGGTTTCCTGCAATTCTGCCTTGCTTTCAAATCCTCTTCGTTGCCTTCCTTCCATATATTTGTGGACGAGAGTTATCATTTCTACCTCTGCAGGTTTGTGAATTGCAGTGCCCCTGAGCTCCATTTTTTAACTCGCTTTCTTGGGAGCTGGCCGCAAAAGTGCAGGATTGCTTCAGGCCCTATTCTGGCTCCGGGCGGCAGGCTGAGCCTGTGGTTAATTCTGCTTCCTGATGGGAAAATAGAGTGACCTGTGCCTGTCCCAACACCTAGAGCTAGTCTCTCATTGGTTCCCCCTCTTCCCGTTCATCCTCAGGACAAATTGCAACGTGTTCGGAACAGGAGGTTAAAGGTGCTGATTCTCCAAGGAGGGAGATTGCTAGTAAAGCGGCTGGAATGGCGAACCGGAGCACAAGGAGATGAGAAATGAGGTGCGTTTTAGAAACCTTTCCCGGTCACACGGTGTACCATCTTCTGGGTTTCTCGTGCATGTTTTCGACGTAGGAAGATGCCCTTGAACCTGGAGATTTGGGACCCATGGGATGGGTACCACGCCGTATTACATTACAGGGTCTGCGTTAGCTCACCCAACCTCACCAAACCTCTCAGCCCCAAGAGTGTCCACCCTTATGTCTCAATCAGCTGTGGGTCTAGATATGGTCAATCCAGGTGGCATCGCAGCCCCTGAACGAATTTTGTAAGAATTTCTCTCTCTTTCACTGTCTTTGTTTGACGGGTTTTTAAAAGTAATTGATTTTTATAATAGGGTTTAGCTGCTTTGCACTGCTGTGTTTATGCCGCTTTACACCCACTTGACTCACTTACAGAGAGATATCAATACATAGGTTTTAAGATTCTTACTAGTCAGATATATTCTTGGGCGGTGAATAGGGGGCGTTGAGTCCAGTTCACTGAGCAAGGAGTAGGTCTTGTCTATTACATATTGGGTTTATGGAACGGTATCTGAGCTAATTTGAAACCCTTGTTTTATGCATCACCCCACCTCACCTTTCCCGTTAAGCAGCCATAGTGTGTTTTCTAAACGTGCGACTCTGTTCTGTTTTGTAATTCAGTTCAAGGGTAGCGGTTTTTACATTCTCTCTGTAAGTGATATCTTATGATAAGTGTCTTTTTCTGTGTGACTTATTTCACTTAGAATCGTCGTACCTAAATCCACTCATCATGCTGCTCCTAGCCTTATGACGTTGATTTCATGGCTGAGTGATATTCCATTGTACATAAGGACCACAACTTCTTTATTCATTCTTATCTTTCCTGGGATGTTTAAGGTGTAACGAAGTGGAGGTTCTTGTCAACAGAGCAGCCCTAAACTTTGGGGTGCCTGTGTCTTGCTGATTTTTAGTTTTCCCAATTTATACGCCCATGAGTGGAAGTGCCCTATGCTCTCTAAGCTGAGTTTTTTAGATGTTTCAGGACACACCGTACACTTCTCCAGAGTGGCTGTTGGCAATTTACAGCCCGCCCATCAGCGTAGCAAGGCTCCCATTTCTCCATGGCCTGTCCTGCATTTCTGGTTTTGACACTTTATTTAGCATGGCCCTTTTGACCGATGGGAAGCGAGACTTCTTTGTAGCGCTGATTTGCCTTTCCAGGTTGCTTGGTTGGCCAAAAAGGGCGTATGCGTTTTTTCCTGAATATATTCAGGAAAAAACGCATACGCCCTTTTTGGCCAAGGGCATCATTGTCGAGGTTTTGCCGCTTTTCCTGTGCTTTAAAGGCGATTCGAATCTACCTCCTGAAATCGGTTTCCTGCAATTCTGCCTTGCTTTCAAATCCTCTTCGTTGCCTTCCCTCCATATATTTGTGGACGAGAGTTATCATTTCTAACTCTGCAGGTTTGTGAATTGCAGTGCCCCTGAGCTCCATTTTTCAACTCGCTTTCTTGGGAGCTGGCCGCAAAAGCGCAGGATTGCTTCAGGCCCTATTCTGGCTCCGGGCGGCAGGCTGAGCCTGTGGTTAATTCTGCTTCCTGATGGGAAAATAGAGTGACCTGTGCCTGTCCCAACACCTAGAGCTAGTCTCTCATTGGTTCCCCCTCTTCCCGTTCATCCTCAGGACAAATTGCAACGTGTTCGGAACAGGAGGTTAAAGGTGCTGATTCTCCAAGGAGGGAGATTGTTAGTAAAGCGGCTGGAATGGCGAACCGTAGCACAAGGAGATGAGAAATGAGGTGCGTTTTAGAAACCTTTCCCGGTCACACGGTGTACCATCTTCTGGGTTTCTCGTGCATGTTTTCGACGTAGGAAGATGCCCTTGAACCTGGAGATTTGGGACCCATGGGATGGGTACCACGCCGTATTACTTTACAGGGTCTGCGTTAGCTCACCCAACCTCACCAAACCTCTCAGCCGCAAGAGTGTCCACCCTTATGTCTCAATCAGCTGTGGGTCTAGATATGGTCAATCCAGGTGGCATCGCAGCCCCTGAACGAATTTTGTAAGAATTTCTCTCTCTTTCACTGTCTTTGTTTCACGGGTTTTTAAAAGTAATTGATTTTTATAATAGGGTTTAGCTGCTTTGCACTGCTGTGTTTATGCCGCTTTACACCCACTTGACTCACTTACAGAGAGATATCAATACATAGGTTTTAAGATTCTTACTAGTCAGATATATTCTTGGGCGGTGAATAGGGGGCGTTGAGTCCAGTTCACTGAGCAAGGAGTAGGTCTGGTCTATTACATATTGGGTTTATGGAACGGTATCTGAGCTAATTTGAAACCCTTGTTTTATGCATCACCCCACCTCACCTTTCCCGTTAAGCAGCCATAGTGTGTTTTCTAAACGTGCGACTCTGTTCTGTTTTGTAATTCAGTTCAAGGGTAGCGGTTTTTACATTCCCTCTGTAAGTGATATCTTATGATAAGTGTCTTTTTCTGTGTGACTTATTTCACTTAGAATCGTCGTACCTAAATCCACTCATCATGCTGCTCCTAGCCTTATGACGTTGATTTCATGGCTGAGTGATATTCCATTGTACATAAGGACCACAACTTCTTTATCCATTCTTCTCTTTCCTGGGATGTTTAAGGTGTAACGAAGTGGAGGTTCTTGTCAACAGAGCAGCCCTAAACTTTGGGGTGCCTGTGTCTTGCTGATTTTTAGTTTTCCCAATTTATACGCCCATGAGTGGAAGTGCCCTATGCTCTCTAAGCTGAGTTTTTTAGATGTTTCAGGACACACCGTACACTTCTCCAGAGTGGCTGTTGGCAATTTACAGCCCGCCCATCAGCGTAGCAAGGCTCCCATTTCTCCATGGCCTGTCCTGCATTTCTGGTTTTGACACTTTATTCAGCATGGCCCTTTTGACCGATGGGAAGCGAGACTTCTTTGTAGCGCTGATTTGCCTTTCCAGGTTGCTTGGTTGGCCAAAAAGGGCGTATGCGTTTTTTCCTGAATATATTCAGGAAAAAACGCATACGCCCTTTTTGGCCAAGGGCATCATTGTCGAGGTTTTGCCGCTTTTCCTGTGCTTTAAATGCGATTCGAATCTACCTCCTGAAATCGGTTTCCTGCAATTCTGCCTTGCTTTCAAATCCTCTTTGTTGCCTTCCCTCCATATATTTGTGGACGAGAGTTATCATTTCTAACTCTGCAGGTTTGTGAATTGCAGTGCCCCTGAGCTCCATTTTTCAACTCGCTTTCTTGGGAGCTGGCCGCAAAAGCGCAGGATTGCTTCAGGCCCTATTCTGGCTCCGGGCGGTAGGCTGAGCCTGTGGTTAATTCTGCTTCCTGATGGGAAAATAGAGTGACCTGTGCCTGTCCCAACACCTAGAGCTAGTCTCTCCTTGGTTCCCCCTCTTCCCGTTCATCCTCAGGACAAATTGCAACGTGTACGGAACAGGAGGTTAAAGGTGCTGATTCTCCTAGGAGGGAGATTGCTAGTAAAGCGGCTGGAATGGCGAACCGGAGCACAAGGAGATGAGAAATGAGGTGCGTTTTAGAAACCTTTCCCGGTCACACGGTGTACCATCTTCTGGGTTTCTCGTGCATGTTTTCGACGTAGGAAGATGCCCTTGAACCTGGAGATTTGGGACCCATGGGATGGGTACCACGCCAAATTACTTTAAAGGGTCTGCGTTAGCTCACCCAACCTCACCAAACCTCTCAGCCCCAAGAGTGTCCACCCTTATGTCTCAATCAGCTGTGGGTCTAGATATGGTCAATCCAGGTGGCATCGCAGCCCCTGAACGAATTTTGTAAGAATTTCTCTCTCTTTCACTGTCTTTGTTTCACGGGTTTTTAAAAGTAATTGATTTTTATAATAGGGTTTAGCTGCTTTGCACTGCTGTGTTTATGCCGCTTTACACCCACTTGACTCACTTACAGAGAGATATCACTACATAGGTTTTAAGATTCTTACTAGTCAGATATATTCTTGGGCGGTGAATAGGGGGCGTTGAGTCCAGTTCACTGAGCAAGGAGTAGGTCTGGTCTATTACATATTGGGTTTATGGAACGGTATCTGAGCTAATTTGAAACCCTTGTTTTATGCATCACCCCACCTCACCTTTCCCGTTAAGCAGCCATAGTGTGTTTTCTAAACGTGCGACTCTGTTCTGTTTTGTAATTCAGTTCAAGGGTAGCGGTTTTTACATTCCCTCTGTAAGTGATATCTTATGATAAGTGTCTTTTTCTGTGTGACTTATTTCACTTAGAATCGTCGTACCTAAATCCACTCATCATGCTGCTCCTAGCCTTATGACGTTGATTTCATGGCTGAGTGATATTCCATTGTACATAAGGACCACAACTTCTTTATCCATTCTTCTCTTTCCTGGGATGTTTAAGGTGTAACGAAGTGGAGGTTCTTGTCAACAGAGCAGCCCTAAACTTTGGGGTGCCTGTGTCTTGCTGATTTTTAGTTTTCCCAATTTATACGCCCATGAGTGGAAGTGCCCTATGCTCTCTAAGCTGAGTTTTTTAGATGTTTCAGGACACACCGTACACTTCTCCAGAGTGGCTGTTGGCAATTTACAGCCCGCCCATCAGCGTAGCAAGGCTCCCATTTCTCCATGGCCTGTCCTGCATTTCTGGTTTTGACACTTTATTCAGCATGGCCCTTTTGACCGATGGGAAGCGAGACTTCTTTGTAGCGCTGATTTGCCTTTCCAGGTTGCTTGGTTGGCCAAAAAGGGCGTATGCGTTTTTTCCTGAATATATTCAGGAAAAAACGCAAACGCCCTTTTTGGCCAAGGGCATCATTGTCGAGGTTTTGCCGCTTTTCCTGTGCTTTAAAGGCGATTCGAATCTACCTCCTGAAATCGGTTTCCTGCAATTCTGCCTTGCTTTCAAATCCTCTTCGTTGCCTTCCCTCCATATATTTGTGGACGAGAGTTATCATTTCTAACTCTGCAGGTTTGTGAATTGCAGTGCCCCTGAGCTCCATTTTTCAACTCGCTTTCTTGGGAGCTGGCCGCAAAAGCGCAGGATTGCTTCAGGCCCTATTCTGGCTCCGGGCGGCAGGCTGAGCCTGTGGTTAATTCTTCTTCCTGATGGGAAAATAGAGTGACCTGTGCCTGTCCCAACACCTAGAGCTAGTCTCTCATTGGTTCCCCCTCTTCCCGTTCATCCTCAGGACAAATTGCAACGTGTACGGAACAGGAGGTTAAAGGTGCTGATTCTCCTATGAGGGAGATTGCTAGTAAAGCGGCTGGAATGGCGAACCAGAGCACAAGGAGATGAGAAATGAGGTGCGTTTTAGAAACCTTTCCCGGTCACACGGTGTACCATCTTCTGGGTTTCTCGTGCATGTTTTCGACGTAGGAAGATGCCCTTGAACCTGGAGATTTGGGACCCATGGGATGGGTACCACGCCGTATTACTTTACAGGGTCTGCGTTAGCTCACCCAACCTCACCAAACCTCTCAGCCCCAAGAGTGTCCACCCTTATGTCTCAATCAGCTGTGGGTCTAGATATGGTCAATCCAGGTGGCATCGCAGCCCCTGAACGAATTTTGTAAGAATTTCTCTCTCTTTCACTGTCTTTGTTTCACGGGTTTTTAAAAGTAATTGATTTTTATAATAGGGTTTAGCTGCTTTGCACTGCTGTGTTTATGCCGCTTTACACCCACTTGACTCACTTACAGAGAGATATCACTACATAGGTTTTAAGATTCTTACTAGTCAGATATATTCTTGGGCGGTGAATAGGGGGCGTTGAGTCCAGTTCACTGAGCAAGGAGTAGGTCTTGTCTATTACATATTGGGTTTATGGAACGGTATCTGAGCTAATTTGAAACCCTTGTTTTATGCATCACCCCACCTCACCTTTCCCGTTAAGCAGCCATAGTGTGTTTTGTAAACGTGCGACTCTGTTCTGTTTTGTAATTCAGTTCAAGGGTAGCGGTTTTTACATTCCCTCTGTAAGTGATATCTTATGATAAGTGTCTTTTTCTGTGTGACTTATTTCACTTAGAATCGTCGTACCTAAATCCACTCATCATGCTGCTCCTAGCCTTATGACGTTGATTTCATGGCTGAGTGATATTCCATTGTACATAAGGACCACAACTTCTTTATCCATTCTTCTCTTTCCTGGGATGTTTAAGGTGTAACGAAGTGGAGGTTCTTGTCAACAGAGCAGCCCTAAACTTTGGGGTGCCTGTGTCTTGCTGATTTTTAGTTTTCCCAATTTATACGCCCATGAGTGGAAGTGCCCTATGCTCTCTAAGCTGAGTTTTTTAGATGTTTCAGGACACACCGTACACTTCTCCAGAGTGGCTGTTGGCAATTTACAGCCCGCCCATCAGCGTAGCAAGGCTCCCATTTCTCCATGGCCTGTCCTGCATTTCTGGTTTTGACACTTTATTCAGCATGGCCCTTTTGACCGATGGGAAGCGAGACTTCTTTGTAGCGCTGATTTGCCTTTCCAGGTTGCTTGGTTGGCCAAAAAGGGCGTATGCGTTTTTTCCTGAATATATTCAGGAAAAAACGCATACGCCCTTTTTGGCCAAGGGCATCATTGTCGAGGTTTTGCCGCTTTTCCTGTGCTTTAAAGGCGATTCGAATCTACCTCCTGAAATCGGTTTCCTGCAATTCTGCCTTGCTTTCAAATCCTCTTCGTTGCCTTCCCTCCATATATTTGTGGACGAGAGTTATCATTTCTAACTCTGCAGGTTTGTGAATTGCAGTGCCCCTGAGCTCCATTTTTCAACTCGCTTTCTTGGGAGCTGGCCGCAAAAGCGCAGGATTGCTTCAGGCCCTATTCTGGCTCCGGGCGGCAGGCTGAGCCTGTGGTTAATTCTGCTTCCTGATGGGAAAATAGAGTGACCTGTGCCTGTCCCAACACCTAGAGCTAGTCTCTCATTGGTTCCCCCTCTTCCCGTTCATCCTCAGGACAAATTGCAACGTGTTCGGAACAGGAGGTTAAAGGTGCTGATTCTCCAAGGAGGGAGATTGCTAGTAAAGCGGCTGGAATGGCGAACCGGAGCACAAGGAGATGAGAAATGAGGTGCGTTTTAGAAACCTTTCCCGGTCACACGGTGTACCATCTTCTGGGTTTCTCGTGCATGTTTTCGACGTAGGAAGATGCCCTTGAACCTGGAGATTTGGGACCCATGGGATGGGTACCACGCCGTATTACATTACAGGGTCTGCGTTAGCTCACCCAACCTCACCAAACCTCTCAGCCCCAAGAGTGTCCACCCTTATGTCTCAATCAGCTGTGGGTCTAGATATGGTCAATCCAGGTGGCATCGCAGCCCCTGAACGAATTTTGTAAGAATTTCTCTCTCTTTCACTGTCTTTGTTTCACGGGTTTTTAAAAGTAATTGATTTTTATAATAGGGTTTAGCTGCTTTGCACTGCTGTGTTTATGCCGCTTTACACCCACTTGACTCACTTACAGAGAGATATCAATACATAGGTTTTAAGATTCTTACTAGTCAGATATATTCTTGGGCGGTGAATAGGGGGCGTTGAGTCCAGTTCACTGAGCAAGGAGTAGGTCTTGTCTATTACATATTGGGTTTATGGAACGGTATCTGAGCTAATTTGAAACCCTTGTTTTATGCATCACCCCACCTCACCTTTCCCGTTAAGCAGCCATAGTGTGTTTTCTAAACGTGCGACTCTGTTCTGTTTTGTAATTCAGTTCAAGGGTAGCGGTTTTTACATTCTCTCTGTAAGTGATATCTTATGATAAGTGTCTTTTTCTGTGTGACTTATTTCACTTAGAATCGTCGTACCTAAATCCACTCATCATGCTGCTCCTAGCCTTATGACGTTGATTTCATGGCTGAGTGATATTCCATTGTACATAAGGACCACAACTTCTTTATCCATTCTTATCTTTCCTGGGATGTTTAAGGTGTAACGAAGTGGAGGTTCTTGTCAACAGAGCAGCCCTAAACTTTGGGGTGCCTGTGTCTTGCTGATTTTTAGTTTTCCCAATTTATACGCCCATGAGTGGAAGTGCCCTATGCTCTCTAAGCTGAGTTTTTTAGATGTTTCAGGACACACCGTACACTTCTCCAGAGTGGCTGTTGGCAATTTACAGCCCGCCCATCAGCGTAGCAAGGCTCCCATTTCTCCATGGCCTGTCCTGCATTTCTGGTTTTGACACTTTATTCAGCATGGCCCTTTTGACCGATGGGAAGCGAGACTTCTTTGTAGCGCTGATTTGCCTTTCCAGGTTGCTTGGTTGGCCAAAAAGGGCGTATGCGTTTTTTCCTGAATATATTCAGGAAAAAACGCATACGCCCTTTTTGGCCAAGGGCATCATTGTCGAGGTTTTGCCGCTTTTCCTGTGCTTTAAATGCGATTCGAATCTACCTCCTGAAATCGGTTTCCTGCAATTCTGCCTTGCTTTCAAATCCTCTTCGTTGCCTTCCCTCCATATATTTGTGGACGAGAGTTATCATTTCTAACTCTGCAGGTTTGTGAATTGCAGTGCCCCTGAGCTCCATTTTTCAACTCGCTTTCTTGGGAGCTGGCCGCAAAAGCGCAGGATTGCTTCAGGCCCTATTCTGGCTCCGGGCGGTAGGCTGAGCCTGTGGTTAATTCTGCTTCCTGATGGGAAAATAGAGTGACCTGTGCCTGTCCCAACACCTAGAGCTAGTCTCTCATTGGTTCCCCCTCTTCCCGTTCATCCTCAGGACAAATTGCAACGTGTACGGAACAGGAGGTTAAAGGTGCTGATTCTCCAAGGAGGGAGATTGCTAGTAAAGCGGCTGGAATGGCGAACCGGAGCACAAGGAGATGAGAAATGAGGTGCGTTTTAGAAACCTTTCCCGGTCACACGGTGTACCATCTTCTGGGTTTCTCGTGCATGTTTTCGACGTAGGAAGATGCCCTTGAACCTGGAGATTTGGGACCCATGGGATGGGTACCACGCCAAATTACTTTAAAGGGTCTGCGTTAGCTCACCCAACCTCACCAAACCTCTCAGCCCCAAGAGTGTCCACCCTTATGTCTCAATCAGCTGTGGGTCTAGATATGGTCAATCCAGGTGGCATCGCAGCCCCTGAACGAATTTTGTAAGAATTTCTCTCTCTTTCACTGTCTTTGTTTCACGGGTTTTTAAAAGTAATTGATTTTTATAATAGGGTTTAGCTGCTTTGCACTGCTGTGTTTATGCCGCTTTACACCCACTTGACTCACTTACAGAGAGATATCAATACATAGGTTTTAAGATTCTTACTAGTCAGATATATTCTTGGGCGGTGAATAGGGGGCGTTGAGTCCAGTTCACTGAGCAAGGAGTAGGTCTGGTCTATTACATATTGGGTTTATGGAACGGTATCTGAGCTAATTTGAAACCCTTGTTTTATGCATCACCCCACCTCACCTTTCCCGTTAAGCAACCATAGTGTGTTTTCTAAACGTGCGACTCTGTTCTGTTTTGTAATTCAGTTCAAGGGTAGCGGTTTTTACATTCCCTCTGTAAGTGATATCTTATGATAAGTGTCTTTTTCTGTGTGAGTTATTTCACTTAGAATCGTCGTACCTAAATCCACTCATCATGCTGCTCCTAGCCTTATGACGTTGATTTCATGGCTGAGTGATATTCCATTGTACATAAGGACCACAACTTCTTTATCCATTCTTCTCTTTCCTGGGATGTTTAAGGTGTAACGAAGTGGAGGTTCTTGTCAACGGAGCAGCCCTAAACTTTGGGGTGCCTGTGTCTTGCTGATTTTTAGTTTTCCCAATTTATACGCCCATGAGTGGAAGTGCCCTATGCTCTCTAAGCTGAGTTTTTTAGATGTTTCAGGACACACCGTACACTTCTCCAGAGTGGCTGTTGGCAATTTACAGCCCGCCCATCAGCGTAGCAAGGCTCCCATTTCTCCATGGCCTGTCCTGCATTTCTGGTTTTGACACTTTATTCAGCATGGCCCTTTTGACCGATGGGAAGCGAGACTTCTTTGTAGCGCTGATTTGCCTTTCCAGGTTGCTTGGTTGGCCAAAAAGGGCGTATGCGTTTTTTCCTGAATATATTCAGGAAAAAACGCATACGCCCTTTTTGGCCAAGGGCATCATTGTCGAGGTTTTGCCGCTTTTCCTGTGCTTTAAAGGCGATTCGAATCTACCTCCTGAAATCGGTTTCCTGCAATTCTGCCTTGCTTTCAAATCCTCTTCGTTGCCTTCCCTCCATATATTTGTGGACGAGAGTTATCATTTCTAACTCTGCAGGTTTGTGAATTGCAGTGCCCCTGAGCTCCATTTTTCAACTCGCTTTCTTGGGAGCTGGCCGCAAAAGCGCAGGATTGCTTCAGGCCCTATTCTGGCTCCGGGCGGCAGGCTGAGCCTGTGGTTAATTCTGCTTCCTGATGGGAAAATAGAGTGACCTGTGCCTGTCCCAACACCTAGAGCTAGTCTCTCATTGGTTCCCCCTCTTCCCGTTCATCCTCAGGACAAATTGCAACGTGTTCGGAACAGGAGGTTAAAGGTGCTGATTCTCCAAGGAGGGAGATTGCTAGTAAAGCGGCTGGAATGGCGAACCGGAGCACAAGGAGATGAGAAATGAGGTGCGTTTTAGAAACCTTTCCCGGTCACACGGTGTACCATCTTCTGGGTTGCTCGTGCATGTTTTCGACGTAGGAAGATGCCCTTGAACCTGGAGATTTGGGACCCATGGGATGGGTACCACGCCGTATTACATTACAGGGTCTGCGTTAGCTCACCCAACCTCACCAAACCTCTCAGCCCCAAGAGTGTCCACCCTTATGTCTCAATCAGCTGTGGGTCTAGATATGGTCAATCCAGGTGGCATCGCAGCCCCTGAACGAATTTTGTAAGAATTTCTCTCTCTTTCACTGTCTTTGTTTCACGGGTTTTTAAAAGTAATTGATTTTTATAATAGGGTTTAGCTGCTTTGCACTGCTGTGTTTATGCCGCTTTACACCCACTTGACTCACTTACAGAGAGATATCAATACATAGGTTTTAAGATTCTTACTAGTCAGATATATTCTTGGGCGGTGAATAGGGGGCGTTGAGTCCAGTTCACTGAGCAAGGAGTAGGTCTTGTCTATTACATATTGGGTTTATGGAACGGTATCTGAGCTAATTTGAAACCCTTGTTTTATGCATCACCCCACCTCACCTTTCCCGTTAAGCAGCCATAGTGTGTTTTCTAAACGTGCGACTCTGTTCTGTTTTGTAATTCAGTTCAAGGGTAGCGGTTTTTACATTCTCTCTGTAAGTGATATCTTATGATAAGTGTCTTTTTCTGTGTGACTTATTTCACTTAGAATCGTCGTACCTAAATCCACTCATCATGCTGCTCCTAGCCTTATGACGTTGATTTCATGGCTGAGTGATATTCCATTGTACATAAGGACCACAACTTCTTTATCCATTCTTATCTTTCCTGGGATGTTTAAGGTGTAACGAAGTGGAGGTTCTTGTCAACAGAGCAGCCCTAAACTTTGGGGTGCCTGTGTCTTGCTGATTTTTAGTTTTCCCAATTTATACGCCCATGAGTGGAAGTGCCCTATGCTCTCTAAGCTGAGTTTTTTAGATGTTTCAGGACACACCGTACACTTCTCCAGAGTGGCTGTTGGCAATTTACAGCCCGCCCATCAGCGTAGCAAGGCTCCCATTTCTCCATGGCCTGTCCTGCATTTCTGGTTTTGACACTTTATTCAGCATGGCCCTTTTGACCGATGGGAAGCGAGACTTCTTTGTAGCGCTGATTTGCCTTTCCAGGTTGCTTGGTTGGCCAAAAAGGGCGTATGCGTTTTTTCCTGAATATATTCAGGAAAAAACGCATACGCCCTTTTTGGCCAAGGGCATCATTGTCGAGGTTTTGCCGCTTTTCCTGTGCTTTAAATGCGATTCGAATCTACCTCCTGAAATCGGTTTCCTGCAATTCTGCCTTGCTTTCAAATCCTCTTCGTTGCCTTCCCTCCATATATTTGTGGACGAGAGTTATCATTTCTAACTCTGCAGGTTTGTGAATTGCAGTGCCCCTGAGCTCCATTTTTCAACTCGCTTTCTTGGGAGCTGGCCGCAAAAGCGCAGGATTGCTTCAGGCCCTATTCTGGCTCCGGGCGGTAGGCTGAGCCTGTGGTTAATTCTGCTTCCTGATGGGAAAATAGAGTGACCTGTGCCTGTCCCAACACCTAGAGCTAGTCTCTCATTGGTTCCCCCTCTTCCCGTTCATCCTCAGGACAAATTGCAACGTGTACGGAACAGGAGGTTAAAGGTGCTGATTCTCCTAGGAGGGAGATTGCTAGTAAAGCGGCTGGAATGGCGAACCGGAGCACAAGGAGATGAGAAATGAGGTGCGTTTTAGAAACCTTTCCCGGTCACACGGTGTACCATCTTCTGGGTTTCTCGTGCATGTTTTCGACGTAGGAAGATGCCCTTGAACCTGGAGATTTGGGACCCATGGGATGGGTACCACGCCAAATTACTTTAAAGGGTCTGCGTTAGCTCACCCAACCTCACCAAACCTCTCAGCCCCAAGAGTGTCCACCCTTATGTCTCAATCAGCTGTGGGTCTAGATATGGTCAATCCAGGTGGCATCGCAGCCCCTGAACGAATTTTGTAAGAATTTCTCTCTCTTTCACTGTCTTTGTTTCACGGGTTTTTAAAAGTAATTGATTTTTATAATAGGGTTTAGCTGCTTTGCACTGCTGTGTTTATGCCGCTTTACACCCACTTGACTCACTTACAGAGAGATATCACTACATAGGTTTTAAGATTCTTACTAGTCAGATATATTCTTGGGCGGTGAATAGGGGGCGTTGAGTCCAGTTCACTGAGCAAGGAGTAGGTCTGGTCTATTACATATTGGGTTTATGGAACGGTATCTGAGCTAATTTGAAACCCTTGTTTTATGCATCACCCCACCTCACCTTTCCCGTTAAGCAACCATAGTGTGTTTTCTAAACGTGCGACTCTGTTCTGTTTTGTAATTCAGTTCAAGGGTAGCGGTTTTTACATTCCCTCTGTAAGTGATATCTTATGATAAGTGTCTTTTTCTGTGTGAGTTATTTCACTTAGAATCGTCGTACCTAAATCCACTCATCATGCTGCTCCTAGCCTTATGACGTTGATTTCATGGCTGAGTGATATTCCATTGTACATAAGGACCACAACTTCTTTATCCATTCTTCTCTTTCCTGGGATGTTTAAGGTGTAACGAAGTGGAGGTTCTTGTCAACAGAGCAGCCCTAAACTTTGGGGTGCCTGTGTCTTGCTGATTTTTAGTTTTCCCAATTTATACGCCCATGAGTGGAAGTGCCCTATGCTCTCTAAGCTGAGTTTTTTAGATGTTTCAGGACACACCGTACACTTCTCCAGAGTGGCTGTTGGCAATTTACAGCCCGCCCATCAGCGTAGCAAGGCTCCCATTTCTCCATGGCCTGTCCTGCATTTCTGGTTTTGACACTTTATTCAGCATGGCCCTTTTGACCGATGGGAAGCGAGACTTCTTTGTAGCGCTGATTTGCCTTTCCAGGTTGCTTGGTTGGCCAAAAAGGGCGTATGCGTTTTTTCCTGAATATATTCAGGAAAAAACGCAAACGCCCTTTTTGGCCAAGGGCATCATTGTCGAGGTTTTGCCGCTTTTCCTGTGCTTTAAAGGCGATTCGAATCTACCTCCTGAAATCGGTTTCCTGCAATTCTGCCTTGCTTTCAAATCCTCTTCGTTGCCTTCCCTCCATATATTTGTGGACGAGAGTTATCATTTCTAACTCTGCAGGTTTGTGAATTGCAGTGCCCCTGAGCTCCATTTTTCAACTCGCTTTCTTGGGAGCTGGCCGCAAAAGCGCAGGATTGCTTCAGGCCCTATTCTGGCTCCGGGCGGCAGGCTGAGCCTGTGGTTAATTCTGCTTCCTGATGGGAAAATAGAGTGACCTGTGCCTGTCCCAACACCTAGAGCTAGTCTCTCATTGGTTCCCCCTCTTCCCGTTCATCCTCAGGACAAATTGCAACGTGTACGGAACAGGAGGTTAAAGGTGCTGATTCTCCTAGGAGGGAGATTGCTAGTAAAGCGGCTGGAATGGCGAACCGGAGCACAAGGAGATGAGAAATGAGGTGCGTTTTAGAAACCTTTCCCGGTCACACGGTGTACCATCTTCTGGGTTTCTCGTGCATGTTTTCGACGTAGGAAGATGCCCTTGAACCTGGAGATTTGGGACCCATGGGATGGGTACCACGCCAAATTACTTTAAAGGGTCTGCGTTAGCTCACCCAACCTCACCAAACCTCTCAGCCCCAAGAGTGTCCACCCTTATGTCTCAATCAGCTGTGGGTCTAGATATGGTCAATCCAGGTGGCATCGCAGCCCCTGAACGAATTTTGTAAGAATTTCTCTCTCTTTCACTGTCTTTGTTTCACGGGTTTTTAAAAGTAATTGATTTTTATAATAGGGTTTAGCTGCTTTGCACTGCTGTGTTTATGCCGCTTTACACCCACTTGACTCACTTACAGAGAGATATCACTACATAGGTTTTAAGATTCTTACTAGTCAGATATATTCTTGGGCGGTGAATAGGGGGCGTTGAGTCCAGTTCACTGAGCAAGGAGTAGGTCTGGTCTATTACATATTGGGTTTATGGAACGGTATCTGAGCTAATTTGAAACCCTTGTTTTATGCATCACCCCACCTCACCTTTCCCGTTAAGCAACCATAGTGTGTTTTCTAAACGTGCGACTCTGTTCTGTTTTGTAATTCAGTTCAAGGGTAGCGGTTTTTACATTCCCTCTGTAAGTGATATCTTATGATAAGTGTCTTTTTCTGTGTGAGTTATTTCACTTAGAATCGTCGTACCTAAATCCACTCATCATGCTGCTCCTAGCCTTATGACGTTGATTTCATGGCTGAGTGATATTCCATTGTACATAAGGACCACAACTTCTTTATCCATTCTTCTCTTTCCTGGGATGTTTAAGGTGTAACGAAGTGGAGGTTCTTGTCAACAGAGCAGCCCTAAACTTTGGGGTGCCTGTGTCTTGCTGATTTTTAGTTTTCCCAA